>NC_135233.1:843917507-844525840 GCF_051348905.1 Ranitomeya variabilis | reverse complement strand
ATGCGGCCGATTTAGTTCGTGCCTTTCATGCCGCTCATCCTGATCGCCCTGGTGGTCGTGGTGAGGGTTCGGTGACCCCTCACTAAGGGGGGGGTACTGTTGTGAATTTGCTTTTTGCTCCCTCTAGTGGTTCTAGTTTTTTGACTCTGGTTTTTCTGTCTTTCCTTTTATCCGCACCTGGGTCGTTAGTTAGGGGTGTTGCTATTTAAGCTCCCTGGACCTTCAGTTCAATGCCTGGCAACGTAGTTATCAGAGCTAGTCTGCTGTGCTCTTGTCTACTGATCCTGGTTCCAGTTATATCAGCTAAGTCTGCCTTTTGCTTTTTGCTATTTGTTTTGGTTTTGTATTTTTGTCCAGCTTGTTCCTAATCTATATCCTGACCTTTGCTGGAAGCTCTAGGGGGCTGGTGTTCTCCCCCCGGACCGTTAGACGGTTCGGGGGTTCTTGAATTTCCAGTGTGGATTTTGATAGGGTTTTTGTTGACCATATAAGTTACCTTTCTTTATTCTGCTATCAGTAAGCGGGCCTCTCTGTGCTAAACCTGGTTCATTTCTGTGTTTGTCATTTCCTCTTACCTCACCGTCATTATTTGTGGGGGGCTTCTATCCAGCTTTGGGGTCCCCTTCTCTGGAGGCAAGAAAGGTCTTTGTTTTCCTCTACTAGGGGTAGCTAGATTCTCCGGCTGGCGCGTGTCATCTAGAATCAACGTAGGAATGATCCCCGGCTACTTCTAGTGTTGGCGTTAGGAGTAGATATATGGTCAACCCAGTTACCACTGCCCTATGAGCTGGATTTTTGTATTCTGCAGACTTCCACGTTCCTCTGAGACCCTCGCCATTGGGGTCATAACAGCGTACAACCTTGTGCGCATTAAGCAAGGCGATGAATGGAAAACCGCATTCAATACGCCCGAAGGTCATTTTGAGTACTTGGTGATGCCATTTGGGCTCTCTAATGCACCTTCAGTTTTTCAGTCCTTCATGCATGACATTTTCCAGAAGTATCTGGATAAATTTTTGATTGTTTATCTGGATGATATTCTGGTTTTTTCTGATGATTGGGACTCGCATGTGGAGCAGGTCAGGATGGTTTTTAAGATTTTGCGTGAAAATTCTTTGTTTGTTAAAGGCTCAAAGTGTCTCTTTGGTGTACAGAGGGTTCCCTTTTTGGGGTTCATTTTTTCCCCTTCTGCTGTGGAGATGGACCCAGTCAAGGTCTGAGCTATTCATGATTGGACTCAACCCTCGTCAGTTAAGAGTCTTCAGAAGTTCTTGGGTTTTGCTAACTTCTACCGTCGTTTTATCGCAAATTTTTCTAGTGTTGTTAAACCATTGACGGATATGACCAAGAAAGGCTCTGATGTAGCTAACTGGGCTCCTGCTGCCATGGAGGCTTTCCAGGAGTTGAAACGCCGGTTTACTTCGGCGCCTGTTTTGTGCCAACCTGACACCTCACTTCCCTTTCAGGTGGAGGTGGATGCTTCGGAGATTGGGGCAGGGGCCGTTTTGTCGCAGAGAGGCCCTGGTTGCTCTACTATGAGACCTTGTGCCATTTTCTCCAGGAAGTTTTCGCCGGCAGAGCGAAATTATGATGTGGGCAATCGGGAGTTGTTGGCCATGAAGTGGGCATTTGAGGAGTGGCGTCATTGGCTCGAGGGTGCTAAGCATCGTGTGGTGGTCTTGACTGATCACAAAAATCTGATGTATCTCGAGTCTGCTAAACGCCTGAATCCTAGACAGGCCCGCTGGTCATTGTTTTTCTCCCGTTTTGACTTTGTGGTCTCGTATTTACCAGGTTCTAAGAATGTGAAGGCCGATGCTCTGTCTAGGAGCTTTGTGCCTGATGCTCCTGGAGTCGCTGAACCTGTGGGTATTCTTAAGGAAGGAGTTATCTTGTCAGCTATTTCTCCTGATCTGCGGCGTGTGTTGCAGAGATTTCAGGCTGGTAGGCCTGACTCTTGTCCATCTGACAGATTGTTTGTGCCTGCTAAATGGACCAGCAGAGTCATTTCCGAGGTTCATTCCTCAGTGTTGGCAGGGCACCCGGGAATTTTTGGCACCAGAGATCTGGTGGCCAGGTCCTTTTGGTGGCCTTCCTTGTCAAGGGATGTACGGTCATTTGTGCGGTCCTGTGGAACTTGTGCTCGAGCTAAGCCTTGCTGTTCTCGTGCCAGCGGGTTGCTCTTGCCCTTGCCTGTCCTGAAGAGACCTTGGACACACATCTCTATGGATTTCATTTCTGATCTTCCGGTGTCTCAGGGCATGTCTGTCATCTGGGTAATATGTGATCGTTTCTCCAAGATGGTCCATTTGGTTCCTTTGCCTAAGCTGCCCTCCTCTTCTGATCTGGTTCCTGTGTTCTTCCAGAACGTGGTTCGTTTGCACGGCATTCCTGAGAATATTGTGTCGGACAGAGGATCCCAGTTTGTTTCCAGGTTCTGGCGATCCTTTTGTGGTAGGATGGGCATTGATTTGTCGTTTTCGTCCGCTTTTCATCCCCAGACTAACGGACAAACGGAGCGAACTAATCAGACTCTGGAGGCTTATTTGAGGTGTTTTGTCTCTTCTGATCAGGATGATTGGGTGACCTTCTTGCCGTTGGCTGAATTTGCCCTTAATAATCGGGCTAGTTCCGCCACCTTGGTTTCGCCATTTTTCTGCAACTCTGGTTTCCATCCTCGTTTTTCCTCGGGACATGTGGAGCCTTCTGACTGTCCTGGGGTGGATTCTGTGGTGGATATGGAGCGCCCCCACACCGCCGCAGGGCCTAGGGGTACCCGGAGCCGGGCCTCTGGGTCTCAGTCCTGGGGTTGTCACGGTGGCTAGACCCGGTCCGTGGTCCTGTCCGTCAGTGGGGGACGTCCGGTGCAATAAGTGATGATGATGGTGCAGTAACTGTGGTGTAGCGGTGCAGTTGTGGGGTGCAGGTCGCGGTAAATAACGAGGACACCAGGTTGCAGTCTCTTTACCTCTTTACTGGAGATCTCTCAGTCCGCAGTCCAGAATACGGTTCACCAGGCTGCGCAAGTCCGGTCGGTCCGATGGCACTTCCAGAGTTCTCCTCACAGGTGGAAATCAGTGCCCTCCTTCTTAGCGCTATGTGTTGTAGTCCTTCCCTGCTGTGCTCACGGAAAGTACCCCACAACTGTCGTGTCTGTTTCTTAAGTTCCCTCACAACTCGATTCACTGATGTTCTTCTCGTATTCCATCCCTCCCTGTTATTCAGGTTGGAACCGCACCCGTTTGTCAGGTAGGCCTGGAGTTCTTCCGGGACCCTAGAGACGCCCCTCTCCCGCAATTGCCCCCCAAGACTTCATAGGTGATATGTGGTAGACAGCCCGCCTTAAACTGACTGCCCTGCCGCTGTTTGGAGTATGGCTTGAAGCTGTATGCTATTCCACTCCCTCGGCGTTCCGGCCACCGGTAATGCGCCTCAGTAGGATGTTGCTCCGGTCCTACAGCATGACCCCTACTGGTATTCTCCTTTTTGCTTGATCTCGTTTCTCACTCAGCACAATCTATCTCGCTTCTAGTCCTTTCTTGGGCACCGCCGCTATGCTGAGCAGGCACGGTCCCGTTACGTTCTTTCCAATGCCAAGCCTCTGTCAGGATCCCACCCCTGACAGAGACCCTACTGTCTCTTCCTCCACAACACCCTCTGCCACAAGGTGTTGCTTCGTTCAATCCAGTCAGCTTTCTCCTCTAACTTCCTGCCTGACCCCCAGTTTACCCACTTTGGTGGGGAGTGGCCTAATGAATAGCACCCTTAGCTCCCCCCGGAGGCCCTGCTGTGAAACATATTGGTGTCTGTGATACCTGGTCAGATGAACTCCTTCAGTGCCATCGAACGCACCATGGCTCCCCATAGTGGCGGATCCACAGTACTGCAACGACCAGAACTCTGGGGCGCTGCACTCCCCCCTGGTTAAACACAGTACTCCGGGACTGGGAAGAAAACAACAATACAGGTTAGCAAAAAGACATACAATTTTGTTGAGTGCAAAACAATAAGCATACTTGAACAAGCTTCCCTTTATGGGAGGTGAGGACACTTTAACGTTACAAACATAATTAAATATCATAGCAACAGGCTACAATTAACTCTCATTACCCAACCGGGTATTCTACTAGGTGCAAACATTATTGACCAATAATTTAACTTTGCCTTTAAGGATATACACTCTTAATCCGCTAAAGACCTTCCTATAATCACATTATAAGGTATTTTAACTTTGCATTCTCCTACTTTGAACCTGCAGGACCGCCTGTCCTAACGGCACCAGACCTACTGCCTCTCCTTTCTATTACAGGACCGCCCCGTTCAGCCAGGGCCTACTGCCTTTCGCTACTATACATGGTATAGACATAACATTCCTTTCAATTAGAGAACATTGAGCCAGCTCTATTTGGCTCCTATTAGGACTCACTTTCTAACCCCTATGGGTTCACTCTCTGTCCTTAGTAACGAACGAACTTTCTATGGGGACTCAGGGTTTACCTTCTATCCTCATCTTCATTACTACTTTCTTTACTTTCAACTAAGCAGAACTCTAAATCTACCCCTACGGGCTTTCTGCATCTTTCCTTTTAAAGAACATTATCTAGATTTCTCACTTTAAACAAATTAAACACACATAACTTTTCTTCATGCAAAACAGTTACATTTCTTTCCATAGCATCATCATCAGTATTTCTTCACATTTAACTAGTTAAAACACATACAACTTTTCTCGTTCAAACATTATCATTGCATTACTGTTCTAAAACAGTATCTTCTCATAAGTACGCTGTTGTACATCCCCTTTAAAAGAGAATCAAGTCTTTCTGAGGTAGCTCGTCTTCTCAGCCTACCAGTCTTTGCTCAGCAAAGGTTCCAGAACGGTATCTTCGCAAAGAGTCTTTAAATAAAACCAGTAGGAAGCGCCTTTAATAAGGTGCAAACTATTTACAAGAAAGTTTGGATCATGCACTGTTCATGATTTCTCAGTTTGTAAAACTTGTGCAAAACTGGTAGGAAAAGCAAACAATAGGGATCCCGGGTCAACTAAGGGATCCATAAGGAGTTAACCCTGGACGGGTTTAGCAGCAAACAGTTCACAAACAGTTAACTAGAAAACTATTTACATTTTCAGGTTTCCGAGGTTTACTCTTGTTCAGGTGGCTGGGGGTCCGGGCCCCCGGCTGCTGTGGCGCTGGTGCTCGTGGCCCGAACGTGAAGGTGAACTCGGCTGGCCAACTTGGTGGCGGCTACCAGGCGCACCGTTGCGATGGTGACAAGGTCGGGTGCTCCTGGGACCAGGTCCGGAGTGGTGAGTGTCACGGCTCCAGACATACACCGCCGAACGTTCCGTGCATACCACCCAAGCGGGTTCTGGTGGCGGTTGTAGGTCACCTGATCCCCCTTTTTCAACGGTTCTCCGCCTCGGCCACAGCAGGGAGTCCTTACATTACAGTGCGCAACAAAAACATCAGTATCCAATCCCGGCTCATGTATGAGGCCCCATCCCCTCTTTTCATGGTAGGCCAACACAGTTCCCCGCCTGACCGCGTCTCGGTCATCCCATGCCGGAGGGGATTGTTGTACTTTCAATGGACCCATCAACTCGATCTCTTTCCGTCCTTCCCAATGTAGGATCAAGCACTGTCTATATTGCTCCCACGTAAGCACCGCAAGAGTGAATCCGTTCTCCCGGGATCCATCTGTCCCAACCCAGGGGTTGTCCCACCGAAGAACTACCCCATCTGGGCTCACATCCACGGGTTCCCCCATTCTAGTCGGCAGCGGTGGCACCATCCTTCCCAGGGCATCGGGAGGTAATACCATTAACCCCGCCGAGAAGCGTCGACCCTCACTGAGATGGGGGCGAATCGTGGGAGCGGGCCCATGGGGGGAAGCAGGGGCGCTTTCCGTACCTGCGCCTGACGTGGTTCCATCGATGCCGACCTGGTCCATTAACAAGGGTGCTGGAATCGGCCGCAGCCCGGACCGCGGCTCCTCCGATGCGGTCCTCGAACGCTGTTCCGCTCGCTGTGGTTCCTCCTCCGCTGACTCCGAGGCCAGGATTGGGGGACTCGGCTCCGCTATCTGTTCCACAGGCTTCGGATCCGCCGGCTGTAGAAGACACGGGTCCACCTCTAATGAACGAGGGTAAGCCGGGACTGCTCCTTCCCCATCCCGGCACTCGCTGTTCTTCATCATGATCTGCTGATCGGTGGCATTGCATACATCTGACTCCGCCATTTCTCCGAGGTCGAGCTTCTCCGTCACCCGCTTCCCGCCGTTGCAAATCAGGGGGTTGTCCTCTGCTTTGGGGCAGGTCATCTCCTTGCAGCCAGAAGCGCAGGGGGCGGTATCCATTTCTCGCGCCATTCTGGTAGTCTCCTCCCATAGCACGCCCTCCTTCCTCGCTGGCGTAGCAATGGCGGCGGCTTTTGGCGGGAACTTCTCTTGGTCAATGGCAATATACAGTCTCTCGATAAAGTACAGTTCAAGCACAATAAATCACAGTCTCTAGGCACACATGACCTGATTCTTCAGGCTTAAGTAGATCCTGTTCGTGACGCCAAGTTGGAGCGCCCCCACACCGCCGCAGGGCCTAGGGGTACCCGGAGCCGGGCCTCTGGGTCTCAGTCCTGGGGTTGTCACGGTGGCTAGACCCGGTCCGTGGCCCTGTCCGTCAGTGGGGGACGTCCGGTGCAATAAGTGATGATGATGGTGCAGTAACTGTGGTGTAGCGGTGCAGTTGTGGGGTGCAGGTCGCGGTAAATAACGAGGACACCAGGTTGCAGTCTCTTTACCTCTTTACTGGAGATCTCTCAGTCCGCAGTCCAGAATACGGTTCACCAGGCTGCGCAAGTCCGGTCGGTCCGATGGCACTTCCAGAGTTCTCCTCACAGGTGGAAATCAGTGCCCTCCTTCTTAGCGCTATGTGTTGTAGTCCTTCCCTGCTGTGCTCACGGAAAGTACCCCACAACTGTCGTGTCTGTTTCTTAAGTTCCCTCACAACTCGATTCACTGATGTTCTTCTCGTATTCCATCCCTCCCTGTTATTCAGGTTGGAAAGGCACCCGTTTGTCAGGTAGGCCTGGAGTTCTTCCGGGACCCTAGAGACGCCCCTCTCCCGCAATTGCCCCCCAAGACTTCATAGGTGATATGTGGTAGACAGCCCGCCTTAAACTGACTGCCCTGCCGCTGTTTGGAGTATGGCTTGAAGCTGTATGCTATTCCACTCCCTCGGCGTTCCGGCCACCGGTAATGCGCCTCAGTAGGATGTTGCTCCGGTCCTACAGCATGACCCCTACTGGTATTCTCCTTTTTGCTTGATCTCGTTTCTCACTCAGCACAATCTATCTCGCTTCTAGTCCTTTCTTGGGCACCGCCGCTATGCTGAGCAGGCACGGTCCCGTTACGTTCTTTCCAATGCCAAGCCTCTGTCAGGATCCCACCCCTGACAGAGACCCTACTGTCTCTTCCTCCACAACACCCTCTGCCACAAGGTGTTGCTTCGTTCAATCCAGTCAGCTTTCTCCTCTAACTTCCTGCCTGACCCCCAGTTTACCCACTATGGTGGGGAGTGGCCTAATGAATAGCACCCTTAGCTCCCCCCGGAGGCCCTGCTGTGAAACATATTGGTGTCTGTGATACCTGGTCAGATGAACTCCTTCAGTGCCATCGAACGCACCATGGCTCCCCATAGTGGCGGATCCACAGTACTGCAACGACCAGAACTCTGGGGCGCTGCAGATAGGTTGCAGCGGATCTGGAGTCATGTGGTGGACAACTTGAAGTTGTCACAGGAGAAGGCTCAGCGTTTTGCCAACCGCCGCCGCGGTGTGGGTCCCCGACTTCGCGTTGGGGATTTGGTATGGCTGTCTTCTCGATTTGTTCCTATGAAGGTCTCCTCTCCCAAATTTAAGCCTCGCTTCATTGGTCCTTACAAGATATTGGAAATCCTTAATCCTGTATCCTTTCGCCTGGATCTTCCGGTGTCGTTTGCCATTCACAACGTATTTCATAGGTCCTTGTTGCGGCGGTACGTTGTGCCTGTGGTCCCTTCTGCTGAGCCTCCTGCTCCGGTGTTGGTTGAGGGCGAGTTGGAGTACGTGGTGGAGAAGATCTTAGATTCTCGTCTCTCCAGGTGGAGGCTTCAGTACCTGGTCAAGTGGAAGGGCTATGGTCAGGAGGATAATTCCTGGGTGGTCGCCTCTGATGTGCATGCGGCCGATTTGGTTCGTGCCTTTCACACCGCTCATCCTGATCGCCCTGGTGGTCTTGGTGAGGGTTCGGTGACCCCTCACTAAGGGGGGGGTACTGTTGTGAATTTACCTTTTTGGCTCCCTCTAGTGGTTACTAGTGATTTGACTCTGGGAATGTCTGCCATCCCTTGTATGCTCACCTGGGTCGTTAGGTCAGGGGTGTTGCTATATAAGCTCCCTGGACCTTCAGTTCAATGCCTGGCAACGTTGTAATCAGAGCTAATCTGTTGTGCTCTTGTCTACTGATCCTGGTTCCTGCTAGATTAAGCTAAGTCTGCTTTCTTGCTTTTTGCTATTTGTTTTTGTTTGCATTTTTGTCCAGCTTGTACATAATCTGTATCCTAACCTTGCTGGAAGCTCTAGGGAGGCTGGAGTTCTCCCCCCGGGCCGTTAGACGGTTCGGGGGTTCTTGAATTTCCAGTGTGGATTTTTGATAGGGTTTTTGTTGACCATATAAGTTATCTTACTACATTCTGCTATTAGTAAGTGGGCCTCTCTTTGCTAAACGTAGTTCATCTCTGTGTTTGTCATTTCCTCTTACCTCACCGTTATTATTTGTGGGGGGCTTGTATCCAACTTTTGGGGTCTATTCTCTGGAGGCAAGAGAGGTCTTTGTTTTCCTCTTCTAGGGGTAGTTAGTCCTCCGGCTGGCGCGAGACATCTAGCGACCAACGTAGGCATGTTCCCCGGCTACTTCTAGTGTTGGCGTTAGGAGTAGATATATGGTCAACCCAGTTACCACTGCCCTATGAGCTGGATTTTTGTACTTTGCAGACTTACTTGTTCCTCTGAGACCCTCGCCATTGGGGTCATAACAATCTGGGACATCATGTTTTGCACCATCCACCAACATCACGTTGCACCACGGACTGTCCAGGAGTTGGCGGATGCTTTAGTCCAGGTCTGGGAGGAGATCCCTCAGGAGACCATCCGCCACCTCATCAGGAGCATGCCCAGGCATTGTAGGGAGGTCATGCAGGCACATGGAGGCAACACACACTACTGAGCATCATTTCTTTGTCTTGAGGCATTTCTACTGAAGTTGGATAAGCCTGTAACATAATTTTCCACTTTGATTTTGAGCATCATTCCAGCTCCAGACCTCCGTGGGATATTAGTTGTGATTTACATTGATAATTTTTAGGTTTTATTGTTCTCAACACATTCCACCCTGTGTGCTCTCTGAGCTCTTCTGTACCCAGTGTGCTACCCTGTGTGCGCTATGCGCTCTCCTGTACCCAGCATGCTACCCTGTGTGCGCTCTGCGCTTTCCTCTATCCAGTGCACTTCCCAGTTTTTCGTAACCTTCTCAGTCTCCTTCGAGCTGTCCACCTGGTACCAACAGTCGCAGTACTTTATCCCCTGGGTCTGCCCCCGACACTCCCTGTATAGGCAGTGGTTGCCTTAGGTCAGCTCACTCAGGGTGGGTTGGTATTGCGACCCAGAGAGTCCATTCCAGGAGTCATAACACACTCCTTTGTTATTTTAGCTGTGTGCTTAGGATCATTGTCTTGTTGGAAGGTGAGCCTTTGGCCACATCAGAGGTCCGGAGCACTCTGGAAGAGGTTTTCATCCAGGGTATCTCTGTACTTGGCTGCATTCATGTTTCCTTCAATGGTAACTAGTCGTCCTGTCCCTGCAGCTAAAAAACACCCCCATAGCATGATGCTGCCACAACCATGTTTCACTGTTGGGATTGTATTGGGCAGGTGATGAGGATATGGATGTTTTGTAGTTTTAATTGCATTGCCACTTGACTGGCCATTTATGATCTGAAAGGTTTTTCTTTGTTTGAGAAGGACATCATATATGTTTTCCTCTTGGACTTTGTTAGCGGTTTTATTTCTGGTCAGATTGTTGAAAAATATCGATTATATATACAGTACAGACCAAAAGTTTTGGACACACCTTCTCATTTAAAGATTTTTCTGTATTTTCATGACAATGAAAATTGTACATTCACACTGAAGGCATCAAAACTATGAATTAACACATGTGGAATTACATGCTTAACAAAAAAGTGTGAAACAACTGAAATTATGTCTTATATTCTAGGTTCTTCAAAGTAGCCACCTTTTGCTTTGATGACTGCTTTGCACACTCTTGGCATTTTCTTGATGAGCATCAAGAGGTAGTCTCCGGGAATGGTTTTCGCTTCACAGGTGTGCCCTGTCAGGTTTAATAAGTGGGATTTCTTGCCTTATAAATGGTGTTGGGACCATCAGTTGTGTTGTGCAGAAGTCTGGTGGATACACAGCTGATAGTCCTACTGAATAGACTGTTACAATTTGTATTATGGCAAGAAAAAGCAGCTAAGTAAAGAAAAACGAGTGGCCATCATTACTTTAAGAAATGAAGGTCAGTCAGTCCGAAAAATTGGGAAAACTTTGAAAGTGTCTCCAAGTGCAGTAGCAAAAACCATCAAGCGCTACAAAGAAACTGGCTGACATGAGGACCGCCCCAGGAAAGGAAGACCAAGAGTCACCTCTGTTTCTGAGGATAAGTTTATCCGAGTCACCAGCCTCAGAGTCAATGTGTTCTATGTCAGGCATCATTCTCAGTCGGCTGCATCTTGGTTCGGCCTCAAATGCTTGTAAACTGCTGAAAATAATATTCGACAGTCTGACAGTCTCAGTCTACATCATTACAGTAAAAATTCCAGTCAGAGCATATGTCTGAATTCCATTCCATTCAGATGTAAGCTCTGACAGAGCCATGGACCATTGGGCTAAAATGCTGTGTGATAATAGCCTCAAAATAAAAGATTTTTTTTCTAGAAACAGTGCCATATTTGTCCATGGTTATGTATTGCAGGTGATGCAACACACAGAGAAACACAAAGCCAATCAACTATTTATTTAAACCGATATGGTGGGAACTTGCAGTAGTTCCGAAAATAGTTTAACAGTATGAAACATAATAATCACAAGTAAATTAAACAATATGAAACATAAAATGAATGAGTGTTAGAGACCACTTTAAACATTAAGGAAGCTCTTTGGGGATTATACTAATGTCCCTCTAACAGGGGCGATAAACCCATTCCCATGGGAACTACTACACTGACTCCTCCTGAAGCAATGGCCCTAATGGTGGTCACCAATTCTTCTCGCTAGGCCGCAAGTCCTCCTGACAGAGTCTACCAGAGAACGTTAATGTAAATATAATTTGGCCTGCACTCTAAATTTAGATCGGGGTGCTGGTGAGACAGACCGTAAGGTCTAGTATCAGTATTATTGAAATCCACCGCACTCCCTGTGTGGAATATCTTAGAAACAAAAGGATTTTTTGAAATTTGCTAATTTATTCAAGTGAAAAACAGAAAATCAAATGTGACAGATCAAATAGTAGGCAGTATAAGCGACTGAGTGATTTGACGTTTCGACCCTCCCGGGTCTTACTCTAAAGTCGCACTTAATCCAGGATTTATGAGTGGCTCTTATGGTAGTGAGGATGTTATCCCTGTAGTGTCAAGGGGCAGGTACAGTCTTTTTGATACCAAGTATGGCCTGATAGTTGATTTCTCTCTGAGTATGACCTTGCTGAGGAATAGCAGCGGTGCATCAGCGTCTTGCTGCTGTTTGCATACGCGATTCCCACAGGACGCAGGAGCGCTATCCCCCATCCACTAAGGGTACTAAGCCTACATGTCCACCAGCAAGACGCAGTTGCGCCGCTGTTACCCCACTACAAGGCTTTATCCAGTACTGGCAAATCCATTAAACCACATACAACTTACCAGCAATTTAAGGCTGATACATTGGCACCTGCAAGAAAGGTTGTCTCCAGTGACATACCAACTTTCTATTTGAATCGCGTGTACCTGCCCCTTGACACTACAGGGATAACATCCTCACTACCATAAGAGCCACTCATAAATCCTGGATTAAGTGCGACTTTAGAGTAAGACCCGGGAGGGTCGAAACGTCAAATCACTCAGTCGCTTATACTGCCTACTATTTGATCTGTCACATTTGATTTTCTGTTTTTCACTTGAATAAATTAGCAAATTTCAAAAAATCCTTTTGTTTCTAAGATATTCCACACAGGGAGTGCGGTGGATTTCAATAATACCAGAGAACGTTAGGCCTCCTTTGCTTCAATTGATCCCTGCGCTGTCCGGTGTCCTAGCCCGAGCCAGCCCCTGTACCGTACATCAGTGCTGGAAGCAACAGTCTGGCTCTCTCACGTTGTCTGTTCACCACCACAGGCATCCTCTCTCGGGTGAACTCTCCTTACCAATCTTTGGTGCTTGAACATCAGTCGGTGTCTCTCGGGTTTAAAAGGATAAGAGCTGGGCTCCAGTTATTCTCTGCCATCCTCTGGTCTCCATGTCTTGACCGGCTTAGGTCTGGGATTCGGGTCTTGACCAGCATAGTCGGAACTCTGGGTATTAACCTGTGTAGATCGGGTCCTCCGGCCTTAACTGACATAGTCTGTACTCCGGGTCTCAGACTGTGCTGCAGCCCACTGGCGCACACTTCTTCTTACTTCACCCTGGCTGCAGCGTCTTCCCCTGCGCACGACTGATCCGCTCTCCTTCCTGGCGTCCAGATTCGCTCCAATTTGGTGCACAGACAAATTGAGCACAATATGCATAAGACACCTTGAGCTTTAATCTCTGGATTAGTTGTGTGGAGGCGGGGCAGTAGGAGGAGAGCTGATAGAAGGGTTTGTAATGTGACAGAGTTAAACTCAGCTACGCTGACCCTCCTCCCACAGGGACTTTATCTGAAAGATGTTACTCATCTGTGCTCTAATCTTTCAGCACTTTCTTATTATGCAAGAGGTTAGACCAGGAGAACAGGGCTGTATTAATACAGCTCACACACTGAGAACCCTACTGTAAAGGTACCGTCACATTAAGCGACGCTGCAGCGATATAGACAACGAAGCCGATCGCTGCAGCGTCGCTGTTTCGTCGTTGTGTGGTCGCTGGAGAGCTGTCATACAGACAGCTCTCCAGCAACCAACGATGCCGAAGTCCCCGGGTAACCAGGGTAAACATCGGGTTACTAAGCGCAGGGCCGCACTTAGTAACCCGATGTTTACCCTGGTTACCAGTGTAAATGTAAAAAAAAAACCACTACATACTTACATTCCGGTGTCTGTCGTGTTCCCCGGCGTCCGCTTCCCTGCACTGTGTAAGCGCCGGCCGTAAAGCAGAGCGGTGACGTCACCACTGTGCTCTGCTTTACGGCCGGCCGGCGCTGACACAGTGCAGGGAAGCGGACGCCGGGGGACGTGACAGACACCGGAATGTAAGTATGTAGTGTTTGGTTTTTTTTACATTTACAATGGTAACCAGGGTAAACATTGGGTTACTAAGCGCGGCCCTGCGCTTAGTAACCCAATGTTTACCCTGATTACCAGTGAAGACATCGCTGAATCAGCATCACACACGCCGACTCAGCGATGTCAGCGGGTGATCCAGCGACGAAATAAGGTGCTGGCCTTCTAGCTCCGACCAGCGATATCACAGCGGGATCCAGATCGCTGCTGCGTGTCAAACACAACGATATCGCTATCCAGGACGCTGCAACGTCATGGATCGCTATCGTTATCGTTGTTAAGTTGTTCAGTGTGAAGGTACCTTAAGCTATGATGGGGCGTCTTTTTCTTTCCATTGAGTGCTGCTGCTTGCTAATGATTGGTCAACATCATACAGATAGAAGTAATACACGCCACACTGAAAATTCTGATAGCACCATGTGGACTTAAAAAAAGTTAAATCATTAAGTGCCATGAACTTTGATTGCTAATTTCTCAGCAACAAAGAGGCAAAATAAAAATGCCTGTCCCA
This sequence comes from Ranitomeya variabilis, assembly GCF_051348905.1. Lineage (NCBI taxonomy): Eukaryota > Metazoa > Chordata > Amphibia > Anura > Dendrobatidae > Ranitomeya > Ranitomeya variabilis. Next base: position 844,511,782 of record NC_135233.1, on the reverse strand, counting down.
GCCTGTCTCATTCATTTCTCTTAGGCCTTCCGTGGCTCCGCATGCATGAACCCATCCTTGACTGGAGATCCTGAGGGGTGTTTCATTCGGGACAGTCTTGTCATGAGAAGTGTCTTGTACATGTAAGACCAGTCCAGCTGCCTGTGGCATCATCTTCCCTGATGATATTACCATCTACCTACTGGTTGTATGCAGATGTCTTCATTAAGAAAGAAGCAGAGACATTACCTCCACACAGGCTGTATGACTGGCCTATAGACCTGCTTCTGGAATCCTCTCTCCCACAAAGCTGTATTTCTCCCCTGTCGCAGGCATAGACTCTAGCCATATTAAAGTATGTTAAGCTACTTTCACACACCAGGTTTTCGCTGTCAGGTTCAATCCGGCTAAATTTCAAAAAAACGGATCCGGCGAATGTTGCCACCGGATCCGTTTTTTTTCCCATAGACTTGTATTAGTGCTGGATGTTAGGGCTGGCGGAACGCACCGAGTAAATATAGAGATGTTATTTGGTGCGTTCGCAGCCCGGGGTCCACCGTGCAGGAAAATAACCTGCTGCTGGCAAACGGCGGCACTATATGGCGGTAGAAGTGATCTCTGTTGCTTCACAGAGTCACTATAAAGAAAGGACTGTGTCCTGTTAAACTCCACAGGAATACACATTAACTGCTGAGCAGATAGCAGCTTGTTGTATTCTAGGTGGTTTATTTCCGCCGGGGCCCTGAAACCATACACACAATCTCCTCACCGGAGGTGCCGGTATTCTAAGTGGCTTATTTCAGCCGGGTACCTGAATCCGCACAAGCGTGACCACATTGGCGCAAAACTCATAACATGCATTGATACTAGCGCATGGCCATGCGGCCCTTATATAGCTGCAGCAAGTACAAGCCCTTCCTAGAAGGAACAATGAGAGGCTGCCACAGAGCCTGAGCACCTTCAGGACCTTCCTGGAGAACCAATGGGCTTTGCTGCAATATCCAAGCATGTGACCCTCGATCTCCAATGAGAGCTCTTGCCCTGGGCATGCTCAGAAGGAGAAAAGCAGGACTTAGTCCCAAAAGTGTCTGCTCGCCGCTGCCCAGCACTGGTTTCAATGGCAGAAGCTGGAAAAGCAGCAGTAACCCTTTGCACAGAGTCAGACTGAGCAAGACACTGGGACCGATGTCTCCACTGAGCAGGCTCCACTGTGGCAGGAGAAGTAATGGGAGACCACAGCGGAGATGGCCTGAGATTCCCCCCGTGCAGAGGTGGGAACTCGACCTCTAACACTGGATTGCGCCGGATGACATTGCGTTTCATCCATTTTTCGCCGGATCCGGCAAATCTGCCATTTCCGGTTTCTGGGAAAAAAAAGTCCATAGCAACGTTTTTTGTCTCCGATGAAAAAGCCGAAAGCGCCGGATCCGGCGCTTCCAGCTGTTTGCTAGAATGGAAGCCTATGGGAACCGGAAGGTGCCGGATCCGGAAAATGCCGGATTCCGGTATTTTAAACTGAGCATGCTCCAAATTTTTTTTATCCAATAATCTAGATATGCTAGCCGGATCTGTCGAAAAAACGGATTCGTCAGATCAGTTTTTCACAGTCTGCGCCCGATCCGGTTTTTCCAACATTCGCCGGATTATGCCTGATGCAAAAAACCTGATGTGTGAAAGTAGCCTTAAGGAGAATTTGGCTAGGGATTTCATTCAGAAGTCCTCTTCTCCAGATAGAACTGGCTTCTTCTTTGTAAAGAAAAAGACAGGACCCTTCGGCTTTGCATTTATTATAGGGGTTTCAATAAGATCACGGTTAAGAACAAGTATCCCTTGCCATTGACTCCAGAGTTGTTCAGCCTGTCTCAGAGGTGTTAAGATCTTTACTAAGTTGAATCTGCGAGGAGCATACAATTTAATCCAGATACATCGAGAAGATGAATGGAAGACAGCTTTCAACACCCGGGTTGGCCATTATGAGTACCGAGTTAAGCCGTTTGGTCTCAGCAATACCCCAGCTGTCTTCCAAAAATTTGTGAAATACATCATTCGAGAATCCCACTACACTTGTGTGTTGATTTACCTGGACGATATCTTTGTCTTATCTCCAGATCTGCCCTCTCATAGGTGGAACATTCGCCAAGGCCTGCAGTGACTCAGAGAGAATCATCTGTATGCTAAATTTAAGAACTGTGTGTTTGAGCAATCTTCTCTGCCTTTCTTAGATTATCATCTTGGACACAGGCCTGGAGATGAATTCGAAGAAGGTGTCTTCCATTCTCGAGTCCTGACAGCATTAAAGTTATCCAGCTATTCTTGAAATTCACTAATTACTACTGACAATTAATTTTGGATGTTTCGTCCCAGACCACATTCATCCCCACTATGATCCGTAAGGGTGCCAGTCTGAAAGTATGGACTCCAGAGGCTGAGAATGCTTTTCTCTCCTTGAAACAGACCTTTTTCTGCTCCATTATTACATCGACCAGAAGTGAACAAACAATTCTATAATGATGTAGATGCTTCATCTTTTGGGGCTGGAGCAGTTCTCACCCAGAAGTCTCCTCCGGCCTTGTGGTGACCTGTGGTTTCTTCTCCAAGGCCTTCTCTGCCCTGGAGTGTAACTACTCGATTGTCGACCAAGAAATGTTAGCAATTAAGATGACTCTAGAGGAGTGGAATTACCTTCTCAAGGGATCAGTCTATCCAGTCTTTATTTATACAGACCACAAGAACCTGGCCTATCTGTAGTCCACGCAAAAACTAAACTCCCACAGGTTAGGTGGTCGTTCATTTTTGCCCATTTTTATTTTGTCTAGCATTTCCAGGCAGCTGACAAAAACATCAAACCTGGTGCATTTTTCCACTCCTTCCTGCCTACCGACCCAGACGAGGAACCTCAACTCATCATCGAGCCTTCCAAGATGGTTTCTGTAGCTCTGGTAAACCTGTCCCAAATTCCGCCAGGTAAGACCTTGGTGTCAGAATTAGACAAGAGGCAAGTTCTGCTATGGGGGCACTCCTCCAAGGTGGCCAGTCATGCCGGGCAGAGAAAGTCATTGCAGCTCATATCACATCACTACTGGTGGCCTACCATGTGTAAGGAGATCATGAAGCTTGTTTCCACCTATCCTTCCTGTGCCCACAACAAGACTCTGAAGCAACTCCCGTCTGGGCGAGTACGACCACTTCCTGTGCCCTTGGTGCCTTGGCAGCATATTGCCATGGACTTTATTACAGACCTTCTTGTGTCCTTGGGCTGGATAGTGGTGGATCGCTTCTCAAAGATGTCACATTTCATCCTATTGCTGGACTTTCTGTCCACTCAGGAACTTGCAGAGAAATTCATCCAGCCCATCTTCCATCTTCGCAGATTCCCTCGCCACATCATGTCGAAACAAGGTGTCCAGTTCACATCAAGATTCTGGAGAGCTTTGTGTAAACTTCTGAATGTTATACTATATTTCTCTTTTTAAAACATACATTTTTATTTATTTACAAATTGTGTCGAGCATTACATCTTATTGTCAGTAAATTCTTAACAATTACCACAATGTTATGGGGGTTAGGGAAGGGAAGAGGGTAGGGGATATGGTGACATTACAATAACTATCCAATCACTTTATACTATATTTGTCATCTGCATACCACCCTCAATCCAACAGACAGGTAGAGAGAATTAACCAGATTCTGGCCAACTTCCTGAGGCACTTCATAAACGCACATTATGACGATTGGGTAAAGCTCCTCTCATTGGCAGAGTTCTCCCATAACAACCAAGTAAGTGAGTCTTCTGTAAATTCTTTATTCTTTATTATTTTTGGACAACAGCCAGGAGTCCCTCTTCGGGCATACCAGCAGCCAAAGATCTTACAAAGTATTTCTCAAAGATATGAGAAGACACTGAAGCCTGTCTAGAGAAATCATCTGAAAGCATAAAGAAGCATGCAGACAAGAGACACTTGGATCCACCTTGTTATTGTCCAGGAGATAAATTGTGGTTATCTTTTATGTACACCATCTTAAGATCCCATCTTACAAGTTGGGTCCTCACTTCATCAGCCTGTAGCAAAGTCATCATGCAAATTAATGCCGTAATCTAGAAGTTGAGGCTACCAGCCTCCTTACGAATACCCAATTCAGTCTATGTGCCCCTCCTGAAATCGGTCATCTTTAGTTCCTTCTTAAATAATCCTAGTGTCATGCCTGCTTCCATCAGCTCTGAAGATGTAGCCCTTGCATGTGTCCCCTTTCCCTTCCCAGCAGGGACACCAGCATGTTCATTCACCTTGCACGCTACTTCGATCCCCACCATCTCTGTCTCCTCCCAGGGCCTGCGCACGGCGTGCAGGTCTCCTGGAAGAATAATTAGCATACCTCCTGCTAACCAGTTCCTGGCCAGTCCTGCTTCCCTGTCCTTTTGGGGATCAGCTGCCATAGGTCCCGGGTCTGTCCTGGAGTAGCACCTAGCGTCCACCTGGGTTCAAGTCTAACCACACCATCAAGGGCTCTAGTGAAGAACCAGGTGTTCACTTAGTTATGACCCTCCAGTCTCTCCCTGGACCATGGCACAGTGGTTCCACAACCACATGTGTAACATTAAAGGGAATCTGTCACCCCCAAAATCGTATATGAGCTGCGGCCACCGGCATCAAGAGCTTATCTACAGCATTCTGTAGATGATGAAGTCCTCTTTTTGTCTTCTTGCAGCGGCCCTGTTGAGGGAAGAGCAAAGTACTGCAGTGCACAGGCGCCGGGAAAGGTCAGAGAGGCCCGGCACCTGCGCACTGCAGTACTTTGCTCAGACAAAGTACGCCTGCGCCAGAATCGTGGCAAGAAGACAAGAAGAGGACATCATCGTATGAAGATAGGAGGCACCGGACCCGGATCGCGACGCCCATCGGACCCGGACCGCAGCGAGACCGTACCTGGGTGAGTATAATATAACCTTTATTTCTCATCTTTCAGGTTACATCGGGGGCTTATCTACAGCATTACAGAATGCTGTAGATAAGCCCCTGATGCCGGTGGCCGCAGCTCATATACAATATTGGGGTTTGACAGACTCCCTTTAAGGGTATGTAGCTAAAGGATCATAGGCAACTTCTGCTTATCCCACGCCATTGTAATAATAGACCTAACATTTAACATAAGAAATTGTTTTATAAATGCAAAAACAAAAAGAATAAAACTCCAGACCAGCTCCTCGAAGGACACACACTGTCAGGCTTAGTAATAGATAAAATGTTTGTAGCCATGCAGCACTGCAAAGTACCTATAGTACTGAGCCAGAGATGCTCTGTATGCTTCAGTATGTTTAAGGCCGCCGTCACACATGCGAGTTTTACGGATCTAAGAGCGCAGAAACTACGTGCGTAAAACTCGCATAACATACGGCACAATGCTTCTCAATGGGTCTCGCCCTATCAGCCGTATATTACGGATCCGTAATATACGGCTTTCTACGGCCGTACAAAATCGCAGCATGCTGCGTTTGTCAGCGTATTGCGCAAAAAAATCACCAATGAAAGTCTATGGGGGCGAGAAAAATACGGATTCCACACGGACCAGCAGTGTGACTTGCGAGAAATACGCAGCGGTGTTAGTGAAAAGTCGGTAATTCAATTGCCGGCTTTTCATTTCTCCTGCCTAAACCCGACAGGATATGAGACATGGTTTACATACAGTAAACCATCTCATATCCCCTTTTTTTTTGCATATTCCACACTACTAATGTTAGTAGTGTGTATTTGCAAAATTTCAGCGCTGTAGCTGCTAAAATAAAGGGTTAAATGGCGGAAAAAATTGGCGTGGGCTCCCGCGCAATTTTCTCCGCCAGAGTGGTAAAGCCAGTGACTGACGGCAGATATTAATAGCCAGGAGAGGGTCCATGGTTATTGGCCCCCCCGTGGCTAAAAACATCTGCCCCCAGCCACCCCAGAAAAGGCACATCTGGAAGATGCGCCTATTCTGGCACTTGGCCACTCTCTTCCCACTCCCGTGTAGCGGTGGGATATGGGGTAATGAAGGGTTAATGCCACCTTGCTATTGTAAGGTGACATTAAGCCAGATTAATAATGGAGAGGCGTCAATTATGACACCTATCCATTATTAATCCAATTGTTTGAAAGGGTTAAAAAACACACACACACATGATTTAAAAGTATTTTAATGAAATAAACACAGCGGTTGTTTTAATATTTTATTGCTCTCTCAATCCATTTGCAGACCCTCGCTTGGCAAAACAATAAACCCACAATAGATATACCCTCTGATGAACTTTCAGGTCCCACGAGGTAATCCATCTGAAGGGGTTAAAATAATTTACAAGCAGGAGCCCTGCAAATGCAGCTGTGCTCGTGCCTGTAATTCCCCGGCGAATGAAGGAAATGTAGGTCATTGACCTACATTTCTTTCAGTCGCGGTGATGCGCCCCCTGGTGGATGTCCTCATATGACCTGGAGCGTGGGAAAAAGTTCCCAGGCTACAGTTCATGAGAACATCCAGCAGGGGCGCATCACCGCGACTGAAGGAAATGTAGGTCAATGACGTCAGTCACTGGCTTTACCACTCTGGCGGAGAAAATTGCGCGGGAGCCCACGCCAATTTTTTCCGCCATTTAACCCTTTATTTTAGCAGCTACAGCGCCCAAATTTTGCATACACACACTACTAACATTAGTAGTGTGGAATATGCAAAAAAAATGGGGATATGAGATGGTTTACTGTATGTAAACCATGTCTCATATCCTGTCGGGTTTGGGAAGGAGAAATGAAAAGCCGGCAATTGAATTACCGGCTTTTCACAGATATCGCGCTGTAGTAAATATAAATACAGACTATATATATATATGTGTCTCAATGACATATATATATATATATATATATATATATATATATATACTGTATACAGTTAGGTCCATATATATTTGGACAGAGACAACATTTTTCTCATTTTGGTTATAGACATTACCACAATTAATTTTAAACAAAACAATTCAGATGCAGTTGAAGTTCAGACTTTCAGCTTTCATTTGAGGGTATCCATATTAAAATTGGATGAAGGGTTTAGGAGTTTCAGCTCCTTAACATGTGCCACCCTGTTTTTAAAGGGACCAAAAGTGATTGGACAATTGACTCCAAGGCTATTTCATGGACAGGTGTGGGCAATCCCTTCATTATGTCATTCTCAATTAAGCAGATAAAAGGCCTGGAGTTGATTTGAGGTGTGGTGCTTGCATTTGGAAGGTTTTCCTATGAAGTAAACTTGCGGTCAAAAGCGCTCTCCATGCAGGTGAAACAAGCCATCCTTAAGCTCTGAAAACAGAAAAAAACCCATCCGAGAAATTGCTACAATATTAGGAGTGGCAAAATGTACAGTTTGGTACATCCTGAGAAAGAAAGAAAGCACTGGTGAACTCATCAATGCAAAAAGACCTGAGTGCCCACGGAAGACAACAGTAGTGGATGATCGCAGAATTATCTCCATGCTGAAGAGAAACCCCTTCACAACAGCCAACCAAGTGAACAACACTCTCCAGGAGGTAGGCGTATCAATATCCAAATCTACCATAAAGAGAAGACTGCATGAAAGTAAATACAGAGGGTTCACTGCACAGTGCAAGCCACTCATAAGCATCAAGAATAAAAAGGCTAGACTGGAATTTGCTAAAAAAAACATCTAAAAAAGCCAGCACAGTTCTGGAAGAACATTCTATGGACAGATGAAACCAAGATCAACCTCTACCAGAATGATGGAAAGAGAAAAGTATGTTGAAGGCGTGGTACAGCTCATGATCCAAAGCATACCACATCATATGTAAAACACAGCGGAGGCAGTGTGATGGCTTGGGCATGCATGGCTGCCAGTGGCACTGGGTCACTAGTGTTTATTGATGATGTGACACAGGACAGAAGCAGCAGAATGAATTCTGAGGTATTCAGAGCCATACTGTGTGCTCAGATCCAGCCAAATGCAGCCAAACTGATTGGTCGTCGTTTCATACTACAGATGGACAATGACCCAAAACATAAAGCCAAAGCAACCCAGGAGTTTATTAAAGCAAAGAAGTGAAATATTATTGGATGGCCAAGTCAGTCACCTGATCTCAACCCAATTGAGCATGCATTTTACTTGTTAAAGACTAAACTTCAGACAGAAAGGCCCACAAACAAACAGCAACTGAAAACCACCGCAGTCAAGGCCTGGCAGAGCATCAAAAAGGAGGAAACACAGCGTCTGGTGATGTCCATGAGTTCAAGACTTCAGGCAGTCATTCCCAACGAAGGGTTTTCAGCCAAGTAATAAAAATGAACATTTTATTTAAAATTATTGAATCTGTCCAATTACTTTTGGTCCCTTTAAAAACAGGGTGGCACATATTAAGGAGCTGAATCTCCTAAACCCTTCATCCAATTTTAATGTGGATACCCTCAAATGAAAGCTGAAAGTCTGAACTTCAACTGCATCTGAATTGTTTTGTTTAAAATTCATTGTGGTAATGTCTATAACCAAAATGAGAAAAATGTTGTCTCTGTCCAAATATATATGGACCTAACTGTATATGTTTTCCCAAACATTTGAGCACATAAATCCATTAGATGTCGGTTTTGCAAGCCTGTGAGAAAATCTCTCAGTATGGATGCCATACGGATTACATACGGAGGATGCCATGCGCAAAATACGCTGACACACCCTGCCTACGGATCACTATTTTGGGAACATTTCTCCGTATTACGGCCGTGTTACAGCCGTAAACTACGGACCGTATTGTCTTACGCCGAGTGTGACGCCGGCCTAACCATGAATAAGAATCCCAGTAGTGTAGGTCCAAGGTGTGTGTAGGTGTGATTTAACAGCAATGTGTTATAGTAAACCTGTTTTTGGGTCAAGCCAGAGCTTTGTCGCTGCCACCCTATAGTTTAAATCACTAGACGGTACATGGAGGGTATATATTCCCCGACCTGAAACAAAAGATATGGCCAAAATCATGTAAAAAGTAAATCCTATAAACAAAACAACAACCTATAAAATAGAGGAGAGTATACTACCAAATACATAAAATCAATAATATTTATAAAGCCCCATACACATTAAACCATAGGCTGAAACAATTGATATCAGTGGGTTCGTGTGACATTAGTCTCATGTGCATGAGGGCCTAAAGACACTGGCATTCTGGTTTTCATTTTAACAGGATTCATAACCGTTAGGATGGATATTTTAGGAGCTATAATGATCACTTAAAATGTCAGGATCATTAGGAAATGGAGTTACAACATTTGACTTCCCACACCAAATTATAATATGTTATACAGATTTTTGTTGGGATTAAGTTTTTCATCCTGCATAGGCTAATGCTGCATGCTATGCTATTCTCATCATATAAAGCATTAGAAGCCCAATGGAAAATAACAAACGCAAATGTGAACAAGGCAAGAGATGTTTCATGCAAAATTTCTTTGACTGCCTAATTTTACAGTTACTGCTGCTTTCCTCCTGTGCAATATGTGATGCTGTTCTTATTCATTCAGCAGAGATAACTTCCCGAATATCTCCCACCACCATCAAAAGCATAACTCACATATGAGAGCCTTATCCTGCAGTATTTTGGGAAATAATCACTGTTATTGAGTCAGATGTTCCAGGTAAAATGAGCTACTCTGAATTACTGCTAAGTCCATCTAGGCAGAAAATCCTGCTCTATAATTATGCAGGCACAAGGAGAAACAGTCTGGACTGTCTAGTGAAAAAAATTCTCTGCAAATAATAATCCATTCAGGATTCTGTGTACATTGTGTGACTTCTGCTTTTGTGAAGCAACTGTGGAGGTGAATTTGTGCTATAATTCTTCACCCAGCCTCAACACTGCTTTCCTATAAAAGGAAGCACAGAAATTCATACTCCACCTTGACGTGTTTTATTTAAAAGCAACATTAATCTCTGATTTTAGTTAAAGTGTCCCTGTCCTGTCATACAAAGCCTGTGGAAAAGCATAGTCTTACTGTCCTATCCCACCCAATTTAAATCTGCTTTTGGTGCGTATGCCAGTCTGAAACGTCCAGGAAGAGAGAGGTGGCTCCCATTCCTCAATCATAGGTACAGAGACTTCACTACGTCACCAGAATCACTGTCAGTACAGGAATACACAGTGCATAGGTTCATCGCTATAGGTGCAGGGGCTTTCTTTCCCTCTCTTCCCAGCATGCATTGAACTCACTATTGTCTAATAGCTTGACTTTTTCAATGCCCATATTTCAGTTCTGCCTGTGTGAAGTATGACTGGCTGAAGAGAAGAAGCAGAGAGACCAAGACCCTGCTAGAGATGACACTTGAAAACAGGCAGTGGATAGTTAGAATGGAGATACCTAGTGGCCAGAACTTAATGTAATATTTAACCCCTTTCCGACATTGGACGTAATAGTACGTCCACGTCAGAACTCCTCCCTTTGATGTGGGCTCCGATGCTGAGCACACATCTTTGCCAGCACATGTCAGCTGTCTTGAACAGCTGACGTGCCTCTAACAGGCAGAATCGTGATCCACCCGTGGCTGTTAACCTGTTAAATGCCGCAGTCAATCTCTGACAGTGGCATTTAACTCGCTTTTCCAGTAAGCGCGCCGGAAATTCCGCCCATCGGTGACCAGCGGGTCACCGATGGGTTGCCATGACAACCAGAGGTCTCCAGCAGACATCTATGATTGTCATAGCCGGATTGCTATGAGCACCACCCGGTGGTCAGCGCTCATCGCAAGTGAGCATTTCTGCTTCATACAGGCAATCTGATCATCACCTGTATGTAGCAGAGCTGATCAGACAACTGCAGCTTCGAGTCTTCCATGGAGACTATTGAAGCATGCAAAAAGTAAAAAATAAAGGTTTATAAAAATATTTTAAAAAATTACCAAAAATATAAAAGTTCAAATCACCCTCCTTTCGCCCCATTCAAAATGAAACAATAATGAAAAAAATCAAACATACTCATATTTGGTATTGTCGCATTCAGAATCGCCCAATCTATCAATATAAAAAAGATTTAACCCGATCGGTAAACGATGTAACGAGAAAAAGAATCAAAACACCATAGGTACCTTTTTTTGGTCACCGCTACATTGAAATAAAATGCAATAACGGGCGATCTAAAGATCGTATCTACACCAAAATGGTATAAATAAAAACGTCAGCTCGGTGCGCAAAACATATATGCCCTAAACCCAGACCCAAATCATGAAAAATGGAGACAGGTCTTGAAAAATGGCGCCTTTTTTTGGTTTTACCGAAGTTTGGATTTTTTTCACCACTTAAATAAAAAAGAACCTAGACATGTTTGGTGTCTATGAACTCGTAATGACCTGGAGAATCATAATGGCAGGTCAGTGTTAGCATTTAATGAACATGGTTAAAAAAAAGAAAAAGTGTGGAATTGCACTTCTTTTTTGCAATTTCATCGCACTTGGAATTTTTTTTCCCGTTTTCCAGTACAAGATATGTTAAAACCATTGGTTTCCTTCAAAAATACAACTTGTCCCACAAAACAAGCCCTCACATGGCCATTTTTACCAAAAAGTAAAAAAGTTATGGCTCTGGTAAGACGGGGAGCAAAAAACGAAAATGCAAAAATGAAAATACCTCCGGTCGCTAAGGTGTTAAACTAAATGATTTGCAGATTGTGGGTTTAGCAAATTATCTATCAAATGTTTTGATCTCAGTGTTGTCCCACAAGAGCTAAATGTGTCAATAACATGACTTATGTGTCTTTTTTAAGTGTCTTTGCATTACTTGCCTTGAGTTTCCTAGGTTGGTAAGCCTTTTCATGACACTGAGTGTAGTAGTAACCATTACAAAAATCAATACCTATGTAATTAGATATCATTTAGTGTCATTATACAGAGAATAATTGTGTGTATTGTGTTACTGAGAAGAAAGTGCAGAAACGCAACTTTATACTTACAAAAGCATAAGGCAATTACCCTCCTGTAAATGACCATTTCTAGAGAACCTCATTCCACTTTTTTGAGGAATCAGTTTAATAAAATACAGCTAGAAACCTGTTTAAATATAGAGGCAAATAAATGTTTCCTGTGGGCTTCTCAGAGGTCACATTAACTCCCCTGCCAATAGTATTTTTCATAAAATATTTACTGTAAAAAAAAATTTTTGCACATAAATTAACTTGTCTACTTTAAGGCTTTATGGAGTGCAATTTTGCTGTGAGCCTGGCGTCAAAGGGGCAAGTGTCACTGCCTATGTGGCATTATTGCTTTTAATGTTATTTGAATGGTTGCTGTTTTATTAGGGACTTGTCACCAGCAAGGTACTGTAGATTCTTGCTTTTCTGCTGCCTGAGGTGAAAATTTAAATGGCGCATCTCCCCGCAGTGCAGTATAAATCTACAGTGCATGAATGCAATTACATTGTTTTTGGGGTTTTGCTTTACAGGTATTTCTTATATGATAGCAGTGACCCCTGAGCATGATTCTCCAGGTCAGTGTCTTTACAGTGTCACCAAACTTTTATAGCTCTTCTTTTTTTATTTAATGTTTGGTTTATGATAATAACACTATACTGAAACCACTATTGACACATGATCACATCACTGGAACAGCTATCAGTACATGAATACATCACCATGAAACATCATCTGTATGTACACCTCAGCAGAATCACCAACAGTAGAGGAATACAGCACCAGAACCATGGCAGAAAGGTGTCTGGTAACCAGGGCGCTAATGTCATAATAACAGTGTACGGTAGTAATCAGACAAGTCCATACGATCCGATACAAGAGCATCTGATGTGACATACTAATGATCTTCTACTTCTACTTCGGGTGTGATCCATGTTTCATGCTACTGTGGTACGAACCTCTTGCATGAGAGAATCCCAGCATCAGTGCGGAGGAAACGGAGAAAGTAATTTCTCCATCTCCTCCATTGACTATCTCGGCGTATATCGGACTGCAGTGGAATAACATCCGAGTGCAGTCCGATATTTCACACGCACCCATAGATTTGCATGGGTGTGTGTGAGAGAGACTTGCATGGCTAAAGCTAAACGAAACAAACAGACCCCAAACTACAGACAGCACCCAATACCCTCCCCCAACCTTTCAAGCATGCCAAATGAAGCCGGACACGTAGCGTCTTTTTGACTATACTCCCTGTGGAACCCTTTTACGGCCTGTTTAACCAAAAGTATATTAGTCAAATCTTTCTGACCTCGCAACTTAAAACCGAAAGCCAAGGCCATGATAACCAGCGAGACCTTAGCTGCCGATCAACCTTCCGATGCTCGCTTACTTAAACACATCAGCAGCACCCCTACCTGATCCTCATCAGTTAACCAATAATCCCCCAAAGCTAACCATTCTTCCCATAGACACCATACCGACTGGTAAGCAGCCCACGTGCCAGCAGCCAAGGAAGACCTAATCAGAGACTTCTCGGAGGCCATGCTCCAAAGCTCCGACTGGCACTCCTACTCTTTCCACCTCTGGGGCCAACAGCCAAAATCGCTCATACTGCAAGTAAGAAAGTGAATCAATAATAGAATTCTGCACCCCTGGCACATGAAACGCCATAACATAAGCATTTATGCAAAGACAACTCAACACCAACTGCCATAGCACACGAATCACCAGAGGTGACGATGCAGTAAGACTATTAATTGAACATACCACCCCCATAATATCACAGTTGAAGCTCACCCTCCTATCCTGAAACTCCAAAATGGGAAAAATCTCCAACAACGCAAAATTTTTTACCAGGCCTGATGAAACCCAATCTTTCGCCCACCTGGATGCACACCACTAACCCCAGATGTACGCCCCAAAACCGAAACCATCTGCTGTATATGTGTATAAATCCAAAGCACATTTATCCACAACCTCCTTCATAAGCAACAGACAGCCATTATATTGCTCCCAAACTTCTCCCCAAACTACCAAATCTGCCTTATGCTCTGCAGACAAAGGAACATAGTGATGCTGTGCTCGCACTCTAGCAGTCGCACTAGCCAACTGTCAAGAAAAAAATATCCCATTGGGATGATACACCATGCAAAGTTAAGTTTCCCGAGAAGCGACTATACTTCCCTCAACTATATGTTTTTTCAAACGCTGTGCTCTGGCTATCTCCTCCATCAAAGCTACCACCTTCTCTTCTGGCTCCCAAAATTCTCAATTTACTGAATCAATCACGATGCCTAAAAAACAAATACTCTTAGTCGCATCCTACATTTTGCCAGGAGCTAAAGGTACCCCGACACGCTTTGCCACCTACTCATCTGCCCTAAGAATGGTTTAACAGCAGCAGAATCAGTAAGGCCAATGCATTGAAAATCATCCAAATAATATATGTGAGTCAAAATCTGACACATCCCGAATGACCCATTCTATAAAAGAACTGAAAGCCTCAAATAACACACAGGACAAAGAACAGCTCATGGGTAAACATCTATCTACAAAAAATTCCCTCCCCAACAACAACCCAACAACCTAACACTTTCAGGATGGACCTGTAGCAACCTAAATGCTATCCGTCTTAGCCATCATTGCCCCTTCTCACAACTCCTAACACAATGTGCTGCTTCATCAAATGATGTAAAAACCATGGAGCAGAGCTCCAGGTCAATCCCGTCATTCACAGACATCCCCAGAGCATAAGACAAATGGTGAATGAGACAAAATTTATTTGGTTCCTTGTTAGGAACAACCCCAAAGTGAGAAACCACTAAATTCACGAAAGGAGGTTCCTTAAATGGTCCAGACATCTGACCCAAGACAGTCTCTTTATCCAACTTTTCTGAAACCACAGCCACATAGTGGTCAGCTAATCTAAGATTTTTAAGTACCTGGGGAATTTCAAACGGAGGTGAAGGAATTTTAAAATCTTCCTCAAAACCATGCATCAACAGTCAACATCAACAAGCATAGCGGTTAGATTCACCGATGTCTCCCACATGGGTATTAATGGTTCCAGACTTTGCCTTATTCTTTTTAAAGCATCCAGAGGCACCCTGGGAGGAACCACTGCAGTGCGGCAGAGATGCTTGAACTTACAGTTAGCCTCAAATTTACACTGGCTTTCGTTGAACTGCTAGCATAAATCCATTTTTTGAACTGACTGACCAGACTGCTCTCCGACCCCCTGTGTACCCGACTGACTGGCAGACTGGCCGGCAACCCCTGCCCCCATGAAAGGAATGACCGATTCTAATAGGTGCCATAACCCACAAACAAAGGCTTAAGTCCTTCTGATCCCACCATATAGCAGGACGAATAGCTTTCCTTTGATGGAACTGCTCATTTTAGCGGAGCCACACTTGTCCCCCCTAAATCCTTGATTCTGCCACCACCGTCCCACTCCCCAGCCGATGATACCGGGCACCTGAGCCTCCAGCCAGCTGGTTGGCTGAGACTCCGCCATATCTCTCACACTGTCCAAGAGCTGCGTTGCCGAGGCCATGAGCAAAGCGCTACTGCAGTGCAGGGGGACTTCTTAACCCCTGGGAGCAGGAAAATGCAGGACCTCTCCCATTGAATGGCCATATAAATGCCCCACTCAGACCCTAGAGATGCTAGTCTCCACAAGAGAAATTGACATGCTTCGGTCTGGAGAGACGCGCCAACGCATGTCCTTCTCTGTGGGTAAGCCATGAGCATCTGTGGACTGATAGTGGACATGAAATTTCTTGAAATCCCACCCACAAAGCTGTAACAGCAGGCCGCTGTGGGTTAAATGCTGCACAAGTACGTAGCGTCAAACCCGCAGCAACTCCGGATCATGTTCACATACTCCCAAGTCTTCCACGAGGACTTTAACATGCGATATCATGATCACACTGGTAATTAAATATTACACAAAGCTGTATAATCTGGGGAGTGACCCGGGGATCCCTGTTATGACCCCAATGGCAGAGGGTCTCAGGAATCAATACCAAGTCTGCAAACACAAAAAACCAGCTCATAGGGCAGTGGTAACTGGGCTGACCATATATATCTAATCCTAGCACCACAAATAGAAGTAGCCGGGGAACGTGCCTACGTTGGTTCTAGACGTCTCGCGCCAGCCGGAGAACTAACTAACCCTAGAAGGGAAAAGAAAGACCTTTCTTGCCTCCAGAGAAAAGACCCCAAAAGTTGGATACAAGCCCCCAACAAATAATAACGGTGAGGTAAGAGGAAAAGACAAACATAAGAATGAGCTAGGTATTTAGCAAAGAGAGGCCCACTAGCTAATAGCAGAATATAGTAAGATGACTTATATGGTCAGCAAAAACCCTATTAAAATATCCACGCTGGATATTCAAGAACCCCCGAACCGTCTAACGGCCGGGGGGAGAACACCAGCCCCCTAGAGCTTCCAGCAAGGTCAGAAATCACATTTAGTACAAGCTGGACAAAAATAGTAGCAAAGCAAGTAACTCAAAAAACAAAGAAGCAAGACTTAGCTTAATTTTGCAAGAGCCAGGACCAGCAGACAGGAGCAACAGAAGGATCTGATTACAACGATGCCAGGCACTGGACTAAGGATCCAGGAAGTTAATATAGCGACACCCCTGGACTAACGACCCAGGTGAGTGCCAAACAGAAAAAAGACAATCCCAGAGTCATACCACTAGTGACCACAAGAGGGAGCCAAAAAGTCTAATTCACAACAGTACCCCCCCTTAAGGAGGGGTCACCGAACCCTCACCAAGACCACCAGGGCGATCAGGATGAGCAGCGTGAAAGGCACGAACTAAATCGGCCGCATGCACATCAGAGGCAACCACCCAGGAATTATCCTCCTGACCATAGCCCTTCCACTTGACCAGATACTGAAGCCTCCGCCTGGAGAGACAAGAATCCAAGATCTTCTCCACCACGTACTCCAACTCGCCCTCAACCAACACCGGAGCAGGAGGCTCAGCAGAAGGAACCACAGGTACAACGTACTGCCGCAACAAAGACCTATGGAACACGTTGTGAATGGCAAACGACACAGGAAGATCCAAGCGAAAGGACACAGGATTAAGGATTTCCAATATCTTGTAAGGACCGATGAAGCGAGGCTTAAATTTAGGAGAGGAGACCTTCATAGGAACAAATCGAGAAGACAGCCATACCAAATCCCCAACACGAAGTCGGGGACCCACACCGCGGCGGCGGTTGGCAAAACGCTGAGCCTTCTCTTGTGACAACTTCAAGTTGTCCACCACATGATTCCAGATCTGCTGCAACCTATCCACCACAGAATCTACCCCAGGACAGTCAGAAGGCTCCACATGTCCCGAGGAAAAACGAGGATGGAAACCAGAGTTGCAGAAAAATGGCGAAACCAATGTAGCGGAACTAGCCCGATTATTAAGGGCAAACTCAGCCAACGGCAAGAAGGTCACCCAATCATCCTGATCCGCAGAAACAAAACACCTCAAATAAGCCTCCAGAGTCTGATTAGTTCGCTCCGTTTGTCCATTAGTCTGAGGATGAAAGGCAGACGAAAACGACAAATCAATGCCCATCCTAGCACAAAAGGATCGCCAGAACCTGGAAACAAACTGGGATCCTCTGTCAGACACAATATTCTCAGGAATGCCGTGTAAACGAACCACATTCTGAAAGAACACATGAACCAGATCGGAAAAGGAAGGCAGCTTAGGCAAAGGTACCAAATGGACCATCTTAGAAAAGCGATCACATACCACCCAGATGACAGACATGCCCTGAGACACCGGGAGATCTGAAATGAAATCCATGGAAATGTGTGTCCAAGGCCTCTTCGGGACAGGCAAGGGCAAGAGCAACCCGCTGGCACGCGAACAGCAAGGCTTAGCTCGAGCACAAGTCCCACAGGACTGCACAAACGACCGCACATCCCGTGACAAGGAAGGCCACCAAAAGGACCTAGCCACCAGATCTCTGGTGCCAAAAATTCCCGGATGCCCTGCCAACACCGAGGAATGAACCTCGGAAATGACTCTGCTGGTCCACTTATCAGGAACAAACAGTCTGTCAGGTGGACAAGAGTCAGGTCTACCAGCCTGAAATCTCTGCAACACACGTCGCAAATCCGGAGAAATGGCTGACAAGATAACTTCCTCTTTAAGAATACCCACTGGTTCTGCGACTCCCGGAGAGTCAGGCACAAAGCTCCTTGAAAGAGCATCAGCCTTCACATTCTTTGAACCTGGTAAATACGAGACCACAAAGTCAAAACTGGAGAAAAACAATGACCAGCGGGCCTGTCTAGGATTCAGGCGTTTAGCAGACTCGAGATACATCGGATTTTTGTGATCAGTCAAGACCACCACACGATGCTTAGCACCCTCGAGCCAATGACGCCACTCCTCAAATGCCCACTTCATGGCCAACAACTCCCGATTGCCAACATCATAATTCCGCTCAGCAGGCGAAAACTTCCTCGAGAAAAAGGCACAAGGTCTCATCACAGAGCAACCAGGGCCTCTCTGCGACAAAACGGCCCCTGCCCCAATCTCAGAAGCATCCACTTCAACCTGAAAGGGAAGTGAGACATCAGGCTGGCACAAAACAGGCGCCGAAGTAAACCAGCGCTTCAACTCCTGGAAAGCCTCCACGGCTGCAGGAGCCCAGTTAGCAACATCAGAACCTTTCTTGGTCATATCCGTCAAAGGTTTAGCAATGCTAGAAAAATTAGCAATAAAATGATGGTAGAAGTTAGCAAAACCCAAGAACTTCTGAAGACTCTTAACTGACGTGGGTTGAGTCCAATCATGAATAGCACGGACCTTGACTGGGTCCATCTCCACCGCAGAAGGGGAAAAAATAAACCCCAAAAAGGGAACCTTCTGTACTCCAAAGAGACACTTTGAGCCCTTAACAAATAAAGCATTCTCATGCAAAACCTGAAACACCATCCTGACCTGCTCTACATGCAAGTCCCAGTCATCAGAAAAAATCAGAATATCATCCAGATAAACGATCATAAATTTATCCAGATACTTCCGGAAAATATCATGCATAAAGGACTGAAACACTGAAGGAGCATTAGAGAGCCCAAAAGGCATCACCAAGTACTCAAAATGACCTTCGGGCGTATTAAACGCGGTTTTCCATTCATCTCCTCGCTTAATGCGCACAAGGTTGTACGCACCACGAAGATCTATCTTGGTGAACCACTTGGCACCTTTAATTCGGGCAAACAAGTCTGACAACAGAGGCAAAGGATACTGAAATTTAACAGTGATTTTATTCAAAAGCCGATAGTCAATACAAGGTCTCAAAGATCCGTCCTTCTTGGCCACAAAAAAAAATCCCGCACCAAGAGGGGAAGAGGAAGGACAGATATGCCCCTTTTCCAGAGATTCCTTGATATACGAACGCATTGCGGTATGCTCAGGTACAGACAGATTAAATAGTCTTCCCTTAGGAAATTTGCTACCTGGAATCAAATCTATGGCACAGTCACAGTCCCTATGAGGAGGCAGAACACTGGACCTGGACTCGCTGAACACATCCTGATAATCAGACAAATACTCAGGAACTTCCGAAGGAGTAGAGGAAGCAATAGACACCGGCGGGGAATCACCATGAATACCCTGACAGCCCCAACTTGACACAGACATTGCCTTCCAATCCAAGACTGGATTATGAGTCTGTAACCATGGCAAACCCAAAACGACCAAATCATGCATTTTATGCAGAACAAGAAAACGAATCACCTCCCGATGTTCAGGAGTCATGCACATGGTTACCTGTGTCCAAAACTGCGGTTTATTTTCCGCCAATGGCGTAGCATCAATACCCCTCAGAGGGATAGGATTAACCAACGGCTCAAGAACAAAACCACAGCGCTTGGCAAATGACAGATCCATAAGACTCAGGGCAGCACCTGAATCCACAAACGCCATAACAGGGTAAGAGGACAATGAGCAAATTAAAGTCACAGACAAAATAAATTTAGGTTGCAAATTACCAATGGCGACAGGACTAACAACCCTTGTTAGGCGTTTAGAGCATGCTGATATAACATGTGTAGAATCACCACAGTAAAAACACAACCCATTCTGACGTCTATGATTTTTCCGCTCATTTCTGGTCTGAATTCTATCACATTGCATCAAATCAGGTGTTTGTTTAGACAACACCACCAGAGGATTAGCGGTTTTGTGCTCCCGCAAACGCCGGTCAATTTGAATAGCCAGCGCCATGGAATCATTCAGACTTGTAGGAATGGAGAAACCCACCATCACATTCTTAATGGCTTCAGAAAGGCCATTTCTGAAGTTTGCGGCCAGAGCACACTCATTCCACTGAGTAAGCACGGACCATTTCCGAAATTTTTGGCAATACACTTCAGCTTCATCCTGGCCCTGAGAAATAGCCAGCAAGGCTTTTTCTGCCTGAACCTCAAGATTGGGTTCCTCGTAAAGCAATCCGAGTGCCAGAAAAAACGCATCAATATTTGCCAATGCCGGATCTCCTGGCGCTAGCGAGAAAGCCCAATCCTGAGGGTCACCCCGTAAAAAAGAGATAACAATTTTAACTTGCTGA
Organism: Ranitomeya variabilis; assembly: GCF_051348905.1. Taxonomy (NCBI): domain Eukaryota; kingdom Metazoa; phylum Chordata; class Amphibia; order Anura; family Dendrobatidae; genus Ranitomeya; species Ranitomeya variabilis. Next base: position 844,491,293 of record NC_135233.1, on the reverse strand, counting down.
ACTGAGTCTCCAGATGAACGGGGTCTCAGAGATAGAAACAATTTACAATTATCCCTGAAATTCCTAAACTTAAATCGGTCTCCAGAAAACAGTTCAGGAATAGGTATTTTAGGTTCAGACATAGGACTACTGGTAACAAAATCTTGTATGCTTTGCACACGAGCAGCAAGCTGGTCCACACTTGTAATCAAGGTCTGGACATTCATGTCTGCAGCAAGCTCAAGCCACTCAGAGGTAAAGGGGAGGAAGAGAGGAAAAAAAAAAATTCTGAATTTCCTTTCTTATATCCCACTTCTGCAATGCATTAAACATTCAATGTTGGCCTGGCATACTGTTATGACCCCAATGGCAGAGGGTCTCAGGAATCAATACCAAGTCTGCAAACACAAAAAACCAGCTCATAGGGCAGTGGTAACTGGGCTGACCATATATATCTAATCCTAGCACCACAAATAGAAGTAGCCGGGGAACGTGCCTACGTTGGTTCTAGACGTCTCGCGCCAGCCGCAGAACTAACTAACCCTAGAAGGGAAAAGAAAGACCTTTCTTGCCTCCAGAGAAAAGACCCCAAAAGTTGGATACAAGCCCCCAACAAATAATAACGGTGAGGTAAGAGGAAAAGACAAACATAAGAATGAGCTAGGTATTTAGCAAAGAGAGGCCCACTAGCTAATAGCAGAATATAGTAAGATGACTTATATGGTCAGCAAAAACCCTATTAAAATATCCACGCTGGATATTCAAGAACCCCCGCACCGTCTAACGGCCGGGGGGAGAACACCAGCCCCCTAGAGCTTCCAGCAAGGTCAGAAATCACATTTAGTACAAGCTGGACAAAAATAGTAGCAAAGCAAGTAACTCAAAAAACAAAGAAGCAAGACTTAGCTTAATTTTGCAAGAGCCAGGACCAGCAGACAGGAGCAACAGAAGGATCTGATTACAACGATGCCAGGCACTGGACTAAGGATCCAGGAAGTTAATATAGCGACACCCCTGGACTAACGACCCAGGTGAGTGCCAAACAGAAAAAAGACAATCCCAGAGTCATACCACTAGTGACCACAAGAGGGAGCCAAAAAGTCTAATTCACAACAGATCCCACAACCCTCGGCGCAGGGAATAAAAAATTATCTTAGATCCGCGAATCTCCCTAAGATTTCAGATGAGCAATTGAGCTATCTGAATGCCCCCTTTACAAAAGAAGAGATTATTTCGACCATAAAACAATCTAAGAGGGCTAGCGCGCCTGGGCCGGATGGATTTCCCAATTATTATTATGAAACTTTTCAGGAGGAGCTAGTTCCTTTCTTATTGAGAATATTTTCGAGGTGGAAGGACGAGGGGTCAATCGCTAAAGTCAACTTGGAGGCTACCATTGTCACTTTACCGAAACCCGGTAAAACACCCATAACCCCAGAAAATTTTAGACCTATAGCTCTCTTGAACACCGATATAAAATTTTTTACCAAAATGTTAGCCTCTCGTTTAAATCAGATTATTCCAGATCTGGTCTCACCAGACCAGGTAGGGTTTGTGAGGGGTAGAGAGGCGAAAGATGGAATACGCCGAATGATAGATTTAGTTCGGATTGCGGAGCTGTCAGGCCTCCCCAGTGCATTCCTGTCATTGGACGCAGAGAAGGCCTTTGACAGGGTGCACTGGGGATATGTCCGGGCAGTTTTGGAAAAATTTGGGTTGGGAGGATCAATTCTCGCAGCTATTTTAGCCATATATGCGGCCCCTTCAGCAAGAGTGTGGACGGCGGGTGCTCTATCGGAACCTTTTTATATAACAAACGGGACGCGACAGGGCTGCCCCCTGTCCCCAATAATCTTTGTTCTATGTATGGAACCACTGGCGGAAAGGATTAGGATCTCGCCTTTAATTTCAGGGGTAATGGTAGGGAAGGAAGCTCATAAAATAAGTCTTTATGCGGATGATATTATTATCTCTTGTCTGAATATTAAACAGTCCTTATCGACAGTCTTAGAGGAGCTGAAGGAATTCAGTGAGATATCATTTTATAAATTAAACCTGAATAAATCATCAATTCTTCCAGTGGCAATGTCAATAGAGTCCATACAAGATATGAAGAAATTATTTTCATTTCAGTGGTTAAAAGAAGGAATTCCCTATTTAGGGATAATGTTGACAACTACAGATCAGATAATAAAAGAAAACTTTACAAATCTACATACACAAATTAAAATTTTATTAGAAGATATGCATAAAATCACCACTTCCTGGGTAGCCCGTATTAATGCTTTCAAAATGATAGCCTTACCAAAGATTTTGTATTATTTTAGGACCCTCCCCCTAAATATACCAAAAAAATATATTAATGATTTACAACTACTAGTTAGTAAATATATATGGGCATATAAGAAACCACGCGTAGCAAGGGCGTCACTATATCTACCTATGGAAGTAGGGGGGATGGGAGTCCCGGATTTAATGGCATATCATAGAGCCTCAATATTAGTGGGTTTAAAAGAATGGTGGCAGATGAATGGAAACCACAGATGGATGCAGATAGAAAAATTTTATTCTAGACGGGGTTCCACGCGTCTGGCGCTAGAAACAGAGTTAATTCAAATGGGACCCACCTCCCCCTTATTGCCAACAATGCAGGCGGCAATCCGGTTATGGAGATTGTTAATACCCTCGCTGCTAGGGATACCATGTGAAACATTGTCAATATATGCCATTGAGCCCCATATTCCTTATTTAAACCTCCAACAATGGCGAGGGGCGGGTATACAAACTTTAGCAGACATAATGGAAATCACTGGAGTTATCCCTTTTGATCAATTAGCCAATAAATATACCGGAATACGAAAATATTTTTATCAGTATTTACAAATTAGGAATTTTTTAAATAAAATTGTAAAAGCGAGATATTCTGGCACTATGGGAGAGGGAAAGATGGGAAAACTCATAGTAACATCAGGTCCAACTATAAAAGGAATATCAGTGTTTTATAGAGCTTTAATTAACCCAGTTGAAGAGATTAAATTGCCTTATATGGAAAAATGGGAGCTAGAGTTAGGGGAGGTATTAGAATTAGAACTATGGGGAAATAGCATAAAGGAGGTTAAGAGAGTGTCATCCTGTATAAATCACGTGGAACAATCAAAGAAGACTCAAATGAGATGGTATCTATGCCCAGAGAGAATTGCAAAATTTAATCCGCAATCCTCCCATTTATGTTGGCGAGGATGTGGACAAGTAGGCAACCAGAGACATATCTGGTACTTGTGCCCGAGGCTTCTATCCTTTTGGGGCAGTGTGTTGAAGCTGATTATGGAGATTTCAGGGGTATCGGCACAAATTACACCATCAATGGTGATTTAAGGCTACGTTCACATTAGCGTTAAGCTAATGGGCGTCGGGTTTGCGTCGGCGACGCAGCGGCGACGCATGCGTCATGCGCCCCTATACTTAACATGGGGGACGCATGCAGTTTTTTTTGTTGCGTTGTGCGACACATGCGTCTTTTTTGCCGCAAGCGTCGGACCAAGAAAACGCAACAAGTTGCATTTTTCTTGCGTCCGATTTTCGGCAAAAAACGACGCATGCGTCGCAAAACGCAGCGTTTTTGCGTGCATTGACGCGTTTTTGCGTGCGTTGTGCGTTGCGTCGCCGACGCAACGGCGCACAACGCTAGTGTGAACGTAGCCTTACACATTGGTTTGGAAATATTTCCTAAACAAATTAGAGGGTTGATATCACATATACTGATAGCAGCTCGAATATTGTTGGCTAGAAAATGGAAGGAGACCTCTCCTCCAACCCTAAAAGAGCTGACCGAAAAGCTGAATGTGAATTGTAAATATGAATTAATGTTGTCTCAGTCTCGCACTAGGAGAAAAAAGGTAGCAAAGATTTGGCAAACCTGGACAGCGAGTAAATACCATTTGTCCTAAAACAGTTGTTATAATATATATATATACGTATATATATATATATATAATTTTTTTTTTTTTTTTTTTGTGTTGTAATTATAATTTGTATTGGAATATTTTATGTTTGTGTTGTTATGTGTTATCTTGGAAAATAAAATAAACATTTAAAGGAAAAAAATGATCACACTGGTAATACACAGCACTGCGTCATTACACTGTCACTGCACTGTCAATGCTTGAGTGACAGCCTTGTGTTGTGTAAGGTTGACTCGGAGGCTTTTGTCAGGCCCTATCAGAACTCTCAATTGTAAGGAGGGGTACCGATGGGCTGACCGAGATCTTTCTCTCTATCTAACTTCTCATGTTCTCCGTTCATTCTTGACAGCGGCATATGAATGGCTAAATGGCCAGGATTGGCAAGAACGCCTATCCTATCAATTACAGGCTGTGTGTAAATTGGGCTCCTATAGCTGATCACATAGGTAAAGATGCTGTACCATGCGATGAGCGTAACAGAAATATCCATCATTTGGCCTTAGCAATCAATATGGCAGCACTTATGGTATGTTCCCACGGTCAGTAATCGGCAGCGCTTTGGATGCAGCACATGTCCAATACGTCCAAAGCACTGCCAGCTTTTGAATGCAGGTGATTCCGCATGTGTTCATTGAACCGTGCGGAATCACGGCGCCCAATACATTAGATGGGTGATATTTATCTTGTGGAGACTGAGCGTCTCAGCAAGATAAATAGACATGCTGCGGTCTGGAAAGACACGCCGCATGTCTTTCTCCACAGGGAAGGTGCGGGTTTCAGTGCACGCATAGTGGGCATCGGATTTCTTGAAATCTCATCCACTATGCTGTAACATCTAGACGCTGAGGGTTGGACGCTGCGGATGTACGCAGCGTCCAATCTGCAGCATTTACTGACCGTGGGAGCATACCCTTAGTGCTATCATGTTTGCATACATTGTGAGATGCAGCCATAACGAAAAATACTAATATATATCTTTGTAAGTAAATGAGTCATTTTTGCTATGAGAGCAAAAGAGTGGGAGGGCGAGTGGATGGGGGAGGAGGAATGGCTGTGAGAATTTATATCTAAATATACTACATGTTACATATGTATAGTATAAATATAAATCCACCTTGCACCCCCATCATAAATCACAAGACCATGCAAATACTTGCATTGACATTTAATGTACATGAAAATAACATCAAACTTTTGGTACTATTTTATTGCTTTTTCTGTGTACAGGTTCATCATCACACACCATTCTCTTAATATCAGACTAAGAATAAGGCTAGTGGAAAGAGCTCAGAACAGGGTCACAGTGTGATGGGGACAAAGTGTAGTCCTTACTGCTTAACATACTCCTAATATTTGACTGAGAATTTGGCTAATGGGAAGTGTTCAGCACAGGGTCACAGTGTGATGGGGGGAAATGTAGTCCTTACTGCTACACATACTCCTTGCTGCAGGACCACCCATATAAAGCAGGGTAGCATTCGGAAGCAGAGGAGACCCAGGAGGTCAGTGAATGCACAGCTGTGCTGCGTGTACAATATAATGAGCTTTAATAGTGTTTATGGCAATTTGGCAATAAGCCTTTTATGTATTGTTTAGAACGCAGCACTTTTTATTATAATGTTTTAGGTAGAGAACATAAAATATGATACTTGGAAATTGTAAATTATTATTGGCACAACTACATTTGCTATACCACTTGTGATTTTAAAATAAGAATTATTTCATATGAAGTATCTGATTCTTCTACTGGCAATACCTACTTGAAGTCAAGATGAAAGTCGGCACAGAGCTCATTGAAGGGAATAACAGAAGATAGGATATTTTACTGGACTGCAGAAGTAAGGTAAAGTGATGCAATTCTATGTGAAACATCATAAACAGGTGATATATTGTATTGAAGTATATATTTACAGTACAAAACTGTAACACAGACAGGAAGGAAAAATAAAACGAGTTCTGGCCGCCAAATAGCACCTGTCGAGGAGCACCATTCCAAAACTAGGATGTGTTGCAAAATATACCTTTTCCTTCACATTTTGACAGATATAATCTACACTGTGCTCTATACATGTTGTCCTACTCCAAGCTGTTCAGGCTTGAGAAACAACTACCAATTAAGTAAATCAGGTGATGTGCATCTCTGTAATGAGGAGGGGTGTTGCCTAATGACATCAAAACCCTATATAAGGTGTGCTTAATTATTAGGCAACTTGCTTTCCGTTGGCAAAATGGGTCAGAAGAGAGATTTGATGGGCTCTGAAAAGTCCAAAATTGTGAGATGTCTTCAGAGATATGCAGCAGTCTTGAAATTGCCAAACTTTTGGAGCGTGATCACCGAACAATCAACCGTTTCATGGCAAATAGCCAACAGGGTCGCAAGAAGCATGTTGGGCAAAAAAGGTGTAAAGTAACTGCCCATGAATTAAGGAAAATCAAGTGTGAAGCTGCCAAGATGCCATTTGCCACCAGTTTTGCCGTATTTCAGAGCTGCAACGTTACTGGAGTAAAAAAAGCACAAGGTGTGCGATACTCAGGGACATGGCCAAGGTAAGGAAGGCTAAAAAACGACCACCTTTGAACAAGAAACATAAGATAAAACTTCAAGACTGGGCCAAGAATTATCTTAAGACTGACTTTTCAAAAGTTTTATGGACTGATGAAATGAGAGTGACTCTTGATGGGCTAGATGGATGGGCCAGAGGCTGGATCAGTAAAGGGCAGAGAGCTCCACTCCGACTCAGACACCAGCAAGGTGGATGTGGGGTACTGGTATGGGCTGGTATCATCAAAGATGAACTTGTGGGACCTTTTCGGGTTGAGGATGGAGTGAAGCTCAACTCCCAGACCTACTGTCAGTTTCTGGAAGACAACTTCTTCAAGCAGTGGTACAGGAAGAAGTCGGTATCGTTCAAGAAAAACATGATTTTCTTGCAGGACAATGCTGCATCACATGCCTCCAACTACTCCACAGCCTGGCTGGCCAGTAAAGGTCTCAAAGAAGAAAAAATAATGACATGGCCCCCTTGTTCACCTGATCTGAACCCCATAGAGAACCTGTGGTCCCTCATAAAATGTGAGATCTACAGGGAGGGAAAACAGTCCACCTCTCGGAACATTGTCTGGGAGGCTGTGTGGCTGCTGCACGCAATGTTGATCGTAAACAGATCAAACAACTGACAGAATCTATGGAAGGAAGACTGTTGAGTGTCATCATAAAGAAGGGTGGCTATATTGGTCACTAATTTTGGGGGGGTTTGTTTTTGCATGTCAGAAATGTTTATTTCTAAATTTTGTGCAGTTATTTAAACTGCAAAAAAATTGATTTTGGTTCTATATTGAAAAAGTAGAGTACTAATAAGGGCTCACTCACACCGGCGTATACATTGCGTGAGAGCTAGGGTTGAGCGACTTTCATTTTTTTAAGATCGAGTAGGGTTTTGGGAAACCCGATTTTGTCCAGAGTCGAGTCGAGTGCAGTCGGCCGATTATCGCTAAAAGTCGGGGATCGACCGAAACACGAAACCCAATGCAAGTCAATGGGGAAGCATAGTCGGCAGTGAGTGGAGGCCAGGAAAACACCTACAGTGCCCATTTTAATGCCAAAAACATCCATTCTTGTTTCTGAAGCTTGCCAATCTTAATTAACTGTATAATAATAGTTGGGCATAGGGAATTGGGTGAAAGTTGTGGGGGGAGTAGGGCTGGCTCAAGTTTTTCGTGGGCCCAGGAAATGCGGACTACGTCACGGCGGTGTTGCAGGGAAAGGTAAGTATTTAAAAGTTGCAAGTGCTGTGATCCTGAGCAAGCAGGGGGGGGGCCCACTCGTTCGCATTGCCACTGGCACAGGGCCCCTCAAAGTACGGCGGTGTGTTTGCATGGCGGGGGCGCCTCCCACCAGCAGCGACACTTTTGCGTACTCTGAGGGGCCCTGTGCCAGTGACGTCGCCAACGAGTATGCCCCCCCACCTGATGAAGGAACCTGCACTTTCATCTGCACCTTCCTCTTTGTCCCTGTGTAAGGTGGTATAACATGCGGGAAGGGGAACCTTACTTTCAGCAGGGACAGATTCTGGCTGTGTAGAGTACAAGGGGAATGTAGTGGTCTAGGTCAATGTACCAGCAGACTCATTTAGCAGTGGCTGGGCAATGGGCAGGATGAGGAGGAAACAGATATAGGGCCAAAGAATAAAGTAGGCTACATGCAGTTCAAAATTGGTAACAGGACTAAACAGGCGGCATTGCTTTGTTCAGTGGAGTAGCAAACCCAAGAGCAGCAGACACTGTTTCAAGGGCCTAACCACACTAGTAGGCCAAATGCAGTTTAATATCTGATAGTATAGGGCGAAAGCCAGAATGTGGAAGCTCAGCTTTGTTCAGTTGAGGACAACACCAGGGAGGGGCAGACACCTTTAGTAGGCCGGAAAAGCCTATTGCATTTTTTAAAATGGTAATTTGGAGCAGAAGGTTGAAGCTCAGCTTTATTTACTTGAGGGCAACACCAGGGAGGGGCAGAAGCCGTTAGTAGGCCCTAACCACCATTTTTTTTTTTTAAACCACATAATGAGAGCCGGAAGGTTGAAGCTCAGCTTTATTTAGTTGAGGACAACACCAGGGAGGGGCACACAGACAGACACCTTTAGTAGGCCTGAAAAGCCTATTGCATTTTTCAAAATGGTAATTTGGAGCAGAAGGTTGAAGCTCAGCTTTATTTAGTTGAGGGCAACACCAGGGAGGGGCAGAAGCCGTTAGTAGGCCCTAACCACCATTTTTTTTTTAAAACCACATAATGAGAGCCGGAAGGTTGAAGCTCAGCTTTATTTAGTTGAGGACAACACCAGGGAGGGGCAGAAGCCGTTAGTAGGCCCTAACCACCATTTTTTTTTTTTAAACCACATAATGAGAGCCGGAAGGTTGAAGCTCAGCTTTATTTAGTTGAGGACAACACCAGGGAGGGGCACACAGACAGACACCTTTAGTAGGCCTGAAAAGCCTATTGCATTTTTCAAAATGGTAATTTGGAGCAGAAGGTTGAAGCTCAGCTTTATTTAGTTGAGGGCAACACCAGGGAGGGGCAGAAGCCGTTAGTAGGCCCTAACCACCATTTTTTTTTTAAAACCACATAATGAGAGCCGGAAGGTTGAAGCTCAGCTTTATTTAGTTGAGGACAACACCAGGGAGGGGCAGAAGCCGTTAGTAGGCCCTAACCACCATTTTTTTTTTTAAAACCACATAATGAGAGCCGGAAGGTTGAAGCTCAGCTTTATTTAGTTGAGGACAACACCAGGGAGGGGCAGAAGCCGTTAGTAGGCCCTAACCACCATTTTTTTTTTTAAAACCACATAATGAGAGCCGGAAGGTTGAAGCTCAGCTTTATTTAGTTGAGGACAACACCAGGGAGGGGCACACAGACAGACACCTTTTGTAGGCCTGAAAAGCCTATTGCATTTTTCAAAATGGTAATTTGGAGCAGAAGGTTGAAGCTCAGCTTTATTTAGTTGAGGGCAACACCAGGGAGGGGCAGAAGCCGTTAGTAGGCCCTAACCACCATTTTTTTTTTAAAACCACATAATGAGAGCCGGAAGGTTGAAGCTCAGCTTTATTTAGTTGAGGACAACACCAGGGAGGGGCAGAAGCCGTTAGTAGGCCCTAACCACCATTTTTTTTTTTAAAACCACATAATGAGAGCCGGAAGGTTGAAGCTCAGCTTTATTTAGTTGAGGACAACACCAGGGAGGGGCAGAAGCCGTTAGTAGGCCCTAACCACCATTTTTTTTTTTAAAACCACATAATGAGAGCCGGAAGGTTGAAGCTCAGCTTTATTTAGTTGAGGACAACACCAGGGAGGGGCACACAGACAGACACCTTTAGTAGGCCTGAAAAGCCTATTGCATTTTTTAAAATGGTAATTTGGAGCAGAAGGTTGAAGCTCAGCTTTATTTAGTTGAGGGCAACACCAGGGAGGGGCAGAAGCCGTTAGTAGGCCCTAACCACCATTTTTTTTTTTTAAACCACATAATGAGAGCCGGAAGGTTGAAGCTCAGCTTTATTTAGTTGAGGGCAACACCAGGGAGGGGCAGAAGCCGTTAGTAGGCCCTAACCACCATTTTTTTTTTTTAAACCACATAATGAGAGCCGGAAGGTTGAAGCTCAGCTTTATTTAGTTGAGGACAACACCAGGGAGGGGCACACAGACAGACACCTTTAGTAGGCCTGAAAAGCCTATTGCATTTTTCAAAATGGTAATTTGGAGCAGAAGGTTGAAGCTCAGCTTTATTTACTTGAGGGCAACACCAGGGAGGGGCAGAAGCCGTTAGTAGGCCCTAACCACCATTTTTTTTTTTTAAACCACATAATGAGAGCCGGAAGGTTGAAGCTCAGCTTTATTTAGTTGAGGACAACACCAGGGAGGGGCACACAGACAGACACCTTTAGTAGGCCTGAAAAGCCTATTGCATTTTTCAAAATGGTAATTTGGAGCAGAAGGTTGAAGCTCAGCTTTATTTAGTTGAGGGCAACACCAGGGAGGGGCAGAAGCCGTTAGTAGGCCCTAACCACCATTTTTTTTTTAAAACCACATAATGAGAGCCGGAAGGTTGAAGCTCAGCTTTATTTAGTTGAGGACAACACCAGGGAGGGGCAGAAGCCGTTAGTAGGCCCTAACCACCATTTTTTTTTTTTAAACCACATAATGAGAGCCGGAAGGTTGAAGCTCAGCTTTATTTAGTTGAGGGCAACACCAGGGAGGGGCAGAAGCCGTTAGTAGGCCCTAACCACCATTTTTTTTTTTTAAACCACATAATGAGAGCCGGAAGGTTGAAGCTCAGCTTTATTTAGTTGAGGACAACACCAGGGAGGGGCACACAGACAGACACCTTTAGTAGGCCTGAAAAGCCTATTGCATTTTTCAAAATGGTAATTTGGAGCAGAAGGTTGAAGCTCAGCTTTATTTAGTTGAGGGCAACACCAGGGAGGGGCAGAAGCCGTTAGTAGGCCCTAACCACCATTTTTTTTTTAAAACCACATAATGAGAGCCGGAAGGTTGAAGCTCAGCTTTATTTAGTTGAGGACAACACCAGGGAGGGGCAGAAGCCGTTAGTAGGCCCTAACCACCATTTTTTTTTTTAAAACCACATAATGAGAGCCGGAAGGTTGAAGCTCAGCTTTATTTAGTTGAGGACAACACCAGGGAGGGGCAGAAGCCGTTAGTAGGCCCTAACCACCATTTTTTTTTTTAAAACCACATAATGAGAGCCGGAAGGTTGAAGCTCAGCTTTATTTAGTTGAGGACAACACCAGGGAGGGGCACACAGACAGACACCTTTTGTAGGCCTGAAAAGCCTATTGCATTTTTCAAAATGGTAATTTGGAGCAGAAGGTTGAAGCTCAGCTTTATTTAGTTGAGGGCAACACCAGGGAGGGGCAGAAGCCGTTAGTAGGCCCTAACCACCATTTTTTTTTTAAAACCACATAATGAGAGCCGGAAGGTTGAAGCTCAGCTTTATTTAGTTGAGGACAACACCAGGGAGGGGCAGAAGCCGTTAGTAGGCCCTAACCACCATTTTTTTTTTTTAAACCACATAATGAGAGCCGGAAGGTTGAAGCTCAGCTTTATTTAGTTGAGGGCAACACCAGGGAGGGGCAGAAGCCGTTAGTAGGCCCTAACCACCATTTTTTTTTTTTAAACCACATAATGAGAGCCGGAAGGTTGAAGCTCAGCTTTATTTAGTTGAGGACAACACCAGGGAGGGGCACACAGACAGACACCTTTAGTAGGCCTGAAAAGCCTATTGCATTTTTCAAAATGGTAATTTGGAGCAGAAGGTTGAAGCTCAGCTTTATTTAGTTGAGGGCAACACCAGGGAGGGGCAGAAGCCGTTAGTAGGCCCTAACCACCATTTTTTTTTTAAAACCACATAATGAGAGCCGGAAGGTTGAAGCTCAGCTTTATTTAGTTGAGGACAACACCAGGGAGGGGCAGAAGCCGTTAGTAGGCCCTAACCACCATTTTTTTTTTTAAAACCACATAATGAGAGCCGGAAGGTTGAAGCTCAGCTTTATTTAGTTGAGGACAACACCAGGGAGGGGCAGAAGCCGTTAGTAGGCCCTAACCACCATTTTTTTTTTTAAAACCACATAATGAGAGCCGGAAGGTTGAAGCTCAGCTTTATTTAGTTGAGGACAACACCAGGGAGGGGCACACAGACAGACACCTTTTGTAGGCCTGAAAAGCCTATTGCATTTTTCAAAATGGTAATTTGGAGCAGAAGGTTGAAGCTCAGCTTTATTTAGTTGAGGGCAACACCAGGGAGGGGCAGAAGCCGTTAGTAGGCCCTAACCACCATTTTTTTTTTAAAACCACATAATGAGAGCCGGAAGGTTGAAGCTCAGCTTTATTTAGTTGAGGACAACACCAGGGAGGGGCAGAAGCCGTTAGTAGGCCCTAACCACCATTTTTTTTTTTAAAACCACATAATGAGAGCCGGAAGGTTGAAGCTCAGCTTTATTTAGTTGAGGACAACACCAGGGAGGGGCAGAAGCCGTTAGTAGGCCCTAACCACCATTTTTTTTTTTAAAACCACATAATGAGAGCCGGAAGGTTGAAGCTCAGCTTTATTTAGTTGAGGACAACACCAGGGAGGGGCACACAGACAGACACCTTTAGTAGGCCTGAAAAGCCTATTGCATTTTTTAAAATGGTAATTTGGAGCAGAAGGTTGAAGCTCAGCTTTATTTAGTTGAGGGCAACACCAGGGAGGGGCAGAAGCCGTTAGTAGGCCCTAACCACCATTTTTTTTTTTTAAACCACATAATGAGAGCCGGAAGGTTGAAGCTCAGCTTTATTTAGTTGAGGGCAACACCAGGGAGGGGCAGAAGCCGTTAGTAGGCCCTAACCACCATTTTTTTTTTTAAAACCACATAATGAGAGCCGGAAGGTTGAAGCTCAGCTTTATTTAGTTGAGGACAACACCAGGGAGGGGCACACAGACAGACACCTTTAGTAGGCCTGAAAAGCCTATTGCATTTTTCAAAATGGTAATTTGGAGCAGAAGGTTGAAGCTCAGCTTTATTTACTTGAGGGCAACACCAGGGAGGGGCAGAAGCCGTTAGTAGGCCCTAACCACCATTTTTTTTTTTTAAACCACATAATGAGAGCCGGAAGGTTGAAGCTCAGCTTTATTTAGTTGAGGACAACACCAGGGAGGGGCACACAGACAGACACCTTTAGTAGGCCTGAAAAGCCTATTGCATTTTTCAAAATGGTAATTTGGAGCAGAAGGTTGAAGCTCAGCTTTATTTAGTTGAGGGCAACACCAGGGAGGGGCAGAAGCCGTTAGTAGGCCCTAACCACCATTTTTTTTTTAAAACCACATAATGAGAGCCGGAAGGTTGAAGCTCAGCTTTATTTAGTTGAGGACAACACCAGGGAGGGGCAGAAGCCGTTAGTAGGCCCTAACCACCATTTTTTTTTTTTAAACCACATAATGAGAGCCGGAAGGTTGAAGCTCAGCTTTATTTAGTTGAGGGCAACACCAGGGAGGGGCAGAAGCCGTTAGTAGGCCCTAACCACCATTTTTTTTTTTTAAACCACATAATGAGAGCCGGAAGGTTGAAGCTCAGCTTTATTTAGTTGAGGACAACACCAGGGAGGGGCACACAGACAGACACCTTTAGTAGGCCTGAAAAGCCTATTGCATTTTTCAAAATGGTAATTTGGAGCAGAAGGTTGAAGCTCAGCTTTATTTAGTTGAGGGCAACACCAGGGAGGGGCAGAAGCCGTTAGTAGGCCCTAACCACCATTTTTTTTTTAAAACCACATAATGAGAGCCGGAAGGTTGAAGCTCAGCTTTATTTAGTTGAGGACAACACCAGGGAGGGGCAGAAGCCGTTAGTAGGCCCTAACCACCATTTTTTTTTTTTAAACCACATAATGAGAGCCGGAAGGTTGAAGCTCAGCTTTATTTAGTTGAGGACAACACCAGGGAGGGGCACACAGACAGACACCTTTAGTAGGCCTGAAAAGCCTATTGCATTTTTCAAAATGGTAATTTGGAGCAGAAGGTTGAAGCTCAGCTTTATTTAGTTGAGGGCAACACCAGGGAGGGGCAGAAGCCGTTAGTAGGCCCTAACCACCATTTTTTTTTTAAAACCACATAATGAGAGCCGGAAGGTTGAAGCTCAGCTTTATTTAGTTGAGGACAACACCAGGGAGGGGCAGAAGCCGTTAGTAGGCCCTAACCACCATTTTTTTTTTTTAAACCACATAATGAGAGCCGGAAGGTTGAAGCTCAGCTTTATTTAGTTGAGGGCAACACCAGGGAGGGGCAGAAGCCGTTAGTAGGCCCTAACCAAAGTTGAAGGCCAAATGCAGTTTAATTTCTGATACTATAGGCCGAAAGCCAGAAGGTGGAAGTTCCGATTTAGACAGTGGAGGACAATTTGAATTAGGGACTGCAGACAGACTTAGTAGGCTGTCCCCTGTGGACCATGCATCCACCACATTAACCCATTGCGCCGTAATGGACACGTAATCTTCCGTGGCCATGCCTACAGGTCCATGCGTCTGTTGTCAGGTGCACCTTTGTACTCACAGATTGCCAGAGTGCATGGACAATGCGGTCTTCTACATGCTGGTGGAGGGTTGGGATGGCTTTTCTCGCAAAAGAAGTGTCGACTGGTTAGCTTGTAGCGTGGTACAGCGTAGTCCATCATGGCCTTATTAATAGTAAATAAAATATATAACTAGGCTCTATGAACTTTTAAATAGGTTCCAGGGGTACACGGGCAGCATTGGTGTGGTCAGTGGAGGAGTATTGCAAGTAGGGGCTGCAGACAGGCTATCAAAGGCCTAAAATAACAAACAGTAGGCAGTCATGGCAGTTTTACATCGGTTACATGGATACACAGGCAGGCACTCCAGGCAGCATTGTGGTCAGTGGAGGAGTATTGCAAGTAGGGGCCGCAGACAGGCTATCAAAGGCCTAAAATAACAAACAATAGGCTCATGGCAGTTTTACAGCGGTTACATGGATACACGGGCAGGCAGCTTGGTGGTCAGTGGAGGAGTATTTAAAGTAGGGACCGCAGACAGGCTTCAAAGGCCTAACATAAGAAAATGGGCTGGCTGTAGGCACTTTATAATTGGTTCCAGGGGTACACGGGCAGCAGTGGTCTGGTCAGTGGAGGAGTATTTAAAGTAGGGACCGCAGACAGGCTATCAAAGGCCTAACATAACAAACAATAGGCTCATGGCAGTTTCACAGCGGTTACATGGATACACGGGCAGGCAGCTTGGTGGTCAGTGGAGGAGTATTGCAAGTAGGGGCTGCAGACAGGCTATCAAAGGCCTAAAATAACAAACAGTAGGCAGTCATGGCAGTTTTACATCGGTTACATGGATACACAGGCAGGCACTCCAGGCAGCATTGTGGTCAGTGGAGGAGTATTGCAAGTAGGGGCCGCAGACAGGCTATCAAAGGCCTAAAATAACAAACAATAGGCTCATGGCAGTTTTACAGCGGTTACATGGATACACGGGCAGGCAGCTTGGTGGTCAGTGGAGGAGTATTTAAAGTAGGGACCGCAGACAGGCTTCAAAGGCCTAACATAAGAAAATGGGCTGGCTGTAGGCACTTTATAATTGGTTCCAGGGGTACACGGGCAGCAGTGGTCTGGTCAGTGGAGGAGTATTTAAAGTAGGGACCGCAGACAGGCTATCAAAGGCCTAACATAACAAACAATAGGCTCATGGCAGTTTCACAGCGGTTACATGGATACACGGGCAGGCAGCTTGGTGGTCAGTGGAGGAGTATTGCAAGTAGGGGCTGCAGACAGGCTATCAAAGGCCTAAAATAACAAACAGTAGGCAGTCATGGCAGTTTTACATCGGTTACATGGATACACAGGCAGGCACTCCAGGCAGCATTGTGGTCAGTGGAGGAGTATTGCAAGTAGGGACCGCAGACAGGCTTCAAAGGCCTAACATAAAAAAATGGGCTGGCTGTAGGCACTTTATAATTGGTTCCAGGGGTACACGGGCAGCAGTGGTCTGGTCAGTGGAGGAGTATTTAAAGTAGGGACCGCAGACAGGCTATCAAAGGCCTAAAATAACAAACAATAGGCTCATGGCAGTTTCACAGCGGTTACATGGATACACGGGCAGGCAGCTTGGTGGTCAGTGGAGGAGTATTGCAAGTAGGGGCCGCAGACAGGCTATCAAAGGCCTAAAATAACAAACAATAGGCTCATGG
Source organism: Ranitomeya variabilis (assembly GCF_051348905.1). Lineage (NCBI taxonomy): Eukaryota > Metazoa > Chordata > Amphibia > Anura > Dendrobatidae > Ranitomeya > Ranitomeya variabilis. Next base: position 844,475,104 of record NC_135233.1, on the reverse strand, counting down.
CAGTTTTACAGCGGTTACATGGATACACAGGCAGCTTGGTGGTGAGTGGAGGAGTAGTGCAAGGAGTGTCTGTCCCAGTACTCCCAAAATATAAATAGATGTTAATGTCTCGCAAAACAACCAAAACAAAAAAAAAAGGTGGCATACTTAGGTACAGGGGTGGGCTCATCTACTGAGTTTCTGACATAGTAATTTGGCAGTAACTATTTAATGGTGCCAATATAGGACACAGACACAGACTACTTTAAGTTGCATCATAGATGTCTACAAATTTGTATTGTCAGTGCCAGACATTGAATGATGTCAGCGAATAGACTAAAGATTGGTGGAGCTGTGCGACATAATTTTGCACGTGGTAGAGCACATTTTGAGCTGGGGTAGGGGGGAACTCTCTTGAGGCCGGCGGGACCGCCCCAGGGCCCCTCATGTTACAACGGTGTGTCTGACGTTGGGTGCGCACCACCACCGCCAGAGACACTACATTGTACTATGAGGGACCCAGTAGCAATGCCGTCAACCAAAAGCGAGCACACCCACCTCTTCAGACAAACAGCAGTCTCACGGGTGCTTGCGCCAAGTCGCGATACCACGGCCCCGTGTGGGGAGTTTTGCCATTTAGGGAGGTGTAAACATGTCGTATGCTGTACAATCAGCTGCAGCAAATTAGACATTAGAAAAGTAATTCACAGGCAAGAGCTTTTCATAGGAAAGCTAGGTGTCGGCCGGGCAAGGTGGGGCAAAAGATTTCGAAATCCAGTTGTGGTTCATTTTAATGAATGTTAGATCGTCAACATTTTGGGTAGCCAGACGAGTCCTTTTTTCGGTTAATATTGAACCTGCAGCACTGAATACTCTTTCTGATAGGACACTTGCTGCCGGGCAAGCAAGCTCCTGCAATGCATATTCTGCCAATTCTGGCCAGGTGTCTAATTTGGAGGCCCAGTAATCAAATGGGAATGACGGTTGAGGGAGAACATCGATAAGGGATGAAAAATAGTTAGTAACCATACTGGACAAATGTTGTCTCCTGTCACTTTCAATTGATGCAGCAGTACCTGTCCTGTCTGCGGTCATAGCAAAATCACTCCACAACCTGGTCAGAAAACCCCTCTGTCCAATGCCACTTCTGATGTGTGCACCCCTAACACTCCTAGTCTGCTGCCCCCTGGAGCTCGTGTGAGAACGATCACGTGCGCTGTGTGCTGGGAATGCCTGAAGCAAACGGTCAACAAGAGTTGATTGTTTGGTTGCTAATATTAGTTCCAAGTTCTCATGTGGCATAATATTTTGCAATTTGCCTTTATAGCGTGGATCAAGGAGGCAGGCCAACCAGTAATCGTCATCGTTCATCATTTTCGTAATGCGTGTGTCCCTTTTTAGGATACGTAAGGCATAATCCGCCATGTGGGCCAAAGTTCCAGTTGTCAAATCTCCGGTTGTGATTGGTTGAGGGGCAGTTGCAGGCAAATCTACGTCACTTGTGTCCCTCAAAAAACCAGAACCCGGCCGTGACACGCAACCAAATTCCTGTGCCCCCGGGAAAGGTTCGGCATTAAAAATATACTCATCCCCATCATCCTCCTCGTCCTCCACCTCCTCTTCGCCCGCTACCTCGTCCTGTACACTGCCCTGACCAGACAATGGCTGACTGTCATCAAGGCTTTCCTCTTCCTCTGGTGCAGACGCCTGCTCCTTTATGTGCGTCAAACTTTGCATCAGCAGACGCATTAGGGGGATGCTCATGCTTATTACGGCGTTGTCTGCACTAACCAGCCGTGTGCATTCCTCAAAGCACTGAAGGACTTGACACATGTCTTGTATCTTAGACCACTGCACACCTGACAACTCCATGTCTGCCATCCTACTGCCTGCCCGTGTATCCTCCCACAAATAAATAACAGCACGCCTCTGTTCGCACAGTCTCTGAAGCATGTGCAGTGTTGAGTTCCACCTTGTTGCAACGTCTATGATTAGGCGATGCTGGGGAAGGTTCAAAGACCGCTGATAGGTCTGCATACGGCTGGCGTGTACAGGCGAACGTCGGATATGTGAGCAAAGTGCACGCACTTTGAGGAGCAGGTCGGAGAACCCAGGATAAGTTTTCAATAAGCACTGCACCACCAGGTTTAAGGTGTGAGCCAGGCAAGGAATGTGTTTCAGTTGGGAAAGGGAGATGGCAGCCATGAAATTCCTTCCGTTATCACTCACTACCTTGCCTGCCTCAAGATCTACTGTGCCCAGCCACGACTGCGTTTCTTGTTGCAAGAACTCGGACAGAACTTCCGCGGTGTGTCTATTGTCGCCCAAGCACTTCATAGCCAATACAGCCTGCTGACGCTTGGCAGTAGCTGGCCCATAATGGGACAACTGGTGTGCAACAGTGTCATCTGCCGATGGAGTGGTTGGCAGACTGCGTTCTGTGGAAGAGCTGTAGCTTCTGCAGGAGGACGAGGAGGAGGAGGAGGAGGGGGTGCGAACGCCTACAGCCAACTGTTTCCTAGACCGTGGGCTAGGCACAACTGTCCCTAAATTGATGTCGCCTGTGGACCCTGCATCCACCACATTCACCCAGTGTGCCGTGATGGACACATAACGTCCCTGGCCATGCCTACTGGTCCATGCATCTGTAGTCAGGTGCACCTTTGTACTCACAGATTGCCTGAGTGCATGGACGATGCGCTGTTTAACATGCTGGTGCAGGGCTGGGATGGCTTTTCTGGAAAAAAAGTGTCGACTGGGTAGCTCGTATCGTGGTTCAGCGTACTCCATCAGGGCTTTGAAAGCTTCGCTTTCAACTAACCGGTAGGGCATCATCTCTAACGAGATTAGTCTAGCTATGTGGGCGTTAAAACCCTGTGTACGCGGATGCGAGGATAAGTACTTCCTTTTTCTAACCAGAGTCTCATGTAGGGTGAGCTGGACTGGAGAGCTGGAGATCGTGGAACTTTCGGGTGTGCCGGTGTACATGGCAGACTGAGAGACGGTTGGAGACGGTATTGTTTCCGCCGGTGCCCTAGATGCAATATTTCCTCCTACAAAACTGGTGATTCCCTGACCCTGACTGCTTTTGGCTGGCAAAGAAACCTGCACAGATACTGCCTGTGGTGCGGAAAATGGTGGCCTTACAGTGACGGAAGGGATGTTGCGTTGCTGACTAGCTTCATTGGCCGAGGGTGCTACAACCTTGAGGGACGTTTGGTAGTTAGTCCAGGCTTGAAAATGCATGGTGGTTAAGTGTCTATGCATGCAACTAGTATTTAGACTTTTCAGATTCTGACCTCTGCTTAAGCTAGTTGAACATTTTTGACAGATGACTTTGCGCTGATCAGTTGGATGTTGTTTAAAAAAATGCCAGACTGCACTCTTCCTAGACTCGGATCCCTTTTCAGGGATTGCAGACTGAGCTTTAACCGGATGGCAACGCTGTGCTCCAACAGGTTTTGGCTTTGACACGCGTTTTGGGCCAGATACGGGCCCGGCAGATGTAACCTGTTGCGATGTTGATGCCTGCTGCGGCCCCTCCTCCACCTCCGCTTCTGAACTACTGCCGCCTGCACCCTGTTCCCCCAATGGCTGCCAATCGGGGTCAATAACTGGGTCATCTATTACCTCCTCTTCGAGCTCGTGTGCAACTTCGTCTGTGTCACTGTGTCGGTCGGTGGTATAGCGTTCGTGGCGGGGCAACATAGTCTCATCAGGGTCTGATTGTGGATCTGTACCCTGAGAGGGCAATGTGGTGGTCTGAGTCAAAGGAGCAGCATAGTACTCTGGCTGTGGCTGTGCATCAGTGCACTCCATGTCAGAATATACTTGTAATGGGCATGGCCTGTTAAATGTTTCACTTTCTAAGCCAGGGACGGTATGTGTAAAGAGCTCCATGGAGTGACCCGTTGTGTCGCCTGCTGCATCCTTCTCTCTTGTTGTAGTTTTTGCTGAGGAGGACAAGGAAGCGACTTGTCCCTGACCGTGAACATCCACAAGCGACGCGCTGCTTTTACATTTACCAGTTTCGGAAGAGGAGGCAAAAGAGCTAGAGGCTGAGTCTGCAATGTAAGCCAAAACTTGCTGTTGCTGCTCCGCCTTTAAAAGCGGTTTTCCTACTCCCAGAAAAGAGAGCGTTCGAGGCCTTGTGTAGCCTGACGACGAAACTGGCTCCACAGCTCCAGACTTAGGTGGAATATTTTTATCCCCACGACCACCTGATGCTCCTCTACCACTACCATCATTACCAGCTGACAATGAACGCCCACGACGACCTCTTGCACCAGACTTCCTCATTGTTTTAAAATCTTAACCAAAGTAACTTTATTTGTTGCTGTCAAACAACTTACACGGTGAGCTATAACTTCAGTATGATTTCAATATCCCTTAACAGGTTGGTGAGACCACAAGGAAAATCAGGCACAATGTTACACACTCTGTTTTCTGTGGCACAAAATCACAGAGATGACACACACGCAGGACTGTCACTCAAGCACTAATGTCAATATTAATCTCCCACCTAATTTATTTTTTTTTTTTTCTCAGGGAGACTTTAGAAACCAAATAATATTAAAAAAAAAAAAAAAAAAGGCTTTCTATGGCCCACAATTAGAGAGAGAGAGGTGGCACACCCAGGAGTCAAGACTGGCACACAAGCTGAGAGGGCAATATTACTCTCCCACTGTTTTTTTATGTATTTTTTGTTTTTTCAGGGAGACTTTAGAAACCCAATAATATTTTAAAAAAAAAATAAATAGGCTTTCTATGGCCCACTGAATGAGAGGGAGAGAGGTGGCACACCCAGGAGTCAAGACTGGCACACAAGCTGAAAGGGCAATATTACTCTCCCACTGTTTTTTTAGGTTTTTTTTTTTTTTTCAGGGAGACTTTAGAAACCCAATAATATTTTTAAAAAAAAATAAATAGGCTTTCTATGGCCCACTGAATGAAAGGGAGAGAGGTGGCACACCCAGGAGTCAAGACTGGCACACAAGCTGAAAGGGCAATATTACTCTCCCACTGTTTTTTTATGTATTTTTTGTTTTTTCAGGGAGACTTTAGAAACCCAATAATATTTAAAAAAAAAAATAAATAGGCTTTCTATGGCCCACTGAATGAGAGGGAGAGAGGTGGCACACCCAGGAGTCAAGACTGGCACACAAGCTGAAAGGGCAATATTACTCTCCCACTGTTTTTTTAGGTTTTTTTTTTTTTTTCAGGGAGACTTTAGAAACCAAATAATATAAAAAAAAAAAAAAAAAAAAATAGGCTTGCTATAGCCCACTGAATGAGAGATAGCACACACAGCAGTGGCACACAAGCCCTGACTGAGGCCAATATTTTTCTCCCACTGATTGATGTAGTGTTTTTGTGTTGAGGTAGAATTTAGAACACAAATCACGGAAAAAATAAATAGGCTTTCTATGGCCCACTGAATGAAAGGGAGAGAGGTGGCACACCCAGGAGTCAAGACTGGCACACAAGCTGAAAGGGCAATATTACTCTCCCACTGTTTTTTTATGTATTTTTTGTTTTTTCAGGGAGACTTTAGAAACCCAATAATATTTAAAAAAAAAAATAAATAGGCTTTCTATGGCCCACTGAATGAGAGGGAGAGAGGTGGCACACCCAGGAGTCAAGACTGGCACACAAGCTGAAAGGGCAATATTACTCTCCCACTGTTTTTTTAGGTTTTTTTTTTTTTTTTCAGGGAGACTTTAGAAACCCAATAATATTTTAAAAAAAAAATAAATAGGCTTTCTATGGCCCACTGAATGAGAGGGAGAGAGGTGGCACACCCAGGAGTCAAGACTGGCACACAAGCTGAAAGGGCAATATTACTCTCCCACTGTTTTTTTAGGTTTTTTTTTTTTTTTCAGGGAGACTTTAGAAACCCAATAATATTTAAAAAAAAAAATAAATAGGCTTTCTATGGCCCACTGAATGAAAGGGAGAGAGGTGGCACACCCAGGAGTCAAGACTGGCACACAAGCTGAAAGGGCAATATTACTCTCCCACTGTTTTTTTATGTATTTTTTGTTTTTTCAGGGAGACTTTAGAAACCCAATAATATTTTTTAAAAAAAATAAATAGGCTTTCTATGGCCCGCTGAATGAGAGGGAGAGAGGTGGCACACCCAGGAGTCAAGACTGGCACACAAGCTGAAAGGGCAATATTATTCTCCCACTGTTTTTTTAGGTTTTTTTTTTTTTTTCAGGGAGAATTAGAAACCAAATAATATTAAAAAAAAAAAATAAATAGGCTTTCTATGGCCCACTGAATGAGAGGGAGAGAGGTGGCACACCCAGGAGTCAAGACTGGCACACAAGCTGAAAGGGCAATATTACTCTCCCACTGTTTTTTTAGGTTTTTTTTTTTTTTTCAGGGAGACTTTAGAAACCAAATAATATTAAAAAAAAAAAAAAAAAAAAAAAAAATAGGCTTGCTATAGCCCACTGAATGAGAGATAGCACACACAGCAGTGGCACACAAGCCCTGACTGAGGCCAATATTTTTCTCCCACTGATTGATGTAGTGTTTTTGTGTTGAGGTAGAATTTAGAACACAAATCACGGAAAAAATAAATAGGCTTTCTATGGCCCACTGAATGAAAGGGAGAGAGGTGGCACACCCAGGAGTCAAGACTGGCACACAAGCTGAAAGGGCAATATTACTCTCCCACTGTTTTTTTATGTATTTTTTGTTTTTTCAGGGAGACTTTAGAAACCCAATAATATTTTTTAAAAAAAATAAATAGGCTTTCTATGGCCCACTGAATGAGAGGGAGAGAGGTGGCACACCCAGGAGTCAAGACTGGCACACAAGCTGAAAGGGCAATATTACTCTCCCACTGTTTTTTTAGGTTTTTTTTTTTTTCAGGGAGACTTTAGAAACCAAATAATATTAAAAAAAAAAAAAAAAAATAGGCTTGCTATAGCCCACTGAATGAGAGATAGCACACACAGCAGTGGCACACAAGCCCTGACTGAGGCCAATATTTTTCTCCCACTGATTGATGTAGTGTTTTTGTGTTGAGGTAGATTTTAGAACACAAATCACGGAAAAAATAAATAGGCTTTCTATGGCCCACTCAGTGAGAGATGGCACACACAGGGATGGCACTGTAGCAGAAATGCCAATCTTAATCTCCCACAAAAAAAAAAAAAAAAAAAAAAAAACTGTCCTACAATTACTATCTCCCTGCAGTAATGTAAGCCAGGTATGGCAGGCAGCAATAGGAGTGGACTGATGCACAAATTAAATAAAAAGTGTGGACAAACAAAAAAGATAGCTGTGCAGAAAGGAAGGAACAAGAGGATATGTGCTTTGAAAAAAGCAGTTGGTTTCCACAGTGGCGTACACACAGCAATACAGCTATCACGGAGCCTTCTAGGGCAGCCCAATGAGCTACAGCGCTGAGGGGAAAAAAAAAAAAAAATAGCTTCCACAGTCCCTGCACACCGAAGGTGGTGTTGGACAGTGGAAATCGCTGCAGCACAAGCGGTTTGGTGGTTAGTGGACCCTGCCTAACGCTCTCCCTGCTTCTGACGAAGCGGCAGCAACCTCTCCCTAAGCTCAGATCAGCAGCAGTAAGATGGCGGTCGGCGGGAACGCCCCTTTATAGCCCCTGTGACGCCGCAGACAGCAAGCCAATCACTGCAATGCCCTTCTCTAAGATGGTGGGGACCAGGATCTATGTCATCACGCTGCCCACACTCTGCGTTCACCTTCATTGGCTGAGAAATGGCGCTTTTCGCGTCATTGAAACGCGACTTTGGCGCGAAAGTCGCGTACCGCATGGCCGACAAGCACAGGGGTCGGATCGGGTTTCATGAGACGCCGACTTAGCCAAAAGTCGGCGACTTTTGAAAATGATCGACCCGTTTCGCTCAACCCTAGTGAGAGCTATTTGAAGTTTTCTCGGATAGCACTCGGATTAATGTTATTCTATGGGGCCGTGCTGATCAGCGTTTGTTTCTCATAACCAGAATCCCTCAATGTCTATCCGCTATTTCATCCTTCTTCTCCGCTAGATTTCTAAAACTTAACAAGGACAAAACAGAATTCATTGTCTTTCCCCCATCTCACGTGACCCCCCCAACAAACCTATCTGCGGAGCGCCCCCACACCGCCGCAGGGCCGAGGGGTACCCGGAGCCGGGCCTCTAGGTCTCAGTCCTGGGGTTGTCACGGTGGCTAGACCCGGTCCGTGGCCCTGTCTGTCAGTGGGGGACGTCCGGTGCAATAAGTGGTGTTGTAACGGTGCAGTTGTGGGGTGCAGGTCGCGGTAAATAACGAGGACACCAGGTTGCAGTCTCTTTACCTCTTTACTGGAGATCTCTGGGTCCTCAGTCCGGAATACGGTTCACCAGGCTGCGCAAGTCCGGCCGGTCCAATGGCACCTCCAGAGTTCACTTCACAGGTGGAAATCGGTGCCTTCCTTCTTAGCGCTATGTGTTGTAGTCCTTCCCTGCTGTGCTTACGGAAAGTACCCCACAACCGTTGTGTCTGTTTCTTAAGTTCCCTCACAACTCGATTAAATGATGTTCTTCTAATCTTCCGTCCCTTCCTGATGTTACAGTTGGAACGGCACCCGTTTGTCGGATAGGCCTGGAGTTCTTCCGGGACCCTAGAGACGCCCCTCTCCCGCAATTGCCTCCCAAGACTTCATAGGTGATATGTGTTAGACAGCCCGCCTTAAACTGACTGTCCTGCCGCTGTTTAGAGTATTGCTTGAAGCTGAATGTTATAATACTCCCTCGGCGTTCCGGCCACCGGTAGTGCGCCTCAGCAGGGTGTTGCTTTGGTCTTACAGCACGACCCCTGCTGGAATTCTCCTATCGCTTGATCTCGTTTCTCACTCAGCACAATCTATCTCGCTTCTAGTCCTTTCTTGAATCCCGCCGCTTCCCGGAGCTGGCGCGGACCCGTTACGTTCTTTCCAATGCCAAGCCTCTGTCAGGATCCCACCCCTGACAGAGACCCTACTGTCTCTTCCTCCACAACACCCTCTGCCACTGAGTGTTGCTTCGTCTAATCCAGTCAGCTTTCTGATCTAACTTCCTGCCTGACCCCCGGTTTACCCACTATGGTGGGGAGTGGCCTAATGAATAGCACCCTTAGCTCCCCCCGGAGGCCCTGCTGTGAAATGTATTGGTGTCTGTGATACCTGGTCAGATGAACTCCTTCAGTGCCATCGAACGCACCATGGCTCCCCATATTGGCGGAGCCACAGTACTGCAACGACCAGGACTCTGGGGCGCTGCACTCCCCCCTGGTTAAACACAGTACTCCGGGACTGGGAAGAAAACAACAATACAAGTTAGCAAAAATACATACAATTTTGTTGAGTGCAAAACAATAAGTATACTTGAACAGGCTTCCCTTTATGGGAGGTGAGGACACTTTAACGTTACAAACATAATTAAATATCATAGCAACATGCTATAATTAGCTTTTCTTACCCAACCGGGTATTCTACTAAGTGCAAACATTATTGACCAATAATTTAACTTTGCCTTTAAGGATATACACTCTTAATCCGCTAAAGACCTTCCTATAATCACATTACAGGGCAAGTTAACTTTTACATTCTCCTACTTTGAATCTGCAGGACCGCCTGTCCCTATGGCACCAGACCTACTGCCTCTCCTTTCTTTTACAGGACCGCCCCGTTCAGCCAGGGCCTACTGCCTTTCTCTACTATACATGGTATAGACATAACATTCCTTTCAATTAGAGAACATGGAGCCGGCTCTACTTGGCTCCTATTAGGACTCACTCACTAACCCCTACGGGTCCACTTTCTGTCCTTAGTAACACATTTCTAACTTTCTATGGGGACTCAGGGTTTACCTTCTATCCTCACCTTCATTATTACTTTCTTACTTTCACTTAAGCAGAACTCTAAATCTACCCCTACGGGCTTTCTGCATCTTTCCTTTTAAAGAACATTATCTAGGTTTCACATCTTAAACAAGTTGAACGCACATCACTTTCCTATATGCAAAACAGTTACATTTCTTCCAGAGCATCATCATCAGTATTTCTTCACATTTAACCAGTAAAACACATTTAACTTTTCTCATTCCAACATTACCATGGCATTATTGTTCTTAAAACAGTATCTCTCGTAAGTACGCTGTTGGACATCCCCTTTAAAAGAGGATCAAGTCTTTCTGAGGTAGTTCGTCTTCTCAGCCTACCAGTCTTTGTTCAGCAAAGGTTCCAGAACGGTATCTTCGCAAAGAGTCTTTAAATAAAACCAGGACGGGTTTTAGCAGCAAAACAGCAAGGAAATAAACAGTTAACTATTTACAGTTTCAGGTTTCCGAGGCTTAGTTGGACGGCTTCCAGGGCTGCACCTGGCACTTAACCCTTCTCGGCCTGGGAAAAGTGAGGTCCAGGGTTACACCCAGTGCTGGACAAACGCCGTTAATCCGTCTTTCATGTATGGTTAAATCATGCGCAGCGATGGAGGTCTGCGCAGCTTGAGTAGGGGCATTTGTTGCAGCAGAGGTAGAGGCTGCTGCAAGATCAGTCACTGGAACGGGGTCAGCAGCTGTGGCACTAGCAGTCGCGGGAGGGGTGTCAGTTGTCAGGGCAGGGTCGTCCTTCATACCTGCTTCAGATGCGGTTCCTCCGGTGCCGGTCTGCTCCGTCTCCGCTGGGGTCTGGAACGCTGGCTGCGGGGCCTTGTGCTGCGACGCTGTCATCTCTGCTTGCAGCACCTCGCTTTCCGGCAGGGCCTTGCTTTCCAGCTTCGGAGCGCTGGGACTTCTTTCCTGCTCCGGACCAGATGAGGCTGCCGACAGATGTCTGGTGAGGCTCCTGATGATGGCCTTCTTCCACCCGGCCTCAGCGCTCAGCTGCGTCCGCCGGGGTCGGTCGCTGAGCTCGTCCACTCCGGCCTGCAGGAATTCAGCATCAGCGGTGGAGGCCTGGTTGCGGTGCCCCTCCGGGTGGCTGGGGGAGTCCTCTGCTCCGACCCCACGCTCCGGCTCTGGGCGGCTCGCCATGGCGTCCTCCATGTCGCTCACTTCTTCTTCCTGGTCCTTTTCCCGCTCTCTCCTTCGTGGGCGGTTTCGTTTTCTCTGTCTCTGCCCACCATTGAGGATCAGGAGGCGGATCTCGGCTGCTGACGGACACGTCCTCAAGGGGCCGAGATATTTAGACTGGGCGGCCATTGTCTTTCGCGCTCTTCAGCTTGTTCACGCCCACTTCCACGCCCTTCCTCCTCTCCTGCGCTCTCCCTAGCGCTGTAATGGCGGCGGTTTTGGCGCGAACTTTTGGCGGCAAGTGACACAGCACAGTCCTTGCAATAAAGTACAGTCCAAGCACAATAAATCACAGTTCCAAGGCACACATGACCCGATTCCTCAGGCTTAAGTAGATCCTGTTCGTGACGCCAAGTTTGCGGAGCGCCCCCACACCGCCGCAGGGCCGAGGGGTACCCGGAGCCGGGCCTCTAGGTCTCAGTCCTGGGGTTGTCACGGTGGCTAGACCCGGTCCGTGGCCCTGTCTGTCAGTGGGGGACGTCCGGTGCAATAAGTGGTGTTGTAACGGTGCAGTTGTGGGGTGCAGGTCGCGGTAAATAACGAGGACACCAGGTTGCAGTCTCTTTACCTCTTTACTGGAGATCTCTGGGTCCTCAGTCCGGAATACGGTTCACCAGGCTGCGCAAGTCCGGCCGGTCCAATGGCACCTCCAGAGTTCACTTCACAGGTGGAAATCGGTGCCTTCCTTCTTAGCGCTATGTGTTGTAGTCCTTCCCTGCTGTGCTTACGGAAAGTACCCCACAACCGTTGTGTCTGTTTCTTAAGTTCCCTCACAACTCGATTAAATGATGTTCTTCTAATCTTCTGTCCCTTCCTGATGTTACAGTTGGAACGGCACCCGTTTGTCGGATAGGCCTGGAGTTCTTCCGGGACCCTAGAGACGCCCCTCTCCCGCAATTGCCTCCCAAGACTTCATAGGTGATATGTGTTAGACAGCCCGCCTTAAACTGACTGTCCTGCCGCTGTTTAGAGTATTGCTTGAAGCTGAATGTTATAATACTCCCTCGGCGTTCCGGCCACCGGTAGTGCGCCTCAGCAGGGTGTTGCTTTGGTCTTACAGCACGACCCCTGCTGGAATTCTCCTATCGCTTGATCTCGTTTCTCACTCAGCACAATCTATCTCGCTTCTAGTCCTTTCTTGAATCCCGCCGCTTCCCGGAGCTGGCGCGGACCCGTTACGTTCTTTCCAATGCCAAGCCTCTGTCAGGATCCCACCCCTGACAGAGACCCTACTGTCTCTTCCTCCACAACACCCTCTGCCACTGAGTGTTGCTTCGTCTAATCCAGTCAGCTTTCTGATCTAACTTCCTGCCTGACCCCCGGTTTACCCACTATGGTGGGGAGTGGCCTAATGAATAGCACCCTTAGCTCCCCCCGGAGGCCCTGCTGTGAAATGTATTGGTGTCTGTGATACCTGGTCAGATGAACTCCTTCAGTGCCATCGAACGCACCATGGCTCCCCATATTGGCGGAGCCACAGTACTGCAACGACCAGGACTCTGGGGCGCTGCATATCCATTACAGTAAATGGCTTCCCACCCTCCCCAGTCCCACAAGCTCGCTGCCTCGGGGTAATCCTTGACACTGATCTCTCCTTCAAACTGCATATCCAAGCCCTTTCCATTTCCTGCCACCTTCAACTCAAAAATATTTCACGGATGGGTACAAACCTTAGTCCATGCCCTCATCATCTCCCGCCTCGACTACTGTAACCTCCTGCTCTGTGGCCTCCACTCTAAAGGTACCTTCACACGAAACGACATCGCTAGCGATCCGTGACGTTGCAGCGTCCTCGCTAGCGATATCGTTTCGTTTGACACGCAGCAGCGATCAGGATCCTGCTGTGATGTCGCTGGTCGCTGAATAAAGTCCAGAACTTTATTTGGTCATCCGATCGCTGTGTATCGTTGTGTTTGAAAGCAAAAGCAACGATACCAGCGATGTTTTACACTGGTAACCAGGGTAAACATCGGGTTACCAAGCGCAGGGCCGCGCTTAGTAACCCGATGTTTACCCTGGTTACCAGCGTAAAAGTTAAAAAAACAAACAGTACATGCTCACCTGCTCGTCCTCCAGCGTCTGCTTCCTGACACTTACTGAGCGCCGGCCCTAAAGTGAAAGTGAAAGCACAGCGGTGACGTCACTGCTGTGCTGTTAGGGCCGGAGCTCAGTCAGTGTCAGGAAGCGGACGCTGGAGGACGAGCAGGTGAGCATGTACTGTTTGTTTTTTTTACTTTTACGCTGGTAACCAGGGTAAACATCGGGTTACTAAGCGCGGCCCTGCGCTTAGCAACCCGATGTTTACCCTGGTTACCCGGGGACCTCGGCATCGTTGGTCGCTGGAGAGCGGTCTGTGTGACAGCTCTCCAGCGATCAAACAGCGACGCTGCAGCGATCGGCATCGTTGTCGCTATCTCTGCAGCGTCGCTTCGTGTGAAGGTACCTTAACACTCTCGCACCCCTCCAATCTATTCTAAACTTAGCTGCCCGACTAATCCACCTGTCCCCCCGCTATTCCCCGGCCTCTCCCCTCTGTCAATACCTTTACTGGCTCCCCATTACCCAGAGACTCCAGTGCAAAAGCCTAACCATGACATACAAGGCCATCCACAACCTGTCTCCTCCATACATCTGTGACCTCGTCTCCCGGTACTTTCCTGCACGCAACCTCCGATCCTCACAAGATCTCCTTCTCTACTCCCCTCTTATCTCCTCTTCCCACAATCGCATACAAGATTTCTCTCGCGCATCACCCCTACTCTGGAACTCTCTACCACAACATATCAGACTTTCACCTACCATCGAAACCTTCAAAAAGAACCTGACGACCTACCTCTTCCGGCAAGCCTACAACCTGCAGTAACCACCGATCGACCAAACCACTGCACGACCAGCTCTATCCACACCTACTCTATCCTCACCCATCCCTTGTAGATTGTGAGCCCTCGTGGGCAGGGTCCTCTCCTCCTATACCAGCTGTGACTTGTATTGTTCAAGATTATTGTACTTGTTTTTATAATGTATACCCCTCCTCACGTGTAAAGCGCCATGGAATAAATGGCGCTATATTAATAAATAATAAAAATAATGCCGTTGAGGAAAAAATCACAAGTAAAGAATAGAAGAATGCTGCGATTTGAAGTGCAAATCGGATGGCAAGCACATATTCTAGCCTATGGGTACGTGGAAATTATCGAACTGCACTCTAATTTCCGTGGACTCACAGGATAAAGAAGATAGATAAATCTTGTTTTACATCTTCTTCTCACCTGTGTGATTCTCTCATCCAAGAGAGTCAGATCACACTAAGCTGATACTCCGATCAAACTCTGATCAGTGTTTAATCAGAGTTTTATTAGCATAATCGGGCCGATTCTCTCACATAAAAAATCTACGATCATATGAGCGAGCGCTAAGAGTTTAAAGTACATCTAAATCCTGGAGTTTCATATTGCAAAAACAATATGCATACTGCCTGATACATTTCAACTAAATGGGCATGGACTCGCTCAATGCAAGTGTATTGAGTGAGGCCGGACACAGTCGTCGATTGTGGCCAGGAGTGTGCATATTGCATACTTGCAATGACAAGACTTCCATTCCCGGTGCTGACACCGGAGAATTCTCACAGCGTGAGTGCAGTGTGTGTGATGTGAGGAATCATAAGTCTGTAGTCACATAAAGTGACTGCGGATTTGTAATTGTAGACAAGACAACCCCACAAAGAAAAAGCAACTCTGCATCAACCTTGAGCAATGTCAACCTTGAGCAAGGTCGCTCCGAAAATGTGGCAGCTATCTACATGGGCTGAAACCCTTCTGTCTGGTGCGAAACTCCTAAGCGTAGTCATGCTGGACAGGGAGGATGCTGCAGTACCGAATGGTTCGGTATGTCCCGGGGATACCCTGGAAGGAATAAGTGAAGACACAGGGAAAGGATCTGAAAGATGTTGTACTCTGTGTTGATGCTGTAACTGATGTGGATGTGCTGCGATTGGAATCCAGTAAAGTTCTTCGTTTAAACTTTGAATTGGATTCTGTCTATTTGTGCTCCACCACACCAGCAGCCGAACTTCAGCAGCCCCGATGGGACCCTGATGGTGCAGAGGGTGCAGCAGTAGGTATGCAAGAAAATGGACATTGTTTTTATGTGACGGGAGGCCAGGGCGCGTCTAACCAGATACACTCAGCCATGACTATGGCCCTGGCTCTGCCCCTCACACTGATCTGCAGTTAACCAATTGATTGATGTATGAATAACAAACTTTTCTCTGCTAATACTGGTGCTGTTCACACTATTACTATTAAGATGCTGCCCGAAAATGTCCAATTTGCACTTTCCACACTGCTGCCAGCCTGTAGTTAGCCATTCATTTGCTGATTGCATACATATCTGACAATGACCATCAGTCTGCTGGCAGCATAAAACTTTTCCATTAACCATTTGACTGTTGCTGCTTTTGCTCCACTTGTTTGCCTGACATTCTGCATGCCCTGTTGTCCTGGTCTTCACTGATCCACATGCTGTCCGGCAAGTCCTGCCGGCTGTGCCATCGCTATATTGCTCACTAATTTATGGTTTAGAGCACAACATCATCAGCCATGGCTGGAGACCCTGATCCACCCCCGCCACCGACTGACAGCGGCGATCTGCCGCTGCCGTGAGCCCTCCTCTCCCCTCCGTCCTGTCCTCCGCCCCCCCGTCCTGTCCTCCATCCCCCTGCCTGTCCTCCATCCCTCCCGCTATCTGATCTCACCCCCTCTGTGCCTCCCGAGTCCTGGCATCCCTCCCGGTGCAGGCGGTCTTTAGCGATGGGCGCCGCCATCTTCCAGCAGATTCATTCATTCCCGAGGTACATTTTGATCACTGTGATACAACCTATGACAGTGATCAAAATAAAAAAATAGTAAATAACCCCCCCTTTATCACCCCCACAGGTAGGGAAAATAATAAAATAAAGAAAATATATTTATTTTTATTTTTCCACTAGGGTTAGGGTTAGAACTAGGGTTAGGGTTAGGGCTAGGGTTAGGGTTAGGGCTAGGGTTAGGGCTACGGTTAGGGTTAGGGCTAGGGTTAGAGTTAGAACTAGGGTTAGGGTAAGAACTAGGGTTAGGGTTAGAACTAGGGTTAGGGTTAGAACTAGGGTTAGGGTTAGACTTAGGGTTAGAATTAGGGTTAGGGTTGGAATTAGGGTATGTGCACACGGTGCGGATTTGGCTGCGGATCCGCAGCGGATTGGATGCTCCAGATTCACAGCAGTTTTCTATGCGTTGTACAGTACCATGTAAACCTATGGAAAACCAAGTCCGCTGTGCCCATGGTGCAGAAAATACCGCGCGGAAATGCTAAGTTGTATTTTCCGCAGCATGTCAATTCTTTTGCGGATTCTGCAGCGTTTTACACCTGCTCCTCAATAGGAATCCACAGGTGTAAAACCGCAGGAAATCCGCAGGTAAAATGCATTATGTTTTACCTGCGGATTTTTCAAAAACGGTGTGGAAAAATCCGCACACAAATCCGCAACGTGGGCACATAGCCTTAGGGTTAGGGTTGGAATTAGAGTTAGGGCTGGGATTAGAGTTGGAGTTGGAATTAGGGTTAAGATTAGGGTTAGGGGTGTGTTGGGGTTAGGGTTAGGCTTGTGGTTAGGGTTAGGATTGGGATTAGGGTTAGGGGTGTGTTGAGGTTAGGGTTGTGGTTAGGGTTATGCTTAGGGTTGGGATTAGGGTTAGGGGTGTGTTGGGGTTAGGGTTGTGATTAGGTTAGGGGTGTGTTGCGGTTAGTGTTGGAGTTAGAATTGAGGGGTTTCCACTGTTTAGGCACATGAGGGGGCCACCAATGATTCCAGCCAATTTTGCATTCAAAAAGTCAAATGGTGCTCCCTCCCTTCCGAGCCCCGACGTGTGCCCAAACAGTGGTTTACCCAAACATATGGGGCATAAGCGTACTCAGGAAAAATTGCAGAACAACTTTGGAGGTCTAATTTCTCCTGTTACCCTTGGGAAAATAAAAAATTGGGGGCTAAAATTTTATTTTTGTGGGGAAAAAATGATTTTTTATTTTCACCGCTCTAGGTTATAAAATTCTATGAAGCACTTGGGAGTTCAAAGTGCTCACCACACATCTATATAAGTTCCTTGGTGGGTCTAGTTTCCAAAATGGGGTCACTTGTGGGGGGTTTCTACTGTTTAGGCACATCAGGGCCTCTGCAAACGCGACATGGTGTCCGCTAACGATTGGAGCTAATTTTTCATTCAAAAAGTCAAATGGCGCTCCTTCCCTTCCGAGTCCTGCCGTGTGCCCAAAAAATGGTTTACCCCCACATGTGAGGCATTGGTGTACTCAGGAGAAGTTGCCCAATAAAATTTAGGATCCATTTTATCCTGCTGCCCATGTGGACATGAACAAATTGAGGCTAAAAGAAATTTTATTGTGAAAAAAAAGTACTTTTTCATTTTTACGGATCAATTTGTGAAGCACCTGGAGGTTCAAAGTGCTCAATATGCATCTAGATAAGTTCCTTGGGGGGTTTAGTTTCCAAAATGGGGTCACTTGTTGGGGAGCTCCAATGTTTAGGCACACAGGGGCTCTCCAAACGCGACAGTGTCCGCTAACGATTGGAGCTAATTTTTCATTCAAAAGTCAAATGGTGCTCCTTCCCTTACGAGCCTTTCCGTGTGCACAAACAGTGGTTTACCCCCACATGTGAAGTGTCGGTGTACTCAAGAGAAATTGCCCAATACATTTTAGGATCCATTTTATCCTGTTGTCCATGTTAAAATGAAAAAAATGAGGCTAAAAGATATTTTTTGTAAAAAAAAAAGTACTTTTTCATTTTTACGGATCAATTTGTGAAGCACCTGGAGGTTCAAAGTGCTCAATATGCATCTAGATAAGTTCCTTGGGGGGTCTAGTTTCCAAAATGGGGTCACTTGTGGGGGAGCTCCAATGTTTAGGCACACAGGGGCTCTCCAAACGCGACATAGTGTCCGCTAACGATTGGAGCTAATTTTTCATTCAAAAGTCAAATGGTGCTCCTTCCCTTCTGATCCTTTCTGTGTGCACAAACAGTGGTTTACCCCCACATGTGAAGTATCGGTGTACTCAGGAGAAATTGCTCAATACATTTTAGGATCCATTTTATCCTGTTGTCCATGTTAAAATGAAAAAATTGAGGCTAAAAGAAATTTTTGGTGAAAAAAAGTACTTTTTCATTTTTACGAATCAATTTGTGAAGCACCTGGGGGTTTAAAGCGCTCACTATGCATCTAGATAAGCTCCTTGGGGGGTCTAGTTTCCACAATGGGTTCACTTGTGGGGGAACTCCAATCTTTAGGCACACGGGCTCTCCAAACGCGACATGGTGTCCACTAAAGATTGGAGCCAATTTTTCATTGAAAAAGTCAAATAGTGCTCCTTCCCTTTCGAGCCCTGTCGTGGGCCCACAACAGTGGTTCACCCCCACATATGGGGCATCGGCGTATTCAGGACAAATTGTACAATAACTTTTGGGGTCCAGTTTCTCCTTTTACCCTTGGGAAAATAAAAAAATTGTTGCTAAAAGATCATTTTTGTGACTAAAAAGTTAAGCATTCATTTTTTCCTTCCATGTTGCTTCTGCTGCGGTGAAGCACCTGAAGGGTTAATAAACTTCTTGAATGTGGTTTTGAGTACCTTGAGGGGTGCAGTTTTTAGAATGGTGTCACTTTTGGGTATTTTCAGCCATATAGACCCCTCAAACTGACTTCAAATGTGAGGTGGTCCCTAAAAAAAATGGTTTTGTAAATTTTGTTGTACAAATGAGAAATCACTGGTCAAATTTTAACTCTCATAACTTCCTAGCAAAAAAAAAACATTTTGTTCCAAAATTGTGCTGATGTAAAGTAGACATGTGGGTAATGTTATTTATTAACTATTTTGTGTCACATAACTCTCTGGTTTAACAGAATAAAAATTCAAAATTTGAAAATTGCAAAATTTTCCCAATTTTAGCCAAATTTCCATTTTTTTCACAAATAAACGCAAAAATTATTGACCTAAATTTACCAATAACATGAAGCCCAATATGTCACAAAAAAAAAACAATCTCAGAACCACTAGGATCCATTGAAGCGTTCCTGAGTTATTACCTCATAAATGGATACTGGTCAGAATTGCAAAAAATGGCCAGGTCATTAAGGTCAAAATAGGCTGGGTCATGTAGGGGTTAAATGTCACCTGCTTATCCTAGCAGGAAGTACGGCGGCGCCTAAAAATCACTAAAATTTACAAATCTCCAGGCCCGGATGGGATACACCCCCGAGTACTGCAGGAATTAAGTACAGTCATTGATAGATCATTATTTTTAATCTTTAAAGACTCCATAATAACAGGGTCTGTACCACAGGACAGGCATATAGCAAATGTGGTGCCAATATTCAAAAAGGGGACAAAAACTGAACTCGGAAATTATAGGCCAGTAAACATAACCGCTACTGTGGGTAAAATCCTACAGGGTATTCTAAGAGATGCTATGCTGGAGTATCTGAAGAGGAATAACTTCATGACCCAATATCAGCATGGGTTTACTAGGGACCGTTCCTGTCAGACTAATCTGATCAGTTTCTATGAAGAGGTGAGTTCCGGACTGGACCAAGGGAACCCAGTGGACGTAGTGTATATGGACTTTTCAAAAGCTTTTGATACAGTGCCACACAAAAGGTTGATACATAAAATGAGAATAATGGGGATAGGGGAAAATATGTGTAAGTGGGTTAAGAGCTGGCTCAGGGATAGGAAACAAAGGGTGGTTATTAATGGAGCACACTCGGACTGGGTCGCGGTTAGCAGTGGGGTACCACAGGAGTCAGTATTGGGCCCTCTTCTTTTTAACATATTTATTAATGACCTTATAGGGGGCATACAGAGTAGAATTTCAATATTTGCAGACGACACTAAACTCTGCAGGGTAATCAATACAGAGGAGGACAATTTTATATTACAGGATGATTTATGTAAACTAGAAGCTTGGGCTGATAAATGGCAAATGAGCTTTAATGGAGATAAATGTAAGGTCATGCACTTGGGTAGATGTAATAAGATGTATAACTATGTGCTTAATTCTAAAACTCTGGGCAAAACTGTCAATTAAAAACGACCTGGCAGTATGGGTGGATGACAAACTCATATTTAGTGGCCAGTGTCAGCTGCTACAAAGGCAAATAAAATAATGGAATGTATTAAAAGAGGCATAGATGCTCATGAGGAGAACATAATTTTACCTCTATACAAGTCACTTGTGCGACCACACTTAGAATACTGTGTACAGTTCTGGTCTCTGGTGTATGAGAAAGACATAGCTGAACTAGAACGGGTGCAGAGAAGAGCGACCAAGGTTATTAGAGGACTGGGGGGTCTGCAATACCAAGATAGGTTATTACACTTGGGGCTATTTAGTTTGGAAAAACGAAGGCTAAGGGGTGATCTTATTTTAATATAGAAATATATGAGGGGACAGTACAAAGACCTTTCTGATGATCTTTTTAATCATAGACCTGAGACAGGGACAAGGGGGCATCCTCTTTTTCTGGAGGAAAGAAGGTTTAAGCATAATAACAGACGCGGATTCTTTACTGTAAGAGCAGTGAGACTATGGAACTCTCTGCCGTATGATGTGTAATGAGTGATTCATTAAATTTAAGAGAGGACTGGATGCCTTTCTTGAAAAGTATAATGTTACAGGGTATATATATTAGATTCCTTGATAGGGTGTTGATCCAGGGAACTAGTCTGATTGCCGTATGTGGAGTCGGGAAGGAATTTTTTTTCCCCAATGTGGAGCTTACTCTTTGCCACATGGGTTTTTTTGTCTTCCTCTGGATCAACATGTTAGGGCATGTTAGGTTAGGCTATGGGTTGAACTAGATGGACTTAAAGTCTTCCTTCAACCTTAATAACTATGTTAGGCCAGTCTCACACGTCCAGATAATTCCGGTACCGGAGAAATCGGTACTGGAGTTATCCGTGTCCGTGTGTCCGTGTGCTTATGTGGCACATCAGTGTGGCACACGTGCGGCAGCCGTGTGCCACCCTTGTGCCGCCTCAGGACCACACGGACCGTGCAGGAGAGACAGCGCTGCAGTAAGCCTATGGGAGGTGGAGCCGCATATTCATCACTGTAATAAGCGGTACCACGTGACTGCTCACACAGGACAAGCAGCCGGCGCTGAGAGGAGGCATCACGGGAGCTGGGTGAGTATTTCTCTGCAAGTGGGCGGGCGCACAGGGGGTGGGGAGGGGTGGTAGCCGAGAGGTGACCCCAAAACTTTATTTTTAAAGGAAAAAAACGTCATTTTTCATCTCTTCTGTTCTGCAAGCGCTGCTTTCAGCCGAGCAGGACAGAAGAGATGAATGCCGCCTTCAGCACCACAAGCAGGGGGGACAACGCTTACTGTAGTGCTGTTTCTCCTGCGGACGGTACGTGCACACGGAGGAGAGTGCACACTGTTCTCCGTGTGCACGTGTGCGGGACGCTTTGCGGACCGTGCTGCCGGAGAAAAGCGGACATGTCTCCGTGTTTTGCACACGGACACACGGTACGTGAAAACACGGAGACATGTGCGTAGACCCATTCATTTGAATGGGTCTACATGTGGCAGTGTCTCCGGTACGTGAGAAAACTGTCACTACACGTACCGGAGCCACTGACATGTGAAACCAGCCTTACTATGTTACTAACATGATAGCACCAAAAGCATGTCACAAACCTAGCAGAAGATCCCTGTGCTTGTCTTTACTGATCGGCTATGAATGCCAACCCATGGCTGGTGTTCATAGATAATGATGATTTTTGCTACACATAGCAAGGCTGAAGCCCTACTATGTGTAGCACAAGTAGTGTTGAGCGATACCTTCCGATACTTGAAAGTATCGGTATTGGAAAGTATCGGCCGATACCGGCAAAGTATCGGATCTAATCCGATACCGATACCCGATACCAATACAAGTCAATGGGACACCAAGTATCGGACGGTATCCTGTATGGTTCCCAGGGTCTGAAGGAGAGGAAACTCTCCTTCAGGCCCTGGGATCCATATCAATGTGTAAAAGAAAGAATTAAAATAAAAAATAGGGATATACTCACCTCTCCGACGCAGCCTGGACTTTACCGCCATAACCGGGAGCCGTTGTACCTAAGAATGCGCGCTTGAAGGGCCTTAGATGACGTCACGGCGCTCTGATTGGTCTGTAGCGGTCGCGTGACCGCTACGCGACCAATCACAAAGCAGTGACGTCACCTAAGGTCTTTCAAGCGCTTGAAAGACCTTAGGTGACGTCACTGCTTTGTGATTGGTCGCGTAGCGGTCACGCGACCGCTACGGACCAATCAGAGCGCAGTGACGTCATCTAAGGCCCTTCAAGCGCGCATTTTTAGGTACAACGGCTCCCGGTTACGGCGGTAAAGTCCAGGCTGCGTCGGAGAGGTGAGTATATCCCTATTTTTTATTTTAATTCTTTCTTTTACACATTGATATTAATCCCGATACCGATTCCCGATACCACAAAAGTATCGGATCTCGGTATCGGAATTCTGATACCCGCAAGTATCGGCCGATACCCGATACTTGCGGTATCGGAATGCTCAACACTAAGCACAAGTGATCGCATGATCACAGCTTCAAGTCTCCTATGGGGACTATTGAAGCAAGTAAAAAATAGAAAAAAAGGTTTTTAAAAATATAAAAGTTCAAATCACTCCACTAACACCAACGCCCGATCTATCAAAATACAAAATGAATAAATCTGTCATAAAGAGAAAAAAATCAAAATGCCAGAATTATGTTTTTTTGTTTGCCGCAACATTGCAATAAAATGCAATAACAGGCCATCAAAACATCATATCTATGCAATAAAAATGTCAACTCAGTATCAGCTTTTCAAATAAATTTTACAAATTTGGGGTTTTATTTTCACCATTGAAATAAAAATAAACTATACATGTCTAGTATCTACAAACTTTGAATGACCTGGAGAATCATGATGGAGGTCAGCTTTAGCATTTAGTGAACATGGTAAAAAAAAAAAGCAAATGTGGAATTGCCCTTTTTTTTGCAATTTCATAGTACTTGGAATTTTTTCCCATTTTCCAGTACACTATATGGCAAATTCAATCATCGTCGTTCAAAAGTACAACTCGTCCTGCAAAAAAACTATTTCTCAAACGGCCATATTGATGGGAAAATATAAACATTATGGTTCTGGGAAGAAGAGGAGCAAAAAATGAAAACGCAAAAATGGAAAATCCCAAGGGGTTACATGTCAGTCTACAGTTTTTTTTTCCATTTGTGAAACAGAAGGATTAGTATAATCTAATATATAAAGCTGAATGTGTGTATGTGTGTATGTATGTGTGTATGTGCGGAGCGGCCCCACACCGCCGCAGGGCCGAGGGGTACCCGGAGCCGGGCCTCTGGGATCTCAGTCCTGGGGTTGTCACGGTGGCTAGACCCGGTCCGTGGCCCTGTCTGTCAGTGGGGGACGTCCGTTGCTTATAGGTGTTGTTAACGGTGGTGTAGCGGTGCAGTTGTGGGGTGCAGGTCTCGGTAAATAACGAGGACACCAGGTTGCAGTCTCTTTACCTCTTTACTGGAGATCTCTCGGTCCTCAGTCCGGAATCCGGTCCACCAGGCTGCGCAAGTCCGGCCGGTCCAATGGCACCTCCAGAGTTCTCCTCACAGGTGGAAATCAGTGCCTTCCTTCTTAGCGCTTTGTGTTGTAGTCCTTCCCTGCTGTGCTTACGGAAAGTACCCCACAACTGTTGTGTCTGTTTCTTAAGTTCCCTCACAACTCGATTAACTGATCTTCTGCTAATCTTCCGTCCCTTCCTGATGTTACAGTAAGAACGGCACCCGTTTGTCAGGTAGGCCTGGAGTTCTTCCGGGACCCTAGAGACGCCCCTCTCCCGCAATTGCCCCCCAAGACTTCATAGGTGATATGTGGTAGACAGCCCGCCTGAGACTGACTGTCCTGCCGCTGTTTGGAGTATGGCTTAAAGCTGTATATTATTCCACTCCCTCGGCGTTCCGGCCACCGGTAATGCGCCTCAGCAAGGTGCTGCCTCTTTCAACAAAACCCCTGCTGGTATTCTCCTTCTGCTTGATTTCGGTTCTCACTCAGCACAATCTATCTCGCTTCTAATCCTTTCTTAGGGCACCGCCGCTATTCTGAGCAGGCACGGTCCCGTTACGTTCTTTCAATGCCAAGCCTCTGCCAGGATCCCACCCCTGGCAGAGACCCTACTGTCTCTTCCTCCACAACACCCTCTCTCACTAGGTGTTGCTTCGTTCGATCCAGTCAGCTTTCTACACTAACTTCCTGCCTGACCCCCAGTTTACCCACTATGGTGGGGAGTGGCCTAATGAATAGCACCCTTAGCTCCCCCCGGAGGCCCAGCTGTGAAACATATTGGTGTCTGTGATACCTGATTGGAGGAACTCCTTCAGTGCCATCGAACGCACCATGGCTCCCCTTAGTGGCGGAGCCACAGTACTGCAACGACCAGGACTCTGGGGCGCTGCACTCCCCCCTGGTTAAACACAGTACTCCGGGACTGGGAAGAAAACAACAATACAGGTTAGCAAAAAGACATACAAATTTGTTGAGTGCAAAACAATAAGCATACTTGAACAGGCTTCCCTTTATGGGAGGTGAGGACACTTTAACGTTACAAAACATAATCAAATATCATAGCAACAGGCTACAATTAACTCTCATTACCCAACCGGGTATTCTACTAAGTGCAAATGCTGGAACAATAAATTAACATTGCCTTTAAGAAACATACACTCTTAGTTTATCAAAGGCCTTCCTATAATCACATTACAGGGCAAGGTAACTTCACATTCTCCTACTTTGAACCTGCAGGACCGCCTGTCCCTATGGCACCAGACCTACTGCCTCTCCTTTCTTTTACAGGACCGCCCCGTTCAGCTAGGGCCTACTGCCTTTCTCTACTATACATAGTATAGACATAACATTCCTTTCAATTTGAGAGCATGGAGCACACTCTGTTTGGCTCCTATAAGGACTCACTTACTAACCCCTACGGGTCTACTTTCTGTCCTTAGTAACGAACTAACTTTCTATGGGGACGCAGGGTTTACCTTCTATCCTCACATTCGTTATTACTTCTTTACTTTCAGTTAAATGGAACTCTACATCTACCCCTACGGGCTTTCTGCATCTTTCTCTTCAAAGAACATTATCTAGGTTTCACATTTTAAACAAATTAAACACACATAACTTTTCCATGAAAAACAGTTACATTTCCTTCAAAGCATTATCTCGACATTACTGTTCTAAAACAGTATCACTTTCAAGTTCAATTCTAACCTCCCCTTTAAGAGGAGATCAAGTCTTTCTGAGGTAGCTCTTCTTCTCAGCCTACCAGTCCATGCAAAGGCTCCGGAATGGTATCTTCGCAAAATGTCTTTAAACAAAACCAGTAGGAAGCACCTTTAAGAAGGTGCAAACTATTTACAAGAAAGTTCAAATCATGCACAGTCCATGATTTCGCAGTTTGTGTAACTTTGTGCAAAACTTCAAGAAAACAACAATAGTGACCCCGGGTCAACAAAGGGGTCACCTTTTTAAAGTTTACCCTGGACGGGTTTAGCAGCAACTTAAAGAACAAACAGTAACTATTTACATTTTCATAAAAGAGCATTCAATTCAGAATCCCCCACGAGGCGCCACCTGGCGGGGGAACCCCTGCAATACAGGCAGGTCAGGTTCCAGATTCACTCCCGCGGCCAGGTACACCCCATGGGTGCGGGTCTGTTGCACAACCAGATCGTGTGCGGTGATGAGGGTCTGCGTTCCCACGTCTTTCTGCGCTGGTACATCAGGAACATTGGTCACTTGGAAAGGCACTTCCTTGGCCACTACGGTGGTTGCGGGGGTCATGCGGCAGATCGCAGGTTCTGTGATCAGACAGGTGGGGGCGACCGGGGTGGTTACGGATCGATCACACGGTGGCACCTTGGCTACAGGGGCTGGTTTCTCTTTCTTGTAGACGTTCAGAGCAAACCACCCCTTTCCCCAAAATGCCGGGTGTAAGTAACGCTATCCCCCGGGTAGAGGTCCCGATCGGGGTGGCCCTCTCTAAGGTGTGACTCAACATCCCGTCGGTTGACAAAGATCTCCGCATATAGCCCCGGTTCCTTAATAAAGCCCCAGCCTCCTTGGAGCTTAAAGGTGGTGACGATGCCCTGCCTGCGCGGGGCCTGGTGAATGGTGGGGTCCTTGCGGGCCCGATCCTTGACCGCCAAATCCTTTTGATGGTGAGCCTCCCGCCCAGCCTGATGTATTTTCTCCTCCTCTCGCCACCGATGTTCTAGCTGGATTTGGTATTCCTCCCAGCTTAGGGCCTGTACCATCTCCCCCTTCTGGGTCTCCACCCCGGGGAACCCCATAAGATTGGATCCGGGGTTCACCCAGCGGCACACCGTGCGCTCCGCGTGGACCTCACACAGCAAGGGAGTAGGGGTGATTGGGGCTCGCATACGGTGTTCCATGCCCGTGGCTTCCTCCCATGGTAGCAGGCGTTGGAGTCTATGGGTTCCCGGGAGAGGTGGTGCCGCTACAGGACCCACTAACACACCCTCGGCTGGCGGGGCAGGATCGGTGGACTCACCAACTGGTACGAGTTCACTTTCCGTAGCAGGTCCCGCTGGTTCTTCCGGTGAGAACTCCGATGTCCGGGAACCCTCTACCGGCTCCACCGGGTGCGGAGCCTGGACTCTCACATTCAGTTGGAGGAGCTGGTTATATAAGTCCTCCATCTCAGCTCTCAGGAATCTGGTGTTATCCACGGAGGACGGGCTACTGGGCTCATCCGGGTAGTCGGGGGAGACTTCCACTTCAACCCCACTGTCGGGTTCGGAGCTGCTGGCCATAGCGTCCTCCACGCGGGTCACTTCCTGGTCTTTTTCCCGCTCTCTCCTTCGGGAGCGGTTTCGTTTTCTCTGCCTCCGCCCCCCATTAAGAATTAGGAGGCGGATCTCTGCTGCTGACGGACACGTCCTCACCGTGCAGAAATATTTAGACTGGGCGGCCATTGCTGTTCGCGCTCTCCAACTTGTCTACGCCCACTCCACGCCCCTCTTCTCTTCCTGCGCTCTCCTCAGCGCTGCAATGGCGGCGGATTTTGGCGGCAAATGGCACAACACAGTCTTTTCAATAAAGTACGGTTCAAGTACAGTAAATCACAGTCTCTAGGCACACATGACCTGATTCTTCAGGCTTAAGTAGATCCTGTTCGTGACGCCAAGTTGCGGAGCGCCCCCACACCGCCGCAGGGCCGAGGGGTACCCGGAGCCGGGCCTCTGGGATCTCAGTCCTGGGGTTGTCACGGTGGCTAGACCCGGTCCGTGGCCCTGTCTGTCAGTGGGGGACGTCCGTTGCTTATAGGTGTTGTTAACGGTGGTGTAGCGGTGCAGTTGTGGGGTGCAGGTCGCGGTAAATAACGAGGACACCAGGTTGCAGTCTCTTTACCTCTTTACTGGAGATCTCTCGGTCCTCAGTCCGGAATCCGGTCCACCAGGCTGCGCAAGTCCGGCCGGTCCAATGGCACCTCCAGAGTTCTCCTCACAGGTGGAAATCAGTGCCTTCCTTCTTAGCGCTTTGTGTTGTAGTCCTTCCCTGCTGTGCTTACGGAAAGTACCCCACAACTGTTGTGTCTGTTTCTTAAGTTCCCTCACAACTCGATTAACTGATCTTCTGCTAATCTTCCGTCCCTTCCTGATGTTACAGTAAGAACGGCACCCGTTTGTCAGGTAGGCCTGGAGTTCTTCCGGGACCCTAGAGACGCCCCTCTCCCGCAATTGCCCCCCAAGACTTCATAGGTGATATGTGGTAGACAGCCCGCCTGAGACTGACTGTCCTGCCGCTGTTTGGAGTATGGCTTAAAGCTGTATATTATTCCACTCCCTCGGCGTTCCGGCCACCGGTAATGCGCCTCAGCAAGGTGCTGCCTCTTTCAACAAAACCCCTGCTGGTATTCTCCTTCTGCTTGATTTCGGTTCTCACTCAGCACAATCTATCTCGCTTCTAATCCTTTCTTAGGGCACCGCCGCTATTCTGAGCAGGCACGGTCCCGTTACGTTCTTTCAATGCCAAGCCTCTGCCAGGATCCCACCCCTGGCAGAGACCCTACTGTCTCTTCCTCCACAACACCCTCTCTCACTAGGTGTTGCTTCGTTCGATCCAGTCAGCTTTCTACACTAACTTCCTGCCTGACCCCCAGTTTACCCACTATGGTGGGGAGTGGCCTAATGAATAGCACCCTTAGCTCCCCCCGGAGGCCCAGCTGTGAAACATATTGGTGTCTGTGATACCTGATTGGAGGAACTCCTTCAGTGCCATCGAACGCACCATGGCTCCCCTTAGTGGCGGAGCCACAGTACTGCAACGACCAGGACTCTGGGGCGCTGCACTTGTATGTCCGGGATTGGCATCTGAAACGTCGCAGCTACAGCCACAAAATTTTGCACAGTCACACGTCTGGACCCCGAGAGCGTCATAGGCTATGTTGTGAGGTGAAATTTTAACCCCCGCTTTCCAATTCACCAAACAATTTTGCCCCTATCTACATAATGGGGAAAAAGTGAAAGGAAAAGTGTTGGAGGCGTCGCAGCTACAGGCACAAAATTTTGCACAGTCACACGTCTGGACCCCGAGAGCGTCAAAGCTATGTTGTGAGGTGAAATTTTAACCCCGCGGCCGCGCTTTCCAATTCACCAAACAATTTTGCCCCTATCTACATAATGGGGAAAAAGTGAAAGGAAAAGTGTTGGAGGCGTCGCAGCTACACGCACAAAATTTTGCACAGTCACACGTCTGGACCCCGAGAGCGTCAAAGCTATGTTGTGAGGTGAAATTTTAACCCCGCGCTTTCCAATTCACCAAACAATTTTGCCCCTATCTACATAATGGGGAAAAAATGAAAGGAAAAGTGTTGGAGGCAAATTAACAGCTGCCAAATGTGAACAAGGGGGACTTAAAGAATGAGAGCGATGGCGCCAATGAGTACATACTGTACAGTTGCTAAGGTGGGGCCCCGACATGGGATAATCACCACACCACCACGGGGATATGAACACACACACAAAATGCGCCACACACTACCACGTGCTCAAACAAATATACCACCCTCAGCGCACATTTCACCACCCATACACCAACCTCGCCACATAAAAGTCGAAACACAAAAGTTGCCGCTCAAAACTCGCCACGCGCAAAACTCTCCACATGCAAAACTCGCCACACGTGCAAAACTCACCTCATGGAAAACTCGCCACACGCAAAACTTGCACACGCGGAAAAATTGCCACATGCACAAAAGTTGCAACACATGCAAAAGTTGCCTCACACATAACTTGCACATACTCAAAAGGCACCACACATAAAACTCGCCACGCGCAAAACTCGCCATGCGCAAAACTTGCTGCACACAACTTGCTACACTAACCTGTCACATGCAACTCGACACACAAAAAGTTGCTACACGCATGTCGCCATGCAAAACTCATCTCACAAAGGTCGCTACATGCATGTCGCCACACACAACTCAACACACACAACTTGACACACGAAACTCGCCCTAAAACACACACAAGTCTGGTATTATCCTTCAAAAATAAAAATCTGATTAATAAGCAGACAAACTACAAGAGCAACAAATGTACCATATAGGAATCCGGAAGCTGTCAGTCACATGACCAGTCTATTATGTGTATGTGTGAGCTAATATATACTGCCAGGGGGTGGGCTTACTGTTGGCTGGAGATTTATCAGGCTGCCAATTTAGCTTACAAATACTGAGGTAAAAATACTGACCAAATAACGTGTGAACGAGGTCTAATACAGGAGGAGATGACATACAGATATATACTATATACAGGAGGAGATGACACACAGGTATATACTATTTACAGGGGAGATGACACACAGGTATATACTATATACAGGAGGAGATGACACACAGATATATACTATATACAGGAGAGATGACACACAGGTATATACTATATAGAGGAGGAGATGACATACAGGTACATACTACATACAGGAGGAGATGATATACAGGTATATACTATATACAGGAGGAGATGACACACAGGTATATACTATATACAGGAGCAGATTACCTACAGGTATATAGTATATACAGGAGGAGATGACATACAGGTATATGCTATGTATAGGAGGAGATGACATACAGGTATATACTATATACAGGAGGAGATTACATACAGGTATATACTATATATAGGAGGAGATGACATACAGGTATATACTATATACAGGGGAGATGACACACAGCAGGTATATACTATATACAGGGGAGATGACATACAGGTATATACTATATACAGGAGATGACATACAGGTGTATACTATATATAAGGGAGATGACAAACATGTATATACTGAGGTGAAAATGAGAGGTGTGAGGTGAAAATGAAAAGGTGTGAGTGCAAAATGAGAGGAGTGAGGGAAAATAGTGGAGTAATCGGAAAATGACAGATGTGAGGTCGAAATGACAAGTGTTAGGGGGGAATGAGAGGAGTGAGGGGGAAAATAAGAGGAGTGAGGGGGAAAATGAAAGGTGTGAGGGAGAAAATGAGAGATGTGAGGGGGAAAATGAAAGATGTGATGGGGAAAATGAGAGGCGTGATGGGAAAATAAGAGAAGTGAGGTGCTATAACTAACCACAGATATTTACTATGCCCAGGCAACGCCGGGCTCTTCAGCTAGTTTTGGTATAAACTTGAAGGTGGGGTCTGTTATATGTGTATAACATTCCTGCTGTGGTGTTAAGGTGTAATCAATGCTTACTGGTAAGTACTCTAGATAATGTGGGTTTCACTCGATATAGGGAAGAACATATGGTATGCGAGCAACACAGCTTTAGTATAATTTCATATTCCGTAAAAGTGGAAGTGTTGAACATTTACAGCTGGAGTTTTATGGACTATGTGGAGCTTTATGCATTTGGTTGCAAATCCCCTCTGTGAATGACTAAATTCATTTTTCTTTTCCTTACATCGCAATCAGAGGTCTAACAAGCCCGCTTCTATAACAAGACCACTCATTGGGCAACACTATGAGTTTGTCGTCATATTGGAGATGAAAAATCCTCAGCTGGTTAAGCGGCTTTACTTTTCTGGCACATAATTTTATCAGCACAGATAGTGAGGATCAGGTTACTGAGCTGGGGATGAAAGTTATTATGTACAGCTGCACATTACAGGGAAAGCGGCTACTGATAATTCAATGACTCATTTTCCTCCTGTAGGTGTGAATACATAGTAAGCAGCTTTAATATGGTCATGGCATGCTGTCAGCTAGAACATCATTTATGTAAAGGACTGTTTACACAAGAAGATAATCGCTAGGATTTGAAAACTTAGGACTCATGGGGATGATTATGTAATGGGGTGAATGATAGGTTCAAAAAAGGCTCATTCACCGTGAAACATAACTGGAAATTGTTCCCTCATTCACACCTAAACTACCATTTCTCTGACATTTAATATATGTGTGAATGCAGTGAATAATGTTCGATGTAGTGGTTAAACGATTGTGAATAGTGATGAGCGAGCGTGCTCGGATAAGTTGTTATCTGAGCATGCTCGTGTCATAACCGAGTGCCTTCGACGAGCTTGAAAAAAGTGCTCTAGTCATCGTGGCTGCATGTCTCATGGCTGTTCGACACCCACTACACATGCAGGGATAGCCTAACAAACAGGCAATCTCTACACGTGTTGCGACTGTCAAACAGCCGCGAGACATGCAGCCTCGACGACTAGAGCATTTTTTCAAGCTCGTCGATTGCACTCGGTTATGACACAAGCATGCTCAGATAACAACTTAACCGAGCACACTCACACATCACTAATTGTAAATTAGCATTATACTATTCTCACCAAAAGAAAATAATTCTATGGACAGACTCTTTATTCAGATCATATCATTGATCATTCACTTGACTATCTGCTTATGTAAATAGGTCTTAAAGGCTTTGTCCCCATTCAGAAAACTTTATTCCATGTGCTAAGTTAGTAATAAAAAAAACACATAAACTTAGTATTACCTACCCTCCCTGTGTCCTGCATCAGCCACCTACCACTGTTGCAATCCCAGTGTTTTGGCTGCAGCAATGATGTCACTTTTGACTGTGCTGCAAGGAATTACCGAGCTCAGTAGCTTATGCTGTCTACATGGGAAGAGCCACCGAGCTCACTGATTGCCTGCAGCGCTGTCAAAGTGACTTCACTGCAGCAGCCAAACTACAGAGACCAGGGCAGCAGAGGAGATGCAGCGCTCAAGCCAGGGACAGTAAGGCTTCTTTTACACTTAGGGCTCATACTCACATGCGAGAAACTTGGATGAGTCTCGCACGTCAATACCCGGCACTGCACCCGGCACTCAGAAGCGGAGCGTGCGGCTGCATGTATTGCTATGCGGCCGCATGCTCAGATCTGAGTGCCGGGTGCAGTGCCGGGTATTGACGTGCGAGACTCATCCGAGTTTCTCACATGTGAGTATGAGCCCTTACCGTGATTTTAGCGGTCCGTTTTTGCAAGCCTTTTTTACAGGCTGTATTGCCATAATTTTCCCGGTCTGCCGCGAAAACTGGCTGCAAAAATCTTGCGGATCACCGTTTTTCTGGATTAGAATAGTAGGGAAAAAGTAGAGACCAAAAAAAACAGCGATCCGCAAAAACGGAATTCACAGTACACCGCAAAAACAAGCTTCCATTGTTTTTGCGACCCCATTGATTTTCAATGGGGCCCGTGTCCGTAAGCCATGAAATATGTTAAGCAAGCTCAATATTTTTTCACAGCCATAAATACGGCCCTCACGGCCTTACGGTGTACGGCGCTCCTACAAATTTTTGCGGCCCTAAAGAAATGCATTGGGGCTGCAAAAACGGACCAAAAAAACACGGCAAATGTAAAACCAGCCTAAGTAATATCCACATAGATTCTTTTATGTAATTCAGAGAATGGCATTATGTTTTATAAAAGAGACAACCCCTTTAAATGAGAGGCCCCATAAAGACATTCTTAGGTTATATTTCTTAACGTTGTAATCCATGTGCCCACCATGAACATTCAAATCAAATGTATTTTTTTTATTATTTTATTTTACCGTAATTGTTTGCAGACTTTCATTTCTGTTTTTCAGCCTGTGGTATTAGACCGCTGTAGAAAAAAGCAGGCAGATTCTGTCAGCAAGGCCCTGTCTCATGGTGACATGAAGGTATTTTAATGCTGTCATTCCTCAGAGGTTCCGTAGTTGAACTTTGTGATCTGCAGAGATTATATTAAATGGAACATTTTCAGACAAATAACCTGCTGACAATACAGAGTCTGTCCCTCCCAATACATCATTATCTCAGTTTCTTGCTGTATAACATTTACTGAGGAGTCATATTATTTTGTCAGCTCTTACAGACTCTTGTAATTTATTCACTTTTAGCTTTGTTCTGTCTCTCTATCTGTCCCATATTATTCTGTCTGTCCATTTTGAACCATTCCTTGCAATAGAAAGGATGAATGATTTTGCTGTTCAGTGAATAGAGACACAACAATTTAGAGTGTTGTTTCATTCATTTACATTAATGAATAAAAATATATTATATACGATTAAAAATACTTAAATTCAGAGTCATATTTAACACTTAATGTGCTGTCATTGAGCAATATGTCTATTCACCCCACCTGTTCAGTTCACAAATGGTTTTTCGATTGTGAGGAGGTCTCTATTCTGGTTCTACCATTTGCCATTATTCCAGTCTTACCAGGTTTGCTCTGGCAATATCTAAGGCTACGTTCACATTTGCGTTGCGTCGGGCGCAGGTTCGGCGACGCATAGCGGCGCATGCATCATGTGCCCCTATATTTAACATGGGGGCGCATGGACATGCGTTGTCTTGCGTTTTGTGACGCATGCGTCATTTTTGGCGCAAGTGTCAGGGCGCACAGGACGCTGCATGTTGCATTTTTTTTGCGCCGAAAATCAAGCCAAAATTGGACGCATGCGTCACAAAAAGCTGCGTTTTGCATGCGTTGTGCGTTGCGTCGCCGACGCTGCACCGCACAATGCAAATGTGAACGTAGCCTAATGCAGTGTGGTATTAGACTAGATAACTTGACAACTTATCTGCTAAGGATTATTCTGTTTCTAGAGGTGGCTTCAAAGACTTTTCTTGGACTTTGTTTCAATCATGTCAAATGTTCTCAAAACAGAAGGCAGAGATGATTACGGATTATCACCCCTGTAAGGGTATATGTGTATTGTGGCGTGGGGCTGTAGCTGTGGGCGAGGCACTGGTTTCTTACTTTTAAACCCAGTGCACTGACTGAGTGCTGGTGTTGATGTTGTTAGTGCCTTGGTCCCGTGCAGGCCCCCTGTGACCGATGGTATTGGCCAGCCAGGACCAAAGTATTAAAGTTCAATACAGGAGACTCCTGTTCTAGAGCACATTCTTCACTGAATGGCAAACTGACAAGGGTTATGTACAAGGGGCAGTGGGTACGAAGTATTATGAACATTTCCTTCACAGTATAAAGCATTTTCACACACATGGTTTCCTTCCACTGTAGTCTATTCCAGAGCTGGTGAAGCACACTGGTTTGGCCTACTTCATCACAGCCTAGCTTGAACCACAGTCCTGAAAAGTATATTTGTCTACCCACTCAGCGGTTGCAAGTCCTGTTTCGTGCACTACTGGTGCCCTGGATTTACCGCTCGCGATCACCCACTAGTCTCACTGTGAAGGGTTAAACTAAGAAAAATTAAAGCAGGCTTCATTTTTTCGACTCCATCTTGCTGTTTTAAGATACATTTTTGTTACTAGGTAAACGTTCATAGTTGTTATGAGACCTTGATTATTCCAGCCTGAACAAGATATGACACTGAGGGTGTATTGTTCTACGGGACCTTGACTTACAGGCTGTTCCTGCATTCTTATAGGTTAAGAACTTTGAGCGTGTTCCTATGTTGATTGGTTGAAGTGTAACTTGTTAAGATTATAAAAAGTGCCACACAATAAACGGGGGCTCAGAGATCTGCTCAATCCCCCCAAACAGAGATACACGTCTCCGTCTGGTCATTTTCAGTTGCCGACAACGCCCTGTGGATCAATTTGAAAATCACTGTGTCAACCGTGAAGGGTCACTTCAGATCCTCCCTCAACACCACAAACACAGTCCTGTTTAGGTCCATTACCTTCGGCATTTAACAAGCTTAGGCTTTCTTGTGTCACGTCATCCTTCCAAGGACCTCTTTAAGCAGGAAAGCCACTTTGCCTCTTTGGTCAGTTCCAGATTGCGCTACTCCCTTGTCCCATAGTCTCATTTTTTCTTAGTAGTTCACCCAAAATGGCAGCACTGCTCACAGACACTTCCTACTTATTTATTATGCTTCGCTTACATAGTGCTATCATATTCCACAGCGCTTTACATACAATATCATTGCTGTCCCCAATGGAGCTCAAAATCTAAATTCTCTATCAGTATATCTTTGGAATGTGTGAGGAAACCGGACAACCTGAAGGAAACCCTCGCAAACATGGGGTGAACATTCAAACTCCTTGCAGATGTAGTCCTTGGTGGGCTTTGAACCAAGGACCCCAGCTGTACTTGTTCCTATCTAATGATCTACAGGAAGTAGCTGCTTACCTTAGCATTCAGCCCCTTAGACAATAGGCTCATCCATAACATTAACTCGCACCTTACCCTAATGTCACTATCTTCTCCTACCTATCTTGTGTCCCAGGTCCTAACCTATGTCTTACCCTTTGCTATTCTATACTGTGCACTATATCTTACACTTTTACATTACTTCTACATTACTGATACACATTACATAGGCAACCATATCACATGAGACAATATCTACAGAAAATGCATGACACTATTCAGATTATACAATACACATGACGCGATTGGTGTCTTTAGGGGTAGGAACGTGACAGCCATTGTCCATCACCCTTACATGTGCACATAATGTCTTTTTCAGGCTGGTCCATTCCAAAATCCACCTGAAAGATTGCCCAGAAAATGCTCAAAAGAATGTCAAATTGGCTTGCTGTTCATATGTTTGGTCTTTTGAGTAGCTTTTAACAACTTCAGGTTTCCAAAGATGCCAAGCGATTAAAAGAAGCAAGCTCACTATTTGAGCATTTTCCATTCTGAAGATGCTCAATACTTTATAATACAAGTTAATGGAAAGGCTCAGAAGACTCCTAGAAGCTGCCCATGAATTTTTGAGCATTTTTCCAGTGTTTTTGCTTGAAAAATTACTAGTAGTTTCTTCATTGAATAGAGTAAAAAAAAGACACGTGGAAAACACTAGTAAAATACAAACATATTAACAAAATAAAATGCTAAAGATTACTCTTCAAGAAAAAAACACCAGCATTTCCTGAAGCTTCCTCTGTAAAACCCGGTGGGTTCACCCTCCTGAAAAAGACGTTTTGTGCACATAACTTTACTGAGATATCAATTTTCTGTCTGAATATTAACATTGTATGGATCAGGTTTACCCATGTGATGCCATATCAACTATATTAAAGCACAACTCCAACGTTTTTTTTTATTGTAGAGCTGGAGTGGTGCAATTAATGTAGGTTTCCTGCCCCTAGTATTATACCTAATAGCCTCTGTCTTCATTTTGTGAAGCTAGCCACTACTCACGGACTCATCATGAGGTGGGGAAGTAAAGGAGTTCAATATCAAAAGCCAAGAGGGTATGTCATGTATGACGCAAAGGCTTAAGGTACCTTCACACGAAACGACTTTGTAACGATATCGCTAGCGATCCGTGACGTTGCAGCGTCCTGGCTAGCGATATCGTTTCGTTTGACACGCAGCAGCGATCAGGATCCTGCTGTGATGTCGCTGGTCGCTGAATAAAGTCCAGAACTTTATTTGGTCGTCCGATCGCCGTGTATCGTTGTGTTTGAAAGCAAAAGCAACGATACCAGCGATGTTTTACACTGGTAACCAGGGTAAACATCGGGTTACCAAGCACAGGGCCGCGCTTAGTAACCCGATGTTTACCCTGGTTACCAGCGTAAAAGTAAAAAAAACAAACAGTACATACTCACCTGCGCGTCCCCCAGCGTCTTCTTCCTGACACTTACTGAGCGCCGGCCCTAAAGTGAAAGTGAAAGCACAGCGGTGACGTCACCGCTGTGCTGTTAGGGCCGGAGCTCAGTCAGTGTCAGGAAGCAGACGCTGGGGGACGCGCAGGTGAGTATGTACTGTTTGTTTTTTTTACTTTTACGCTGGTAACCAGGGTAAACATCGGGTTACTAAGCGCGGCCCTGCGCTTAGCAACCCGATGTTTACCCTGGTTACCCGGGGACCTCGGCATCGTTGGTCGCTGGAGAGCAGTCTGTGTGACAGCTCCCCAGCGATAAAACAGCGACGCTGCAGCGATCGGCATCGTTGTCGCTATCGCTGCAGCGTCGCTTCGTGTGAAGGTACCTTTAGTTAGGTCACAGTCCATGATTAGAATTCCAAGAAGATAGCGGATCAATACAAAGGGGCTAGGCAAACAGTTGGTCAAAGGCAAATCCAAGGTCAGTCAACAAATATCACAATACTAGAATTCAAAGCAGAGAGCAAACACACACACCACTTGAGCAGAGCTACACCTGGCAGAGGTAAGAGACAGAAGGCCAACTAAATAGAATGGGAATCATTCCTAACAGGAGACACCTGTAAGAAATCCAGTATGCCCTGGCTCATAGAGAACTGTGGTCTTAAAGTGCTTTCTAATGTAAGATGGCTGCTGGACGGGGTCCTTGAGGGGAGATATATGTCATTGGGGTTATTAGATGTGGTGATGTGAGCTCAGAAGCATGCTCCAGCACACATAGTGCTGAGAGAGTTATCAGGCCATTCCAGGGCTGGGTTTTACGAGCAGTCATAGGAGGTGGGTGGGAATGACTGCTCACATATCGTGGTTTGGCAGATAAAATGGAGACCAAGTGTCTCATTCAGTGTCTGGATCTGGAGATGTCTGGATCTCCTGTGTGTTGGTCTGTGCTAAGACCTAAAGAACTGGACACTATTCTGAGTGGGCGGACCCGCTATATGTTGTGAGGACATTTTACTTTGTGTTTTCACTTTGTGCTAGAAAAGGCTGTTCTTTTGTTTGCTATCCTGAGTGGTTTATGAAGTTTAAATGACCTGGACATTTCAGCAATACCACTTCCTGTGCCTACCTCAACCGCAGCTGAGTGAGTACAAACCTCTACACTAAATTATTTCCTATGTAAAAGGTTCATAGGGTTTCTACAAGGAGTAGAACGCAATGCGCTTTGTTGTGCCATATCTTAGACAAACTGATCTGACACAAGACTGGGATGTTATCCTAAAGGTCGCAAGATCATATTATCTAAGAATGAAATGGGGACTCAGGGCACTACATTTTCTGAGGATGATCCTGTCACTTGGTCCATATAAAGTGGATTTAAAAGGGATATCTCCAATGGTAACTAACTATTTAATAGGTAATACATTAATTAAGAGTTGCATTGTGACAAATACCTAAAAGAGGAAGTCTCAGAATAGACAATGATGGCCTTCATATTAACAAACCTAAAGACATAGGGTGGTTTCACATTTGTGTCTCTGTGGGCAGCACATCATCCGCACAGATCCGCATGCGTCATGGATTTTTCTGCACTGTTTTTGGTAAATCCGCAGGTAAACTGCACTGCGGATTTACCGCGGAATTACCACAGATTTACCACAGTTTTTCCACAGTTTTTGTGCGGATTCCACCTGCGGTTTTACACCTGCGGATTTCTATTGAGGAGCAGGTGTAAACCGCTATGGAATCCGCACAAAGAATTGACATGCTGCAGAAAATAATCCGCTGCGCTTCCGCTTGTTTTTTTCCGCAGCATGTACTCTGCGGATTTTGTTTTCCACAGGTATACATGGTACTTTAAACTCATGGAAAACTGCTGCAGATCCACAGAGTCAAATCCGCTGCAGATCCGCAGTCAAATCCGCAGTGTGTGCATATAGCCTCGGTGCAAAATACCAATGTAACCAATAATATCACCATACAGTGGCTATATAGTGGGCTGATACCAATACTATGGCAGCACTCTGTAGACTACAGTCATGCAGTGAACACAGTGCCATAAATACAGAAGGGTTAAATGCAGTGATTGACAGATGTCATTATCTTACACAGTAGTTATTACCTATTCTTTCTTCACCCTAGATGGCTGCATTGGCTTCATTTGGTCAGTGATTTGTGGGGGTCTGCCTCATGTAAGGTTTTTTTAAAAAAGCAAACAAACTTGGAACTGCAGTTATTTCTCTGTAGCATTGACACTACCTGGATTCATTAAAAGAATATTGCATTGTACAGTATAAGAGATTCCCACATACGTATGATTTTCTGGAAGTAGGCAGTTAATGCAAAGAGTGTCCTAGCAGGTTTCAGATAAAAGCAGCTGTCATTTACTGTTGGGGCTCCTACAGGTTACTCTATTGAGAGCGATATTATCCTCTCCAAATATGGTAGGATCAGCACATTCAGAATTAATTAATGAGTGATTGCTAAAGGATATTGCAATCCCAACATCATAGAGAAATCATAGGACTCCACTGTTTACAATGGAAACACCAATCTGACATTAGCCACCATGGAGGCCAGCACCATTCCAATCCTTCCCTCTATGCAATAGTCAATAGTTTAGTTTCAAACAAATTTATAGAAACATAGCTCATAAGGTAAGTGATTTATACAATAATAAAATAAGCATTTATAAGCATTTATGATTCATTCAGAGTTTGACAAAAAAATGCCATACATCTTATTCATACAAACATGTATATTGGTAGAAGAGAGAAGAGAAAATAAAATACAAAGAAAAAGTGCGGTCAGTCATGTACATTATTTTGTCAAATCTAATAAACTAATTCTTAGCCATAGTAGGAGACTCTTTACACCTGCGAAACTGCTATACAGAACTTATCCATTCTGTTTGGATGGGAGGCACCACAAGTCTCGGCTACACTTGTATCCCTGGCTGGACAGCACATATACCATCCAGTCATTTAGGCCATAATATCTCATCCATCACTAGTCTAGCACTACTGATACTGACTAACCTACATATACACATTGACATTTAAATACATAAAGACATTAGGCACACCTATAGAAAACATGTGTATGTTAACACATTACAGGCACACACACATAACAAACGCAAATACAGTATTAAGGTATAAATATAGCCGATGGGAAGAACAGCACTCCTGAGATAGTGAAGGTGCACGGATAGGATTCCAACCCTTAAATAGCAGAAATTATATGGAATCCAGCACTCTATGAATGGAATATTTATTGAGTTCTGAGATAGGTGTATATTCAATCAAATAAATTGACTTTTCAGTCCGGTAGACCTTCCTCAGATATACACTGAAATAATAACAAAAGATAGATACATGAATATTCAATGTTGTCTGACAAAAAAATAGCTAGTAAAGACCATCATTACAAGCAAACAACCAAAAATAATAAAGGATACAAAACATAGTACAACAAGTAGTGCAATGTGGTAAATATTTGTACAATATAAATAGCGATGAGCGAGTATACTCATTACTTGGATGGTCACCGATTATTTTGGCGTGCTCATAGATTTAGTATTTGTCACGGCAGCTGCATGATTTGCGGCTGCTAAACAGGCTGAATACATGTGGGAATTCCCTAACAAACAGGCAACTCCACATGTATTCAGGCTGTCTAGCAGTCGCAAATCATGCAGCTGTGGTGACGAAAACTAAATATCTGAGCACTAACAAATGCTTGGAGACCACCCGAGTAACGAGTATACTCGCTCATCACTAAATATAAAGAGACAAGTTGCAGCTCAATATATAATTACCTAGAAGTACAAGTGCTTCTCACAAAATTAGAATATCATCAAAAAGTTAATTTAGTTCAGTTCTTCAATAGAAAAAGTGAAACTCATCTTATATAGTGTCATTACAAACAGAGCGATCTATTTCATGTGTTTATTTCTGTTAATGTTGATGATTATTGCTTACAGCCAATAAAAATCCAAAAGTCATTATATCAGTAAGTTAGAATACTTTATAACACTCACTCAATACTTGGTCGGGGCTCCTTTTGCATCAATTACTGTATCAATGTGGCATAGCATGGAGGCGATCAGCCTGTGGCACTGCTGAGGTGTTATGGAAGCCCAGGTTGCTTTGATAGTGCCTTCAGCTTGTCTGCATT
Source organism: Ranitomeya variabilis (assembly GCF_051348905.1). Lineage (NCBI taxonomy): Eukaryota > Metazoa > Chordata > Amphibia > Anura > Dendrobatidae > Ranitomeya > Ranitomeya variabilis. The sequence continues at coordinate 844,433,727 of NC_135233.1, read as the reverse complement.
GTTGGGTCTGGTGTCTCTCATCTTCCTCTTGTCAATAACCCATAGATACTCTATGGGGTTAATGTCAGGCGAGTTTGCTGGCCAATCAAGCATAGTGATACTTTTATTTTTAAATGAGGTATTGGTACTTTTGTCAGTGTGGACAGGTGCCAAGTCCTGCTGGAGAATGAAATTTCCATCTCCAAAAAGCTTGTCAGCAGAGGGAAGCATGAAGTGCTCTATAATTTCCTGGTAGACAGCTGCACTGACTTTGGTCTTGATAAAACACAGTGGACCTATACCAGCAGATGACATGGCTCCCAAACCATCACTGATTGTAGAAACTTCACACTAGACCTCAAGCAGCTTGGATTGTGTGCCTCTCCGCTCTTCCTCCAGACTCTGGGACCTTGATTTCCAAATGAAATGCAAAATTTACTTTCATCAGAAAACAACGCCTTGGACCACTAAGCAACAGTCCAGATCTTTTTCTCCCTGGACCAGGTAAGACACTTCTGGCTTTCTCTATTGGTCATGAGCGGCTTGACACAAGGAATGCGACACTTGTAGCCCATGTCCTGGATACCTCTGTGGGTGGTGGCTCTTGAAACAATGACTCCAGCAACAGTCCACTCCTTTTGAATCTCACCCAAATTTTTGAATGGCCTCTTCATAATAATCCTTTCAAGGCTTTGGTTATCCCGGTTGCTTGTGAACCTTTTCTACCACACTTTTTCCTAACACTCAACTTTCCATTAATATGCTTGGATACAGCGCTCTGTGAACAACCAGCTTCTTTAAGCCATGACCTTTTGTGGCTTACCTTCCTTGTGGAGTGTGCCAATGACTGCCTTCTGGACATCTGTCAAGTCAGCAGTCTTCCCCATGATTGTGGAGCCTACTGAAACAGACTAAGGGACCATTTTAAATGCTTAGGAAGCCTTTGCAGGTGTTTTTGTTAATTATTCTAATTTACTGAGATAATGACTTTTGGGTTTTCATTGGCTGTAAGCCATAATCATCAACATAAACATAAATAAACACTTGAAATAGATCACTCTTTGCAATTACGCCATATAATATATGAGTTTCACTTTTTGCATTGAAGAACTGAAATCAATTAACTTTTTGATCATATTCTAATTTTGTGAGAAGCACTTGTATATTCATTTCATAAATGCGTGAGAAAAACGTATTTGGGACCGGCTCTTTAAATTTAATTTGGTTGCCTGTCAAAGATAAGAGGAATGTGAGGAGGAAAATCAGAGAGCTGATCTGCACACACCCATAACAGTAATGATTTAACAAGAAAAACAATCTTCAGTTCCAACTATTCTTGTACTGTGCAGTCCTTTCTATAGAGGGGTATAGGTTATACACATGATGATGTATAGAATGTGGTTTATCGTCCCAAACCTGGAAGGGAATATATAGTATATGTATGTACAGAACTAGTCAAAAGTTTGGATACACCTGTTCATGAAACGGTTTTCCTTGTTCTAATTGGAATGTGCATAATGTAGATATAAACAGAAGGTAGCACACCACACTGTAACCCATAAGGAAACAAGTAAAAAAAAGTGTGAATCAAATATGTGAATATGTACTATATCTTAGATGTCACGGGATACCGGGACAGGGGCCAGAAGATTGTGGCATCTGGTCACACAAACTCCTGCACTTATTAGAACTGCTTCATAATCCTATTAAACAGTGCAGGTTTTCCTTGCTCTGCCATGGCAAAGGTTAATCAGTTTAGTTGTACTCCTGGAGCTCTCCATCCTGAGTTGTGTCAACGGTTCTGTGTTGGCCACTTCACTCTGGTATATATGCTCTCCATTGGCACTTGGGATTTGCCAGTGATAGTTTCAACTTCCTGGTTTGGTGGTGAAGGAGAAAGTTCAGTGTTTGAAGTTAGTGGTTAGAGAGCTTTTGTGGAGATTGCTGCGTGGAGTTGGTTTGCGTGTTTATCCTTATCCTCTCATATTTGGTTTCTTCTTTATATATCTCCCCTGTTTCCCACTTTGTTGGTTTGTGAGTGTTTTTGCATGATGTTTTCTTTTATCCCTGTTTCTTTACCCTTGTCTGTCTGGAAAATGTTTTCCTACACAATTCGGCCCCTCACCTCCCTGGGTAGGGGAGGGATCAGATAAGAGTTAAGTTAGGAGCATAGCCAGGTATGAGACCCCAGTGTCTTCACCATCTGAGGTAATCTGGTGGACAAGGATAGACTAGGGCGCCCCTAGTTTGAGGGATTGGGTAGGTGCCCACAGATCCTTGACACTACGTGACATTAGATTCCTCAAAGTTCCCCCTTTTACTCTTATGGCAGATCTACACCCCCTTTTGCAGATTTGTCAAGTAGTCACCTGGAATGGCTGTCCAGGAAGGAGTTTCCAGAGGTGCTGAGCACTGCTATCCATCTCATCCAAAGCCATTAAATTTGGGTTGAGATCAGAAGATTATAAGGACCATATCATCTGATCCAGCACTCCTTACTCTCTTTCTTTTTCACATAACCTTTATATAGCCTGTAGGTATATTTTGGGTCCTTGTCTTGTTGCAACACAAATGATGGTCCCTGTAAGTGAAAACCAGATGGAATGGCATGTTGTTGCAGAATGCTGTGGTAGCCCTGCTGGGTAACTATGTCTTGAATTTGGAATAAATCACCAACAGTGTCACAAGCAAAGCACCCCAAACATCACACGCCCTCCTCCATGCTTCATGGTGGGCATTACACATGTAGAAACCATCATTCACCTTTTCTACATCTCACAAAGACATGGTGGTTAGTACCAAAAATGTTAGAGTTTCACTCATGAATAGTGTTGAGCGATACTTTCCGATATCGGAAAGTATCGGTATCGGAAAGTATCGGCCGATACCGTCACAGTATCGGAATCCAATCCGATACCGATACCCGATCCCAATGCAAGTCAATGGGACTCATGTATCGGACGGTATTCCTGATGGTTCCCAGGGTCTGAAGGAGAGGAAACTCTCCTTCAGGCCCTGGGAACCATATAAATGTGTAAAAGAAAGAATTAAAATAAAAAATATCGCTATACTCACCTGTCCGACGCAGCCGGGACTTCAGCGAGGGAACCGGCAGCGTTGTTTGTTTAAAATTCGCGCTATTACTTGGTTACGTGAATTCCCGGCTTGTGATTGGTCAGGTCGGCCATGTTGCCGGGACGCGGACCAATCACAGCAAGCCGTGACGAAATTACGTCACGGCTTGCTGTGATTGGTCCGCGTCCCGGCAATATGGCCGCCCTGACCAATCACAAGCCGTGACGTCACGGGAGGCTGGACACGCGCTCATTTTAAAATGGGCGCGTGTCCAGCCTCCCGTGACGTCACGGCTTGTGATTGGTTGCGCCGCGGTCAACCAATCACAAGCCGGGAGGCTGGACGCGCTCATTTTAAAATGGGCGCGTGTCCAGCCTCCCGTGACGTCACGGCTTGTGATTGGTTGCGCCGCGGTCAACCAATCACAAGCCGGGAGGCTGGACGCGCTCATTTTAAAATGGGCGCGTGTCCAGCCTCCCGTGACGTCACGGCTTGTGATTGGTCAGGGCGGCCATATTGCCGGGACGCGGACCAATCACAGCAAGCCGTGACGTAATTTCGTCACGGCTTGCTGTGATTGGTCCGCGTCCCGGCAACATGGCCGACCTGACCAATCACAAGCCGGGAATTCACGTAACCAAGTAATAGCGCGAATTTTAAACAAACAACGCTGCCGGTTCCCTCGCTGAAGTCCCGGCTGCGTCGGAGAGGTGAGGATAGCGATATTTTTTATTTTAATTTTCTCTTTTACACATTTTAACATTAATGTTGTTGCGATACCCGATATCCGATACCACAAGAGTATCGGAATCCCGGTATCGGAATTCCGATACAGCAAGTATCGGCCGATACCCGATACTTGCAGCATCGGAATGCTCAACACTACTCATGAATCCACATTACAGATTTCCACATATCTATTTATCCATTCATTGTGTTGCTTGGCCCAAAGAAGTCTCCTCTTGTTTGTGGTTCTGAGTTGTTGCTTCTGTGCGTAGTTTTACCATAAAGGCCTGATTCTCGCCATCTCATCTGGACAGTTGATGGTGAGCTGAGTCCGCTAGGTGATGTCTGCGCATTATTTATGAGTAGTGATGAGCGAATATACTCGTTACGTGAGATTTCCCGAGCACGCTCGGGTGTCCTCTGAGTATTTTTTAGTGCTCGGAGAAATCTTGAGTAAGGAATATATTTGCTCATCACTATTTATGAGGTCTATTATTTGATGTGCTGTAATTTTGTGTTTTCTGAGTCTGGTAACTCTCATGAACTTATCTTCTGCAGCAGAGGTGATTCTTGGTCTTCCTCTTCTGTGGTGGCCCTCATGAGTAAAGATGAGCGAATATGCTTGGGTCCCTCTTTATTTGGCAAGCTATAGCGCTCACTTAATAAGCTGCAGTGGGAACCGGCTACCTGGATCGCTGTTGTGAATTCTGCTCTTGGGCTCCCTCCGGTGGTTGTAAGTGGTAGCGCTGCTGTCTCTGAATCACAGCATGTATCAGGTGTGTTCACTTTCTGCAAATCTGACTGGGCTATTTAGTCTTGCTTCACCCTTTAGTCAGTGCCAGTTGTCCATTGTTCCTGGAGGATTCACATCTCTGCCTGGTCTCTCCTGCTTTGCAGTTCTTTTCAACAAAGATAAGTTCTGGCCTTGATTTTTTGCTGTCCACATTCTGTGGCCTTATTGCTCAGTTCTTTTCCATGTTTTTGTCTTGTCCAGCTTGGTCTGTATAAGGATTTGTTTAGCCAAGCTGGTATCTCTGGAGATGCAGATATACCCTCCATATCTTTAGTTAGCTGTGGAGTTTTTGTTTTTTCTGTGGTGGATATTTTCTAGTGCTTTAATACTGACCGCATAGTACTCTGTCCTATCCTTTCTATTTAGCTAGTAGTGGCCTCCTTTAATAAATTCTGATTCCAGTCTGTGTATGTTTTTTCCCTCTCCTCTCACAGTCAATATTTGTGGGGGGCTGCCTATCCTTTGGGAATTTTCTCTGAGGCAAGATAGTTTTCCCTTTTCTATCTTTAGGGGTAATTAGTCCTCCGGCTGTGTCGAGATGTCCAGGGAGTGCTAGATACATTCCACGGCTACTTCTAGTTGCGGTGTTAAGTTCAGGGTCTGCGGTCAGTACAGGTACCACCTTCTCCAGAGTACGTCTCATGCTGCTCTTAGGCCACCAGATCATAACAGTACAACTGGCCAACAATGAGTTAACCGCATCTCAGAAGAAGGGAAGGAAAGTGCTGAGCCATTTTTTTTCTGTAGTCTGTTGTGTTTTTTTTTTCTTCCCTCTTTACCTCTGGGTGGCTCAGGAGTTTGGCGCTGGTATGGATGTTCAGGGATTGGCTTCTCGTGTGGATCAACTTGCTGCTAGAGTACAGGGTATTTCCAATTATATCATTCAGACTCTGGTTTTAGAGCCTAGAATTCCAACTCCTGATTTGTTTTTTGGGGATAGGTCCAAATTTCTGAGCTTTAAAAATAACTGTAAACTGTTTTTTGCTCTGAAACCCCATTCCTCTGGTGATCCCATCCAGCAGGTTAAAATTGTTATATCTCTGCTGCGTGGTGACCCCCAGGATTGGGCATTTGCCCTGGAACCTGGGAATCCGGCGTTGCTTAATGTAGACACCTTTTTTCAGGCGCTTGGGTTATTGTATGATGAACCTAATTCAGTGGATCATGCTGAGAAGACCTTGTTGGCCCTGTCTCAGGGTCAAGAAGTGGCAGAATCATATTGCCAGAAGTTTAGAAAATGGTCTGTACTGACTAAATGGAATGAGGATGCCTTGGCGGCAATCTTCAGAAAGGGTCTTTCTGAATCCGTTAAAGATGTTATGGTGGGGTTCCCCACGCCTGCTGGTCTGAGTGATTCTACGTCTCTGGCCATTCAGATCGATCGGCGCTTGCGCGAGCGCAGAGTTGTGCACACTATGGCATTGTCTTCCGAGCGAAGTCCTGAGCCTATGCAGTGTGATAGGATTGTGTCTAGAGCTGAACGACAAGGATTCAGACGTCAGAATAGGTTGTGTTTTTACTGCGGCGATTCTGCTCATGTTATTTCTGATTGCCCTAAGCGTACCAAGAGAATCGCTAGTTCTGTTACCATCAGTACTGTACAACCTAAATTTCTGTTATCTGTGACCCTGATCTGCTCATTATCGTCATTTTCTGTCATGGCATTTGTGGATTCAGGCGCCGCTCTAAACTTAATGGACTTAGAATTTGCCAGACGTTGTGGTTTCCCCTTGCAGCCTTTGCAGAGTCCTATTTCTTTGAAGGGCATTGATGCTACACCGTTGGCTAAAAATAAACCTCAGTTTTGGACACAGCTGACCATGTGCATGGCGCCAGCCCATCAGGAAGATTGTCGTTTTCTGGTGTTGCATAATTTGCATGATGCTATTGTGCTGGGTTTCCCATGGTTACAGGTGCATAATCCGGTATTAGATTGGAAATCTATGTCTGTGACTAGTTGGGGTTGTCAGGGGGTTCATGGTGACGTTCCTTTGATGTCAATTGTCTCCTCCCCCCTCTTCTGAAATTCCTGAGTTTTTGTCAGATTTCCAGGATGTATTCAATGAGCCCAAGTCCAGTTCCCTTCCACCGCATAGGGACTGTGATTGTGCTATTGACTTGATTCCAGGCTGTAAGTTCCCTATGGGCTGACTTTTCAACCTGTCTGTGCCAGAACATACCGCCATGCAGAGCTATGTTAAGGAGTCCTTGGAGAAGGGGCATATTCGGCCATCTTCTTCACCATTGGGAGCAGGTTTTTTTTTTGTTGCCAAAAAAGATGGCTCCTTGAGACCCTGTATTGATTATTGCCTCTTGAATAAGATCACGGTCAAATTCCAATACCCTTTGCCTTTGCTTTCTGATCTGTTTGCTAGGATTAAGGGGGCTAGTTGGTTTACCAAGATTGACCTTCGAGGGGCATATAATCTTGTTCGTATTAAGCAGGATGACGAATGGAAAACTGCGTTTAATACGCCTGAAGGCCATTTTGAATACCTTGTGATGCCATTCGGACTCTCTAATGCTCCATCTGTGTTTCAGTCCTTCATGCATGATATATTTCGGAATTATCTTGATAAATTCATGATTGTATATTTGGATGATATTTTGATTTTTTCAGATGATTGGGAGTCTCATGTGAAACAAGTCAGGATGGTATTTCAGATCCTTCATGATAATGCCTTGTTTGTGAAGGGGTCTAAGTGCCTCTTTGGAGTACAGAAGATTTCTTTTTTGGGCTTCATTTTTTCTCCCTCATCTATAGAAATGGATCCGGTTAAGGTTCAGGCCATTCATGATTGGATCCAGCCCACATCCGTGAAGAGCCTTCAGAAATTTTTGGGCTTTGCTAATTTTTATTGCAGTTTCATTGCCAACTTCTCCAGTGTGGTTAAACCCCTGACCGATTTGACGAAGAAAGGCGCTGATGTGACGAATTGGTCCTCTGCGGCTGTTTCTGCCTTTCAGGAGCTTAAACGCCGATTTACTTCTGCCCCTGTGTTGCGTCAGCCGAATGTTTCTCTTCCTTTTCAGGTTGAGGTTGACGCTTCTGAGATTGGGACAGGGGCCGTTTTGTCTCAGAGGAATTCTGATGGTTCCTTGATGAAACCGTGTGCCTTCTTTTCTCGAAAGTTTTCGCCTGCGGAACGCAATTATGATGTCGGCAATCGTGAGTTGTTGGCTATGAAGTGGGCATTTGAGGAGTGGCGACATTGGCTTGAGGGGGCCAAGCACCGTATTGTGGTCTTGACCGATCATAAGAATCTGATTTATCTCGAGTCTGCCAAACGGCTGAATCCTAGACAGGCCCGATGGTCCCTGTTTTTCTCCCGTTTTGATTTTGTGGTCTCGTATCTTCCGGGTTCTAAGAATGTTAAGGCTGATGCCCTCTCTAGGAGCTTTTTGCCTGATTCTCCTGGGGTCCTTGAGCCGGTCGGTATTCTTAAGGAAGGGGTGATTCTTTCTGCCATCTCCCCTGATTTACGACGGGTTCTTCAGGAATTTCAGGCTGATAAACCTGACCGCTGTCCAGTGGGGAAATTGATTGTTCCTGACAGATGGACTAGTAAAGTAATTTCGGAGGTTCATTGTTCTGTGTTAGCTGGTCATCCGGGGATTTTTGGTACCAGAGATTTGGTTGGTAGGTCCTTTTGGTGGCCTTCTTTGTCACGGGATGTGCGTTCTTTTGTGCAGTCCTGTGGGACTTGTGCGCGGGCCAAGCCTTGCTGTTCCCGCGCTAGTGGGTTGCTTTTGCCTTTGCCGGTCCCTGAGAGGCCTTGGACGCATATTTCTATGGATTTTATTTTGGATCTTCCGGTTTCCCAGAGGATGTCAGTTATCTGGGTGGTTTGTGACCGGTTTTCTAAGATGGTTCATTTGGTACCTTTACCTAAGTTGCCTTCCTCTTCTGATTTGGTTCCGTTGTTTTTTCAGCATGTGGTTCGTTTGCATGGCATTCCGGAGAATATTGTGTCTGATAGAGGTTCCCAGTTTGTTTCTAGGTTTTGGCGGGCCTTTTGTGCTAGGCTGGGCATTGATTTGTCTTTTTCTTCCGCGTTTCATCCTCAGACAAATGGCCAAACCGAGCAAACTAATCAGACTTTGGAAACTTATTTGAGATGCTTTGTGTCTGCTGATCAGGATGATTGGGTGGCTTTCTTGCCATTGGCCGAGTTTGCCCTTGATAATCGGGCTAGTTCTGCTACCTTGGTTTCACCCTGCTTTTGTAACTCTGGTTTTCATCCTCATTTTTCTTTGGGGCAGGTTGAGCCTTCTGATTGTCCTGGGGTGGACTCTGTGGTTGACAGGTTGCAGCAAATTTGGGCTCATGTTGTTGACAATTTGGTGTTGTCTCAGGAGGGGGCTCAGCGTTTTGCTAACCGACGTCGGTGTGTTGGTTCCCGGCTTCGGGTTGGGAATTTGGTCTGGTTGTCTTCCCGTCATGTCCCTATGAAGGTTTCTTCCACTAAGTTTAAGCCTCGGTTTATTGGCCCTTATAGGATTTCTGAGATTATCAATCCAGTGTCTTTTCGTTTGGCCCTTCCAGCCTCTTTTTCCATCCATAATGTTTTTCATAGATCTTTGTTGCGGAAATATGTGGTGCCCGTTGTTCCTTCTGTTGATCCTCCTGCCCCGGTGTTGATTGATGGGGAGTTGGAGTATGTGGTTGAGAAGATTTTGGATTCTTGCTTTTCGAGGCGGAAGCTTCAGTATCTTGTCAAATGGAAGGGTAATGGCCAGGAGGATAATTCTTGGGTTGTTGCCTCCGATGTTCATGCTGATGATTTGGTTCGTGCCTTTCATTTGGCTCATCCGGATCGGCCTGGGGGCTCTGGTGAGGGTTCGGTGACCCCTCCTCAAGGGGGGGGTACTGTTGTGAATTCTGCTCTTGGGCTCCCTCCGGTGGTTGTAAGTGGTAGCGCTGCTGTCTCTGAATCACAGCATTTATCAGGTGTGTTCACTTTCTGCAAATCTGACTGGGCTATTTAGTCTTGCTTCACCCTTTAGTCAGTGCCAGTTGTCCATTGTTCCTGGAGGATTCACATCCCTGCCTGGTCTCTCCTGCTTTGCTGTTCATTTCAACAAAGATAAGTTCTGGCCTTGATTTTTGCTGTCCACATGCTGTGGCCTTATTGTTCAGTTCTTTTCCATGTTTTTGTCTTGTCCAGCTTGGTCTGTATAAGGATTTGTTTAGCCAAGCTGGTATCTCTGGAGATGCAGATATACCCTCCATATCTTTAGTTAGCTGTGGAGTTTTTGTATTTTCTGTGGTGGATATTTTCTAGTGTTTTAATACTGACCGCATAGTACTCTGTCCTATCCTTTCTATTTAGCTAGTAGTGGCCTCCTTTGCTAAATTCTGATTTCAGTCTGTGTATGTTTTTTCCCTCTCCTCTCACAGTCAATATTTGTGGGGGGCTGCCTATTCTTTGGGAATTTTCTCTGAGGCAAGATAGTTTTCCCTTTTCTATCTTTAGGGGTAATTAGTCCTCCGGCTGTGTCGAGATGTCCAGGGAGTGCTAGGTACATTTCACGGCTACTTCTAGTTGCGGTGTTAAGTTCAGGGTCTGCGGTCAGTACAGGTACCACCTTCTCCAGAGTACGTCTCATGCTGCTCTTAGGCCACCAGATCATAACAGATCGCTCTGGCTGATCAGCTGTTCCGAGCCGCAGCTGCATGTGTCACGGCTGTGTGACAGTCACAACACATGCATGGATAGCCTTGTTTGTTGGGCTCTCCATGCAAGTGTTGTGACTGTCACACAGCTGCGACACATGCAGCTGCGGCTCGCAACAGCTGATCAGCAGAACCGATCCAGGAAGCCGGGTTCCCACTGCAGCTTATGCGGTAAGCGCTATAGCTTGCTGAATAAGGAGGGACTCGAACATATTCGCTCATCTCTACTCATGAGAACCAATTTCATTATAGTTATTTATTGTTTTTATTATTGCACTTGAGGATACCTTAAAGGTTCTAGAAATGTTGTAGATTCATTGGCCTTCATTTCTTAAAGTAATAATGGACTTTCTCCTACTGAGTTGAGTGGTTATTACCATTTTCTGGCTTAGAATAATTGTGGAATAGGCACTTTATAGAACTGTGTACCAACACTGCCTCTGTAATTAAACCTGATGGTCAAAAATCCTTTCTGAAGGCGGGTGATATCACAAATGAAATCTTGCAAGGTATACCTGTACATTTGAAGTCATTCTACATGAATACCAGATGAAACTGCTTGAGAAAATACCGAGGTTGTGTAAAGCTGTCATCAGAGTAAATAGTGTGTACTTTGAAGAATCTAATATTTAATTAACAAATATTCTCATTTGCTTCACACATGTTTCTTTATTCCTTGTTTCCTGTATAAAATACATACTGTATAAGCACATAAAAAATGCATATACACAATGACATTTTTGCGATGCACTTGTTTAGATGAACAAACAATTTTTTTTTCTCCCATTCACAGTTTTAACATCTATAACATTTTTTTTACATAAGCCTCACTAAATGCCTTGTTTTTGATGAGCCGAGCTGTGGTTTTTTAAGTTACATTTTACCATATGCGTAGGCAAGTGTTACTTAAGCAATAATCTTGCCATTTGTATACACCATTTACTGATCACCATGAATAATTTGTTTGCTGCACTGCATGGGTATTTTGGATTACAGAGATGTTAAATTTGTCAAAATAATAGACTGATTTGTGACATTTTGTTTTTAAAAAGTAAATTAAAAATGGCATGATTGCTTTTTACTCTTTATATTAATTTCAAAGAAAAAAAATCTCTAACTTTTACTTTGCCCCTAAAATACAGGTATATTGGGAAATATGCATGTGAAATAAGAGAATACCATTTAGATCATTAGGCAGAGAATATTCTCCTCTACTTAACCGTATATTTGACTTGATGTCAATTACAGGCCTCTCTCATCTTTTTAAGTGGGAGAACTTGCACAATTGGTGGCTGGCAAAATACTTTTTTCCCCACTGTATGTCCAATCATGATGTGTGTGAAATAATAATACCACAAGTAGCAAAACAAAAAAATTACATATAGTTAAGTAGAAAGAAAAAAATACGTTGTCCTTAAATCCTGACGTGTAAGACCTTTAGTTTCCACCATAAGAAATAAAGATTGTTAATATAAACAGAAAAGCAAAGTTTCCAAGTCTATGTAATTGTCGCGAGGGTATCATGTCCCCCTGGAAGACCTGGAGTTGGATGGTCACATTGGGTAATGAATCACAGATCTTCTTTAGAGATGGTGTGATTTGTGTCCCATATTAAATGGATGTAGTTTCTTCTGGTGCTGAAGAGGTTAACGACCCTTTCTTTGCTTGTCAGACACATGCATCTCCATTTCAACTGCTGATCTGGTCATTACCTCTTCCTATAAAAACTGGCCAGACCTTCTTGTCCCTGCCGGGTGAAACATTCGTCTTCCTTTGCTGTGTGCTAAAGCTAAGTGGAGTGGAGTTGTTGTAGTAGTGCTCTGTGGTTTGCTGTAGTATGTGTGTGTGTTTGTCTTTATGTCTTGTTTACCTTACATTTCTGTCCCATGCCTCATGGGGTGGGGGAGGGGACAGATCAGTGTGAACATATAATATCTATGTACAATGGACAAATAATAGACCCATATATATGGCACTCCTACATAATATATGGCACTCCTACATAATTAGAACATAATATACAATTGTATTTGGAAATAAAAAGCCAATTGCTAAGAATGAGAAAAAAAGTGCAATAAAAAATACCTTTACTAGTTTATAAACCTTGAACTTAGAGTGCATTGCATGCAGCAATTTAAAAGAAAAAGCAAACAAACTAAAAAGCAAAACAAACATAAAAAAACACTGACATTGGAGACATTTTTGCACGAGGACTTCCAATAGTTTCTGGATTAGTAGACAGAAAATAATTACTAACATGCAAATGACTATACAAAGACACATACAGGAAAAAATATGTATATAAATTATTGCTGCATTGAGTAAATTAATTGCCTTCTGTTTTATCAAAAGATGCATGCAATAAAACAGTTGTTTTTTTTTGTTTAACCTCCTAAGGAATGAGCAATTTTTCAGTTTTGCACTTTCCTAATTTTTTCTCCCCTTTTTCCAAAAGCCATTCATTTTTTTTTTTTTTCCATTAACATAGCCTTGTTATTTTGTGGAACGAGTTGCATTTTTGAATGACACTATTAATTTTACCATATAAGTACTAAAAAAATAGGAAAAATAAATCCAAGTGCTGTAAAGTGATTAAAACATTGTAATTCGGCATCTGATTTTTTTTTAGCTTTGTTTTTATTTTATTCAATTTGTAGTAAAAATTACCTTTTATCATGATTTTCCCACGTCAGCGTGACTATGGCAATACCAAATATGCATGTTTATTTAAGTGGTGAAAAAAATTCTGAAATGTATAAAAATAAATTGATTTATATGACCATTTTATAAGACAGTAACTTTTTAAAATTTTCAGTAAATGGAGCTGTGTGAGGGCTTGTTTCTTGAACATTGACATTACATTTTAATTGATAACATTCTGGGGCACATACAACAGAACAACAGATTGCTTCTTTCTGTATTTTTTTAGGTTATTGCAGTGACATAAAACATCAAGTGTGTCATTTTTGTTTTTATTTGCCATTACAGCATGTACCATATGGGTTGAATATTTTTATTTTTATTTTTGCTTTGGAAATTCCGCATGTGTATTTTACCTGTGGATTTTCCGCATCTAATGCAAGTGTATGGGAAAAATTCACACATAAAACTCAACGTACTCGCAAGATAAATGGACATGTTGCGAATTTAAAATACCCACCATAGGTCAGTTTACGCTAAGTAAAAAAGAATCACAGTGGGCATGTGATTTTTATGAATCCCATCCACTTTGCCAGAACTGTAGTGTGCTGCAGCAAAAATATTCGGTGTCAAAAACTCGTCATAGGCACACAGTCTTAATGACCATGGAATTTTTAATTTGTTTCTCCCCTTGTTCCAAGAGCAATAACTTTTTTTCATCAGTCAGCATAGCCATATTGTTTTACAATAAAATATACTGGAAAACAGGAAAAAGATCCAAATTTGGTGAAATTGCAAGAAAAAAATGCAAAAAAATTCTGCCCATGTTTTTGGGTTTTATTTTTACAGCCTTCGTTTTGCTGTAAAAGTGATCGGATAACATGATTTTCCATGCCAGTACGATTATGGTGTTATTAAACTTTGTGGCGACATCAAACATGATTTTTTTATTATTTTAGAAGTGAAATAAAATCTTACATTTGTAAAAAATTAAATTTTTGTGTCAGTATTATCTGAGACCCGTAACTTTCTTATTTTTTCATCAATGCAGCTGTGTGTTGCCCATACACTTAGCTATTTTCAGATCAACATATATGCCATGTTTATTGACACTGGTAGCAGGTGAAATTAAAAGGCATATAATGGGTAAAACTATTCATAACACTATTAATTATGGCATGACTTAATATTATTACATAGGTGTGATGTACTAGCACAAGGCTCTTTTTAGATGTATTTTTGGCAAGCTATAACACTTTTAGAATCTGTATTATAAAAGCAATATTGGTATATTACATGGTAATTGACACAGAGTGTTTTGATTCTGTCCTTATATTGTCTAGATATATAGATGATATTCTATTTATATGGCAGGGCTTGACGTCACACCTGACGCAATTCTTAGACTTAATGAGAATGACCTCAATATAAAACTTACTTGGTTATACAGCCACAATCGGGCAGAATTTCTTTACATTTTGATTGACAAAGATGACGTGTGTTTAATTACAATAGAAGTGTTTAGAAAATCAACAGCGACAAACACACTAGTACATGCTTCCTCTTTTCATTTTCCCATGGTCAAAATGGCAATACCTGTTGGACAGTTCTTGAGATTACACATGATCTGCTCTAGTGATGCCAAATTTGAAATACAGGTGAGTGACCTGTCCAGAAGACTTCAGGAAAGAGGATACAGCAAGGGAACTATTCATAAGAGATAACTGAGGGCCTAAACAACCAATCGGGAAGTATTAAAATCTACCAGAGAAAAAGTAAGCAAAAACCCTGATGTAACTAAGTAAAAAAGCAAAAGTGCATTTAAATAACACAGAGTTTTTAGTAATACTGTTTTTTGATCAAAAAATAGCACAAAAGCCATCCCACTGCGTCAAGGTAACTCTGATAGGGACAGTCCTACACTGTCTAATATTAAAACCTTACCATGTGTCAATGTGGACCTCAATGTGAATAAGGGCAGACAAAAGGACTGGGCCCAACCAGGGACCACCAGACTGGGGAAGCCTAATATACAATCTCTAGCTCAGACACAGGGAGGCAACACCCCGGCTTGCACAGAATGCAACAATACAAAGAAAAAAACACAAAAATTTAGCTTAACTTGAGTTGGTACACATTTAGAAGTTAAAGCATTAATGGTGAGTAAACCAAAAAATCATTCTGATTATGGTTCTCCAAGATTTATTACAGTTTTTCATTGTAATTAGTCTCCTGTCAAAAAGATCATTTGCAAACATGGGCTGCTGCTCCTGATAGATAAAGATCTTGCGAAGGTTCTTCCACCTTAATAGCTCGTAACACAGTGTAAAACAAAATGCCTAAGAGACCACTTGGTCAAAAGTCACTGTCTTCCTGACTCAGAGATATATATTTGAAGCAAGGGCCAAATGGGGATCAAGGTTTCTGCAGGAACTATAGCTTTTGTAATTTAATAATACCCAGTACCAGTACATCCTACTTTATTTGTAAAGGTGAAAATCGTATACCCAATATCTGTCGCACAGAAACTGTTATTTATTATGCTACCTGCCCATATGACCTGATTTATGTGGGTATGACCAATAGACAGCTCACAATAAGAACACTCGAACATGTTAGGGACATCAAAAATGCTAAGAAATGTATTGATTTGGAACTACTCACATCTATCCCAAAACACTTCCAAGACTAATATGGTTGTTGCCCAAAATGTACCGGGCAAATATAGTCTAGAGATTAGGAGTGGTGATGTATAAAGAATGTTGTTACAAAAATAAGCCAAGTGGATTATCACCTTGGGTACTGTAGCACCTCTTGGATTAAAAAAGTCAGTTAGCTTCAAATTCTTTTTGTAAAATAATAGGGCAAATTTTATCTATTTTGTGTTCCTCATGTCTGTTTTTATTCACATTATTTTTTTTCTATTCATTGCTTTAGACATTTTTGCTTCTCTGTAGCACCATCCGAACTGTCTGAGATCGAACTTCTATTGAGTGACAGAACAACTCTGTTCTATCAAATAGAGATTAAAGTGCATATGAATATGGAACATATTTTCACTACATATCTTCCTTTTATTTTGATGTACTTTGGATTCATATGTTATATCTATGACATCCTTTTGCTATACTAAATAGATCTATTTTTTTTCCACATATGTCTTGGAACAAATTATCCACAGCGTTCATAATAAAACAGGGAGTCATTGTTACTTCATCCCAAATAACTACAGATGACTCCCTAAGCTCCTTTGCTTGAAGTGAGGTTGACTTAATTTTTGACACTGTGGTCTCATTTGTTGTAATTCCAAGACCAAACTTGGAATGGTAGGTGCTACCGTTTTGGAGTAATGTAGCCGCCAATTCAGTGGAGGCTACTGAGCAAATAGACTTCTTTTGTGCTTGCAGTGTCTTGTGCAAGCAGTTATACAAAAATGTCTTCCCACTGCCTCCAGGGCCGTCCAGAAAAAAACCAGTGTGAGCTAGTGTCATCTGACTATGAAGCAGCATTGACTGCTTGCATAATTGCATCGAAAGCTGATTTCTGAACTTCATTAAGCATAGCTTTCAATTGCTCAGCCTCCTGCTTTATTACAGCATAATTCAGTTGGTCCAGTATTTCATCTCGAACATTTACGGGAGTTGGCAATCCGTAGTCAGCACAGGACTTTTCATTGCTTAAGAGCACTTCATTAATATCACGAAGAGCCAGTTGCTCAGCAAGTTCTGGAGTATACCGCCTGGTGTAATTCGGTTCTATATTTTTGCCATAATGCCAATGGTTTAGCTGGTTCCCCATATACACAAATTATAGCAAATAATTTGCGAAGTTGGTAGGGAATTTGGAAAACGAATGTATCCATTATACCGTCTTCCCATTAGGAATCGTCTTCCAAAAGATAAAAATCAATGCACAAATTTTTACACATGTCATGTACGACTCCATTGACAGTCCTTACGTCAGCATAAGACTTTGCTCCTCTTATGTGAAGTAAAAGGAGTTTTAGGTAATGCAGCTCACCATCTGTTAAAGAGACTGTATACATTCGGGCAATTGTTTTCCCAAATTGAGCCCGTCACTTTTTTAAACCTTCTGGTGCAGCTTTTCAATCCGAGACATATAGTGTTCAGGGATTTCACTGTGCAAATACTGATGGGAGGAAGCATCAACTCTGTTTAGCTCAAAATAAGCCTGCAGACTAGAGGCTTTTGAGTCCGAAGTAACCATATCCACATTACCATCTTCGAAAAACACTTGCTGCATGTTTTCAAGGTGAACAGCAAGCCTTTTAATCCTAAGTGAAGCATTATGCATTTTATTTTTTCTGATTCTCCACATGCCCCCAGGGGCGCTTATATACCGAGAATCTAGGTACATGGCTGGTTCATTCCAGTTTAATGTATCAAACTTGATATTGGCACAGTCATGTCCTTTGTATACATATTTCAAAAGATATTTAACACTTTTTATTGAAGCACATATCTCAACATTGATATGGCAATTGTACTTGAGTAATAAATAGGAATTGTATGGAACTACCCATCTATTGTCAATTTCTCGCATTTCTCGTCTAGTTTTCCCAGTATTGCGTTGACGGTACTGTGGGTAACCATCAACATTGGGGTTTGTCTCTGTATTAAATTCCTTTGGGAATTTTTTTGCGCATTGACCATCTGTCATGCATATAGCACCAGGTTGATCTTCGCCACATGGGCCATGAATCATGTGCTTCATCACTGCCTCAAGCAGTTTTGGATTTGCTGTCTCATTTTCAGTATCATCTCTATGCTGATGACACACAGATCTACATCTCTGGACCAGATATCACCACCCTACTAACCAGAATCCCTCAATGTCTATCCGCTATTTCATCCTTCTTCTCTGCTAGATTTCTAAAACTTAACATGGACAAAACAGAATTCATTGTCTTTCCCCCATCTCACGCGACCCCCCAACGAACCTATCCATTACAGTAAACGGCTGCCCACTCTCCCCAGTCCCACAAGCTCGCTGTCTTGGGTTTATCCTTGATACTGATCTCTCCTTCAAACCGCATATCCAAGCCTTTTCCACTTCCTGCCACCTTCAACTCAAAAATATTTCACGGATCTGTAAATTCCTAAACCAAGAATCTACAAAAACCCTAGTCCATGCCCTCATCATCTCCCGCCTCGACTACTGTAACCTCCTGCTCTGTGGACTCCCCTCGAACACTCTCGTACCCCTCCAATCTATTCTAAACTCAGCTGCCTGACTAATCCACCTGTCCACCCGCTATTCCCTGGCCTCTCCCCTCTGTCAATCCCTTCACTAGCTCCCCATTACCCAGAGACTCCAGTACAAAAGCCTAACCATGACATACAAAGCCATCCACAACCTGTCTCCTCCATACATTTGTGACCTCGTCTCCCAGTACTTTCCTGCATGCAACCTCCGATCCTCACAAGATCTCCATCTCTACTCCCCTCTTATCTCCTCTTCCCACAATCGCATACAAGATTTCTCTCGCACATCGCCCCTACTCTGGAACTCTCTACCACAACATATCAGACTCTCACATACCATCGAAACCTTCAAAAAGAACCTGAAGACCTACCTCTTCCAGCAAGCCTACAACCTGCAGTAATCACCGATCGACCAAACCACTGCATGACCAGCTCTATCCTTACCTACTGTATCCTCACCCATCCCTTGTAGATTGTGAGCCCTCGCAGGCAGGGTCCTCTCTCCTCCTGTACCAGTTGTGACTTGAATTGTTCAAGATTATTGTACCTGTTTTTATTATGTATACCCCTCCTCACATGTAAAGCGCCAGGGAATAAATGGCGCTATAGTAATAAATAATAATAATAATAATTTGGGATTTCAGCAGAGACCAATTTGTCAATTATTTCTGTGTTCCTCGGTTTATCTTCCTCTCTGAGGATTAAGTGCATGTGAGTGTGTGGTAGTCCACGCTTTTGAAATTCTATTACAGGCACATAGGCAACTACACGGCCAAAAATGTGTTTTTTCAAAATCTCGTTAAGCATGGCTTGGAGTTTGATTTCAAATACTCGTGCAACCAAATCTGGTCTGAACTCTGGCCTTTGCCATGGTTCTAAGTTTTCAGTAATTTCTTTCCACTTTGGGTTACAGGTCATCGTAACAAAAAGATCTGGCTTTCTGAATTTTCAGACAATTGTCATGGCGTCTTGGTAATTATGCTGCATAGTTCTTGGGCTTCCAATGAAAGTGGACTGTAAAATTACTGGTGTTCCAGCTTTTAGCCCTTGGTGTAATGCAGCATTATGGATGTGATCCATAACGCTGGCATAACTGTCGATGCGTAATGCCTTTTGATTTTGTTTTATATATTCGATCCTGTCGGATTCAATTTTGACGTAACTGTCAATCATAAATTGTTGCGTCAACTTCCCAGCATTTAAAAGGGGATTGAACTCGTCACGAATGGCAAGCCTGTATGCATAGTACTGCAACAGGGTGATTTTTTTCTTGTCGATCTTGATCCACTGGTATAGATGGTAGATAAATGTCACTGGGAACTTTTCAGAATATTTTCCCACGCTCGAGTTCATATGAGTTCATCCAGCGGGGGCGCATCACCGCGACTCGAGGTAACTACAGTACATTCCCCTGCATTCCATTCATTCAATAAGTTTTACAGTCAGGAGCACAGCTGCATAGCTGCATTAGCAGAGCTCCTGGGTGTAAAATGATTTAACCCCTTCAGATGGATTTACAGCATGGGACAAGACTGAACGACGGAAGGTATGGAATATTGTTGTTTTTTAACTTTATTTCAGGTGACAAGGGTCTTCAGGTGGATTAAGAGTATAATAAAATATTAAAACACCATGTGTCTGTTTTTCATTAAAATACTTTTTAATAATGTGTGTGTGTTTTATTAACCATTTCATACTATTGTATTAATAATGGATAGGTGTCATAATTGATGCCTCTCCATTATTAACCTGGCTTAATGTCACCTTACAATAGCAAGGTGACATTAACCCTTCATTACCCCATATCCCACCGCTACAGGGGAGTGGGAAGAGAGAGGTTAAGTGCCAGAATAGGCGCATCATACAGATGCGCCTTTTCTGGGGTGGCTGGGGGCAGATGTTTTTAGCCGGGGGGAGCCAATAACCATGGTCCCTCTCTAGGCTATTAATATCTGCCCTCAGTCACCGGCTTTCCCACTCTGGCGGAGAAAATTGCGCGGGAGCCCACACCAATTTTTTCCGGGATTTAACCCTTTAATTTAATAGATAGAGACCCCAAATTTGACACAAATGCACTTCTTACATTAGTAAAGCGGAATATGTAATAAAAGAAGGGATATGAGATGGTTTACTGTATGTAAACCATGTCTCATATCATGTCGGGTTTGTAAAGGAGATAGGAAAAGCCGGCAATTGGCAATTGAATTACCGGCTTTTCTGCTATCTAGCGCTGAATTAAATATAAATATATATATATATATATATATATATATGTGTCTCACTGACTGTATATATGTTTTTAAGAATATTTGAGCCGATGGATCCATGATATGTCCATTTTGCAAGCCTGCGAGAAAAAATCGCCGTACGGAAGCCATACGGATGACACACGGATAAATTTGTGCGTAAAAACCACATCCTCGCATTGAATACGGAACAGTGTTTTGGGACAATTACTGCGTATTACGGCCGTAAAAAATGGACCGTATTTACTTACGCCTAGTGTGACGCCGGCCTAATTCATTTGTGTTTTAGTATGAGGCTTTTACTTTCTTTAGCAAGAGTGGTCAGGTCCTGTGTGCGCATGTCTCCAGTTTACTGTGATCTGGAGCAGTGTTTTTCAACCAGTGTGCCGCGGCACACTAGTGTGCCGCGACACATGGTCGGGTGTGCCGCGGGGAACGGGAGTCAGCTGTTCTCTGTGCCGACTGTCAAGCTGACAGCCGGCACAGAGAAGCTGCAGCGCGCCGGCTCCCGCAGATCAATTGTACTCGCAGACATCTACCAGCTGCGAGTACAATTGAGGCTCTGACTGCCGGGTCAGAGCGACGCCAGCAGCGTGATCAAGTCATGTGATCACGCTGTTGACGTCACTATCCGGCGCGCAGGAGAAAGAAGAGACTTGGTGGTAAGTGCTCCTGTGCTGTGGAGCTGAAGACACCGAAGATTCAGCGTGGGGTGGGTTTATGGGGAGTATGTGGGGGGATTTATTAAGTGTGGGGGGATTTATTCAGTGTGGGGGGGGGGGATTTATTCAGTGTGGGGGGGGGATTTATTCAGTGTGTGGGGGGATTTATTCAGTGTGTGTGGGGGATTTATTCAGTGTGTACGTGGGGGGGGGCTGAAATTTATTTAGCATGTGTGGGGCAGGGTGCATTTATTCTGTGGAAGGGGATGGATTTATTCTATCGGAAGGGCAGTGGATATATTCTGTGGGGGTGAGTGGGGAGATGGGGGTGGACACAGTAGCGAGGGGAAAAATGTGTGCTGACAGTACTGGGAGCAACGGTGATGGGATGTGTGAGGACAGTATGGGGAGTCGGGGGAATGTGTGAGGGGGGAATGTGTGAGGAGGAAATATGGAGAGAGCAAAGGGGTATGTTAGCAGGGGGGGGGGATGTACAGGAGGAGGCTATTAGAAATGTGTGCAGACAGTATGGGGGGATGAAAGTGTGAGTGGACACATAATAGATACTGAGTAGTGTGAGGGTAACAGCCAGGAGGAGACAGTATGCCAAGTAGGAGGAGTGTAATGAAGGGGCACAGTAGAGAGACTGGGCTCTCTATGAGGGACACCGTATGAGAAGGCAGTGTGAAGTATGGAAAAGAGAGAGAGGGTAGTGTGGATGGCATGTACCATAAGAGGGACAGTGAGGGTCATATTATGTGCTGGGAATAAAGTGAGGGGCAATTATTTACTCAGAGGCTCAGCCTAGGGCAGATATTGTTATTCCGGAGCATTATAATAACACTGCTATCTTTAAGGGTGTTGTGTCGGGATGTGCTGCAGAAGACAGGAGAAGATGGAAGTCTGCAGAAACGAGCTCTGCCGGTGGATGAGAAGAGTCATCATGGCATCTGGACAAGGTGAAGATGAAAAGAAAGAGGCGACTCCACAAACAACGTCATCTATCAGGTACATGGATGTAAATGTGTTTTTTTTTGTGATACTAATTCTCATTTTTATTTGTTAGGAGCATTAAAGGGGATGTCCAAGGTTGTGATGAGTCTGCAGTCATACTATGTGACTGCAGACTTCTGAATTCTCACAGTGCACACTGCTATCATAATTCTCTGATGTTGGTGATTTACATACATGCGGTCACGTGCTGACTAGACATGTGTGGCCTCATTCAATGAAAATGAATTGACTGAGGCCGGACACGTCTAGTTAGAATGTGACCAGAAGTATCCAAATCACATACTTGTGCTGTCATGACCGTCCACTCTGGCCACCGGCAAGGGAGAATCCTGAAAGTGTGCAGTGCTTGCGCTGTGAGAATTCAGAAGCCTGCAGTCACATAGAATGACTGCAGACTTTCATCTCAAACCTGGACGCACCATTTTGTGCCATTTTGGTTGGTGGTGTGCCTCGGGATTTTTTAAGTATAAAAAGTGTGCCGCGGCTCAAAAAAGGTTGAAAATCACTGATCTGGAGCATTGCCGATGGCGCTGGTGGATGATGTATGCATGTCAGTGACATCAGCGCAATGGTCACCTTGAAAAGCAGCATCGTTCCACCCTGCTGGAAGTGATGTAAGTTCCGGCACGTACTTCCAGAGATATGTGCCATTGATACGGGTACCTGTGTCAAAGGTATTTAAACTCTGGCCCAACACACATTACACTACCGCACCTTGAAAAAGTGAAGCGAAATGCGCCTCGGTGGTGGCGTGGCATGGGTCCTGCCATAATAGATGATGGGTAAGCACACTTAGTTTTGGTTTTACATAGGGCTTGTGACTAACATGTGAATTAATTTGATTAAATGAACAAGTTTTCCTATATTTACCCTACTGCTTCCCACGTTGACATTAGCACTTGGCACTTTACTTGATATGTACATTTCTATGCCAGGACACTTGCAGCCATTTTTTACCTGAGCCCTCTCTGTTTTGTCTATTTCTACTGTATGGTTGACTCATTTATGATGTTAATATTATGTGATTGTATAATAAATATATACTTTTTAATGATTTTTGGACTTGGTATTCAGGTGTGTCCCTTCTATATGTGTCTGCCTAAGACATAACCACTTGGCATTCGTGTACTGATGGGGCCCTATATGGTCTGTATGCAGGGTCCAATCCGCAGCAAATACTGAAGGAATACGCCCAGTGGAAACATACCCTAAGAGTGTGGCTGATTGGAGACATTTGGCGGGTCCATACCTGTGTGTTGGTTACTTGGTGTGGTTGTCCTCAAGGAAAATTAAGAGGTTCCCTCTTGAAAACTGGGTCAGAGGTTCATTGGTCCTTATAAGATTATGACCATTTTCAATCTTGTAGCATTCCGCCTTGCTTTGCCACCCACTTTTAGGATCCATAATGTGTTTCATTGATCTCTACTCAAAAAATACATTGCGTCCTCTGTACCATCATATCTATCACCATATCCAGTCATTGTGGAAGGAAATTTTGAGTCTCAGATAGCTAAAATCGTTGATTCTCGCTTAGTTTGTCAGTCACTTCAGTATCTGGTACACTGGAAGGGATACGGTCCTGAAGAGAGGATGTGGGTACCAGCATCTGATGTCCATGCGGCCAGGCTGATCCGATCTTTTCACGTTGCACACTCTGATATACCCATTTCTGAGGTTCTGGTGGTCCCTAGTAGAAAGGGGGGTACTGTCACGGGTTTACCATGACAGGGAGGAGCCAGAAGACCACAGAGTCTGATTTCTCTTACCCCTGCACTATTTAGAAGCATTTCACCTTCATATTAAATAGTGTAAGTTTCTTTTAGCAGCGCAGGGATTAATCTGCTCAGTTGAGAGCTCCTGCGAGCTTTCCTGCATTAAGGCTCTCAGCTGTGCACTGTTAGCCACTCCCATCTCTTATATAAACTAGGCCCAGGCTAGCACTCATTGTCAGAGTTAGCTTTTGATGCATGGTTGGAGGTTCTTGGTGGTTATTATTGGAGAAGGCGTTTGGTGGATTTATCTGTGACTTGCTAGGATTTGAGTGTGTGATAATTCCCTTTCTTCTCGTACTTTCCTTTAACCCCATCCTCCACTCCCCGGTACATGACGCATGTACTGTCTGTGTGAGTTTATTTGTTTGGTGTTTTTCATTATCCCTGTTCGTATTACCTTCTTAGTCTGGTTAGTTTATTACAGTACACTACTACTCCCCTCTTCCATGGGTTGGGGAAGGGTACAGACTGAAGGCTTCACAAGCAGAAGTATTCTGGGGAACAGGGAGAGCAAGGGCGCCCCTAAAAACAGGGAAAGAGCTTCTGGTCCTGGACTTCCGACAACAGAGTTGTGACACTCATTTCTCCCCCCAGTTAGGGGGATGGAGTAGGTTATCCCAAGTGCAGCAGCCTGAGAGCACCATTTAGATTCCCCTCTCTCCTATTCTGGCGCAGGAGGCTGAAGCGTTCAAGGGAGTTTCCAGGTGAATCGTCTGAAGGTGAGGAGGTGAGTTGCGCAGACCATAGTGCAAGTGGCTTTGGAGGTGGATACATTCCCTTCCTTCCATCTTGGGGGCAACAGTATATTGCACACAGATGCGCCCAGAGGAAAGTGGCTGCTGTATGATGTCACTTCCAGGGTGTGGCCTAGGGAGCACAGCCATTCCAGAGGTAGGAATTTTGAAAATGGCATCTCATATTATAAAAGTTGCTCTTCTCCTACCATTCTTGGCTGCATCAGTTGATCAGCAGAATGAAGGAAGGGAGCCAGGACAGAGATCATGAGGAAGAAGCAGCCCCTCTGTGCATGGTAGTTTCCTGCTGCTGGGGAGGGTGAGTTAAATACCCCTTTTTTTACTGTTAGACTTGATGTATCCTTTGAATACATTTTATTGTAGGATAGGCCTAGAAAAGCACTGCATATGACAAAGAATAAAGAATGTGCACTTTGTAAAGCCAAATTATTGCCATCGTATAAGAAAAAGTAATGCCAACTTTTCATAGAGAAGACAGTGGCAGAGGAAGCCTCGTCCCATATGAAAAAAGTGAAGGCTATTGTAAAAACAGAGGAATTTGCTTAAGGGGCCAAAGAATAGGACCCCTTATATTCCTGCAGAGAAGTTAGATACAAGCTTGGACGACAA
Organism: Ranitomeya variabilis; assembly: GCF_051348905.1. NCBI lineage: Eukaryota > Metazoa > Chordata > Amphibia > Anura > Dendrobatidae > Ranitomeya > Ranitomeya variabilis. Next base: position 844,408,554 of record NC_135233.1, on the reverse strand, counting down.
CTTGGAAGATGTCTGCGCCCGTCTGCATCTCCTGCCTCTGCTCCCACTCCCAAGAGTCTGCAGTGCACACATCTGGCAAATCCCCTGGAAGTGTGTTTATAGCGTGCGGTTCCTATCTCTTACAGAGACAGCCTGCACTCTCCTAAAGTGTCTCCAGCGAATAGCACCTGTTGAGAGGTGCCTGAGTAACAATTGTGCTAGTTAGTTAATACTTGCCTGCCTGTTGTTAAGATGCCTTGTCTGATTCAGACCCTACTTTGTTTAACCTGTATCCTGCTTGCATTCCTGCCCTGTCTGCTATCCTGAAGCTGCACAGTCTTTTCCCATATCAGAGGCCATCCTCTCTGCTACTCAGAAGCCACACAGTTTGTACCAGTACCAGTGTCCATACTCTATGCTATCCAGAAGCCGCAAATTCTGAACCCACACCAGTGGTCATTCTGTCCTGCCTGGGACACAAAATCCAAACCAGCAGCTCTAATCCTTGGGATCAGCTGCTACTGTACTGAACACTGCCCTGGAGTGGTACTTGGCAACAGGGCCGGACAGGCCATCTGGCAATTCTGGCAAATGCCAGAAGGGCCTGTCTGGTCATGGGCTGCCTTCTCTGCTACGTTGTTAACAGAATTCGTGTTCTCAAGACACCCATACTGTTAAGAGTTGTGATGGAGCACAAAGTTGCTGACTCCGTCACTTACGCCAGCAGGCCACGGGTATCATCTACTATATAATCGTCTAATTCTGTCTGTTTGTCTGTAACGGAAATCCCGCGTCACTGATTGGTCGCGCCAGCTTGCCGCAACCAATCAGCGATATTGGTGCGGAATTTAACCCCCACTCACAGCGTGACGTAGTTCACTCACGTTTACTAAACAAGTTCTGTCAGTGTGATGTAGTTCAGTCACGTTTACTGGACAAGTTCTGTCAGTCACAGTGCCACGTAGTTCAGTCACGTTTACTGAACAAGTTCTGTCAGTCACAGTGCCACGTAGTTCACTCACGTTTACTTCATAAATAAACTAGATATCAGCTAGAAGAGTATATCCCAAAGTATTAAAACATAACCTTTACTAATAATATTAAAATGAACAAACAATACACAACCAAATGATAAAGTGCTCACGCCGAAAACCATGCTCGAATAAAAAACTGGTTTGATCTCACCAATTGTGGACGAGGGATACCCACGTAGATACTTAGGGTGGTCCCAGGGAGGGTCCAGTAGTTGCAGGGTGATGAAAGGGGACGGGGACCTATTTCTAATCCCCTGTCGTGCCCCAGCAAAAGAACTCCCGTCCTTACAAGGACAGGCCCGAATGTGCCCTACTATGGACACCCCCCACCACGTATGATGTAGTTAACGCCTCCCTACGTGTTTCTTCACCGATAGCGGAGATTCATCAGGAAAGTTTTCAATGGCCAGAGGGCCTGGACATAGATTCAAAAGTCCATGAAAAAAGTCCACTTAAATGTCCAAACACAGAAGGTATACGCAATGGCTGTATACCATACTAGAGATAGGTAGTCCCATGTGGCACTCCGCCACAATAAATGAGTCAGCCCGTAGTGGCATCCGCTGTCTCCTTATAAGTGTAATGAGTATAAGGCCCCTCCCCGCCGTGGGGATCTAAAATAATTAGTAGCTGCCCCTATCTGGCTACTGTACTGGTGCTTACCGGATCATTTTGCGCTCCAACGCTGGAACGCACGCCGTCTCCCCCCTGTGCTCCATGGCTGCCAGCCACTTCAGCAAAGCGTATTGCAAAACCGGAAGTGCCGACGCCATATTGGATACCTCACTTCCGGTACGCCGTTGTTGTTATGCGCTCCAAGCGTGGAACGCAAGCGGCTGTAGGTCCCCAGGCGCATAGTTATGACGTGAATTATATGCGGTCCAAAAGCGATCAGATGCGCTTTATTACATGTGTGTTTGTGCCACCTATCCATGGGGCACTATGTAGCATCAGATGTGTGTATAAATATAGTTAGGCGCACTACTACTTTGAGATGCCATTAAGGCTATCTCGCCCCATACACCCATTGGTCAGATAGAATATACGCTAATAAAGCAAAACATCTTATAGAAGTTTAAAAATACTACAGATGCGTGGCTGGAAGTGTCCATGCCAACTGATATGCTATAAATATATACTTCTATGTGCCAGGAAGTATCTATACATAAAATAGAAATAGAAAACACATCTCAGACTGTCCGACATATAGGAGGGGAGGATGCTGTAGATATCCTATGTTATGTTCCAGGAAGTATCCAGACATGAAAATAAACAGCACATCTCAGGTAGTACATAGTATAGGAGGGGAGAAGATAGACGGGGCAAATAGTCCACGGAGGTAAAGGGTCAAATGGAGAGAAGACCATGTGTGTACAGAAGAATGCTACACTCCATACCAGCAATGATGCCACATATATCTCGGATTATAAAGTTTGTCCAAAATAGCACTAGTGCCCCTCATTCCTGGAAGGTACTTCGGTGTAACAAGAAGACTCCCAACCCACCGAAACCAGGAATAATGTAAAGAGGGCAACAATGGGGCAGAGTAATGACCCTGCACCAGAGAATTGCAAAGGTTTTGTTTATTATAACTGCTTCCATGGACTGGAAGTCCAGACACCAATTCGCGGATACAATGTGGGTTTTCTCAATACAAGACAGTAAATTAGTACTACTACTAGAATTTGGAAACAGATGGGAGGGAAGGAGAGGAGAATAGGGGGAAAAAAGTGGGGGAACCCAACAGTTACAGAGAATGAGACCGGATGGAAAATCTGGAGAGCATATCCCAGGTGTCCACATAGGCCTAGAGGAAACAGCTGAAGTTGAGCTGTTCATTGAGTCCATGGGGGTGACAGGTATCTAACAAAATTATCCACCTAGTTTCTCTTTGCAACAAGATTTTATCAAAGTCGCCTCCTCTAGGTGGTGGAGGAACCTTGTCAATCCCCATGAAACTCATAACCTTAACATCTGGCTGTTTTTTTGGCAGCGGGGCCGGACACTAATTTGTGGTTGACGGAAGCAAAAAACATATTTTCTGAAAAAACCTTTGCTCAGAAAAAATACACACCAACATATAGTACGGTCTTTAAAGACCTTACCAGAGTCTACAAGGAACAAATAGTTTCGTGGTGGGAGCTGCAGAGTTTGGAGAACTACATAGCAAATAGCATTGTACCTAGGGGTCTCCGTATCTCGTTATTACCAGCTGCACGCTGTAGAACACCACAACTTATGAGTTTGTGGGAAAAGGAAGCTACATCCAGTTCCCTTAGGTTAATGCAGATTTTGGTGAGTGAGGAAAAAGCCAATCTGGAAAGACTCAATTTAAAACTTAGAGAACAGATTGATATCACCAAGAAGTTTAGTACAGAAAGTGACTTTGTTACCAAGGAAAGTCAGCTGCAGAATACAATTGAAAAATTTCAATATAACTTAAAGGAGAGGAAGCATAAGCAATACCTGAGAGATTTACAAGACTTTAAGGACAATAAAATGTATCAGGTGGTGGGAGAACGACGAGAAAGGGTGGACAGAGAGACGGAATTTTCCTCTACAGAAACCAACCTATCTGATACTGAGGGTAGGGTCGGCTCATCTAGAGGACGGCAACGGGGAAAAAATAGAGGCCATCAAAGGGGAGGTAGATATCATTCCTCTACCCCGAGGCCGGGTTTTTTAGACCGCCCTTATCAATTGAGGAGTCACAACAACTACAGCAAGGAATAGCTTCACAGGTCATTAATCTATCCAAGAGGCATCTGAATCCCATAGAAATGTCGGTTTTATCTAAAGGACTCTCCTTTATACCAACCACTGATTTTGCATTATTCGATGTGGTTAAGGATCTGCATTTATTCATTAGAAGACTTAGGTGGCATAAGCTTTTTAAACAAAAGGACAAAAAAAAACGCAGCCGACCTAGGGATTCCCTTTGACATGATACAGGATGTTCAGTTACTGGCAGATTTAGATACCATACCCCAGACAGATAGAGGCTTGGGCCCGTTTACACAACTGAGGAACCCTAGTAAGAGGATGGCACCAGTGGGGGGAGACGTCTCAGCAATTGATGTCTTCCTCAACTTGGCCATCAGAGATATTAAACAGCTTACGGGGACATGGTCAAGGCATAATCTTAGTAAAGCACAGATTACAGCACTCCACAACCTAGAAACAGACAAAACTGTCATCTTTAAGCCCTCGGATAAAAGGGGTAATGTGGTTGTAATGGATGTGGAGAAGTATAAAGATATGTGCCTTACTTTGTTAAACGATCAGACTACCTACACTCGAATAATGCAGAATCTGTTGTGAGTTTGGTTTTTGGGCTCCCCCGGTGGTCACTGGTGGTACTGGACTTGTGTGCTTCACTTTCTCTGTTCACCTGTTTCCATTAGGATATGGGTGTATCCTATTTAGCCTTGCTGCTCAGTTATTCTAGTGCCGGCCATCAATGTAACCAGAGCCTTTCTGTTGCATGTTCCTGCTTCTAGACTACTATCAGCTAAGTTGGACTCTTAGTCCTAAGTTTGTTTTGCATTTTTGTTCCAGTTCACAGTTATGTTATTTTTCTGTAGCTGGAAGCTCTTGTGGGCCGAAATTGCCACTCCGGTGTCATGAGTTGACACATGAGTCTTAAAGTAATTTCGGGATGGTACTTTAATAGGGTTTTCAGCTGACCGTGAAGTTCCCTATTGTATCTTCTTGCTATCTAGTAAGCGGACCTCGCTTTGCTGAACCTACCTTCATACTGCGTATGTCTTTTCCTCTGAACTCACCGTCAATATGGTGCCAATGTGGTGCCAATATTCAAAAAAGGGGCAAAAATTGAACTCGGTAATTATAGGCCAGTAAGCTTAACATCTACTGTGGGTAAAATCCTGGAGGGCATTCTAAGGGATGCTATGCTGGAGTATCTGAAGAGGAATAACCTCATGACCCAGTATCAGCACGGGTTTACTAGGGACCGTTCATGTCAGACTAATTTGATCAGCTTCTATGAAGAGGTAAGTTCCGGACTGGACCAAGGGAACCCAGTGGACGTAGTATATATGGACTTTTCCAAAGCTTTTGATACGGTGCCACACAAAAGGTTGTTACATAAAATGAGAGTAATGGGGATAGGGGAAAATATGTGTAAGTGGGTTGAGAGCTGGCTCAGGGATAGGAAACAAAGGGTGGTTATTAATGGAGCACACTCGGACTGGGTCACGGTTAGCAGTGGGGTACCACAGGGGTCAGTATTGGGCCCTCTTCTTTTTAACATATTTATTAATGACCTTGTAGGGGGCATTCAGAGTAGAATTTCAATATTTGCAGATGACACTAAACTCTGCAGGGTAATCAATACAGGAGAGGACAATTTTATATTACAGGATGATTTATGTAAACTAGAAGCTTGGGCTGATAAATGGCAAATGAGCTTTAATGGGGATAAATGTAAGGTCATGCACTTGGGTAGAAGTAATAAGATGTATAACTATGTACTTAATTCTAAAACTCTGGGCAAAACCGTCAATGAAAAAGACCTGGGTGTATGGGTGGATGACAAACTCATATTCAGTGGCCAGTGTCAGGCAGCTGCTACAAAGGCAAATAAAATAATGGGATGTATTAAAAGAGGCATAGATGCTCATGAGGAGAACATAATTTTACCTCTATACAAGTCACTAGTTCGACCACACTTAGAATACTGTGCACAGTTCTGGTCTCCGGTGTATAAGAAAGACATAGCTGAACTGGAGCGGGTGCAGAGAAGAGCGACCAAGGTTATTAGAGGACTGGGGGGTCTGCCATACCAAGATAGGTTATTACACTTGGGGCTATTTAGTTTGGAAAAACGAAGACTAAGGGGTGATCTTATTTTAATGTATAAATATATGAGGGGACAGTACAAAGACCTTTCTGATGATCTTTTTAATCATAGACCTGAGACAGGGACAAGGGGGCATCCTCTACGTCTGGAGGAAAGAAGGTTTAAGCATAATAACAGACGCGGATTCTTTACTGTAAGAGCAGTGAGACTATGGAACTCTCTGCCGTATGATGTTGTAATGAGTGACTCATTGCTTCAATTTAAGAGGGGACTGGATACCTTTCTGGAAAAGTATAATATTACAGGGTATATATATTAGATTCCTTGATAAGGCGTTGATCCAGGGAACTAGTCTGATTGCCGTATGTGGAGTCGGGAAGGAATTTTTTTCCCCATGGTGGAGTTACTCTTTGCCACATGGGGTTTTTTTGCCTTCCCCTGGATCAACATGTTAGGGCATGTTAGGTTAGGCTATGGGTTGAACTAGATGGACTTACAGTCTTCCTTCAACCTTAATAACTATGTAACTATGTAATATATGTGGGGGGCTTCTGTCTCCTTTTTGGGGGAATTTCCCTAGAGGTAAGCCAGGTCTGTCTTTTCCTCTATTAGGGTTAGTTAGTCCTCCGGCTGGCGCTAAGCGTCTAGGGATAAAACGTAGGTACGCCACCCGGCCACTGTTAGTTGTGTGGTAGGTTTAGCTCACGGTCAGCTCGAGATTCCATCACCCAAGAGCTGTTCTGTTATTTATGTTCTCTGACGTTTCCTTGCCATTGGGAACCATGACAAGAATCCAACGGCACGCTGTATGAGGGATTTGGAGGGTATCTTGCAGAAGGCTAAAATGGACAATCTCATTAGTCAGGAGGAATTCTCCTTCCTCCTCCCTCAGCACCCGGTTATGGCTACTTTTTATTCCCTACCGAAAGTCCACAAAGGCATTGAACCTTTAAAGGGGAGACCTATAGTCTCAGGGATAGGGAGTATCTGTCAGAATGCAGGAACCTATATAGACCAAATCCTAAGACCTTTTGTGGTCTCGCTCCCCTCCTACATCAGGGATACCATGGACCTTCTATGTAGGCTTGAGGGGATCTCTCTTGAACCAGGATCATTCCTGGTAAGCATCGATGTGGAATCATTGTATTCCTCTATCCCACATGTGTGTGGGATACAGGGGGTGCAACATTTCTTGTGGATGAGGGGTCAACAATTTGTCCCTCACAATCAATTTCTAGTGACCCTCTTGGACTTTGTCCTCAATAACAACTATTTTTGATTTGACGGTAGAGTCCTCCACCTGCTCAGGGGCACCGCAATGGGCAGCCCTTGTGCACCAAGCTACGCCAACTTGTTCCTGGGCTGGTGGGAGGACAACATCGTCTTCTCAGAAGCTAATGAGGAGTTTACGGTCTATGTTGACCTTTGGGTTCGTTATATAGACGACGTTTTTGTCCTGTGGAAGGGCACTAGAGAGGTCTTCCAGAGATTTATGACATCACTGAACCAAAACAACATAGGTCTTAGGTTTACCTTCGAAATGGAGGAGAAAAGCCTACCGTTTTTGGATATTGCAATCTCAAAAAACAGCAGTGATGATGGTCTTGAGACCACAATTTTCAGAAAACCCACCTCCACGAACTCCGTGTTGAGGTGGGACAGTCACCACCCGTATTCCCTGAAGAGGGGTATCCCTAAGGGCCAATATCTCCGTCTGAGAAGGAATTGCTCTAATGATACAGACTTCAAAATCAAAGCAAGAGACCTAAGATCTAGGTTTCTGGATAGGGGGTAACCTGACCGGGTGCTGAGGGAGGCATATCATCATGCTAGGGCCCAGGTCAGAAATAACCTATTGATACCATGAAAGAAGGAGAGGGGTGATCACAACACTATCAGGATGATCTGTGCATTTGACAATGGGGCCCCTTCGGTTAGGACCATTCTAAAGAAACACTGGGGTATCCTGGGTATGGATGATGATCTTAGGGAGGTTGTTGGCACACAGCCTCAGATCACGTACAGAAAATGTAAAACACTGGGAGACCGACTAGTACATAGTCACCTAACCGTACCCACTAAAACGACCTGGCTACCAAACAGGCCCAGGGGGTGTTTCAGATGTGGTGCATGTGTTGCGTGTGAATCAATACAGGTTGATAAGGAGTTCCACAACATCCACACGCAAAAAACTTACACCATTAAAGAATTCATCAACTGTAAATCAAAAGGGGTGGTGTATAGAGCGGTCTGTACCTGTGGCATCACGTATATTGGCAAAACCGTCAGGGAACTCAGAAGACGGGTGGGAGAGCACTTGGGGGACATCCGTAATCGGAGAGATACCCCCATCGCTAGACATGTGAACATAAGTCATGGTGGAGATGTTAAGGTTATGAGTTTCATGGGGATTGACAAGGTTCCTCCACCACCTAGAGGAGGCGACTTTGATAAAATCTTGTTGCAAAGAGAAACTAGGTGGATATTTTTGTTGGATACCTGTCACCCCCATGGACTCAATGAACAGCTCAACTTCAGCTATTTCCTCTAGGCCTATGTGGACACCTGGGATATGCTCTCCCGATTTTCCATCCGGTCTCATTCTCTGTAACTGTTGGGTTCCCCCCCCCCTTTTTTCCCCCTATTCTCCTCTCCTTCCCTCCCATCTGTTTCCAAATTCTAGTAGTAGTACTAATTTACTGTCTTGTATTGAGAAAACCCACATTGTATCCGTGAATTGGTGTCTGGACTTCCAGTCCATGGAAGCTGTTATAATAAACAAAACATTTGCAATTCTCTGGTGCAGGGTCATTACTCTGCCCCATTGTTCCCCTCTTTACATTATTCCTGGTTTCGGTGGGTTGGGAGTCTTCTTGTTACACCGAAGTACCTTCCAGGAATGAGGGGCACTAGTGCTATTTTGGACAAACTTTATAATCCGAGATATATGTGGCATCATTGCTGGTATGTAGTGTTGAGCGATACCGTCCGATACTTGAAAGTATCGGTATCGGAAAGTATCGGCCGATACCGGCAAAGTATCGGATCTGATCCGATACCGATACCCGATACCAATACAAGTGAATGGGACTCAAGTATTGGAAGGTATCCCTGATGGTTCCCAGGGTCTGAAGGAGAGGAAACTCTCCTTCAGGCCCTGGGATCCATATTAATGTGTAAAATAAAGAATTAAAATAAAAAATATTGATATACTCACCTCTCCGACGCAGCCTGGACCTTACCGCTGTGAACCGGCAGCCTTCTTTGCTTAAAAAGAGCGCGTTTATGGCCTTCCATGACGTCATGGCTTCTGATTGGTCGCGTGCCGCTCATGTGACCGCCACGCGACCAATCACAAGCCGTGACGTAATTCTCAGGTCCTAAATTCCTAGAATTAGGAATTTAGGACCTGAGAATTACGTCACGGCTTGTGATTGGTCGCGTGGCGGTCACATGAGCGGCACGCGACCAATCAGAAATCGTGACGTCATGGAAGGCCATAAACGCGCTCATTTTAAGCAAAGAAGGCTGCCGGTTACCAGCGGTGATGTCCAGGGGCCTCCGGACAGGTGAGTATATCAATATTTTTTATTTTAATTCTTTATTTTACACATTAATGTTGTTTCGATACCGATTCCCGATACCACAAAAGTATCGGATCTCGGTATCGGAATTCCGATACCGCAAGTATCGGCCGATACCCAATACTTGCGGTATCGGAATGCTCAACACTACTGGTATGGAGTGTAGCATTCTTCTGTACACACATGGTGTTCTCTCCATTTGACCCTTTACCTCCGTGGACTATTTGCCCCGTCTATCTTCTCCCCTCCTATACTATGTACTACCTGAGATGTGCTGTTTATTTTCATGTCTGGATACTTCCTGGAACATAACATAGGATATCTACAGCATCCTCCCCTCCTATATGTCGGACAGTCTGAGATGTGTTTTCTATTTCTATTTTATGTATAGATACTTCCTGGCACATAGAAGTATATATTTATAGCATATCAGTTGGCATGGACACTTCCAGCCACGCATCTGTAGTATTTTTAAACTTCTATAAGATGTTTTGCTTTATTAGCGTATATTCTATCTGACCAATGGGTGTATGGGGCGAGATAGCCTTAATGGCATCTCAAAGTAGTTGTGCGCCTAACTATATTTATACACACATCTGATGCTACATAGTGCCCCATGGATAGGTGGCACAAACACACATGTAATAAAGTGCATCTGATCGCTTTTGGACCGCATATAATTCACGTCATAACTATGCGCCTGGGGACCTACAGCCGCTTGCGTTCCACGCTTGGAGCGCATAACAACAACGGCGTACCGGAAGTGAGGTATCCAATATGGCGTCGGCACTTCCGGTTTTGCAATACGCTTTGCTGAAGTGGCCGGCAGCCATGAAGCACAGGGGGGAGACGGCGTGCGTTCCAGCGTTGGAGCGCAAAATGATCCGGTAAGCACCAGTACAGTAGCCGGATAGGGGCAGCTACTAATTATTTTAGATCCCCACGGCGGGGAGGGGCCTTATACTCATTACACTTATAAGGAGACAGCGGATGCCACTACGGGCTGACTCATTTATTGTGGCGGAGTGCCACATGGGACTACCTATCTCTAGTATGGTATACAGCCATTGCGTATACCTTCTGTGTTTGGACATTTAAGTGGACTTTTTTCATGGACTTTTGAATCTACGTCCAGGCCCTCTGGCCATTGAAAACTCCCCTGATGAATCTCCGCTATCGGTGAAGAAACGCGTAGGGAGGCGTTAACTACATCATACATGGTGGGGGGTGGTCTCACATTTGCATGTGTGCGCGCAGTGTTTGATCCGCATAGATCCACATGCGTCATATGTACATATATTTAGCATGGTGTACGCAAGAACATTTGTTTGCATGCGTTCGCATGTGTCTTTTTGCGGTGTGCAGTGGGGCGCGGCGAACGCATAATGTTGCATTTTTGGAGGCGTCAAATATTGCGCAATCATCCGCATGAGTACAATTGCGGATTATTACGTTAACCCCTTAACGACCGCCGATACGCCTTTTAACGGCGGCCGCTAAGGGTACTTAAACCACAGCGCTGCTGTGGGAAAAGTGTATAGCGCCCCCCACAGTCCGATTTTCTCCGGGGTCTCGGCTGCCGAGGGTAGCCGGGACCCCAGAGAACAAGATTCGGGTCGGTTTTTACCGACCCCGCTTTTGCGATCGCCGGTAATTAACCGTTTACCGGCGATCGCAAAAAAAAAAAAAAAATCCCGACTTGCGTTTTCTTTCTCTCCCCTCTAATGTGATCGCACATTAGAGGGGAGAGAAATAGGGTCCCCCGAGCCCCCCACGGTACCTTATGTACCGAAAAAGGTCCCCCCCCCGGTCCCCGACCCTCCTCCTCCTTCGTAGTGCTACAAAATGGCGGGCGCATGAGCAGATGCACCCGCCAAAACATAACTCCGGCCGCCAGAATCCAGCCTCCCCGCAGTGTATTGGGGTCGGTTTTTACCGACCCCTGGAGCGATCGCAATCCCGGGGGTCTTTACAGACCCCCGGGGTTGCGATCGCTGCATATAGTTTGTAAAAAAAAAAAAAAAAGTTTGCTTTTCATTTCTCTCCCCTCTGATGTGATCGTACATCAGAAGGGAGAGAAATAGAGTCCCCAGAGCCCCCCACCATACCTCCGGTGTGTCCCCGGTCCCAGGTCCCCGGTCCAAGGTCCCCAGCCCACAGCTCCCGGCCCCCCTTCTTCTTCTCTGCTGGAAGAAAATGGCGGGCGCATGCGCAGTGCACCTGCCATGATCTGCCAGCAGAGACACAGCAACCTGTGAGAATTTTCTCATAGGCTGCTGGGTTTTGATTACTGTGATATGTCCTATCACAGTGATCAAAACCCCTAATGTTTGATAAATATGGCAGCACTTGGGATGTACCTCTCTCTTCTCTCCTTGTAGTTGTTCTGGGAGAGAAGAGAGAGAGACTACATATCAAGCGCTGCCCTGTCAGTAATAAAAAAAGCAATTTGTATATCCGCCAGCATCAAATTTACCCACCCCCGTTCTCCGTAATCCCTGCATCATAAGCAGGGGATTATAAAAAAAAATATATATATTATAATTTTTTTAAAAAAATTTTTTTAGGGTTAGGGTTAGGGTTAGGGTTGGGGTTGGGGTTGGAAATAAATAAAATGGCCCGCAGAAGTTTCAGCGCGGAGCAAGCTTACAGCCTGCTTTGCTCCGGCAGCTCCGGCAGTGAAACAGAATCTGCCTCTGAAGCTGAGCAGTTTTCAGACAGTGATGACGACTCTTCCTCCACGGGATCCCCCGGCCCGATGGTAGCGGAGTCAGTCGTCACTGCTGAAGCTTCAGAGGCAGGACCAAGTACCGCAGTCCCCCCACCGCTGTGGTATAATGACACCTCATTTTCCCCTCAAATTCCCCCTTTTTCTGCAGTCCCTGGAATAAAAGTAAATGTCGCCAATTTTACCCCCATTGATTTTTTTGAAATTTTCATTAGCCCCGAAGTCCTGCAATTAATCGTCCACCAAACCAACCTATATGCCCGCCAGTATATTTCCCAAAAACCCAATGCCTTTCATTCCCGTTTCTGGATCCCCACAAATGTCCCCGAAATAAAAAAATTCTTAGGCCTCACCCTGAATATGGGTATAGTAAAAAAAACCCACTCTCCGCTCTTACTGGGCAACAAAAGCTGTCCACTGCACCCCTGTATTTGCAGCAGTCATGACCCGAGTCCGTTACGAAGCCCTGATGAGATTCCTCCACTTTAGTGACAATTCCCAAGCCCTCCCAAGAACTGACCCCAACTACGATCGGCTAAATAAATTAACACCCCTAATTTCCCTCCTAAAAACTTCCTTTCTAAATTCCTATACCCCAGAGCAAAATGTGGCAGTCGACGAGTCCTTGATGAGCTACAAGGGCCGTCTGTCATTCCGCCAATTTATTCCCTCCAAGAGAGCCAAATACGGCGTAAAATTATACAAAGCATGCGAGAGCTCATCAGGGTACACGTCCACCTTTTTAATTTATGAAGGTAGGGACCGCCAAATAAACCCCCCAAACTGCCCCCAGACAATTGGTATCCCAGGCAAAATTGTCTGGGAGCTAATGACGCCCTTTCTCAATCAAGGGTACCACGTGTATACGGACAACTATTACACGAGCATCCCCCTATACAAATCCCTCCATGCTGCAAATACAGGGGCCTGTGGGACAGTGAGGAAAAATAGAGTGGGGCTTCCGTCACAGTTGGTGTCCAGACGCTTGGAGAGGGGGGCGTCATTCTCACTTGCAAGCGACCAACTTCTTGCAGTGAAGTGGAAAGACAGGAAGGACGTCTACATGCTTTCCACACTGCATACGGACACCACTGTGACGGTCAGAGAGAGGGGTGCCACCAGGGACAAAGAAAAACCTGTCTGCGTCACAGACTACAACAAACACATGGGTGGCGTAGACTTGTCAGACCAGGTTCTGCAACCATACCTGGTCAAGAGGAAGACCAGGGCATGGTATAAAAAGGTGGCAATCTATCTAATCCAAACTGCCACATATAACAGTTTTGTCCTATATAAAAAATCACAAGGACCACTTACGTTCCTGCACTTTCAGGAAAAAGTTGTAGAGAGCCTCATATTTGAGTCCATGGCACCGGGGGAAGCCTTCGACTCTGAGGATTCCCGGAGACTTTCAGAACGCCATTTTCCTCACCCTGTCCCTGTCACTCCCACCCAAAGGTATCCTCAAAAAAGGTGCAGAGTTTGCAGAAAGCATGGCAGACGGAGTGATTCCCGATTCTATTGTCCCACATGCCCATCCCAACCAGGCCTTCCCTGTTCTCCCCCTGTTTTGAGACCTACCACACCACCTACAATTATTAGTTTGTTTGTTTTTTCAATAATTTTTATTTTCTGCTTAGTGGCCCAAGTAGTACAATTTGGAACAATTGATAAATATTATTTTAATTAGTAGATCCCATTTTACCCCATTTCATAATTAATTCCAGAACTTGATCAATCCCATACCAACTACTATCCCAACAAATTCTCATCCACGTACCCACGTCTGTACGCTCTAGAGTGTGGACCCCACAAATGTTCTTGCAAAGTCAGGTCATCTGACAATTCTAGAACTTGATCAATCCCATGCCAAACTACTATTCCAACAAATTCTTGTCCACGTACCCATGTCAATAAGCGTTAGAATGTGGACCCCAGAAATGATCTTGAAAAGTGAGATCATCTGAAAATGAATTCTAGGACTTGATTACTCACAAACATTTTTGACCATTTATCTATTTTTGACCATTTTTTATGACTGTCTTGCTACACAAAACTTTGGCTTCCATTTATATTACTTATATTTATGTTGATGATACGGGCATGATCATTTTATTGTAGGATTTCTAAAAAAATTAGGAAGTTCCGTACTTATACACTATGGGCTTTACTTTATGGTTCTTGCCGAACCTCTGGTACCAGACAATACTTTCTATAGAGAACTGGTTGTTTTGTGCATATAGCGGTTCTGACCTTGGCGGGTGGGAGCTTGCTATGGTGTACCACGTCTATTGGCACATTTGCCCCATATAGGGATTGATGGAGCTAAAAGGACGTTGTACGACCAGTCTCTGAAAGTGTCTGCCATTCTAGCCCTGATGGTGTTCTTTCATCTTTGGAACAAACTCCGATTTGCCACATAGTTGGCTGCATTTTCCTACACATTTTGCCCTTCATTCCAGTACAGTTTATTCTTCCTGCTACAATATACGCAAATGCGGGACAACTGTTTTGTTACCAAGACCAATTTTATAGTCAGCCAATGTGTTTTAGGAGCATGCCTCCCTCTGTGAGTAATAATTCCTGGAAGGATTTTCTTTTTTGCTCAATGTCTCTAGAAGCTTTGAATGGGTCCTGGATCTTCAATTTCAAATAAAGCCAAATTTGTCACATTGTGCCCCTTTCTGTCCAAGCCCTGCCATTTGTCCAAACAGAACTTTTTGACTACATATGGGATATCGTTGCACTCATAATAAAGTGGGTAACGAATTGTGGGGTCCACTTTTTGATGTTATTTCTGAAAAAGTGAGACATTCAGGTCTAAAACAAGATTCTCGTGGAAAAAAATGAATTTTTTCAGTATGCCGACCTAATGTTATCAAACTCTGTGTCGTACATGTGGGTTCAAATTGCTCAATATACCCCTGATTAAATTCTTTGAGGGGTGTAGTTTCCAAAACAGGGTCAGTTGTGGGGGGTTTCTGCTGTTAGGCACATCTACAAACCCAAAATGGCGTCCGCTCTCACAATTAAGAGATTAAAAAGTCAAACGGCGCTCCTTCCCTTCCAAGCTCCGCAGTGCGCCCAAACAGAGGTTTACCCCCACATACGGGGTATCGACATACTCAGAACAAATTGCACAACAACTTTTGGGAACCAATTTCTCTTGCTACCCTTGGGAAAATAAAAAATTGGGGGTGAAAAGATCATTCTTGTGAAAAAAAAATGATTTTTAATTTTTTCGGCTCTACGTTATAAACTTGTGTGAAGCACTTGGGGGTTCAAAGTGTTGACCACATGCCTAGATAAGTTCCTTAGGGGGTCTAGTTTCCAAAATGGGGTCACTTGTGGGGGGTTTCCACTGTTTAGGCACATCAGCGCCTCTCCAAACGCGACATGGTGTCCGATCTCAATTCCAGGGAATTCTATGTTGAAAAAGCTAAATGGCGCTCCTTCCATTCTGAGCTCTACTGTGCACCCAAACAGAGGTTTACCCCCACATACGGGGTATCGACATACTCAGGACAAATTGCACAACAACTTTTGGGAACCAATTTCTCTTGCTACCCTTGGGAAAATAAAAAATTGGGGGTGAAAAAATCATTCTTGTGAAAAAAAAATGATTTTTAATTTTTTCGGCTCTACGTTATAAACTTGTGTGAAGCACTTGGGGGTTCAAAGTGTTGACCACATGCCTAGATAAGTTCCTTAGGGGGTCTAGTTTCCAAAATTGGGTCACTTGTGGGGGGTTTCCACTGTTTAGGCACATCAGCGCCTCTCCAAACGCGACATGGTGTCCGATCTCAATTCCAGGGAATTCTATGTTGAAAAAGCCAAATGGCGCTCCTTCCCTTCTGAGCTCTACTGTGCACCCAAACAGAGGTTTACCCCCACATATGGGGTATCGACATACTCAGGACAAATAGCACAACAACTTTTGGGAACCAATTTATCTTGCTACCCTTGGGAAAATAAAAAATTGGGGGTGAAAAGATCATTCTTGTGAAAAAAAATGATTTTTAATTTTTTCGGCTCTACGTTATAAACTTGTGTGAAGCACTTGGGGGTTCAAAGTGTTGACCACATGCCTAGATAAGTTCCTTAGGGGGTCTAGTTTCCAAAATGGTGTCACTTGTGGGGGGTTTCCACTGTTTAGGCACATCAGCGCCTCTCCAAACGCGACATGGTGTCCGATCTCAATTCCAGGGAATTCTATGTTGAAAAAGCCAAATGGCGCTCCTTCCCTTCTGAGCTCTACTGTGCACCCAAACAGAGGTTTACCCCCACATACGGGGTATCGACATACTCAGGACAAATTGCACAACAACTTTTGGGAGCCAATTTCTCTTGCTACCCTTGGGAAAATAAAAAATTGGGGGTGAAAAGATCATTCTTGTGAAAAAAAAATGATTTTTAATTTTTTCGGCTCTACGTTATAAACTTGTGTGAAGCACTTGGGGGTTCAAAGTGTTGACCACATGCCTAGATAAGTTCCTTAGGGGGTCTAGTTTCCAAAATGGGGTCACTTTTGGGGGGTTTCCACTGTTTAGGCGCATCAGCGGCTCTCCAAACGCGACATGGTGTTCGATCTCAATTCCAGGGAATTCTGTGTTGAAAAAGTCAAATGGCGCTCTTTCCCTTCGGAGCTCTGCTGTGCACCCAAAAAGTGGTCCCCCCCCACATATGACGTATCGACATTCTCCGGACAAATTGCACAACAAATTATGTGGTTCATTTTCTTTTTTTACACTTATGAAAATAAAAAAAATTGGTTCTGAAGTAAAATGTTTGTGAAAAAAAGTAAAATGTTCATTTTTTCCTTCCACATTGCTTTAGCTCTCGTGAAGCACCTGAAGGGTTAATAAACTTCTTGAATGTGGTTTTGCGCACCTTGAGGGGTGCAGTTTTTAGAATGGTGTCACTTTTGGGTATTTTCAGCCATATTGACCCCTCAAACTGACTTCAAATGTGAGGTGGTCCCTAAAAAAAATGGTTTAGTAAATTTTGCTGTAAAAATAAGAAATTGCTGGTCAAATTTTAACCCTTATAACTCCCTAATATATTTTTTTTTTTTTTCCAAAATTGTGCTGATGTAAAGTAGACATATGGGAAATGTTATTTATTGACCATTTTGTGTGACATATCTCTCTGATGTAAGGGAATAAAAATTCAAATTTTGAAAATTGCTAAATTTTCAAAATTTTCGCCATATTTCCATTTTTTTAATAAATAAACGCAAGTAATATTGAAGAAATGTTACCACTAACATGAAGTACAATATGTCACGAGAAAACAAACTCAGAATCAGCAGGATCTGTTGAAGCGTTCCCGAGTTATGACCTCATAAAGTGACAGTGGTCAGAATTGTAAAAATTGGCTCGGTCATTAAGTACCAAATTGGCTCTGTCACTAAGGGGTTAAAAAAGCATTACTGCCTATGGGAACACATTGGTACGCAAGGACATGCGTACGTATGCATTCAAAACGCAATGAGTACTTTACACTAATCATGTCCAGGAAACTATGTTACCACATGCAAAATCACTGATGTATAATAGGGGGTGTGGAGACAGGTAGTTCATTACTCTAAAGAATCTGGATGGAAGCAGAAGACTCTAGATGGAAGCACAAAACTCTGGACGGAAGCACAAGACTGCACGGAAGCACAAGACTCTGGACGGAAGACTGGTCGTCTCCTGGTGCTGGCATCTCTCCTGGTGCTGCCATCTGTCCTGGTGCTGCTGTCTCTGGTGCTGGTGTCTCTCCTGGTGCTGCTGTCCTAGTGAGGACAACACTGGCTATGTAAGTAGAGAACCTTTGAAAATGTCTGTCTACCTTACTTTTTTTTCCTGTTCCTTTAGACTGGTTGTCTCCTGGTGCTGGCATCTCTCCTGGTGCTGGCGTCTCTCCTGGTGCTGACATCTGTCCTGGTGCTGCTGGCGTCTCTCCTAGTGCTGCTGTCCTGGTTAGAACAACACTGGCTATGTAAGTATAGAATCTTTGAAAATGTCTGTCTCTCTTACTTTTTTCCTGTTCCTTTAGACTGGTTGTCTCCTGGTGCTGCCATCTGTACTGGTGCTGCTGTCTCTGGTGCTGGCGTCTCTCCTGGTGCTTCTGTCCTGGTGAGGACAACACTGGCTATGTAAGTATAGAACCTTTGAAAATGTCTGTCTACCTTACTTTTTTCTTTTTCTGTTCCTTTACTGTCTCCTGGTGCTGCCATCTCTCCTGGTGCTGCCATCTCTCCTGGTGCTGCTGTCTCTAGTGCTGGCATCTGTCCTGGTGCTGCCATCTGTCCCTGTCCTGTGCTGACTGCTGTGCTGTTGGACTATTGCCTGTATTGTAAGTATTGGCATCCATTTTTTTTTGGGGGGGGGAAGGGGGGGCTACATTGTGTTTGACTCTTAACAAGTTTAATTTTTTTTTCTTTAGTGTTTCACTTGACTGCTGCCTGCTCTTCAACCATGTCCTCAAGTGAAAAAGTGACTGTTTCCCAGGATGGACATAACACGATTATGTAATCACATTTGCTATACTAGTTGGCCTGTATTGACTGGCAATACTATACCTATGTTAAATCATGTAATTTCTTTACAGGTACCTTCCACTGATGAAGAGCAGGAGCAGTCGAGTGGAAATTAATCTTCCCAGGGTCATCTTGCTCATGTGTCTCAGGAGGAAAGACGTGGTGTAAGTATTCTTTTCATCAGAGTTGTAATTGATTTTGTTTCATTTTTACTTAAAATTATTTTATCAGTCTCTGTAGTCAAATGTGTCACTACCTTCCCTTGTGTCTGTCCCTTCCAGTTTGTATATCCATTCCCATGATTCCACTGTGTATGTCTACTCCAAATGTGTACAGTCCCGTCCATGATAAAATCCTTCAGTTTGTTGCCCCTTCCCCTATAACCACTTCATAAATGACCACCCAATCCTCACAGCTCCACACCCTGAAGGTCCAACACATCTCACCCTAAGATAGACCCCGATCTTAAACCCAGTTATTTTTTTGTTAAGTAAATGTTTATTTTCTTTGCACAATATCTGTGTTTTCTTTGTCTCTTTAACCCCTTTACCCCCAAGGGTGGTTTGCACGTTAATGACCGGGCCAATTTTTACAATTCTGACCACTGTCCCTTTATGAGGTTATAACTCTGGAACGCTTCAATGGATCCTGGTGATTCTAACACTGTTTTCTCGTGACATATTTTACTTCATGATAGTGATAAAAAATGTTGATATTACCTGCGTTTATTTGTGAAAAAAACGGAAATTTGGCGAAAATTTTGAAAATTTTGCAATTTTTCAACTTTGAATTTTTATGCAATAAAATCACAGAGATATGTCACACAAAATACTTAATAAGTAACATTTCCCACATGTCTACTTTACAAGAGCACAATATTGGAACCAAAAATTTTTTTTGTTAGGGAGTTATAAGGGTTAAAAGTTGACCAGCAATTTCTCATTTTTACAACACCATTTTTTTTTTAGGGACCACATCTCATTTGAAGTAATTTTGAGGAATCTATATGATAGAAAATAACCAAGTGTGACACCATTCTAAAAACTGCACCCCTCAAGGTGCTCAAAACCACATTCAAGAAGTTTATTAACCCTTCAGGTGTTTCACAGGAATTTTTGGAATGTTTAAATAAAAATGAACATTTAACTTTTTTTCACAAAAAATTTACTTCAGCTCCAATTTGTTTTATTTTACCAAGGGTAAAAGGAGAAAATGGACCCCTAAAAGTTGTTGTATAATTTGTCCTGAGTACGCCGATACCCCATATGTGGGAGTAAACCACTGTTTGGGCGCATGGTAGAGCTCGGAAGCTAAGGAGCGCCATTTGACTTTTCAATGCAAAATTAACAGGAATTGAGATGGGACGCCATGTTGCGTTTGGAGAGCCCCTGATGTGCCTAAACATTGAAACCCCCCACAAGTGACACCATTTTGGAAAGTAGACCCCCTAAGAAACTTATCTAGATGTGTGGTGAGCACTTTGACCCATTAAGTGATTCACAGAGCCGTAAAAATAAAAAATCATATTTTTTCACAAAAATGATCTTTTTGACCCAATTTTTTATTTTCCCAAGGGTAAGAGAAGAAATTGGACCCCAAAAGTTGTTGTACAATTTGTCCTGAGTATGCTGATACCCCATATGTGGGGGTAAACCACTGTTTGGGCGCATGGGAGAGCTCTGAAGGGAAGGAGCGCCGTTTGACGTTTCAATGCAAAATTGACAGGAATTGAGATGGGACGCCATGTTGCGTTTGGAGAGCCACTGATGTGCCTAAACATTGAAACCCCCCACAAGTGACACCATTTTGGAAAGTAGACCCCCTAAGGAACTCATCTAGATGTGTTGTGAGAGCTGTTTGGGTGCACGGGAGAGCTCGGAAGGGAAGGAGCACTGTTTTACTTTTTCAACGCAGAGTTGGCTGGAATTGAGATCGGACGCCATGTCGCGTTTGGAGAGCCCCTGATGTGCCTAAACAGTGAAAAAACCCCAATTATAACTGAAACCCTAATCCAAACACATCCCTAACCCTAATCCCAAAGGTAACCCTAACCACGACACACCCCTAACTATAATCCCAACTCTAATCCCAACCGTAAATGTAATCCAAACCCTAACCCTAACTTTAGCCCCAACCCTAACCCTAACTTTAGCTCCAACCCTAACTGTAGCCCTAACCCTAGCCCTAACCCTAGCCCTAACCCTAACCCTATCCCTAGCCCTAGCCCTAACCCTAACCCTTACCCTAATGGGAAAATGGAAATAAATACATTTTTTTAATTTTTTAATTTTTCGCTAACTAAGGGGGTGATGAAGGGGGGTTTGATTTACTTTTATAGCGGGTTTTTTAGCGGATTTTTATGATTGGCAGCCGTCACACACTGAAAGACGCTTTTTATTGCAAAAATATTTTTTGCGTTACCACATTTTGAGAGCTATAATTTTTCCATATTCCACAGAGTCATGTGAGGTCTTGTTTTTTGTGGGACGAGTTGACGTTTTTATTTGTAACATTTTCGGGCACGTGACATTTTTTGATCGCTTTTTATTCTGATTTTTGTGAGGCAGAATGACCAAAAACCAGCTATTCATGAATTTCTTTTGGGGGAGGCGTTTATACCGTTCCGCGTTTGGTAAAATGAATAAAGCAGTTTTATTCTTCGGGTCAGTACGATTACAGTGATACCTCATTTATATCATTTTTTTATGTTTTGGTGCTTTTATACGATAAAAACTATTTGATAGAAAAAATAATTATTTTTGCATCGCTTTATTCTGAGGACTATAACTTTGTTATTTTTTCTTTGATGACGCTGTATGGTGGCAAATTTTTTGCAGGACAAGATGACGTTTTCAGCGGTACCATGGTTATTTATATCCGTCTTTTTGATCGCGTGTTACTCCACATTTTTTTTGGCAGTATGATAATAAAGCGTTGCTTTTTGCCTCGTTTTTTTTTTTTACAGTGTTTACTGAAGGGGTTAACTAGTGGGACAATTTTATAGGTCGGGTCACTACGGATGCGGCGATACTAAATATGTGTACTTTTATTGTTTTTTTTTTATTTAGATAATGAAATGTATTTATAGGAACAATCTAAATATTTTTTTTTTATTTTTTTTTTGTTTTTTTACACATGTGAAAATGTTTTTTTTACACTATAACATTGCCCCAGTGGGGGCATGATGTTATAGTGTAAGATCGCCGATCTGACACTTTGCTGTGCACTGTGTCAGATCGGCGATCTGACGTGTACAGCTCCTGGAGGCTTCCCTGCACCCTGCCGCGGCCATCTTGGATCCGGGCCTGCTGCAGGGAGGAGGAGGTAAGAGACCCTCGGAGCAACGCGATCATATCTCTTAATAGTCTCTCTTAATAGTCACATCCAAAAAAATCAATGGACTCACTACCCCATACAAATGTAAGATGGATATTCAAATCATTGCTGTTCAAGAGTGAAATATATTGCGCAAGGTCGACAGATGTGCCCTGCAAAACGAAGATGTCATCAATGTACCGTGTCCAAAGGGGGACACGGTCCATTGATCCCTGTTCGCTTGACAGGAGGAGGTCCCTCTCCCACAGCCCCAGGAACAAATTTGCATAGGAGGGCACATAGGCCGCTCCCATTGCGGTCCCTTGGAGCTGCAGGTAGTTGGACCCCTTAAAACCATAAAAATTGTGAGTGAGGGTGAAATCCAAAATTTCCAGCAAAAGCGGTCTCATATTGGCAGAAAGTGCAGAAGTTTCAAAAAAATATCTTACAGCACCAATACCATCCTTATGCCTGATGTTAGTGTAAAGAGATTCGACATCAGCTGAAACCAATAGAATATCACCCTCAAGACACAATCCATCAACCCTGCGCAACAAGTCCCCAGTATCCTTGAGGAATGATGGGAGATTGGCAACAAGTGGCTGAAGATGAAAATCTATCCATCTGTTGACATGCTCCAGCAGGTTTCCCCTCCCTGAAATGATTGGTCTGCCCGGCGGTGACAACATATTCTTGTGAATCTTGGGAAGTAGATATAATGTTGGAATTGTTGGTTCTGTAATAATCAAAGCCATAGCAAGATCCTTGATGGTAACGTCATTCTGTAAGGCCCGCTGGATGATAGAATCCAATTGTGCACTATAAGCCGAGAGATGATTATATGTAAGCTTTTTATAGCAGTCATTGTTGTTTAATTGTCTATATGCCTCTCTCTCATACATATCTGCGGGCCACAGAACGACGTTACCACCCTTGTCCACCGGCTTTAATACTATATCAGGAAGACTCTTTAAAACACGTAATCTCTCCCTCTCTTCCCTAGTAAGATTATCTTGTTTGTAATGATTATGAATATTAAAGAGATCCTCCGTCATCACTCGGACAAATAAATCAATACTAGCACATGAGGATAATGGGGGAAACCTAATGGAGCGTGGGCGAATGGATGGAGGAACGTTACCTCCCTCATGACTATGTTCCACTGCCAATTCTTCCAAAATTCTCAACGCATTCTGTTCCTCTTCGGTTGGAAATAATAGATGTAATTCAGTGGAGGACAGATCTGATCATCCACTTAATGATGATAGGGAGACATTAGATGAGGTTAAATAAAGATGTTGGTTATCCTTATTTTTCCACAGATAGGCCCTTGTGGACTGATAGTCCTTGGTGGCTCTGCCGAATTTGGACACTTGGGTCTCTTGAATTTTTTTAGCTAATGCATCCATTGATTTATCCAAATCCGTGTCAAAAAGTTGAAGTTTGTCTGAAGGACAGCCCGCCCTTACTTCTATTTGTGCAGCATCTATTAGTTTATCTAGCTCTGTAATGCCAGTAGTGTTATAATCAATCAATAATTGCATAAACGTAAGAGAGCAAAGGGTGCACTCTTCCTCCCATTGTGAAACGAATGCTGTATCATCGACTACAAAAGATGGTATAACCCGAACCCTAAGGTCCCTAGGATTCATTTTGTTCTTCATATATATACTTCTCCAGAAATAGTCTATTCCACAAAACCATGAATGTTTCATCAACATCGTCTTAATGGACTGCACCTGATCCACTTGATTAAGCCAAATTTTCTCTTTGGCTCAATAGTCCATATTGTTACCCACGGAACCTGTGCATGACACAGTAAACAAGATTAACCATAAATAGTTAGTGGAATACATAACCAGTGGAGCCAGTAGATAGTGTTGCTGTCTGAGTGCATACAGAGTTCACAGAGCAGGGCTTCATTGCAATGTGCAGGATCTGTGAGGCAGCAGTGTGGGCAGCGACATGCTGAAATCTTTGCCTTCATTGTAAGCAGAGCTGCTGGCACACATCTACAGCCCCGACTGTACACTGGATCGTCATGTGGGCCATTATACAGTATTGAGCATCATGTGGGGCCATGTTATGATCCTTAGTGGTTGAGGATCACAAATTACTCCAGCTAAGTAACAAACATAGGACAAGCTCTAGGGAGGTGGCAAACTGGACTGACCGCAAATCTGAACCTATCCAAACACACTAGAAGTAGCCGGTGAACGTGCCTAAAAATCCTAGACGTCTCGAGCCAGCCTGAGGAACTAACTACCCCTAGAGAGAAAGAAAGACCTCTCTTGCCTCCAGAGATATAATCCCCAAAGATATAGAAGCCCCCAACAGATAATAACGGTGAGGTAAGAGGAAGGCACATACACAGGGGTGAAAGCAGATCCAGCAAATGAGGCCCACTAATACTAGATAGCAGAAAATAGAAAAGGGAATCTATGCGGTCAGTAAAAAACCGTTACAAAATATCCACACTGAGATTTCAAGAACCCCCACACCAACTCACGGTGTGGGGGGAGAAACTCAGTCCCCTAGAGCAACCAGCAAGCGAGGAAATCACATTTTAGCGAGCTGGACTAAAAACATAATGAACACTGATAATCAAAAAATGATCAAACAAAAACTTAGCTTGTCTTGGAGAGACTGGGAGCAAGGTAGACACAAGGAATCTGAAGAGCACTGAATACATTGATAGCAGGCAAGGAACTGAGTCTCCAGGTGAGCTAAATAGGAAACCAACCAAGGATAACGAACCAGCTGATGCAGCCAACCTGCAGAAAGACAACACTACACAGTACCGCTTGTGACCACTAGAGGGAGCCCAAAAATGGAATTCACAACAGTACCTCCCCTTTAGGAGGGGTCACCGAACCCTCATCAAGACACCCAGGGCGATCAGGATGAGCCGCGTGGAAGGCACGAACCAAATCGGCCACATGAACATCAGAGGCGACAACCCAGGAATTATCCTCCTGACCATAGCCCTTCCACTTAACCAAATACTGAAGCCTCCGTCTAGAGATACGAGAATCCAAAATCTTCTCCACCATGTACTCCAATTCGCCCTCGACCAGCACCGGAGCAGGAGGCTCAACAGAAGGAACCACAGGTACCACATACCTCCGCAACAAAGACCTATGGAGCACATTATGAGTGGCAAACGATGCTGAGAGATCCAAATGAAAAGACACCGGGTTAAGGATTTCCAAGATCTTATAAGGACCGATGAAGTGAGGCTTGAATTTAGGAGAGGAGACCTTCATAGGAACATACCGAGAAGACAGCCACACCAAATCCCCAACACGAAGTCGGGGACCCACACCGCGGCGGCGGTTGGCAAAGCGCTGAGCCTTCTCCTGTGACAACCTCAAATTGTCCATCACATGGTTCCAAATCTGCTGCAACCTATCCACCACAGAATCCACCCCAGGACAGTCAGAAGGCTCAACCTGACCCGAGGAAAAACGAGGATGGAAACCAGAATTGCAGAAAAAAGGCGAAACCAAAGTAGCAGAACTAGCCCGATTATTAAGGGCAAACTCGGCCAATGGCAAAAAAGTCACCCAATCATCCTGATCAGCAGAAACAAAACATCTCAAATAAGTTTCCAACGTCTGATTAGTTCGCTCGGTTTGGCCATTAGTCTGAGGATGGAAAGCCGACGAAAAAGACAAATCAATGCCCATCTTAGCACAAAAAGTCCGCAAAAACCTGGACACAAACTGGGATCCTCTATCAGACACAATATTTTCAGGAATGCCGTGCAAGCGAACCACATTCTGAAAAAATAGAGGAACCAAATCGGAGGAAGAAGGCAACTTAGGCAAGGGCACCAAATGGACCATCTTGGAAAAACGATCACACACCACCCAGATG
Source organism: Ranitomeya variabilis (assembly GCF_051348905.1). Taxonomy (NCBI): domain Eukaryota; kingdom Metazoa; phylum Chordata; class Amphibia; order Anura; family Dendrobatidae; genus Ranitomeya; species Ranitomeya variabilis. The sequence goes on along the minus strand of NC_135233.1, from coordinate 844,382,687 downwards.
ACAGACATTTTCTGAGATACTGGAAGATCCAAAATAAAATCCATGGAAATGTGCGTCCAAGGCCTTTTCGGAACAGGCAAAGGCAAAAGCAAACCGCTGGCGCGAGAACAGCAAGGCTTAGCCCGAGCACAAATCCCACAAGACTGCACAAAGGAACGCACATCCCGCGACAAGGAAGGCCACCAGAAGGACCTAGCCACCAAATCTCTGGTACCAAAAATCCCAGGATGACCCGCCAACACCGAAGAATGAACCTCGGAAATAACTCTGCTGGTCCATCTATCCGGGACAAACAGTCTCTCTGGTGGACAACGGTCAGGTCTATCCGCCTGAAATTTCTGCAGCATTCATCGCAAATCTGGGGAAATGGCAGACAAAATCACTCCCTCTCTGAGAATACCAGCCGGCTCAGAAACTCCCGGAGAGTCAGGCACAAAACTCCTAGAAAGTGCATCAGCCTTCACTTTCTTCGAACCAGGCAGGTATGAGACCACGAAGTTGAAACGGGAGAAAAACAACGACCAACGAGCCTGTCTAGGATTCAGGCGCTTGGCAGATTCAAGGTAAATCAGATTTTTGTGATCAGTCAAGACCACCACACGATGCTTAGCTCCTTCGAGCCAATGTCGCCACTCCTCAAATGCCCACTTCATAGCCAACAATTCCCGATTACCAACATCATAATTCCGCTCGGCAGGCGAAAACTTTCTTGAAAAGAAAGCACATGGCTTCATCACAGAGCCATCAGAGCTTCTCTGCGACAAAACAGCCCCTGCTCCAATCTCAGAAGCATCAACCTCGACCTGGAAGGGGAGAGAGACATCTGGCTGACATAAGACTGGAGCTGAAAAAAACCGGTGCTTCAGCTCCCGAAAGGCCTCCACGGCCGCAGGAGACCAATTAGTCACATCAGAACCCTTCTTGGTCAAATCCGTCAAAGGTTTAACCACGCTAGAAAAATTAGCGATGAAACGACGGTAAAAATTAGCGAAACCCAAGAACTTCTGAAGACTCTTAACAGACGTGGGCTGAGTCCAGTCATGAATAGCCTGGACCTTGACTGGGTCCATCTCCACAGTAGAAGGAGAAAAAATAAAACCCAAAAAGGAGACCTTCTGTACTCCGAAGAGGCATTTTGAGCCCTTCACAAATAAAGCATTAGCACGCAGGACCTGAAACACCATCCTGACCTGCTTCACATGGGACTCCCAATCATCAGAAAAGAACAAAATGTCATCCAGATAAACAATCATAAATTTATCCAGATATTCTCGGAAGATGTCATGCATGAAGGACTGAAACACAGAAGGAGCATTAGAGAGTCCAAAAGGCATCACCAAGTACTCAAAATGGCCTTCGGGCGTATTAAATGCTGTTTTCCATTCATCTCCCTGCTTAATGCGCACAAGGTTATACGCACCACGGAGATCTATCTTGGTGAACCAACTGGCACCCTTAATCCGAGCAAACAAATCAGACAATAGTGGCAAAGGATACTGAAATTTGACTGTGATTTTATTCAGAAGACGATAATCTATACAAGGTCTCAAAGAACCGTCCTTCTTGGCCACAAAAAAAAATCCTGCACCAAGAGGGGAAGAGGATGGGCGAATATGTCCCTTCTCCAAAGACTCCTTTATATAACTCCGCATCACGGCATGCTCTGGTATAGACAAATTAAAAAGTCGTCCCTTAGGGAATTTACTACCAGGAATTAAATTTATAGCACAGTCACAATCCCTATGAGGAGGCAGGGCACAGGACCTGGGCTCATCAAATACAGCCTGTTAGTCAGACAAAAACTCAGGGACCTCAGAAGGAGTGGAAGAAGCAATAGACACCAACGGAGTATCGCCATGAATTCCCTGACAACCCCAACTTGACACAGACATAGCTTTCCAATCTAAAACTGGATTATGAGCTTGCAGCCATGGCAGACCCAAAACGACAACATCATGCAAATTATGCAGAACAAGAAAGCGAATCACCTCCTGATGTACGGGAGTCATGCACATGGTCATTTGCGTCCAATACTGAGGCTTATTCTCAGCCAATGGCGTAGCATCAATTCCCCTCAGAGGAATAGGAAATTCCAAAGGCTCCAGGACAAAACCACAGCGCCTGGCAAACGACAAATCCATCAGATTCAGGGCAGCACCCGAATCCACAAAAGCCATAACCGGGTAGGACGATAAAGAACAAATCAAAGTAACAGACAAAATAAATTTAGGCTGTATAGTACCAATGGTGAGAGGTTTAGTGATTTTTTTTTAAGCGTTTAGAGCATGCTGAGATAACATGAGTAGAATCACCACAGTAAAAGCACAACCCATTTTGACGTCTATGACTTTGACGCTCAATTCTGGTTAGAGTTCGGTCACATTGCATAGACTCAGGTCTCTGTTCAGAAAATACCGCCAAAGGATGAGCAGATTTGCGCTCCTGCAAATGCCGATCAACCTGAATGGCTAAAGCCATAGAATCACTCAGACTTGCAGGGGTGGGAAACCCCACCATAACATTCTTAACGGCCTCAGAAAGACCTTCTCTGAAATTTGCAGCCAGGGCACACTCATTCCATTGAGTAAGCACCGACCATTTCCGAAATTTTTGACAATACACCTCTGCTTCATCCTGACCCTGAGAGATAGCCAGCAACGCTTTTTCTGCCTGATTCTCAAGATTAGGCTCCTCATAAAGCAGTCCAAAAGCCAGAAAAAATGCATCTACATTAAGCAATGCAGGATCTCCTGGCGCCAGAGAGAAAGCCCAATCTTGAGGGTCGCCACGCAACAAGGAGATAACAATTTTAACTTGCTGAGCGGAATCACCAGAGGAGCGAGGTCTCAGAGATAGAAATAACTTACAATTATTCTTAAAATTTTGAAACCTAGATCTATCTCCAGAAAACAACTCAGGAATGGGTATCTTTGGTTCTGACATAGGGCTATGAATAACAAAATCCTGAATACTTTGCACCCGTGCAGTAAGATGATCCACACTAGAAGTCAGAGTCTGAACATTCATGTCTGCAGCTGAGCTCAAAACCACCCAGAGTTCAAGGGGATGAAAGAAGCTAAACAGACTGCAGCAAAGGAAAAGTGGGAGGGAAAAAAAAATGTACTCAGGTCTTCTTTTTTATCCCACTTCTGCGATGCATTAAACACTTTTTGGCCTGCTATACTGTTATGATCCTTAGTGGTTGAGGATCACAAATTACTCCAGCTAAGTAACAAACATAGGACAAGCTCTAGGGAGGTGGCAAACTGGACTGACCGCAAATCTGAACCTATCCAAACACACTAGAAGTAGCCGATGAACGTGCCTAAAAATCCTAGACGTCTTGAGCCAGCCTGAGGAACTAACTACCCCTAGAGAGAAAGAAAGACCTCTCTTGCCTCCAGAGAAATAATCCCCAAAGATATAGAAGCCCCCAACAGATAATAACGGTGAGGTAAGAGGAAGGCACATACACAGGGGTGAAAGCAGATTCAGCAAATGAGGCCCACTAATACTAGATAGCAGAAAATAGAAAAGGGAATCTATGCGGTCAGTAAAAAACCCTTACAAAATATCCACACTGAGATTTCAAGAACCCCCACACCAACTCACGGTGTGGGGGGAGAAACTCAGTCCCCTAGAGCAACCAGCAAGCGAGGAAATCACATTTTAGCGAGCTGGACTAAAAACATAATGAACACTGATAATCAAAAAATGATCAAACAAAAACTTAGCTTGTCTTGGAGAGACTGGGAGCAAGGTAGACACAAGGAATCTGAAGAGCACTGAATACATTGATAGCAGGCAAGGAACTGAGTCTCCAGGTGAGCTAAATAGGAAACCAACCAAGGATAACGAATCAGCTGATGCAGCCAACCTGCAGAAAGACAACACTACACAGTACCGCTTGTGACCACTAGAGGGAGCCCAAAAATGGAATTCACAACAGGGCCATTATACAGTATGGAGCACTGTGTAGCCATTATACAGTATTGAGCATCATGTAGGGACATTATACAGTATGGAGTACTGTGTGGCCATTATACATTATTGAGCATCATGTCAGACTATTATACAGTATGCAGCACTGTGTGGCCATTATACAGGATTTAGCATGATGTGGGACCATTATACAGTATTGAGCATCATGTGGGGCCATTATACAGTATGGAGCACTGTGTTCCCATTATACAGTATTGAGCATCATGTGGGGCCATTATACAGTATTGAGCATCATGTCGGACTATTATACAGTATGCAGCACTGTGTGGCCATTATACAGGATTGAGCATCATGTGGGGCCACTATACAGTATGGAGCACTGTGTAGCCATTATACAGTATTGAGCATAATGTGGGGCCAGTATGCAGCATGAAGCACTGTGTGGCCATTATATAGTATGCAGCACTGTGTGGCTATTATACAGTATTGAGCATCGTGTGGGGCCTTTATACAGTATGGAGCATCATGTGTGGCCATTAGTGTTGAGCGATACCGTCCGATACTTGAAAGTATCGGTATCGGAAAGTATCGGCCGATACCGGCAAAGTATCGGATCTAAAGTATCGGATTTTAAAATGCGCGCGTGTCCAGCCTCCCGTGACGTCACGGCTTGTGATTGGTTGCGTCGCCCATGTGACCGCGACGCAACCAATCACAACGCCGGAACGTAATTTTAAAATCCTGAAGGACCTGAAATTACGTCACAGCTTGCTGTGATTGGTTGCGTCCCGGCCACATGGGCGGCGCGCGACCAATCACAAGCCGGGACTTTGCGTAAGGAAGTTAAAGCGCGAATTTTAAGCAAACAACGCTGCCGGTTCCCTCGGTAAGGTGCAGGCTGCGTCGGAGAGGTGAGTATAGCAATATTTTTTATTTTAATTCTTTATTTTACACATTAATGTTGTTTCGATACCGATACCCGATACCACAAAAGTATCGGAATACCGGTATCGGAATTCCGATACAGCAAATATCGGCCGATACCCGATACTTGCGGTATCGGAATGCTCAACACTAGTGGCCATTATACAGTATTGAGCATCATGTAGGGCCATTATACAGTATGGAGCATCATGTGTGGCCATTATACAGTACGGAGCACTGTGTAGCCATTATACAGTATTGAGCATCATGTAGGGCCATTATACAGTATGGAGTACTGTGTGGCCATTATACAGTATTGAGCATCATGTTGGACTATTATACAGTATGCAGCACTGTGTGGCCATTATACAGGATTTAGCATCATGTAGGGCCATTATACAGTATTGAGCATCATGTGGGGCCATTATACAGTATGGAGCATCATGTGTGGCCATTATACAGTATGGAGCACTGTGTGGCCATTATACAGTATTGAGAATCATGTGGGGCTATTATATAGTATGGAGCACTGTGTGGCCATTATACAGTATTGAGCATCATGTGGGGCCATTATACAGTATGGAGCACTGTGTGGCCATTATACAGTATGGAGCACTGTGTGGCCATTATACAGAATTGACCATTATACAGTATGGAGGACTGTGTGGCCATTATACAGTATGCAGCACTGTGTGGCCATTATACAGTATTGAGCATCATGTGGAGCCATTATACAATATGGAGCACTGTGTGGCCATTATACACTATTGAGCATCATGTGTGGCCATTATATAGTATGGAGCACTGTGCGGCCATATTTTTTTCTGTTTATAATTATTATTTATGAAACAGTGTGATCAGCAGTGCTAAATGGGTGTGGTTGGGGCATGAATATGGGTGTGACTAGTGGTGAAATGGGTGTGGTCAGGGATGTGGCCTAAAATTTGCCTCAGCGCGCTGCGTGCGCTGCTACCTTGGTCCCTCTTTGCTTTCTTCAAAAGTTGGGAGGTATGGGTACCTGTATGCTACTCGTCTCCCCTAGTAGGGACGCGACTCACTCACTGCTGCGGACCTCATCCCGCTCTTCCTCCTTCCTTGACTGCTGCTGCCCGGGGTGCATGCACAGTGTGCAGATCCCTGGGTACTGTGCTTAGGATGACCACGCGCTTCCTGCCTCTTAAAGGGGCCTGGTGCGCCGCTCTAAAGTGTCCCCAGATCATTATCTGGTGTGAGGCAGTGACCCCTGTTACAGCTAAGGGGTGCTGTATGTGCTCTGCAGAATGTGCATGGAAGCGTAGTGAGGCCATGAGGGCATACTACAGACACAGGTGTGGCTGTAATTAGAATAGTGAAGCAGTGACTGGTTAAAAAGCCCTGTAGTAGTGGGGGAGGTGTGTCAGTGTGTTCTTGGAAGCAGACAGGACAGTAGTCTGCAGAGCTCTCTCTGTGTGGAGCAGCACAGAGGCTAAAGGAACCAGAGAGACTGACACCCTGCATCTTGGACTGTCTTACGTGTACCCGGCTGCACGCCAGAGGATAAAGAGTGCAGTGCTCTGAGCAGGAGCGTAACTACCGTGGTCGCAGCGGTCGCCGTTGCAACCGGGCCCGTCGGGTCGGGAGCCCGGCAGGTCAGAGCAGTGGCATATCTGGGGGGCGCAGCTGACAGCGGGCCGCCTGATGATGCGGCGGTCCAAGGAGGGGGTTGGCAGGGCCAGGGAGCAGGGGGCTGTCTAATTATACTCACCTACTCCTGACGCGGTCCCTGCAGGTCCCTGGCTGCCCGGCGCCCCGGCTTCTTCCTGTACTGAGCGGTCACATGGTACCGCTCATTACAGTACTGAATATGCGGCTCCACCTCCCATAGGGGTGGAGCCGCATATTCATTACTGTAATGAGCGGTAACGGTGACAGCTCAGTACAGGAAGAAGCAGCAGCGCCGTTGAAGCAGGGACTGCACCACGCCAGGAGCAGGTGAGTATAACGGGGAGGGGAGCGCAGCACTGCGCAATATTCACCTCTCCTCGTTCCAGCCGCCACTCTGTCATCTGCAGTGACGCTGAGGTCAGAGGGCGCGGTGATGTAGTTAGTGCACGCCTCTGCCTGAGCGTCATTGCGGAGGAGGCGGAAGATGGAGCGGCCAGCGGCGGCTGGAACGAGGAGCGATGAATATTGCAAGTGCCGGGGGCCTGAGCGACGGAGAGGTGAGTATGTGGGGTTTTTTTTTTATCGCAGCAACAGCAAATGGGGCAAGTGTCTGTATGGGGCCATAACGTTTGTGCAGCATTATATGGGGGCCATAATGTTTGTGCAGCACTATATGGGGGCAATAATGTTTGTGCAGCACTATATGGGGGCCATAATGTTTGTGGAGCACTATATGGGGGCCATAATGTTTGTGCAGCACTATATGGGGCCATAACGTTTGTGCAGCACTATATGGTGGCCATAACATTTGTGCAGCACTATAATGGGGCAAGTGTCTGTATGGAGCATCTATGGGGCCATAACATTTGTGCAGCACTATATGAGGCAAGTGTCCGTATGGAGCACCTTATGGGGCCATAATCAACGTTTCTGCAGCATTATATTGGGCAAATATGTCTATGGAGCAACTTATGGGGCCATTATTAACCTTTATGCAGCATTATATGGGGCATATTTTAATATGGAGCATCTTATGGGCCCATCGTGAACTGTATGGAGCATTATATGGGAATCCTGATTCAATATGGATATTCAAAAACACTTAACCTACTGATGTCTCAATTAATTTTACTTTTATTGGTGTCTATTTTAACATTATGGAGATTCAGGAATGTACCTTGGCTTGGTCATACAGTTTCAATAGAGTTAAGGCTCAAATGGGGAAGGTTTTGGGGGAGGGGGCCCCATTTGAAAGTTCGCACCGGGGTCCATAACTTTGTAGTTACGCCACTGGCGCTGAGTAAGTACAGAGACTTGTTACCGGTGTGCGGTCACCCAGGAAAACTGGACAGAGGGAAGTTCGGCCTGTGTATTTACTGCGTCATATAGCCATGCATTATTAATAGACTGTATGAAGAAGCCGTATACCATATTGACTGTGTGAAGTAACACAATAAAAGAACGTTTTGTTTGAACTTGTTTCGGTCACTGCCGTTTCACTGTGTATGGTCATACCGCTGCATTACATATGGTGGAGAATGCGAGACCAGTGAACTAAGACATACCCCCAGAGAGTGCTGCAGATTGTTGTGCAAGTTGCTGGAAAAATGGAGGAACTTTTGGAGCAGGTTGTGCTCAGTCAGCAAAGGCTTCAACAAGAGACGCTGCAGTTTCAACATTCCCAGCAAGAGATTTTGCAGCAGCAGCAGGAGACGCTGCAGAGGGAGCTAGCAGAGCTTCAACGATATAAAGTGGAGACCTCTAATGTGAGGGGTGAACAGCAGAGTCCTGAAGAGACCCCAAAGGTAAGGGGCGATTATTGGGTGTACCAGTGGTCCTATGTAGAGACTCGGTCTGCCAGGTCTCAAGCAAGTGACTTGTTGCAATTGGTGGAGGAATGGCTCCAGCCTGAGTTCTGTTCTCCGTATGAGATGATGGAGAGAATCGTGGCTGACCAGATGGTGAGGGTTCTGCCGGCCGCCATGCAGCTTTGGGTCGGGCTGAGGGACCTAGGCCACCCGGAACTGCTGATAGAATTGATTTAGCGGTATAAGTCCACTCAGGACATTGCACCAGAGCCCGGGCATGGGGCTAGTAACTGTTCGGTAACATCTAAGCCCATGGACTGTGGGAACACTGGTCAGGAGTCTATGTGTGCCAAGCCTGTCTGTATCACCTCTACAGGCACAGCTGGCGGCGAACCAGAATTGTGCCAGGTACTTGTGAATTGGTGCCGAACAGAGGCTCTCCTGGACACTTGGAGTAAAGTGACTCTGGTCCATCATTCCCTTGTTGCTGGGGACAACACCAACGGACAGAAAGTGGAGTTGATGGGTATCCATGGGGAAATCCAGGAGTACCTGACCGCGGAGGTCAATGTTTCTACACCATGTGGAGACATTAGACATGTGGTGGGAGTGGCAAAGACCCTTCCCTATGGGACTGTTTTGGAAGAGATTTTCCCCTGTTTTGGCCCCTGTGACAGAGTGTAATCCCGATAGGCTCCCCCTAGAGGTAGCAGCAGGAGAAGCTAAAGATGTTGTTTCGGGCGGAGAACCCGAAGATCCTAAGATGTGTGCCACAGGGGTCGCCAATTTAAGATTAGAGTGTAATCCCGATAGGCTCCCTCTAGAGGTTGTGGCAGTAGAGGTTGTGGGGACCCATTGAACCCTGAGCTGGAGGTGTTCCCTGGTAAGGTTGGGACAGTTCAGATCCAGGGTCCTTTTCGGAGACGCAGATATAAAAGACGCAGGTATGAGAAGAGCCGAGAATGTATGATCGCAGAGGCGACTGGGGACGTGCGCATGAGGAACCCTCTGGCACCGGTCAAAGATGGGGCCGGGGGTCAGGGTAAATTAGATAGAGCGCTCGCTAGACAGCAGTGTCAGGAGGCTCTGGTTCGGGTGCGGCGTAGTATAGATATATGCTCAGAGTTGCCAGCAGGGTCCATGGCGTTTCAGCATGATATAGTCACTGAGGCACGAGTAAGGGTACAGATGAAGCGGTACCAGGCGCCCAAAAGCAGATACTTAGGTGACAGGATGACCCATGGGGTTAGTGAACCTGAAGTAAACAAAGTAAAGACCACCCAAAACTGACCCAAATCTGCGGTTAATCAGAAAAGAGGGTGGAGCTGGAGATCGGGGTGGGTGGTCCAGTAATGAAATATGGAGGAGAAACGCAAAGGGGAGGGATGCATGCGCCGGTCGATGTTTCCGGTCCCTACTTTGGTTTCTTAATGTAGTGAGCGGGGATGTCAAGGGGGCATACCGATGCCCTGTCTTTCGCCCTTATGGGGTAACAAATGTTCAACCCCACCGGTATGAACAGGGGGGGAGGATATGTGAGGCAGTGACCCCTGTTACAGCTAGGGGGCGCTGTATGTGCTCTGCAGAATGTGCATGGAAGCGTAGTGAGGCCATGAGGGCGTACTACAGACACAGGTGTGGCTGTAATTAGAATAGTGAAGCAGTGAATGATTAAAAAGCCCTGTAGTAGTGGGGGAGGTGTGTCAGTGTGTTCTTGGAAGCAGACAGGACAGTTGTCTGCAGAGCTCTCTCTCTGTGTGGAGCAGCACAGAGGCTAAAGGAACCAGAGAGACTGACACTCTGCATCTTGGACTGTCTTACGTGTACCCGGCTGCACTCCAGAGGATAAAGAGTGCAGTGCGCTGAGTGAGTACAGAGACTTGTTACCGGCGTGCAGTCACCCAGGGAAACTGGACAGAAGGAAGTTCGGCCTGTGTATTGACTGCGTCATATAGCCATGCATTATTAATGGACTGTATGAAGAAGCTGTATACCATATTGACTGTGTGAAGTAACACAATAAAAGAACGTTTTGTTTGAACTTGTTTGGGTCACTGCCGTTTCACTGTGTATGGTCATACCGCTGCATTACATTGGTCTAAAAAAACAAAATGTAAAAATCTTTTCAGGTCAGCAGTGTTTTATATAAACAACCAAGGGGCACAAAGTCCTGATTGCTGATAGCCGAAAAAGGGAAACTTGTGGTGGCAGAAGAGAATCTCCTGTATCCATCAGCAGATTATCTAAAAGGAAAAAACAATATCAAAGAAGACAAGCAGACTATGTAAGCCGTCACCACTAGCTAAGTCAGGATGTACAGTCACTGAACTCGGCAATATTTCAAAACATAGTAGTACTTTGGGGCCATCCTCAAATAGACCTTTCTTGCATCCAAGATCAACAGGAAGGTGCCAATTTTTTTTCCCCTAGATTCGATCGAATCTCTCTATGGGGTGAATGCCCTGCTCAACAAATGGTCTCAGGAGTTAGCGTATGCCTTTCCACCAATATCCCTGATTCCATTAGTTCTAGGGAAGATTTGGTCATACCAAGCCGAGGTGAACCTGATAGCACCCTTTTGGCCCAAAAGGACTTGGTTCACTGGGTTAAGACTAATGGCAATGGGGGATCCATGGGTTCCCCTGGATATTCTGGAGTTCCTGTCCCAGGGTCCAGTTGTTTTCCTGGGGGTAAGGAAGTTCCATCTAATGGCATGCCGTTTGAGGCAGCTCCTGAAGTCAAATTGGATTTTCCAAAAATTTAGTTTCTACCCTTATGGGGTGTAGAAAGAAGTTAACAAGTAAGATTTATGCAAGAGTCTGGAAGAGGTTTTTACATTTTTCTCAGATAAATCCCTTTACCAGTACCATGGGCTAAGATCTTAGAATTCTTACAGAAAGGACTGGAGATGGGTCTGTCCGTTAATACCCTTAAGGTACAGATATCAGCCTTGAGCAACCACTCACAAACCTACCATTCTTAGAGGGGGCGGTTGTCTAATATTATACCTACACACAAATGAGGCATGAATAGGGCGCCAGTCAACAGATAAGTGTGGTGCTGTTATGATCTGGTGGCCTAAGAGCAGCATGAGACATACTCTGGAGAAGGTGGTACCTGTACTGACCGCAGACCCTGAACTTAACACCGCAACTAGAAGTAGCCGTGGAATGTACCTATCACTCCCTAGACATCTCGACACAGCCGGAGGACTAATTACCCCTAGAGATAGAAAAGGGAAAACTATCTTGCCTCAGAGAAAATCCCCAAAGGATAGACAGCCCCCCACAAATATTGACTGAGAGGAGAGGGAAAAAACATACACAGACTGAAATCAGAATTTAGCAAAGGAGGCCACTTCTAGCTAAATAGAAAGGATAGGACAGAGTACTATGCGGTCAGTATTAAAACACTAGAAAATATCCACCACAGAAAATACAAAATCTCCACAGCTAACTAAAGATATGGAGGGTATATCTGCATCTCCAGAGATACCAGCTTGGCTAAACAAATCCTTATACAGACCAAGCTGGACAAGACAAAAACATGGAAAAGAACTGAACAATAAGGCTACAGCATGTGGACAGCAAAAATCAAGGCCAGAACTTATCTTTGTTGAAATGAACAGCAAAGCAGGAGAGACCAGGCAGGGATGTGAATCCTCCATGAACAATGGACAACTGGCACTGACTAAAGGGTCAAGCAAGACTAAATAGCCCAGTCAGAATTGCAAAAAGTGAACACACCTGATAAATGCTGCGATCCAGAGACAGCAGTGCTACCACTTATAACCACCCAAGAGCCCAAGAGCAGAATTCACAACAGGTGCATAGTGTCTGGCTTTCAGCCTATTAGTGATGCCCATAAGTTTAAAGCAGATGGTAAGTCCAGTACTTTTTAAGTGCACCCCACAAGGACAGAAACCCTTATTTACCGAGCCAATGCTTTAAGACTTAGCTGCGTCCTACATAAAAATGAATAAATCTTCAATAAAATGAGAAAAGAAGATATAAATAAATGAGGTATTGGTTGATATTTTCGTTAAAATACAACAGCGTTCAACCTACAACAAGAGTCCTCATTGTCTTGAAATCTCTAGATAAAAGTTAAATCTAAAATTTTACTGGAATTAAACCCACAATACAAAAAAAAAATTCAAAACACACCACAGAACAAAGAGTGGCCTTACTTACAAACCAAAAAAGCTAGCCACTGTGCACCACACCTATCTGTGTGACTGGTGCCCTTGCAAGCCCCATCTAATTGCATGTATAATACTAGTCTACCTTCCCCCCTAAAAATGGTAGGCTTATGATTGTTTGCTTCATCTGCATTGTGTACCTGCGCTGCTGCTGTGACACCCCAGGTTCCTGGTTGTCACAGTGGCATTGCTTTCCTCACGGTTAGAGTGATGTCATGCTTGGAAGCGAGGGAGGATCTCCTCTATCAGGTACACACAAACATGCAACATGTTCACACTCTAGGCCAGAAGGGGGAGGTCTGATCCAGCTTGTGGCTGGCCCCCTGTATATATATTCTGGTCTGGAGGGAAAGTCAGTCTGCCCGAGACAGGAAAGTCAGCCAGTCTGTCAGAGGAACAGAGCACAGCCAGTCTGAGAGTTCCTGTCAGAGAGACAGAGGAGAAGGAAGCAGAGGGGCCATGCATCCATTTGAAGTGCTGCAGCTCCTAAGGAAAGAGCAAGAGAAAGACGAACAGATTTGCAGAGAGCGTGTAGGAGAAGTGGAGAGCAGAAGAGTGAGACCTGGGGAGAATAGCTGCGATAGAGCTATCTCCCTGCAGAGCGCAGACACTGGTAGCCGGAAGACCGAGGTTGTGAGGGACTCCAAGACTTACAGCAGAAACCAGCAGGACAGCTGGACTACACATCAATTGTCCGGCCTAACACCTGGAGACACAGTGGCGCATAGAGCCCGGGTCATGATAGAGACCCTGTAAAAAGGCTCGAGCCACCTGTCATACAGGTTAGTGTCCCACCTTTAAGAAGGACAGAGAGAACAGTGAGGACCTTGACAGAAGCCACAGGCAGCAAGGGACTACACCACAGCACTAGTAGGAAGGCTTCGAACTCCACCTGGTAAAGGGGACTTTGAACTTGCTTCCAAGCCGGCTGGACCTTGCCTATACCTGTGATCTGGTGCCCCGGACTGTGGCTGCCTGAAGTCTTCAGTAAACCAGGTAGAGAGACTGCAAACCTGTGTCCTCCGTTTCTTTCTACATTACCCACCATCTCCACCTACACACCGGGAGCCCTGGGGACCCAGATTCACCTGTGGGAAGTTATACCATCTTAGCTGCCGTAACATCACCCCAGTGGACCCCTTTAAGCAGCGTCAGTCACCTCTCACCGAGAACCACAGGTGACGTCACAAACACAAACTTTATTCAAAGCCCTTGTACATTGGCCCCGGGCCACGGACCGGGTCGCCGCCGTGACATATCCCTTTAAGTACCAGACCCGGTTCCAAGTACCCCATGGCTCTGGTGGGCGTTCCACTGCTGCCTTTATTATGAGGATCTACTGCATCCCCCTAGTGCATTGGTATTGTGATTTGCTGTTTGGAAGTAAGGCCACTCTTATTTTCTGTGATGCTTTAAATTTATGTCCCATCTGAAAGCAGCATAAACTAGGGAATGAGAATCTGATTCCAGTGATGTATCAGATACTGGGCATCTTGCTGAAGTTTTGATAAATTCTGTTTTATTTGATGTAATTCTAACAGTTCTCTCAGTGAAGATCTCTGTATTCACAATCACACCACTGATTGACAGCAAGAAGCATCAGACAGTCAGTAATAGGAGGCAGGTATTGACAGAGCTCATTGATATCTAGGACTACATTGGTACTAGTTTGCTCATCGTCTCAGTGATAATCGCCTGATGATAAAACAGTGTTTTATGAAAACTACAGCAAGCAGCCCAGTAAATGACAGTGCTGGAAGCATGGTTTCTGTTCCTACATAATGCTGCTCTCATATGATAGCAAAAACCTGTTGACAAAGTCTCTTCAATTTAAAGGAAAGCTTAGGCCCTGAACAACACCAATCATAATAAATGGGGCCCCTACCAGGGGCGGACATACCACATGTGCAGCCGCTGCAGGTGCAGCGGGGCCCAACGGTGGAGGTGGCCCCCTGCAGGAAGGCTAATACTGAGGGCAATCTGGCCTGTTTCTCTGGCTCCGAGGCTCCAGGGGACCCCTGGCCAGATTGCCGTCAGGTGCAGTGGGCAGGTAGCAATTCCTGCAGCTCCACTTCCTACAGGAGAAAATGGCAGAGGAGCGGAGCTGCAAGAATCCATCCTGTGCTTCCTACCCGAGCTTCCTGTCTGAAACAGCCGTGCGGCTGGATGATGTCAGCATTTAGCGCGCTTCTGTGTCAGATAGAAAGCTGCAGATGATGGTGATGCTGGAGCTGCAAGGGGAACATGCAGAAAGGTGAGTGTTAGTGAGTGTGTGTGTGTGTAGAGGTCAGCTGTGGTGTGTGTCTGTGTATAGAGGTGAGCAGTGGTGTGTGTAGAGAGGTGAGCCGTGATGTGTGTGTGTGTCTGTGTAGGTGGTGGAAGGGGCAATGATGAGGGTGGTGGAGGAGAAGGCAATGATGGTGGTGGTGGAATGGGCAATGATGGTGTTGGTGGGGAAGGAGGCAATACTGGAGGTGGAGAAAGCAATGATAGAGGTGGTGGAAATGGCAATGATGGGGGTGGTGAGCAGAAGGCAAAGATGGTGGTGGTAGAAAGTGCAATGATGGAGGTGGTGGAAAGGGTGATGATTGGGTGGTGGGGAGAATGCAATGATGGAGGTGGTGAAAAGGGCAATGATGGGGGTGGTGTGGGAGAAGGCAATGATGGAGGTTATGGAAAGGACAATGATGGGTTGGTGGGGTAGAACAATGATTGGGGTGGTGGAGAGGAAATGATGGAGGTGGTGGAGAAGGCAATGATGGGGGTGGGGGAGAAGGCAATGATGGAAATGGTGGAAAGGGCAATGATGGGTTGATAGGGGAGAAGGCAATGATGGAGGTGGTGGAAAGGGCAATGATGGGGTGGTGGGGAGAAGGCAATGATGGAGGTGGTGGAAAGGACAATGATGGGTTAGTGGGGTAGAACAATGATTGCGGTGGTGGAGAGGAAATGATGGAGGTGGTGGAGAAGGCAATGATGGGGGGTGGGGGAGAAGGAAATGATGGGGGGTGGGGGAGAAGGCAATGACGGAAGTGTGGGAAAGGGCAATGATGGGGGTAATAGGGGAGAAGGCAATGATGGAGGTGGTGGAAAGGGCAATGATGGGGTGGTGGGGAGAAGGCAATGATGGAGGTGGTGGAAAGGACAATGATGGGTTGGTGGGGTAGAACAATGATTGGGGTGGTGGAGAGGAAATGATGGAGGTGGTGGAGAAGGCAATGATGGGGGGTGAGGGAGAAGGCAATGATGGGGGTGGGGGAGAAGGCAATGACGGAAGTGGTGGAAAGGGCAATAATGGGGTAATAGGGGAGAAGGCAATTATGGAGGTGGTGGAAAGGGCAATGATGGGGGTGGTGAGGAGAAGGCAAAGATGGTGGTGGTAGAAAGTGCAATGATGGAGGTGGTGGAAAGGGTAATGATCGGGTGGTGGGGAGAATGCAATGATGGAGGTGGTGAAAAGGGCAATGATGGGGTGGTGTGGGAGAAGGCAATGATGGAGGTTGTGGAAAGGACAATGATGGGTTGGTGGGGTAGAACAATGATTGGGGTGGTGGAGAGGAAATGATGGAGGTGGTGGAAAGGGCAATGATGGGGGTGATAGGGGAGAAGGCAATGATGGAGGTGGTAGAAAGGGCAATGATGGGGTGGTGGGGAGAAGGCAATGATGGAGGTGGTGGAAAAGATAATGATGGGAGTGGTAAGTGAGAGCAATGATGGGGGTGGGGAGAGGACAATGATGGGAGTGGTGATCGAGGACAATGATTGGGGTGTTGGAGAGGACAAAGATGGAGGTGGTGGAGAAGGCAATAGTGGGGGTAGTGGAGAGGACAATAATGGATGTGGAGGAGAGGGCAATGAGGGATGTGAGGGATTGGAATGGAGGTAAGGGGGACTTATAATGATCTTATGAACAGGAAGAGGGGGAGAACATTAGATATGGATGTGAAATGAATTGGGTGGTGGAGAGTGCTAAGCCCCTGATAGAATCCTCCCCTATCTCACAATTCACTGTGATGCTATTGGGGACCTAACATTTTTTTGGGAGAGGAGGGGGTAAGTTGCCTAGGACCCTTTATAATGAACTGAAAGATGGGAGAAGACTCTGTCAGGGACTTGTAATGAAGTGGGAAGTGACGGAGGATGTGAGTACCTGATAGCATCTTCTCTCACCCCCAAACTCATTAGGATGCTTGCACATTTTCCCCCATTAGTATGGGTGAAATACGCTGCAAGAATTGACCTTATGCAGATTTGAATTTGCTGCAAATCTGCAAGGAAAAAATAAGCAACGTGTGCATGAGACTTCAGGGATCTCATTCGCTGTGCTTGTACTGTAAAACTTTGCATATTTTCCGTGTGCACATAGCCTTACAGTTAATTGGGCAGAGACTGAATGACTTATATTATTGGGTGGCAGCGAATATAGTTAATGAGGGGAACAGTGCTGCTTATCACTTTATATTTTTAGTGGTATCTGTATTGAGGGGGGAGACTGTTGTGAATTCTGCTCTTGAGCTCCCTCCGGTGGTTGTTGGTGGTAGTGCAGTTGTCTTGGGGTTGTAATCCGGGCAGGTGTTTCTGCTGATTGCAGCTCTATTAGGTATTTAGGTGTGCAGGATCCATGAGTCTGTGCCAGTTGTCCATTGTACTTGGAGGGATTGCTTCTCTCTCTGGCTCCTCATGCCCTGCTGCCAATTCAACTAAGATAAGTGTCTGGCTTTTTGGTCTCTGTGCACACATGCAGTGTGCTTTGCAATTCAGTGCAATTTATTGTGTTTTTGTCCAGCTTAGACTTTGTTTGGATTTTTCAGTCATACTGGATTCTCAGGAGATGCAGATATACTTTCTATGTCTTTAGTTAGATGTGGAATATTTGTATTATCTGCTGAGGATATTTTTAGGATTTTAATACTGACCGCTTAGAATTCTGTCCTATCCTTTTCTATTTAGCTAGAAGTGCCTCTTTTGCTAAATCCTGTTTTTCTGCCTGCATGTGTCTTTCCTCTTATACTCACAGTCAATATTTGTGGGGGGCTGCCTATCCTTTGGGGTTCTGCTCTGAGGCAAGATAGAATTCCCAGTTCCATCTATAGGGGTATTTAGTCCTCCGGCTGTGCCGAGATGTCTAGGACGTGTTAGGTACATTACACGGCTACTTCTAGTTGCGGTGTTAGTTTAGGGTTTGCGGTCAGTACAGGTACCACCTACTCCTGAGAAAGTCTCTCATGCGGCTCCAAGGTTACCAGATCATAACAGGAGACACAAGTATGTGACCTTGTTATTTTCGGGGCTGCGATGATAATCGTGACAAGACGAATCATGGTTGAGAGATGTTGACATGAAGGTCTTACCAAATGAGAGATGTCAGCAGTAAGTACCTGGATGTAAATATTATTCTGTATCTGATCTGTGTGACTTGGAGTAATAAAGTTATCTGTAAAATCCCTTATTCTACATTCTCACATGTGTGAAATGTCTGTGTGCTTCCACATTTTTTTATAGGACCACACACGGACTCATAGAGCTTTAGAGTTCCACTCACACACCCGTAAAAATTATGGATCTGAGAATGTTTGGTTCTGATCCGATTTTGAGGATCTGCATAGGACATGCTCAATGCGTCTAACAGCAGGCAGCACACCGACACTGCCCACGGATACAGGAATATAGCCTTTTTATGTATAGCACAGCATATTAGTATATGGTGTACTCATTTATTATGTATAGCACCGTCCTTAGTTACATAGTTTCCTCTTTTATTATGTATTACACCATCCCTTATTACGTACCATCCTCTCTAGCTATTTTTGGTGCCGTCCCTTATTATACAGCTTCCTATGCTGTAATGTACAGCCCTGACTGTCATGGTTCCCAATGGCAAGGGAACGTAAGAAACATATAAATAACGAACGAGCTCTCGGGTGATGGAAACTCGAGTTGACCGTGAGCTAAATCTACCACACAACTAATAGTAGCCAGGGAGCATACCTACGGCTTCCTAAATGCCACGCGCCAGCCGGAGGACTAACTACGCCTGGTAGAGGAAGAAACAGACCTGGCTTACCTCTAGGGAAATACCCCAAAAGATGATAGCAGCCCCCCACATGTAATAACGGTGAAATAAGAGGAAAAGACATACACAGTATGAAAGTAGATTTAGCAAAGAGAGGTCCACTTACTAGATAGCAGAAGGATACAAAAGAGGACTTCACGGTCAACTGAAAACCCTTTCAAAAAACCATCCTGAAATTACTTTAAGACTCCTGTGTCAACTCATGACACAGGAGTGGCAATTTCAGCCCGCAAGAGCTTCCAGCTACAGAGAATTACAAAAACTGCAAACTGGACTAAAGATACAAAACAAAGGACAAAGTCCACTTAGCTGATCAGCAGACTAGTAGCAGGAACATGCAACCGAAGGCTCTGGTTACAATGATGACCGGCAAGGAAATGACTGGAGAGCAAGGCTAAATAGGAAACTCCCAAACGCTGATGGAAGCAGGTGAACAGAAGCAGCAAAGTGCAAACAAGTCACCAGTACCACCAGCAACCACCAGGGGAGCCCAAAAAGCGGATACACAACAGTACCCTCCCCTTAAGGAGGGGGCACCGAACCCTCACAAGAACCGCCAGGGCGATCTGGATGAGCCCTATGAAAGGCACGAACCAAATCCGAGGCATGAACATCAGAGGCAGTTACCCAAGAATTATCTTCCTGACCATAGCCCTTCCATTTAACCAGATATTGAAGTCTCCGTCTGGAAATACGGGAGTCCAAGATCTTTTCTACCACGTACTCCAATTCACCCTCCACCAGCACAGGAGCAGGAGGTTCAGTAGAAGGAACCACCGGTACCTCATATCTCCGCAACAGCGACCGATGGAACACATTATGGATAGCGAAAGATGCCGGGAGGTCCAAACGAAAGGAGACAGGGTTAAGAATCTCCAAAATCCTATAAGGACCGATTAACCGAGGCTTAAATTTAGGAGAAGAAACCCTCATAGGGACAAAACGGGAAGACAACCACACCAAGTCCCCAACACGAAGGTGGGGGCCAACACGACGACGGCGGTTAGCAAACTGCTGAGTCCTCTCCTGGGACAATTCCAAATTATCCACCACTTGTCCCCAAATCTGATGCAACCGATCCACTACCGCATCCACTCCAGGACAATCCGAAGATTCAACCTGACCAGATGAAAAACGCGGATGAAACCCTGAATTGCAAAAGAAAGGAGAAACCAAAGTGGCAGAACTAGCCCGATTATTAAGAGCAAACTCCGCCAATGGCAGAAAGGCAACCCAATCATCCTGATCCGCAGACACAAAACACCTCAAATAAGTCTCCAAAGTTTGATTAGTTCGTTCCGTCTGGCCATTGGTCTGAGGATGGAATGCAGACGAAAAAGACAAATCAATGCCCAACCTGGCACAGACTGCCCGCCAAAATCTAGACACGAACTGGGTACCCCTGTCAGAAACGATGTTTTCCGGAATACCATGCAGGCAAACCACATTTTGAAAAAACAGAGGGACCAACTCAGATGAGGAAGGCAACTTAGGCAATGGCACCAAATGAACCATTTTAGAATAACGGTCACACACCACCCAGATGACAGACATCTTCTGAGAAACAGGGAGGTCCGAGATAAAGTCCATAGAGATGTGCGTCCAAGGCCTCTTCGGAATAGGCAAGGGCAACAACAACCCACTAGCCCTAGAACAACAAGGCTTGGCCCGAGCACACACATCGCAAGACTGCACAAAAACACGCACATCTCGAGACAGGGAAGGCCACCAGAAGGATCTAGCCACCAAATCTCTGGTGCCAAAAATTACCGGATGACCTGCCAGAGTAGAAGAATGAACTTCCGAGATGACTCTAGTGGTCCACTCGTCAGGAACAAACAGTCTACCAGACGGACAACGATCAGGTCTATCCGCCTGAAATTCTTGCAAAGCACGTCGCAAATCAGGAGAGACAGCAGACAAAACCACTCCATCCTTAAGGACACCAGCAGGTTCAGAATTCCCAGGAGAGTCAGGCTCAAAACTCCTAGAAAGAGCATCTGCCTTCACATTCCTAGAACCCGGTAAGTACGAGACCACAAAATTAAACCGGGAAAAGAACAACGACCAACGTGCCTGTCTAGGATTCAGGCGCCTGGCAGACTCCAAATAAATTAAATTCTTGTGATCAGTCAAAACTACCACCTGATGTTTGGCACCCTCAAGCCAATGACGCCACTCCTCAAATGCCCACTTCATGGCCAAAAGCTCCCGATTACCAACATCATAGTTTCGCTCGGCGGCCGAAAAGTTTCGCGAAAAGAACGCACAAGGTCTCATCACTGAGCAGTCGGGACTTTTCTGCGACAAAACCGCCCCCGCTCCAATCTCGGAAGCATCGACCTCAACCTGAAAGGGAAGGGAAACATCAGGCTGGCGCAACACAGGGGCAGACAAAAAGCGGCGCTTAAGGTCCCGAAAGGCCTCCACGGCAGCAGGGGACCAATTGGCAACATCAGCACCCTTTTTAGTCAAATCCGTCAGAGGTTTAGCAACGCCAGAAAAACCAGCTATAAATCGACGATAAAAATTAGCAAAGCCCAAGAATTTCTGGAGACTCTTCAGAGAAGTAGGCTGTGTCCAGTCGTAAATAGCCCGAACCTTGACAGGGTCCATCTCAATAGAAGAAGGGGAAAAAATGTACCCCAAAAAGGAAATTTTTTGAACCCCAAAAACACACTTTGAACCCTTTACACACAAAGAATTCTCCCGCAAAACCTGAAAAACCCTCCTGACCTGCTGAACATGAGACTCCCAGTCATCAGAAAAAATCAAAATATCATCCAAGTACACTATCATAAATTTATCCAAATATTCACGGAAAATATCATGCATTAAGGACTGAAAGACAGAAGGTGCATTAGAAAGGCCGAAAGGCATTACCAAATACTCAAAATGGCCCTCAGGCGTATTAAATGCGGTTTTCCACTCATCCCCCTGCTTAATTCGCACCAAATTATACGCCCCACGAAGATCAATCTTAGAGAACCACTTAGCCCCCCTTATGCGAGCAAACAAATCAGTCAGCAAAGGCAACGGATACTGATATTTGACTGTAATTTTATTCAGGAGTCGATAATCAATACAAGGCCTCAGAGAGCCATCCTTTTTAGAGACAAAGAAAAAACCGGCTCCTAAAGGTGATGAAGAAGGACGAATATGTCCCTTTTCCAGGGACTCCTTAATATACTCGCGCATAGCAGCATGTTCAGGTACAGATAGGTTAAACAAACGACCCTTTGGAAATTTACTGCCAGGAATCAGATCTATGGCGCAATCACAATCCCTGTGAGGAGGAAGTGAACCAATCTTAGGCTCTTCAAAAATATCACGATAATCAGACAAAAATGCCGGAATCTCAGATGGAATAGATGACGAAATGGGCACCATAGGAGTGTCCCCATGAGCCCCCCGACATCCCCAGCTTAACACAGACATAGCTTTCCAGTCAAGGACTGGGTTATGAGACTGTAACCATGGTAATTCAAGCACCAAAACATCATGTAAATTGTACAACACAAGGAAGCGAATCACCTCCTGATGGTAGAGTCATACACATAGTCACTTGCGTCCAGAACTGTGGTTTATTACAAGCCAAAGGTGTAGAATCAATACCCTTCAGAGGTATAGGGACTTCCAGAGGCTCTAAATCAAACCCACAGCGCCTGGCAAAGGACCAGTCCATAAGACTCAGAGCGGCGCCAGAGTCCACATAGGCATCCACAGTAATAACTGATAATGAACAAATCAAGGTTACAGACAAAATAAATTTGGACTGTAAAGTGCCAATTGAAATAGACTTGTCAACCTTCCTAGTACGTTTAGAGCATGCCGATATAACATGAGCAGAATCACCACAATAGAAGCATAACCCATTTTTACGCCTATAATTCTGCCGCTCGCTTCTGGACATAATTCTGTCACATTGCATTTTCTCTGGCGTCTCTTCAGAAGATACCGCCAAATGGTGCACGGGTTTGCGCTCCCGCAAACGCCGATCAATCTGAATTGCCATTGTCATGGACTCATTCAGACCTGTAGGCGCAGGGAACCCGACCATAACATCTTTAACGGCATCAGAAAGGCCCTCTCTGAAATTTGCCGCTAAGGCGCACTCATTCCACTGAGTAAGCACAGACCATTTACGAAATTTTTGGCAGTATATCTCAGCTTCATCTTGCCCTTAAGATAGGGCCATCAA
This sequence comes from Ranitomeya variabilis, assembly GCF_051348905.1. Lineage (NCBI taxonomy): Eukaryota > Metazoa > Chordata > Amphibia > Anura > Dendrobatidae > Ranitomeya > Ranitomeya variabilis. Next base: position 844,359,894 of record NC_135233.1, on the reverse strand, counting down.
AGCTTTTTCAGCTTGAATCTCCAAATTAGGTTCCTCATAAAGCAACCCTAAAGCCAGGAAAAACGCATCCACATTGAGCAACGCAGGATCCCCTGGTGCCAATGAAAATGCCCAATTTTGAGGGTCACCTCGCAGCAAAGAAATTACAATCTTAACCTGCTGGACAGGATCTCCTGAGGAGTGAGGTCTGGGAGAAAGGAATAATTTACAATTATATTTGAAATTCAGAAACCGAGATCTATCTCCGGAAAACACCTCTGGTGTAGGGATTTTAGGTTCAGAAATAGGAGTATGCATAACAAAATCTTGTAAATTTTGAACCTTCGTAGCAAGATTATTTAAACCTGCAGCCAAACTCTGAGGATCCATCTTTAAACAGGTGAGCTCAGAGCCATTCAAGGATTATAAGGAGAGAAAGGCAAAGGCAGTAATTAGAGCTGAAATACAACTGATCCAACTATGGAGCAAGCATAGGGAAAAAGAAAAAAAATAAATTTACAGACTTCCTTTTTCTCTCCTTTCTTTTGCCAATAAGTTTAACACATGGCCGGTCATACTGTCATGGTTCCCAATGGCAAGGGAACGTAAGAAACATATAAATAACGAACGAGCTCTCGGGTGATGGAAACTCGAGTTGACCGTGAGCTAAATCTACCACACAACTAATAGTAGCCAGGGAGCATACCTACGGCTTCCTAAATGCCACGCGCCAGCCGGAGGACTAACTACGCCTGGTAGAGGAAGAAACAGACCTGGCTTACCTCTAGGGAAATACCCCAAAAGATGATAGCAGCCCCCCACATGTAATAACGGTGAAATAAGAGGAAAAGACATACACAGTATGAAAGTAGATTTAGCAAAGAGAGGTCCACTTACTAGATAGCAGAAGGATACAAAAGAGGACTTCACGGTCAACTGAAAACCCTTTCAAAAAACCATCCTGAAATTACTTTAAGACTCCTGTGTCAACTCATGACACAGGAGTGGCAATTTCAGCCCGCAAGAGCTTCCAGCTACAGAGAATTACAAAAACTGCAAACTGGACTAAAGATACAAAACAAAGGACAAAGTCCACTTAGCTGATCAGCAGACTAGTAGCAGGAACATGCAACCGAAGGCTCTGGTTACAATGATGACCGGCAAGGAAATGACTGGAGAGCAAGGCTAAATAGGAAACTCCCAAACGCTGATGGAAGCAGGTGAACAGAAGCAGCAAAGTGCAAACAAGTCACCAGTACCACCAGCAACCACCAGGGGAGCCCAAAAAGCGGATTCACAACACCTGACTCTTACATAGTGTATTCTTGTTATTTTTGCTATTCACAGTGCCCTCTTTTATTACATAGTCCTTTCTTGTTAGAATATAAAATGACTGCTGATGGAGCAGCCAGTGACCAGACGACCAGTCCATCAGCTCCTCCATTAGAAAAGAAGCTTTCCCGTGCTACGTCAGCCATCATTGCATTATATATCTAACAAGACAGTACGGTATGTAATAAAGACAGGGCTCTATATAATCCAATGTGTAAGGGATGGAGCTGTACACAACAAGAGAGGCACTGTGTAATAAGAGATGGCAATATATATATAATAAAGGAGACCATGTAAGATATACACATGTATGTGTGTGGCTATAATATAAATATATAAATATATGCAGCTTTGTTGCCATAAAAGAAGGGGGGCCCAGACACATTTCTTGCACAGGGGCCCCAAGCTGTTAGGGGCCCCAAGCTCCTGGCCCCTACAGTAAGATGTGCCTAACTCATTAAGAGGCACACACCACTTAATAAATGAGGCGCATCTAACAAGTGCCATGCACCGCCAGCAGAAAAGTTACTCCAGTCAGGGCTATTCTTATTCTAGACAGTAATGTAACTTTTTATCAATTAGACAAGAGGGTTTAACCACGCCTCAACAAACCCTTGCACTATCCATTTTGGTAAAGCTGGCCTGGCCTGGCCTGAAAAACTCCAAAAGTAAAATAATATTTGCTTAATTTCAGAGATGCACACAAATTTTGCTATATTTGAAGGAGTTTTACGCTGGTGTTAAAATCTTCATGCAATGAAACCTTAGCTGTTTGGGTTTTTTTTACTAGATTTCAGATTATATTGTAACTATTACTTTTTGTAATCATAAAAAGGGGAGAGGGAACAAGGAAGAGTGGGCTCACCACAATCTGAAGCACCTTGTCAGCAGAATACACTGCATGGAGCCACCCTAGTCCAAGTAAATATAAACATGTAGGGGAAAAAAAAGTGGTTCTCCAGGGATGATGGAAAAACAGGTAGTATAAAACTTCACGTTTATTTAATCATATTAAAAGCCCAACAGTTCGGCATGACACAGTGTAGCACTACAGAAAAACCAAGACATTTCAGCTGGGATGCCTTAAGGTACCGTCACATTAAGCGACGCTGCAGCGATAACGACAACGATGCCGATCGCTGCAGCGTCGCTGTTTGATCGCTGGAGAGCTGTCACACAGACCGCTCTCCAGCGATCAACGATGCCGAGGTCCCCTGGTAACCAGGGTAAACATCGGGTAACTAAGCGCAGGGCCGCGCTTAGTAACCCGATGTTTACCCTGGTTACCAGCGTAAAATGTAAAAAAAACAAACAGCACATACTTACATTCACGTCCCCCTGCGTCCACTTCCTGACTGACTGAGCGCCGTACAGTGAGAGCAGAGCGGTGACGTCACCGCTGTGCTGCTTTCACTTTCACTTTGCGGCGCTGAGTCAGAGGAGGAAGCAGACTGCAGGGGACGCAATGTGAGTATGTGCTGTTTGTTTTTTTTACATTTTACGCTGGTAACCAGGGTAAACATCGGGTTACTAAGCGCGGCCCCGCGCTTAGTTACCCGATGTTTACCCTGGTTACCAGTGTAAAATATCGCTGGTATCGTTGCATTTGGTGTCAAACACAACGATACACAGCGATCAAACGACCAAATAAAGTTCTGGACTTTATTCAGCGACCAGCGACATCACAGCAGGATCCTGATCGCTGCTGCGTGTCAAACTAAACGATATCGCTAGCGAGGACGCTGCAACGTCACGGATCGCTAGCGATATCGTTATAAAGTCGTTTAGTGTGACGGTACCTTTAGTCATGGTAAAAAAATATTTAGAATTGACAGTCCTCAGTGGTTGATACCTTTGAGGACTGAGGACTCTCAATTCTAAATATTTTTCTATCCACTGGCTAACACGGTACCAAGATATATATCTTTCCTGTATTAGTCATGGTATTACTTTTTGTATATTGCATGAATAGATGATCACTGTCCGTTTCTGACTATTTTAAGCTTTAAGAATTTGAGTTCCGTCAAAGCCGAAATAATACCCTGAGGAACCATATAACACAATAAATTCAAAGAATAAAGTTATTAGAGAAGATTGCCTTTGACTCATAAATTAAATTAAGGCTGCAAAACTCTATAAAGTGTATGGTTTCCTTAGAAACACTGGTCACAAAGATGCATTTACATTCATTGTGGGATCATTGTATTACGTCCACATTAACTATTCTTAAACTGAGAGGAGCACAGAAGAAACAAAAATATTTTAGGCTACATTCACATATTGGAGTTTGGTGATCCTCTTATTTGGCTAAATATACTGTATTTTTCAGATTATAAGATGCTCCAGATTATAAGACACACCCCAAATTTTGAGGAGCAAAATAGGAAAAAAATATTTTTTTAATGAAATGGTGGTGCTTCTTACAATCTATGCATCTTATTGCTTCCCGGGGGGTGGTGGCTGCTGTGAAGCGGGGTCCCAGGGTCTCTGCTGGAGGAGGCAGGAGTGGGGTAATGCTTCAGGTCGCAGGCTGGGATGGGGGGCGTTCCGATGTGCTGCGCGCTGCTGAGGGTGTCCGAAGCTGCTGCAGATATCTGGCACTGCGGGACGTCCAGTGTTTCTGTTGGGGTATCCAGTGGTGCTGCTGGTGTCTCCAGTGCTACGGGGGCTCTGCCGACATTTTGTGAAAGGCCAGAGCTCCCACAGTTCCATGGTTTCCTGTGCGGTGGACTCAGGAAAAATGGCCATCGGGGGCGGCGCATGTGCAGATGGAGATCTCAGCACCAAGATCTCAGGAAATGTCAGCAGAGCCCCCGCAGCATTGGAGACACCAGCAGCAGCACCGAACGCCTGCGCAGCACCACCGGACACCCCCGTAGTACCACCGGGTACAGTACCGGTAAGGTATATCCACATTATAAGATCCACCCCTCATTTTCCCCCCAAATTTGGGGAGAAAAGTGCATCTTATAACCAGAAAAATACGGTATATATAAAACTGCATTATATAAGTCTGGACTTTGACATTCAGTTTCATAATGGAAATGACTTGTACATCACAATGACATTCCTATGTTCAGGCTATGAATTTCACTTTGACATAGGTATAGATTTTCTCTCTAGATGTTTTACATGTTTGTATCTGATATTTCTAGCTTGTCTGTACTGTATGCTACTGTATATCTAGCTTGACTTCCTGATTCTCTCAATGAATAGTTTGGACACACCTTCTCATTTAAAGATTTTTCTGTATTTTCATGACTATGAAAATTGTACATTCACACTGAAGGCATAAAAACTATGAATTAACACATGTGGAATTATATACTTAACAAAAAAGTGTGAAACAACTGAAAATATGTCTTATATTCTAGGTTCTTCAAAGTAGCCACCTTTTGCTTTGATGACTGTTTTGCACACTCTTGGCATTCTCTAGATGAGCTTCAAGAGGTAGTCACCGGGAATGGTCTTCAACAATCTTGAAGGAATTCCAAGAGATGCTTAGCACTTGTTGGCCCTTTTGCCATCACTCTGCAGTCCAGCTCACCCCAAACCATCTCGATTAGGTTCAGGTCTGGTGACTGTGGAGGCAAGGTCATCTGGCGTAGCACCCCATCACTCTCCTTCTTGGTCAAATAGCCCTTACACAGCTTGGAGGTGTGTTTGGGGTCATTGTCATGTTGAAAAATAAATGATGGTCCAACTAAACGCAAACCGGATGGAATAGCATGCTGCTGCAAGATGCTGTGGTAGCCATGCTGGTTCAGTATGCCTTCAATTTTTAATAAATCCCCAACAGTGTCACCAACAAAGCACCCCCACACTATCACACCTCCTCCTCCATGCTTCACGGTGGGAACCAGGCATGTAGAGTCCATACGTTCACCTTTTCTGTGTCGCACAAAGACACGGTGGTTGGAACCAAAGATCTCAAATTTGGACTCATCAGACCAAAGCACAGATTTCCACTGGTCTAATGTCCATTCCTTGTGTTCTTTAGCCCAAACAAGTCTCTTCTGCTTGTTGCTTGTCCTTAGCAGTGGTTTCCTAGCAGCTATTTTACCATGAAGGCCTGCTGCACAAAAGTCTTCTCTTAACAGTTGTTGTAGAGATGTGTCTGCTGCTAGAACTCTGTGTGGCATTGACCTGGTCTCTAATCTGAGCTGCTGTTAACCTGCGATTTCTGAGGCTGGTGACTTGGATAAACTTATCCTCAGAAGCAGAGGTGACTCTTGGTCTTCCTTTCCTGGGGCGGTCCTCATTTGAGCCAGTTTCTTTGTAGCGCTTGATGGTTTTTGCCACTGCACTTGTGGACACTTTCAAAGTTTTCCCAATTTTTCGGACTGACTGACCTTCATTTCTTAAAGTAATGATGGCTACTCATTTTTCTTTACTTAGCTGCTTTTTTCTTGCCATAATACAAATTCTAACAGTCTATTCAGTAGGACTATCAGCTGTGTATCCACCAGACTTCTGCACAACACAACTGATGGTCCCAACCCCATTTATAAGGCAAGAAATCCCACTTATTAAACCTGACAGGGCACACCTGTGAAGTGAAAACCATTCCCGGTGACTACCTCTTGAAGCTTATCAAGAGAATGCCAAGAGTGTGCAAAGCAGTCATCAAAGCAAAAGGTGGCTACTTTGAAGAACCTAGAATATAAGACATAATTTCAGTTGTATCACAATTTTTTGTTAAGTATATAATTCCACATGTGTTAATTCATAGTTTTGATGCCTTCAGTGTGAATGTACAATTTTCATAATCATGTAAATACAGTAAAATCTTTAAATGAGAAGGTGTGTCCAAACTTTTGGTCTGTACTGTGTATATATATATATATATATATATATATATATATATATAATGACCTATGGCTAAGATTTTGGTGAGGTGAGGTCAAAGGTTTTGGCAAAACATAAGCTGAACAAGTTTATGTATAGGATATTTAATGGAAAAGTTATAGAGCATTCATTTGTACTTCTTGCTCACAGGCAAATTGCATTATAATTCATCATAATGTACACTTTCATTAGGTTTTGTGCTGCATTTGAAAATTGTAAGTAATGTCACAGTACTACACATCTAAATTTAAAGCAGTATGATTTAGTGCAGAAAATGTGACCAAGGTTGTTATGTCATTTAAACAAATTGCAAACAATAATGAACTTGCACCGACGTACAATAGCTAACCATCTGCACGGCATTTCTCAATGACTAATGAGTCAATTAGAGATTTAAAATCCTTATTCTTTTATTGGAATTTATAATAAAAGACACTTTTTGAACTCGGGGTGAAATCACTTTATGTCCAGTGAAAGGCAAACTTTTAATTAAATATTTATAGTTTATAGACTGCAAAATCAGACAGATATTTTAGATCTGTGATTGATATCCATCCCATTAAAGTGTAAGTCCATTGATTTTTTTTTAATTTTTAAGTCTAAAATTCTAATAACAAAAAACTGAATGGCACATCCAAACTAGTCAGAGTAGGTGCATACCAGGAGCAGCTACCTCCATATACAATATTCAAAAAAAGGTTGCACTCTATCGTGCTAAAGCATGTCAATGTGAAATATATGAAATATGATTAGCAATATGGCTTTTTAATACTAGGAAAAAATGAATAAGTATATCTTTCACGGGTTATTGCATTTTAATGCAATGTTGCGGCGACCAAGAAAAATTAATTCTGGCTTTTTGACTTTTTCTCATTATGCCGTTTAGCGATCGGGTTACCGTATATACTCGTGTATAAGAGGAGATTTTCAGCACATTTTTTGTGTGCTGAAAACACCCCCCCAGATTATACATGAGTCACTGTCCAGAAAGCCGGTGGAGGAGGTGGAGCGGCGGAGTAGCGGCAGGAGCCGGCTGGCTGTGGCACAGTGACAGCTGCAGCTGCCGGCTTCCAGAAGACATCATACTCACCCACCTTGCGCCGTTGCTGCATCTCTGTCGCTGCATCTCTGACCCTGCATCTCCGTTGTCCCGGCGCCAGCAGCTCTTCCTGTGCTGAGCGGTCATGTGATACCACTCATTAAGGTAATGAATATACGTACGTCTTCACGCCCATAGGCGTAGCGCGTGGAGTGCCCCCACGTTAAGGGCAGTGAGGTACTCGGTACCAGGTTCTTCTCAGTTCTGGGGATGTCACGGTGGCCCGACCCAGTCCATGACCCTTTGAGGGACATCCAATGAAAAGGAAAGTCTATATGATGTTCGTGACGCCACCTGTGGTATTCGGTCAGGGCGACCGGCGCTGCCTAGGGGTCCGCTGGGGTGATGTTATGGCAGCTAGATGGTATACCTTCCCACAGGTGAAGTGTATCCCCAGGGCTTCCCAGAAGTGTAGATGGTGATGGTGTAAGGCGCGGTGAATAACGAGGACAGAAGGTTGCAGTCTCTTTACCTTTTACTGAAGGCTTCAGTGTCCACAGTCCTGGGCGCCGGATCACGGAGTAGGCAGAGTCCGGTCGGTCTGAAGGCAAATCCAGAGTCTCCTTATCCAGGTGGAATGCAATAGCCTTCCTATGCGCACAGTAACACAGTAGGTCCTCACTTGCTTAAGCTCTAATGAAGTCCTCACTGTTCTTACTCTTCTCTCTCTGTTCCCCGTGGTCGGATAGAACAAAACCCGTATGACTGATGGCCTGAGGCTTGTTTATAGGGACCCTAGAGACACCACAACCCCCACAAGTTGCCACCTGTCTTCTTAGGTATTTTAGGTCTGGTAGCCAACTTGGAATTGACTGTCCTGACAGTCTCTGAAGCAATGGCGTAGAGCACTTTACTCCCTCGGTATCCTGGCTACTGGAACGCGCACCAGAAGGATGCAGCTCCGCACGTCTGCTATCCTCTCTGGTATCCACTTGTTGCTATGCCTTCGTTTCTCACTCACTAGAACACGCTTCCTTTCAATGTCTCTTTCCTTTGGATTCTGCCGCATGGGGGGCAGGCGCAGCCCCGTGTACCCTCGTCCTCCTCAGACTGAAGTCTGGATCTGCTGGAGGTCACTCCAGACAGCTCGGCCTGGAGACCTTTCTCTCTCGGTCTCCAGCCAGGAACTCACTCACTAACTTTCCCTCCAACTACCAGTTTTACCTAACTGTGAGGAGTGGCTTAATAGATAGAACCTTTGCTCCCCCTGGTGGCTGGAGTGTGAAGTGTGTGGTGTGTTTGTGATACCTGGACAGGAGATCTCCTTTATTGCCTCCAGACGTAATATTGCTCCCCCGGGTGGAGGAACAACATTACTGCAGCAACCAGGACTCTGGGGCGCTGCACGTGCATATTCATTACCTTAATGAGCGGTACCACATGACCACTCAGCACAGGAACAAGCTGCTGCTCCAGCACAACGAGATGCAGCGACAGCGCGAGGAGGGTGAGTAGGACTGGGGGAGGGTGAGCCATGCATACAATGACCGGGGTAGCCGAGCCATGCATACAATGACAGGGAAGCCATGCATACAACAGGGAAAGCCACACATACCAGGTCAGGACCGGGGGAGCCACACATAGCAGGACAGGATGGGAAGAGACACATACCGGGACAGGACGGGTGAGGGACACATACCAGGAAAGGACGGGGGAGCCACACATAGCAGAACAGGACAGGGAGAGCCACACATATCAGGACAAAATGGTGGAGCCACAGAACAGAACAGAACAGGGGAGCCACATACCAGGACAGGACGGGGGCCATGCATAGCAGGACAGGAATGAGGGGACAGTGAATACCCGGCTTATACTCGAGTCAATAAGCTTACCCAGTTTTCCCTGGCAAAAATAGGTGCCTCGGCTTATACTCGAGTCGGCTTATACTCAAGTATATACAAGTAATTCTCTTTTATATTGATAGATCAGGCGATTCTGTACGCGGCGATAGCAAATATGTATATGTTGCTTTTTTATTGTTTTATTTTTGTTATGTTTTGTATTTTTAAATGTTTTTAAAAACATTTTTTTAATTTTGGCATGCTTCAATAGCCTGCATGGGAGACTAGAAGCTGCCATAATCCGATTGGCTCTGCTATATATAGTAAATGATCAGATCGCCTGTATGTAGAATAAATGCTCACTTGCTGTGAGCGCTGACCACCAGGCTGCGTTCAGAGCAATCTGGCAGTGACAACAATAGACGTCTGCTAGAGACCTCTGGTTGTCATGCCAACCTATCGGTGACCCGCGATCACGTGACGGGGTCACTGATGGGATTTCCGGCACACTTGCCAATAGCGCACGCATTAAATGCTGCTGTCAGAGCTTGACAGCGGCATTTAACTAGTTAACAGCGGCGGGTGGATCGCGATTCCACCCGCGGCTGTTAGAGGCACATGTTAGCTGTTCAAAATGGCTGACAAGTGCCGGAAAAGATGCCGGCTCAGTGCCAGAGGCCACATCGAAGGGAGGAAGTCTGACATCAGCATACTATTACACCCAATGTCGGAAAGGGGTTAAAGAAATTTCATGAAAAATCTAAAATCTCCCCATTTTTATTCTGGCCAATCAGCCTTGTAGAGATCACTTATATGTAGTTATTTCATTATAATGACAGCATGGATAACAATCAAAAAGAACACCATTATGCAATATAAGTAACACTAGACCCACAATAAGTGATGGTCACATCTCCTCATCTTCTCCCATCCCAACGCAATGACCTCTGCACAGGTTACAGAGCATGCCTAGAAAACTCTCACACATATGTCAAAAAACATCTCCAGTCTGTTTACTGTAGTTCATGTATTTATATTTCTCTGAATACTGTTAATGAAACTCGCCCATGTTGGCTGCCTTTGTACAGATAATTTACTATAATATCTACATTTGGAAAAGAAAAACAAAACTATATAAACTCTAGTGGATGAAGGATATAAATAATGAACAGAGCAGCACTGCACAGTGACCTATTCAAGTAAAGGTCATTAATATTATGTGACCAGAAAACCAATTTAATTATCTGATTTAAATTAGTAAAAAAAATAGTAAGTAATACATTTCTCTTAATAAAATTCTGGTAGCTTTTAATCACTGCTAGAGGACATTTACTACATACCGATTTACATTCTTCTCATAAAGGGTAATTAGCAGAGTAATTTGGACCAAAACCAATGGCTTTCACATGTGTTTATCTTATGCTCTGGTCTCATTTACACTGGTATTTGTATATATTTGTTCAGGAATAGGAATATGAAAATAATTCAAGTGCTGATCCCCTTGCACCTTTGACTATACTAGAACTGCCATAGTCTCCATCACTGCACTTTTTTTCTGGTAAAAATGATGGAATTTGCAATGGACTCTATTAAAGGAGGTTCCAACACAGATGTGAACAAAGATTTAAATAGTATGTGCAAGAATTTAAGAGAAAAAGAAAAGAGAACCAACAAATGTGGAATATGAGCAAAGTTGGCGCATTTAAAAATATGAGAATAAAGCAATGTTTTGTATTTAAGTATTTTAGCTCCCAGCACTGTTTTTTTTTTTGTTATGACATATTGCGATTGATTATACATTAACATTAAACGATGGGGTCACATGTTCCTGCGATTTTGCGATTAACAATGTTGGAAATTTTGGCTGACTCCTAATTGCATGCACATGAAGCAGCAAGTACAACTGCAGGTTCACACAATTGCGATTGGATTGAAACATTCACGGACTAAGGGTACCGTTACACAAAACGATTTACCAACGATCACGACCAGCGATACGACCTGGCCGTGATCGTTGGTAAGTCGTTGTGTGGTCACTGGAGAGCTGTCACACAGACCGCTCTCCAGCGACCAACAATGCCGAAGTCCCCAGGTAACCAGGGTAAACATCGGGTTACTAAGCGCAGGGCCGCGCTTAGTAACCCGATGTTTACCCTGGTTACCATCGTAAATGTAAAAAAAAAAAAACAGTACATACTCACATTCCGGTGTCCGTCAGGTCCCTAGCCGTCTGCTTCCCGCACTGACTGAGTGCCGGCCGTAAAGTGAAAGCAGAGCACAGCGGTGACGTCACCGCTGTGCTCTGCTTTTACTTTCCGGCCGGCAGTCAGTCAGTGCGGGAAGCAGACGGCTAGGGACCTGACGGACACCAGAATGTGAGTATGTACGGTTTGGTTTTTTTTACATTTACGATGGTAACCAGGGTAAACATCGGGTTACTAAGCGCGGCCCTGCGCTTAGTAACCCGATGTTTACCCTGGTTACAAGCGAACGCATCGCTGGATCGGTGTCACACACACCGATCCAGCGATGACAGCGGGAGATCCAGCGACGAAATAAAGTTCCAAACGATCTGCTATGACGTATGATTCTCAGCGGGGTCCCTGATCGCTGCTGCGTGTCAGACACAGCGATATCGTATGGATATCGCTGGAACGTCATGGATCGTACCGTCGTAGCGACAAAAGTGCCACTGTGAGACGGTACCCTAACAGAATGGTCAAGATGGAGAATAAATCTAGTCACACTCTGATCAGACGGCCCGATTCTCTCAGTGGGACCCTAGGCCCTCAAAGCCTTTAGGACTTTCATGTTACTAGCAAATCACTTATCTATCAGATAGCTCAGGCGTTTTGTACCGTCATTTGAAGCTGTTATCACAGTTACATAGTATGTAAATATTACACTGGGCAATAGCTTGATTAACTGATTACATCTTAATCAAAAGGACTTACTAATCAGTGACTCTAAGATAAATATATAAGTACTTTCTATATGCTCATTATAATGTAAGTGCTTTTGAACCTCTTTAAGTGATTTTCTAAGGTTCTTTTTAAACTTCAAAGTGAAACATTAATTAAATGTCATGTAGCATTTATGCATTTATGAATTCATGTACTTGTAATACAAAGGTAGGTAACCTAAGAATTGTGTTTTGTTATAATACTATGCCTTGCATTAGACCAGTAGTGAAGCCTTGTATCTGTCATACAAAGAAAGATTTGGTTATGCTTATCTGAAACTAGCCTGATGCTGCAGTTAGACCTGACAATTTCAGCCCATCAATACACCTTTAACAAGCCCAAGCTTGACTGTCTCCAAGTACGTTGGCACTCGATTACCAGCATGTTAGCACTAGAACTATTGCTAAGGCCGGGGTCACACTTGCGTGTGCAATGCGAGAAACTCACACAAGTCTCTCGCATCAAAACCCGGCACTGCCGCCGGCACTCGGGACCAGAGTGTGCGGCAGCATAGAAATACATGTAGTTGAACGCTCCGGTCCAGAGCGCTGGCGACATTGCCGGGTATTGATGCGAGAGACTCTTGCGAGTTTCTCGCATTCCACATGGAAGTGTGACACCGGCCTAATACAATTAATCTGTCCCCATATTATCGGCAGCGTGTTCTCTGTTTACAACAGGCAATGTGCTGCTGAAAACAATGATTTCTTCTCTAGCATAAACGCCAGCATGTTTACACGGGTATTACCTTAAACTGTCGTTTGTCAATTATCTACTCGTGTAAAGGCACCATAAGGGATGAAGTTGTAATTAGATTTTGAAGATAAGCAGATGTTGTATACAAGGTGCATATTATACCCAACTGCACACTGAATATTAATGTGGTAGTATACTATCAAAAACATGAGAATAGCTGGACATTTACAGCTGGTGTTAGTCAGGCAACTATTTTTAATTGTAAAAAAAAAACTTCTGTCTCGCAAAACAGTAAACCAGTCATATTTCCATAATAATTACTAGATGCTGGGAACAGATATTGTGCAATACAGCTTCCAGGCAGGTAGCTCTTTTTTTAAAGATGTTTTAATGAAGATAAACATGCCATAACAGAGTCATTTAGCATAAAGATTAGGAAAACACTTTATGTTGCATGAAATGAAACTTTACATCAAATAAAACTCCTGACAGCAGCTATATTCATAAGAAAGACAGAGACTGGGTGAAAAAAGATGCATTAAAGGTTATATTCAAACTGCGTGAAATCTACATGATGAACGTGTATTTGCAACCCTAGTTTCCAAACAAGTCTCTAAGGTCTAAAGGTCTAAATGCATGGAAGGTGGGTATCAAAAGCAGAAATTCACAGACAACCGAAATACTTCAAAGGGGTGTTAAATGGGTGAAAGTGCAACAAAAAAAGCCATTTATCATTTATTAAAATCCTCTGGGCTCTCATGATTATTGGGATTTTTTATTGTTTAATTTACTGCTCATTACCAAGGTTACCAGTCACCTCTGCAGTGTAGCCTGAGGTGGCTAGTTTCCCAGGCAATGAGAGCATACTTGCTCTCTTTGCTTTAGCGTATTCAAGCCTCACTCTGGATCACTGGATCCTGGCCAGCTTCAGTGCCCCTGTACCACTCGAATAAGCTACCTCTGCTCTGATTGCAGTACAAGAGAGAGCACAGTTATGAGCGGCACAAACATGTTGAAATATTCATCTTCAAGCATGCGCTTGCCCTGAGAAGTACTTGGGTTCTTCTGTTCGTAGCACTCATAATCGATACTAAATAAATTGAATGTTTTCAAAATTTTGTTTCCATTTATTACAAATTTTCATATCATTAACATGCTTATCGATCCTGTGATTTTCAAAGTTACGCAAATTTTCCCTCTTAATGATGCAGTTACAAAGTTGAGCACCGTAAGCATGTAAATATACATGCTGATATTAACAGGTACGCAGATAAAACAACCCAGACAATGAGGAGACAGTGGTACTTGAACCAACAACTATTTTTTCGGTTAACACACTAAAAGGGGTGCCTTAGGCACAATAACAGGGAATAGCGCAAACAGTGAAAGTGAAACAAGTTATGTTACAAGAAGAATATAGTAATTCACATGAACAGGATATTGACACAATGCTTTTTAAACACTATTGTTCTATCATTACTATTAAATAATTGCTATCGTCAGTGATGTCTTGGTTCTAATATCCTAACCTAAAGGGTGTCACTGTCACTACTGGGCTCATCAAAATCATTATTCTTTAGACAACTCTGAACATCAAACAGGCCCTAATGAGAATCGATGATATTACCTGCTAGGCCGCAAAACCCAGGTTGGTGAGTTACTCACCCCACTCATGACACTGGCCTTCATTCCCTGAAGCACAGCCCCTGTCCACACTTTGTACCGTACGTCTACACTGGAATTGACAACTTACATGAATGTCCCTTCACTGTGGCCTAGTCATCTCTCTTTTAGCTCTAACTCTGATCACTAGTCTCAGTTTCACTGGCTCTTGTCTTTCTCGGGTCTTCACTCGGGTCTGGTCTCTCTTGGGTCTTCACTCTGGTGTAGTCTTTCTCGAGCCTTGACTCGGGTCTATTCTCTCATAATGGCAGCTATAAGCCAGTTTACTGTAACGCATGTCCGTCTGGCTACAGGTTCGAACGTCAACTCCTCCTCTTTACTGCCCTACCGGGCCTAACTTCTGGTACCTTCCCCTATCACCCCATATCTTCTCTCCCATTTGCTTCCAAACTCTGTGAGCAGCACGTCCATGCTGAACTTTCCTCTCACTTTGCATCTAACTCTCTCTTCGACAACCTACAATCTGGCTTCCATCCCCACCATTCTACTGAGACTGCCCTGACCAAAATTACTAATGACTTAAAGCCAAAGCTAACAGACAATTCTCTATACTCCTTCTTCTAGACCTGTCCTCTGCCTTCAACACAGTTGACCACTGCCTCCTACTACAGATCCTCTCTTCCTTTGGTGTCAAAGACCTTGCCTTATCTTGAATCTCCTCATACCTTACCAACCGCACATTTAGAGTTTCCTACTCCCATACTACCTCTTCATCTCGCCCCCTCACTGTTGGTGTCCCTCAAGGCTCTGTGTTCCAACATGTCCGGTTATCCACCACATTTGGATCTTTCAAAAGAAACCTGAAAACCCACCTCTTCAAGAAAGCTTACAACCTGTAATGACCACATGGCCACCTCAACACCATTGGAGCTACTGCAACCCCCAACCTACTGTCTCCTTCCCCATAAACCTGTAGAATGTAAGCCTGCAAGGGCAGGGTCCTCTTCCCTCTGTACTAGTCTGTCATTGTCAGTTTGTTTACCGTCAGTGATATTTGTATTTTGATGTAACTCCTTCTCATGTACAGCACCATGGAATTAATGGTGCTATATAAATAAATAATAATAATATTTACTAACTGTGCCACAGCTATCACCTAACCTAGTGTCTTCTGCAATCTCTTCCCCGAGGGAACATGCGCTTCACTCTTGGGGTCCTACTAATGCAATTATTTCTTCTGTCACTTTCTCTATCGTCTTTGACCATTTGATGGCAATGTTCGCTTGCAGCCACTCTGTTAGGCATTAACTGTGTGCATCTTGTCACTTCAGGCTTATAAAATACATATACCTATATACCTACATACAGTACATAAACACATAAATGCAGGCTTATATACAGACACAGATAGACGCATGCATTCAAATGCACATACAATCATGGCCAAAAGTGTTGGCACCCTTGAAAATGTTCCAGAAAATGAAGTATTTCTCCCAGAAAATTATTGTAATTACACATGTTTTGTTATGCACATGTTTATTTCCTTTGTGTGTTTTGTAACACACAAAAAAACAGAGAAAAAAAGAAAATTGGACATAATTTCACAAAAAAAAAAACAAAATGGGCC
The DNA here is from genome assembly GCF_051348905.1 of Ranitomeya variabilis. Classification (NCBI taxonomy): domain Eukaryota; kingdom Metazoa; phylum Chordata; class Amphibia; order Anura; family Dendrobatidae; genus Ranitomeya; species Ranitomeya variabilis. The sequence continues at coordinate 844,343,946 of NC_135233.1, read as the reverse complement.
AAACAAAATTTTTGGCACCTTTCCAAAATTGTGGGTAAACAACTTTGTTTCTAGCATGTGATGTTTGTTCAAACTCACGTATGGCAAGTAACAGCTATGGGCAATATGAAAATTATACCTGAAACCAGATTAAAAAGTGGAGAAGTTGACTCAATATTTGCATTGTGTGTCTGTGTGTGCCACACTAAGCATGGAAAACAGAAAGAAGAGAACAGTCTGCAGACTTGAGAACCAAAATTGTTGTACATCAACAATCTCAAGATTACAAGTCCATCTCCAGAGATCTTGATGTTCCTTTGTACATGGTGCACAACATAATCAAGAAGTTTGCAACCCATGGCACTGTAGCTAATCTCCCTGGTTGGGAAAGAGAAAAACTGATGAAAGGTTTAAACGCAGAATAGTCAAAATAGTGAATAAGCAACCCGAATCAAGTTCCAAAGAAATTCAAGCTGTTCTGCAGCCTCAGGGTGCATCAGTGTCAACACGAACTATTCATTGACATTTGAATTAAATGAAACACTATGGTAGGAGACCTACGAGAACCCCACTGCTGACGCAGACATAAACAACCTAGCATGCAGTTTGCCAAGATGTACGTGAGTAAGCCAAACCACTCCTGGGAAAGCATCTTGTGGACAGATGAGACCAAGATAGAGAATTTTTGTAAAGCACATCATTCTACTGGATACCAAAAACGGAATAAGGCCGGCAAAGAAAAGAACACAGTACCTACAGTCAAATTTGGTGGTAGCTCAAAGAAGTTTTGGGGTTGTTTTGCCGCCTCTGGTACTGTGTGCCTTGATTGTGTGCAAGGCATCATGAAATCTGAAGATTACCAAGGGATTTTGGGTTGCAATGTAGTGCCCAGTGGCAGACATTAACAACTGTAGCTGAAAAACTTGTCAAAGCTTAATTATAGTGTGTAATGTGTATGTGTATAATGTATAATAAAAGAAAGGACAGGTTAGTGTAAAAGAGAAAAAAACATACCATTGCTAAGAATGTGGGTGTGAAAGCAGGACCACCACCACCACTGTCACTAGCTGTCTGGGTAGTAGTGCTAGCAAACGCAAGCCACAACAGGCCTTCTATGCCTTTAACAAGTGAAGAGGAAGCAGAGTGTATTTTAGAAGATATGGCACATTTTTTTCTCTGTCACAGCATGATGATGAAACCTCTGATAGTGATGCCGTCAATTTGAGTCAATGTTCTTCATAGAACTGTCTGATCACAAATGACTAAGATGGATTTTTGTAAGTGTTTTTTTTTTCTTATTTTAAAAAACATGAAAAGTATGTCAGTGCACAGTGTTGTTAAAAGAGCTGTTGTTTATATAGTGAGGTTTCTTTCACATTACTAAAGGTACCTTCACACTAAACGATATCGCTAGCGATCCGTGACGTTGCAGCGTCCTGGCTAGCGATATCATTGTGTTTGACAGGCAGCAGCGATCTGGATCCTGCTGTGATATCGCTGGTCGTTGCTGAAAGTTCAGAACTTTATTTGGTCATCAGATCGGCGTGTATCGTCGTGTTTGACAGCCAAAGCAACGATGCCAGCGATGTTTTACAGTGGTAACCAGGGTAAATATCGGGTTACTAAGCGCAGGGCCGCGCTTAGTAACCTGATGTTTACCCTGGTTACCATTGTAAAAGTAAAAAAAAACAAACAGTACATACTCACCCTCTGATGTCTGTCACACGTCCCTTGCCGTCTGCTTCCCGCACTGACTGTGATTGCCGGCCGTAAAGTGAAAGCAGAGCACAGCGGTGACGTCACCGCTGTGCTGTACTTTACGGCCGGCAATCACAGTTAGTGCAGGAAGCAGACGGCAAGGGACGTGTGACAGACAGCAGAAGGTGAGTATGTACTGTTTGTTTTTTTTTACTTTTACAATGGTAACCAGGGGAAACATCGGGTTACTAAGCGCGGCCCTGCGCTTAGTAACCCGATGTTTACCCTGGTTACCCGGGGACCTCGGCATCGTTGGTCGCTGGAGAGCTGTCTGTGTGACAGCTCTCCAGCGACCACACAGCGACGCTGCAGTGATCGGCATCGTTGTCGATATCGCTGCAGCATCGTTTAATGTGAAGGTACCTTAAGGCTGTACTTGTGGAATGGGTTGGATATAGTCCTAGGAGACCTAAAAAATTTTGGGGAAAATGGCCGGATGCACTTACCAGGAGACACATCCCAGGCTGATGCGCGGCAGTTTCACAGATGATAGGTGGTACGGGGGCTCCGCTGGCATTTGTGGAAATCCCGGAGCCCCCACACATCCATCCCAAGCTGGTGCATGCACTTTTGTAGATCTCATTCTGCACATGCGCCGCCTCCAGTGGCCATTTTCATGGAAACCAACTCATTACAGCGATGGAAGTGCAGGGGCTCTAGCCTTTCAAAAAATGTCAGCGGAGACCCCGCACCACTGAGCATCTACAAAGTGAGCGCACCAGCCTGGGATGGATGTGTTGGGGCTCTGAGATTTCCACAAATGCCGGTGGAGCACAGTGTTGTTAAAAGAGCTGTTGTTTATTATCAGGTTACCATCAGTTTCTATAGTGAGGTTTCTTTCACATTACTAAGGCTGTACTTGTGTTAAAGAGAGTGGAATGGGTTGGATATAGTCCTAGGAGACCTCAGATTGTTATACACATCATTTCAGGGCAACTGGAGTACCTGCTAATCGTCAATAATCGATTTTTCAAATTAAATTTTCAAACGATTCAATCATCTCTAACCAGTTTATCTCTGATATATTCCATAGAAATATAGCCCATGCGTATGTATAAATAATAACAGTAATAGGTGTTTGTTTTAGAGTTTTTGGTCTTCAAAGTTGTTTTGTCACAAATTTGCACTTCTGATATTATGGGCGCCACAACAGAAAGTACAAGAGAAACCATGATTATTAGAAAAATAGAATAAATTCTTAGAACTCATCACGTAAATAGAAAAACTCTGATAATATCACTACTGGTCCAACTGCTGACGAAGAGTTTCATAAATACAAGTAAAGGGAAGATTGTGGCACTTTCGATTCTTATTAAAATGTAAAACTTCATTATTTCAAATCCATTAAAATGTTACAACTGCTGTGTGGATAAGATCATGTTTTTCAATGATTTGAGAGATGATCTTATCGACACATCAAAACCTAAGATAAAAAATGAGCAAATAATCTGCCGTAAGTAAATAAATAGTAATACTTGCAACCTTGGTTCCGTTATAATTTAAATGTTGCTATTTTCCTTTCAGGCCAGCAAGGGTTAATGTCTGTTTTCTTGCTAGCAGCTACTGTGTTGCCGGTTAGCTGATGTGGGTGCTGACCACTCCCACCATCCTTTAAATATTCACCTGACACATCAGCTGACTGTCGGTGATAGAGTAACCTATATTATCCAAGCCTGGAGTAAGGAGCTCTCTGGTTGCAGTGGTGCATCTGCTAGCTTTGTGGAGTTCGTGGTCATGGTGCCTTTCCTCTGCTGTATGGTGTTTTGCAGCAGAGACAGTTGTAAAGTTAAGTTCCCTCCACCTGTCTGTCTTGTGTTTGTCACTTTCCCTGTGTTGTTCATCATTTGTAGTGGTGATGCTAGCATCCTTGCCGGCCAGTGCACTAGCCAGGATTAGTAAGGTGATAATCAGGGTTCAGGCACGTGATGGTGACGGGGGGGAAGGACCCACTTAGGGTGTTAGGGGAGTGTAGGGACAGGCTCAGGTTGGAGCTAAGGAGGTGCCCTGTCCCTTTTTCCCTACGGTTGGGGCCTTCCTCACCCCATTCCATCTCGTTGTTGGTATAAGTTGTGTCATCCGCTGGTCTTAACCATGTTGGTTTGTGACATTATCTGGAGTGCCCCCAGACGCAGGGCCGCGGGGTACTCGGTACCGGGCCTCTCTGTCTCAGTCCTGGGGTTGTCACGGTGGCTAGACCCGGTCCGTGACCCTGCTAAGGGGCGTCCAATGAAAGGTGTGATGATGATGCATGGTGCAAGGTGCGATGAATAACAAGGACACAGGGTTGCAGTCTCTTTACCTCTTTACTGAAGGCTTCGGGATCCGCAATCCAGAGCACTGCTAACAGGGCTGGCTGAGACCGGCCGGTCCGAAGGCACATCCAGAGTTTCCTTTGCAGGTGGAAATCAGTGCCTACCTTCTAGCGCCTGTGTGTTGTAGTACCTCCCTGCTGAGCACCACGGGATAGTCCTCACAACTGGTGTCTGTTTCTGATGTTCTTTCTCTCTCCGTCCCCCAGATGATATGGCTAGGACGCACCCGTATGACGGGGTAGGCCTGGAGTTATTTTATAGGGACCCTAGAGACGCCCCTCTCCCACAATTGCCTCCGTTGTCTGCTTAGGTGATTTAGGTGAGACAGCCAACCTAAAGTTAACTGTCCTGCTGCTGTTTGAAGTAATGCTTGGAGCCCAATACTTCCTCGGCGTTCCGGCCACCGGCTACGCGCCTCAGTAGGATGTTGCCACGATCTTAGGGCACGACTCCTACTGGTTCTATTCTCCTTTGTGCTGTGATCTCGTTTCTCACTTCTCCACAATAAACCTCGCTTCGTGTCCTTTCTTAGGATGCCACCGCAACGGGTGCAGGCGCAGCTCCGTAACGATCTGTCCTTTTCGCTAGGCCACTGTCAGGATCCCACCCCTGACAGAGACCCCCCTGAATCTTCCCAGGAACTCCCTCTCTCACAGGATGTTGCCTGGGCAAAACCCAGTCAGCTTCTCTCTAACTTCCTATCCAACCCCCAGTTTTACCAGAGTGTGAGGAGTGGCCTAATACATAAAACCCTTTGCTCCCCCTGGTGGCCAGAGTGTGAAGTGTAATGTGTGACTGTGATACCTGGTCAGGTGAACCCCTTTAGTGCAATCAGATGTAACATCACTCCCCTTAGTGGCAGAGCGACATTACTGCAACGACCAGGACTCTGGGGCGCTGCATATCACCGACCCATACTTTTTTCCGGTGAACCTATAGCTCAAGCACAGGCTTTTCCTCACCTGATCCATACCCTCACGGATAAAGTTAAGGAGTTGCAGTGTCAGGTTGTGCAGCAGCTTCAGCAGGTGTTGAGGTTCTTGGTCTCAGCTCATGTTCAGGCTCAACTGGAACCCAAAATATCTCACCCTGACCGGTTCTTTGGAGGGAGAGAGAAATTTATTGTATTCAAAGAAGCATGTAAGCTATATTTTATACTTTGCCCTTGTTCTTCAGGGAGTGAGGAACAGTGTGTGGGGATTATAGTCTCTCTTCTCAAGGATGATCCCCAATCCTGGGCCTTCTCCTTGCTGACCAATTCACCATCTTTGCGATCAGTGGACAAGTTTTTGTGGCATTGGCGCTGGTGTATGGAGATCCTGATGGCATCTCCCTGGCTGAGTCTCGACTCCATAAGTTCAAGCAGGGGGGTCGGCTGGCTGAGGAGTACTGCACAGAATTTGGGGGATGGGCCACTGACACTCAGTGGAATGACCCTACTCTTAAGAGCCATTTTTGTCAGGGTCTGTCAGCTAGGCTTCAGGATATTCTGGTGCAGTATGCTACTCCTGGGTCATTGGAGGCAGCCATGGCCCTTGCTATTCGCGTGGCTAGACGACCCAGGGAGAGACATACTGTACATCGAATCTACCCCATGTTGCTCTTTCTAGGGAGGAGGACACACTGGTGCAGACAAAAGAACCTATGCAGGTGGGAGGAGCCTCCTCTCAAACTAGGTTGCCTGCAGTTCGCCGTGGGATGGGGCATGTTTCTACCGTGGTCTTACAGATCATTTCATCAATGTCTGCCCAGCTCACACCAAAGTACGTTCTCCATCACAAAAGCCGCGTTCCCCTGGTCATGTGGAGGGAGACAACCAGGGTGTGCACATTTCCTCCATCTTTTCGTCTCAGTGTAGCATTCTGGCTGAAGTGGTGGTTGGTAGGTTAACTGAGACTATAATAGTGCTTGTGGATAGTGGAGCTGGAGTCAATTTGGTGGTTTCTTGCTTTGTACAGACCTATGATCTGATCAGTAGGTTGCTGGCAAGACCCATTACCATTTGACTCTGTTCCTCTCAGTCAGGGGAGTGTGACCCAAGTAGTAAAAAATATTAACCTGCTGTAGGGGTTTTACTCACTTGGGCGCGACAGGAGGAAAACAAGAGGCTTGTTCCTTTAAAAGTTCATGGGGGGTTTGTTGCTTCATAAACCCCAGAAGCAAAAAAGAAAATAAAGAGCCTTTAGATCAGGCAAAAACAAGACAAAATCTCCATAGCAGGGCTCTGCTCCGCCAGGCCTGTGGGCACACAGGCTGGGTTAGTGTCCAGTTCTCAGGCTCGGTCTGGAGCCAAACACACAAAAGGCCTTCTCCCTCCCAACACACAGACCATGTGCCAAACACCCTCCTTTATATAGGCTGTAACCACACCCAAAGGTGAGGTATGTGGGTAGCCAGACCCATCCATCTCTCATAGCTACCCACAACCCGGTCCCAGGTGCACCAAACAAACCTCTTAGGGTATGTGTCCACGTTCAGGATTGCATCAGGATTTGATCAGGATTTTTCATCAGTATTTGTAAGCCAAAACCAGGAGTGGGTAATAAATGCAAAAGTGGAGCATATGTTTCTATTATACTTTTCCTCTAATTGTTCCACTCCTGGTTTTGGCTTACAAATACTGATGAAAAATCCTGACCAAATCCTGATGCAATCCTGAACGTGGACACATACCCTTAGTGCTTACATGCACTAAAGAAAGTACTCTGGGTTACAGCACAGAGAGCAGCCATCTCTGTGACACATACAGTACTTCCCATCGACTACACGGCCATTAGCCTCCTTACATACCTACCCCTCTGCCTAAAGCTGTGGGGCTTGGCACTTTCTATTACCAGACAAGGGATTCTTGAGAGGGCATCGGCATTACCATGTAGCTTCCCTGCTCTATGTTCTACATGGAAGTTGAAATCTTGCAGGGCTAAGAACCAACGGGTGACACTAGCATTTTTAGCCTTTGTTTCCCTCATCCACCTGAGTGGAGCATGGTCAGATACCAATCTAAACTTACATTCTACCAGATAGTACCGTAATGTGTCCACCGTCCACTTTTTGGCCAGGCACTCCTTTTCTATGACTGAATAATTCCTCTGACATGATGAAAGCTTCCTACTCAGGTAGAGAACAGGGTGCTCCTCCTCATGTATCTCCTGAGAAAGGACTGACCCTAAATTGACATCTGAGGCATCTGTTTTGTTTATAAACTCTTTCTTAAAGTCGGGGGCCACCAGAACCAGCTGTTTACACAGAGCTCCTTTCATTTTTTTAAATGCGGTCTCTGCCTCTTCAGACCATTTGATCATTACTGATTTTGTCCCCTTAAGGAGATCAGTCAGGGGCGCGGCCATCATGGTGAAGTTTGGGATGAACCTCCTGTAGTATCCCACGATCCCCAGGAAGGCTAACTTTTTGACAGTGGTCTCAGCCATGTTTGGATTGCCTCCACTTTACTGATTTGGGGATTTATCTCACCTCTCTTCACTACATATCTCAGGTATTTTGCTTCTTCTTTCCCCAAAGCACACTTTTTCAGGTTGATTGAAAACCCTGCCTTCCTTAGAGCATCAAACACCACCTTTTCCAGATGACTCTCCCAGTCTGGGCTGAAGATAACAATATCGTCCAGGTATGCCGTGGCGTATTGCTTATGGGGTCAAAGAATTCTATCCATAGCTCTCTGGAAGGTCGCCGGGGCCCCCTGCAGTCCAAACAGCATCCGGACATACTGGAAGCACCCATGCGATGTAGAAAACACAGTCTTCTCCCTGGCTCTCTGTGCCATGGGGATCTGCTAATAGCCCTTCATCAAATCAAAGGTGGTTATGTACCTTGCAGGCCAAGTCTCTCAGCTCACTGACATGTGACATGGGATATGTCGCACTTGGAGACCTCATTGAACTTCCGAAAGTCATTGCAGAATCTCCATTCCCCATCGGGCTTCAGGACCAGAAAAATCGGGCTTGACCAACCACTCTTAGATTCCTCAATGACTCCGAGTTTCAACATACGCTCCACCTCCTTGGAGATCACTTCTCTACGGGCCTCCGGAATCCAATAAGGCTTCACGTTTACATGCACATGTGGCTCCATCAGAACTTCATGTTCTATGACCTTTGTGCACCCCAGAATTCCGAGAACAGGTCCCTGTTCTTCTGGAGCAATTCCCGGCCTTCCTTTTTTGGGTCTTCGACAGCGTCTCCACTATGGGGACACCTCCAACTTCACCTTCTGGCTGGCCCAGCAAGCACGGAGTTTGAGCTGGCTCTCTGCCTTGCCATGGCATGATGAGGTTCACATGGTAAACCTGATATGGTTTCCGTCTACCTGGTTGATTAATTCTATAGTTTACATCACCAAACTTCTCCACCACCTCATACGGCCCTTGCCATTTGGCTAAGAATTTGCTCTCCACAGTAGGAATTAGGACAAGGACTTGGTCTACCGGATTGAACTACCTCACTCTGGCTGACCGGTTGTAGACACTGGCCTGAGATTCTTGTGCCTGGAGGAGGTGTCCTCTTATGATGGGCATCACCTTCGCAATCCTCTGCTACATCAGTGCCACGTGTTCGATGATGCTTCAGTGGGGCGTGACTTTGGCTTCTCAGGTTTCCTTGGCATATCGAGGAGACCTTGTGGATGTCGGACATACAGAAGTTCGAATGGCGAGAACCTTGTAGATGCCTGGGGAACCTCACGGATGGAGAACAACAGATACGGTAAGAGACAGTCCAAGTCTCGACCATCCTTTTCAATGGCTTTCTTCAGCATGCACTTCAGCATTTTATTAAACCTTTCGACAAGGCCATCTGTCTGATGATGGTACACTGAAGTCTTCAACTGGCAGATTTGCAGGACCTTGCATAACTCCCTCATCACCTCACTCATAAAAGGTGTTCCCTGGTCAGGATCTCCTTTGGTAAACCTGTCCAGGAAAAAACATGGACCAACTCGCAGGCTATACTTTTTGCGAAGGAGTTTCTCAGGGAAATTGCCTCAGGATAGTGTGTGGCATAGTCCAGGATGACCATTATGTATTGATGCCCACGCGCAGATTTCACCAGGGGACTGACCAAGTCCGTAGCAATTCTCTCAAATGGTACTTCAATAATGGGCAATGGCACAAGGGGACTTCAAAAGTGAGAGATGGGGCGGTTAACTGACACGTAGGGGAGGACCTGCAATAATTTGCAATTTCCTGGTGACACCCGGGTCAATAAAACCTCTGCACAATACGTTTTCTCATTTATTCCACTCCCAGATGTCCCCCCAAGATGTGTGAATAGGCCATATCCAACACCTTCCATCTATAGGGCTCCGGCACTATTAGCTGTTCCACTAGCTCCTCCATCACTTTCGTGACCTGATACAACAACTTCCCACTCATCATAAAATAGGGAAACCTTGTGTCATTCCCCGGCTCCTGTGCAACCCCAATAATGACAGTGACATTATTGAAGGCTTATATAGAGTTGCATCCCTATGTTGGGCAGTCCCAAAATTCTCACTGGTCACCCCTAACACCGGAATGTCAGACTCAGGGGACACTTCCTCCTCATCCCTCACAAGGACACAAAAGAGAAACCCGTCTGCCTCTGGGTGTTGTGATACCTTATGAGAGTTCACTGGTTCCCTATTCGTGCCAGCAAACTCAGAACCCTTTCCCCACAGATCCCAAAATAAACAAAAGTTCCCGCCTATAATTATAGGGTGTCCTTAGCATTGCCATGAATGCACCGCATGCTGACTTTTTTCCCTGGGATCAGTTGGAGCGGAAGGGTAACCCTCACAAGGGTCACTAGACTCCTGGAGTCTAGCAGTGCCGCCACCTCTCGCCCGTTCACCTTCACGGGACATGCTTGAGGCCCCTCGCTGAGTGGACAGTTCACACTGCAGGCTGGAAACACATAATATGAACATCAGCGTCCTATGCTGCGGTCCATCTGCTCAGGGTCAGGGGACAATGGGCAGCTATATGGCCTTGGCCGTGGCACCTCCTGCAAACAATATCACCCGTAGGGACATTGGGCACCACCTCCCCAGCCCCTTTGGACCTCGGATGCCCCACACCCTTTTGGGCCTCAGCCCCCTGTTGGAATCACCAGTATGGAGTGGGCTGCCTTCCCACAGAACCTTCAACCCCCTGGTATCTCTCTACTAGTCCGATCATCGGCATTCCGGGGATCACCTTGGGCAACCAAAGTCTGTATGGGCCTCAGCAGGGAGTGCACAAACCGGTCCATCACCATCCGTTCTACCATCTGCGCAGGCGTAGAGGACTCTGGCTGCAGCCACTTCTGGACCAGGTGCAACAGGTCAAACATTTGGGAGTGCGGTGGTTTGTCCTGATAATACACCCAACAGTGAACCCACTACTCCCTGAGAGTCATTGTCACCCCCAAGCATGCAAGAATCTCAGTTTTGGCTTGCTATACTCTTTGGCATCCTGCAAAGCTAAATCATAGTACGCTTTCTGGGGTTCTCCCATCAAGTATGGCACCAGTACCTCTGCCCACTGCTCTGGCGGGAGTTTCTCCCTCTCAGTGACCCTTTCAAACACCGTCAGCAAGGCCTCGGCATCATCCCCGGGAGTCAATTTCTGCAAAGCCCATCTTACCGCCTTCCGGATGTGGGCATCATCAGCCGGACTTGGGGTTTGGGGGCTCATCCTGCCCTGGATGGCAGTTGCCAGAAGCTGCATCTGCTGCCGTTGCTCCTGCTGGCTCTGCTGAATCTGCTGAAACAACAGCCTGTTGGACTCTTGTTGTTGCTGCTGCGATTGAACCAGGTGTTTCAGCAGGTCCTCCATTTTGTCTGGCGATGCTTGCTGGCTTAACCCAGGACATGTGGCCCTTCCTGTAGCAGTCGCACGTCTCTGCTGGGAACACTGCCGCATTCTCCACCACTTGTAGGGTTTTTACTCACTAGGAGTAATGGGAGGAAAACAGGAGGCTTGTTCCTTTAAAAGTTCATGGGATAGTTTATTGCTTCATAAACCCCAGAAGCAAAACAGAAAATAAACAGCCTTTAGATCAGGCAAATACAACACAGAATGTCCATAGCAGGGCTCTGCTCCGCCAGGGCACACAGGCTGGGTTAGTGCCCCACTTTTCTGTTTTTGATTTTCAACAAAAATTTTAAAATAGCCAATAAATTTCGTTCAACTTCACAATTGTGTTCCACTTGTTGTTGATTCTTCACCAAAAATTTACATTTGGTATCTTTATGCTTAAAGTATGATATGTGGGAAAAGGTTGAAAAGTTCCAGTTAGCCGAATACTTTCGCAAGGCACTGTACTTACTTGGGGAATCGTGTTGTCAAGTCGTCTTTATTGTATAATGAACGCTGTAACAACAAAACACAAAAAATCAGTTGCAGAATTGTACTTTTTCACTTTACTACTGTACTCATTCAAATGTACATTTGCTATTTCATGTTAGCAAGAATCGCCAGTCTGCCCACCATTAACTCTTAATCCTAATATAGAGGGTCTTGATTAAGGCAAAAATATACATAATTTTGCTTGATTTCTGTGCACTCAAAACATTGAAAGTGCTATTTAAAGAAAGTGTAATTTCCAACACTGATTGCATACTTGCAGCGAGCGAGAGAAGAGAACCACTGAATGTAGTCTTCACAGTGGACACAGTAGCTTCTTGACATAAATAATGGTAGCAATGTAAGTTTGCTGCTTTGATAGAAAAAAAGTAATAAAAGTATACTGTGCAACGTCTGAAAAATATCACATTTCTTTGATTGCTGGAGGAGCGTTCAGGGTATGTGCACACGTTGCGGATTCGTGTGCGGATTTTTCCGAGCAGAATCTGAAAAATCCGCAGGTAAAATGTTTTTTTAGAATGGTGTCACATTTGGGTATTTTCTGTCATATAGTCCCTTAAAATAACTTTTTGTTGTAAAAATGAGAAATTGCTGATCAACATTTAACCCTTCTAACTTATCCCCCCCAAAAAAAATTATGCTTAAAAAATAATGCATATGTAAAGTAGGCATGTGGTAAATGTTATTTATTAACTATTTTGTGTGACCTAACTCTCTGGTTTAAGGGCATAAGAATTAAAAGTTTAAAAATTATGACATTTTTTAAATTTGGGGCAAATTTCGCATATTTTCACAAATAAATGCAAGTCATATCAAACAAATTTTACCACTATGATGAAATACGATATGTCCAGAAAAAAACATTCTCAGAATCACTGGGATCCGTTGAAGCTTTCTAGAGTTATTACCACATAAAGTGACACTGGTCATAATTGTAAAATTTGGCCTGGTCATGAAGGTGAAAACTGGCTTCGGGGATGAAGGGGTTAAAGTAGTGGACAACTTATTTAACTGTATTATTAAAGCCATCAAAATTTTAATAGAATCATAGAAAATGCTAATTGAAAAAAGATAATAAAATAAATAATAATAATAACAATAACACAGGTCAACAAAAAAAATTTGCCAAATTTTGCCAGTCATCATGATGACTGTTATTTCTGTGCAGTGCAAGTGCAAGGATTCAATAAGCATAAGAAACGAAAATGGGAGTAACATGGAATCTGCAAGAAGGCCTGTCCCTCATTGTGAAGATGTGCCTGTACCTGTGTTTACCATAAATAACAGTCATCATGATGATTTTTTGGCTCTCTCCACACCATTGGAACACCAAATTTGAAGCTTTTTCTTTGTCCTTTGCTCCATTTTCGTAATAATTCGATACATGCTTTGCACACTATGTGTGGTGCCCAAAACTTGTCTTGGTCCCCAAGCATAACCCCAAAATAGGCAAAATACACTTTTTTTACGAAGTCTGTTATGTTTCTTCTATGTTTTGGCAGTGTGTATTCACCACAAATGTAACAGAATGAGTCTGGATCGTTAAGACAACTTCTTCTTGATGAGTTCATGCTTTTCACTGGAAAACAGACAACAACATAAAGTTAGCGCAAAAATCAAGCTATGAACAAACTTTTAGAACACTAATTAACACAAAACTATATTGAGAACTGCTCAGTTCAAGTACTAATCCAAAGAAATTAATGAGATGATGCGTTCGCATTTACCAACAAGTGCTATAAATAAGATACCAAAAATCTCAAAAACTTGAGCCAATCTGGCAAAACTGATGACATATTCAGAATCAGCACCCCAAAAATACCCCAAATTCATTAAAATATTTTGGACACCAGAAAAAAAAAATTTTTTTGTTGACCTGTGTAATAAATACACCCAAAAGTCCAGTTCATCAAGACCGGAGTTGTTTACAAGGACAAACTTTTATATAGATCGTTACACAAAGGAGGTTGAGTTTGAAGCACTTTATATAGATTTCAGGTATCAACTAACATTTCTGGCTGTCCTATCAGTTTGCAAGACTGTTGTACTGCTGTAAGGGAAAAAGTTTTCTTCTAAAAGCACCGTAAAATATATATAAAAAAGTGATCTATTCAGTTCAGTTAAACGATATGCATTATAAATCCTGCCTGTATCATTTTAATCTACTCTAATGATTTCTCTTTAATATTTCATACACGACCTACTTCCACATATAGAAAAAAATCCTTTAATTTACAGCATGCTCATAAATTCCTAAAGAGTGCATCATTTGCGGTTATTAGAACAATGGTTTCTACCAATGATTATCACAACAGACATCATTACATACAATGTGACAGAATTATGCAGATGAGAGTTTACATAAAAAATATGAATATCTACTAGAGATTGATGTTAGACATTTAGGCTACTTAATTACAGGCGTTGTATTACAGACCTGCCAGAATAGTCATATATCTAGTATTATTCTCTGAGCCATTCCCTTGATTTCCAAATCCATTACATTGGGCACCAGATACTGTTAATAATGTAAAACATTATAGATTGGCACTGAAGAAAGTTGATGTAATATTCTTGCTAGGAAGCTGTAGCAGAACACAGTGATACTTTGTACTTTGAATCTACAATATACCCGCTGGCAGATGACTCAATAGGATACTAACCTCAAAGTTCTTAGCTTAAAGCTTTAAAATAAAGAGTAGCAAACAAAGTTACCAGAAGCAAATTGAGATATGTTACATTCACATGGTATGTAATTGTTTTATATCATTTAAAAAAAAAATGTAAAACCTAAGTATACCATGCTGATATCAAGGCTGTAAAGCCATGCAGCTATTAAGGGCTATATTTAAAGCAGATATTAGACATTAGTGCCTTGAGCGGTTACATAGAAAAATAATTTTTAGTTGTGTTAGATACGAAGGCCAACTGGGCCCCTCTGGCCATGCAAAGTAAGGACCTTGTGAAGCAGAGATTTCTATGGAAATGTTGCAAAGCAACTAAAATAACAAGATATTTTGAAGTGATTTATTGCAACTGGGGCTGTAGGACTTCACAATAATTTTTACGGCATCAAAATTGTTAAACACAATACTTCTTGTTTTAGAAGGATAAAAAGGCAAAAAAAATGTTCTGATCAGGGATTAAAAAAAAAAAAAAATAGAAAAACAAATTAAACTGATCAGCGGGAACAGATGTCAGAGAGTGCTCTTAACACTTATTTCTATGCCGTCAGGTCTCATCACTAGGATGTTGAACGTACATCTATTACTGACCAACATGTGCCTAGCTGATCATTTGCATCGTTTCTTATCTCCTTGTATATATTTTTTTCATCTTGTTATATTGACTTTAAGAATGTCTGACCTATAAATCACAAGATGTGGAAATAAAAGGTTCAGCAAGGTGTAATGCCATAGCAGCTGAAGAGGCAGGATTTGCATTATATATGATAAGACATTATTAGCTATCTGCAATGCTTCTGTCATGGTTTGGACAGGGTTAATGCCCTGTTCTCTCAGGGTTAATTGTTTTGGCCTCCTTTTGGATCTGGGAGGGATATTTATACCCACTCTGGACTAGGATTCTCTGTCAGTTATACTTTAATTCTGTCTGAGTGTCTGACCCCCTGGTGTGCATACTGTGCTGTTTGTTTGCTCTCCGTGCTCAATCTGGTCAGTTTGATTCTCTGCCTATCACCAGGAGTCTAATAGACAGACTGAATGCATGAACCAATCTTTGGAGAAAATTCTGAGATGCCTGGCCTCTTCCAGACAGGAGGACTGGTGTGAGGCATTGCCCATGGCAGAATTTGCGTTCAACTCTCGTGAGTCAGTCCACTGGAAATTTTCCCTTTCAGGTCAACTATGGGTTTGACCCACATTTTGGGGAATTTTCCTGCATGGATTCTGGTTGTCCTGGAGCCGAATGCATGGTACAACGTTTGAGAACTCTTTGGAGGGAGGTTCAGACAAACATCTCTAAAGCCCGTAATAGGTACAAACAATTTGCAGACAGGATGAGGGTGCCAGGTCCAGCGTTTGTAGTAGGGGAGGTGTGGTTATCCACCCATAATTTCAAGCTTAAGATTCCCTCTATGAAGCTTGATCCCAAGTTTATTGGTCCATACAAAATTGTGGAGGTAGTCAATCCGGTGGCCTACAGACTACAGCTGCCCACCCTCTTCAAAATATCTGATGTCTTCCACAGGTCCCTGTTAAAGCCAATGGGGATGGTTAGGGAAGATTCTTTATCCGCTACTCCACCAGTATTGGTAGAGGGACAGCTGGAGTACGAGGTGGGGCACATCATTGACTCTCGGTGGGTGCGCCGGAAGCTCCAGTATTTGATATATTGGAAAGGGTATTCTTTTGAGGATCGGTCATGGGTTCTGGCCAGTACGGTGCACGCCGATCGTCTGGTGCGGGCCATCCATGCCAGATATCCAGATACTATCATGGTTTAGACAGGGTTAATGCCCTGCCCTTTCAGGGTTAATTGTTTTGGCCTCCTTTTGGATCTGGGAGGGATATTTATACCCACTCTGGACTAGGATTCTCTGTCAATTATACTTTTGTTCTGTCTGAGTGTCTGACCCCTTTGTGTGCGTGTGCATACTGTGTTGTTTGCTCTCTGTATTCGATCTGGTGTTTGATTCTCTCGGCTTTCTGACCTCCGGCTTCCACCTTACTATCCTTCTGTCTCACCCACCAGTACCTCACTTATCACCTGGTTATTGACCTCCTTTGCACCCCAGCACCTGGCTTTGCCCCTGGCTACTCCCCCTCTGTCACATGGTTCAGGTCCTGCTTGCTACCCGGTGAGTTCTTTGCCATTCTGCTCTGGGCTCCCTTTGTGCGGTGAGTAGCCTCCCAGCAGTAGTTACACCCGGAGCAGAACGGCGGAGAAAGCAGGGCATTAACCTTGTCCAAACCATGACAGCTTCCTCTTTATCACAGACAGAGCATACATACAGGTGCTTCTCACAAAATTAGAATATCATCAAAAAGTTTATCTATTTCAGTTCTTCATTAGAAAAACTGAACCTTATTATATAGAGTTATTACAAACATGATCTATTTCATGTGTTTATTTCTGTTAATGTTGATGATCATGGCTTACAGCCAATGAAAACGCAAAAGTCATTATATCAGTAAGTTAGAATACTTAATAACACTCAATACTTGGTCAGGGCTCCTTTTGCATCAATTACTGTATTAATGTGGCATAGCATGAAGGTGAGCAGCCAGTGGCACTGCTGAGGTGTTATGGAAGCCCAGGTTGCTTTGATAGCAGCCTTCAGTGTTGTGAATTTGGATTCTGGGCTCCCCCGGTGGCCGCTTGTGGAATTGGACTTGTCATCCTCTTTCCTGTTTCACCTGGTTCCATCAGTAGTGGGTGTCGCTATTTAAGCTCATTTCTCTGGTGGTTTCTTGCCGGTCAACAATGTTATCTGATGCCTCTCAGTGCTTGTTCCTGCTTCTAGACAACTACTAGATAAGTTGGACTTTTGTCCATGTTTTGTTTTGCCTATTTGTTCCAGTTCACAGCTGAAGTTTTGTTACTGTGTCTGGAAAGCTCTCGTTGATCAGGGATTGCTACTCTGGCGTTATGAGTTAATGCCAGAGTTTAAGGTAATCTCTGGATGGTGTTTTGTTAGTGTTTTTCTGCTGACCATGAAAGTATACTATCTGTCTTCTGCTATCTAGTAAGCGGACCTCAAATTTGCTAAGACTATTTTCCTGCTGCGTTTGTTGTTTCATCTGAACTCACCGTCATTATATGTGGGGGGCTACTGTCTTCTTTGGAATATTTCTCTAGAGGTGAGCCAGGTCTTATATTTCCCTCTGCTAGCTATTTAGGTCTTAGGCCAGAGCTGGGCATCTAGCGATAAATAGGAAATGCTACCTGGCTATTTCTAGTTGCGCGGCAGGCTTAGTTCATGGTCAGTATAGTTCCATCTTCCGAGAGCTTGTCCCTCTATAGGCTTGCTATGATCTCTGCCTGCAGAGATCATGATAGTTTGACCGGCCAATAAAGTGTTAAAGACCCAGGTTGAGAAAGGAGAGTTATTAGAAGTCTGCTGGAATTTTTTTTTTTTTTTTTCCTCCAGTCTGCCTTGCTGCAGTCTTTTTTTTCTCTCTCTCCTCCTAATCTCTGTATGGCTCTGTGTGCACCTGACAATAATGGATCTCCAGAGTGTAACTGTGGGTTTGAATAATCTCATCACGAAAGTACAAAATTTACAAGATTTTGTGGTACATGCTCCGGTATCTGAGCCGAGAATTCCTTTACCGGAGTTCTTCACAGGGAATAGAGCTAGCTTCCAGAATTTCCGAAATAATTGTAAGCTTTATTTGTCCCTGAAGTCTCGTTCAGCTGGAGACCCTGCTCAGCAGGTTAGGATTGTGATTTCCTTGCTCAGGGGTGACCCTCAAGATTGGGCCTTCTCATTGCCAGCAGGGGATCCTGCGTTACGCGATGTGGATGCGTTTTTTCTGGCCTTGGGCTTGCTTTATGAGGAACCTCATTTGGAACTTCAGGCAGAAAAAACTTTGATGGCACTATCTCAGGGGCAAGACGAAGCTGAAGTTTTCTGCCAAAAATTCCGTAAATGGTCTGTGCTTACTCAGTGGAATGAGTGCGCCTTGGCGGCAACTTTCAGAGAAGGTCTCTCTGATGCCGTTAAGGATGTTATGGTGGGGTTCCCTGTGCCTGCAGGTCTGAATGAGTCTATGACAATGGCTATTCAGATTGATAGGCGTCTGCGGGAGCGCAAACCGGTGCACCATCTGGCGGTGTCTATGGAAAAGACGCCAGAAAGTATGCAGTGTGATAGAATTCTGTCCAGGAGCGAGCGACAGAATTTTAGACGGAAGAATGGATTGTGTTTCTATTGTGGGGATTCTACTCATGTTATATCAGCATGCTCTAGGCGTACAAAGAAGCTTGATAAGTCTGTTTCCATTGGCACCATTCAGTCTAAGTTTATTTTGTCTGTAACCCTGATTTGCTCTTTGTCATCCATTGCCACGGACGCCTATGTTGACTCTGGCGCCGCTCTGAGTCTTATGGATTGGTCCTTTGCCAATCGTTGTGGTTTTGATTTAGAGCCTTTGGAGACTCTTATTCCTCTGAAGGGGATTGACTCCACCCCATTGGCTAATAATAAACCACAATACTGGACACAAGTAACCATGCGTATCAATCCGGATCACCAGGAGATTATTCGTTTCCTGGTGCTGTATAATTTACATGACGATTTGGTACTGGGATTGCCATGGTTGCAGTCTCACAACCCAGTCTTGGACTGGAGAGCAATGTCTGTGTTGAGCTGGGGATGTAAGGGTATTCATGGGGACTTACCTTTGGTTTCTATTTCGTCGTCCATTCCCTCTGAAGTCCCTGAGTTCCTCTCTGATTATCAAGACGTCTTTGACGAACCCAAGCTTGGGTCGTTACCTCCGCACCGTGAGTGCGATTGTGCCATAGATTTGATACCGGGTTGTAAATATCCAAAGGGTCGTTTGTTTAATCTGTCTGTGCCGGAACATGCTGCTATGCGGGAATATATAAAGGAGTCTTTGGAAAAGGGACATATTCGTCCATCTTCTTCTCCTTTGGGAGCTGGGTTTTTCTTTGTCTCAAAAAAAGACGGCTCTTTGAGACCATGTATTGATTATCGGCTTCTGAATAAGATCACTGTTAAGTATCAATACCCATTGCCATTGCTTACTGATTTGTTTGCTCGTATAGAGGGTGCTAAGTGGTTCTCTAAAATTGATCTTCGTGGGGCGTATAATTTGGTGCGGATCAGGCAGGGGGATGAGTGGAAGACCGCATTTAATACGCCCGAGGGCCACTTTGAGTATTTGGTCATGCCTTTTGGTCTTTCTAATGCCCCTTCAGTTTTCCAGTCTTTTATGCATGATATTTTCCGCAATTTTCTGGATAAATTTATGATAATATATCTGGATGATATTCTGATTTTTTCTGATGACTGGGACTCTCATGTCCAGCAGGTCAGGAGAGTTTTTCAGGTTCTGCGGTCTAATTCTTTATGTGTGAAGGGGTCTAAGTGCGTTTTTGGGGTCCAGAAAATTTCCTTTTTGGGGTATATTTTTTCTCCCTCTTCCATTGAGATGGATCCTGTCAAGGTGCAAGCTATTTGTGACTGGACTCAGCCCTCCTCTCTTAAGGGTCTTCAGAGATTTTTGGGCTTTGCCAACTTTTACCGCCGATTTATTGCTGGTTTTTCGGATGTCGTTAAACCACTGACTGATTTGACCAGACAAGGCGCTGATGTTGCTAATTGGTCCCCTCATGCTGTAGAGGCCTTTCAGGAGCTTAAGCGCCGTTTTGCCTCTGCCCCTGTGTTGCGTCAGCCTGATGTGAATCTGCCTTTTCAGGTTGAGGTTGACGCTTCGGAGATCGGAGCTGGGGCAGTGTTGTCGCAGAAAGGTTCCGACTGCTCCGTCATTAGGCCTTGTGCCTTCTTTTCTCGCAAATTTTCGCCCGCAGAGCGGAATTATGATGTTGGGAATCGGGAGCTTTTGGCCATGAAGTGGGCGTTTGAGGAGTGGCGCCATTGGCTCGAGGGGGCTAGGCATCAGGTGGTGGTATTGACTGACCACAAAAATTTGATTTATCTTGAGACTGCCAGACGCCTGAATCCTAGACAGGCGCGCTGGTCTTTATTTTTTTCTCGCTTTAATTTTGTGGTGTCATACCTACCGGGTTCTAAGAATGTTAAGGCAGATGCCCTTTCTAGGAGTTTTGACCCGGACTCTCCTGGTAATTCTGAACCCACAGGTATCCTTAGGGAGGGAGTAATTTTGTCGGCCGTTTCTCCTGATCTGCGGCGGTCCTTGCAAGAGTTTCAGGCGGATAGACCGGATCGTTGTCCGCCTGATAGACTGTTTGTTCCGGATGATTGGACCAGCAGAGTCATCTCTGAGGTACATTCTTCTGCATTGGCAGGTCATCCCGGAATTTTTGGTACCAGGGATTTGGTGGCAAGATCCTTCTGGTGGCCTTCCCTGTCACGAGATGTGCGAGTCTTTGTGCAGTCATGTGACGTTTGTGCTCGGGCCAAGTCTTGTAGTTCTCGGGCTAGCGGACTGCTGATGCCCTTGCCTATTCCTAGGAGGCCTTGGACACACATCTCGATGGATTTTATTTCAGATCTGCCTGTTTCCCAGAAGATGTCTGTCATCTGGGTGGTCTGTGACCGTTTCTCTAAAATGGTCCATTTGGTTCCTCTGCCCAAGTTGCCTTCTTCTTCTGAGTTGGTTCCTCTGTTTTTTCAGAATGTTGTCCGATTGCACGGTATTCCTGAGAATATTGTTTCTGACAGAGGTACCCAATTTGTGTCTAGATTTTGGCGGGCATTCTGTGCTAGGATGGGCATAGATTTGTCTTTTTCATCTGCTTTTCACCCTCAGACTAATGGCCAGACCGAGCGGACTAATCAGACCCTGGAGACATATCTGAGGTGTTTTGTCTCTGCTGACCAGGATGATTGGGTTGCTTTTTTGCCATTGGCAGAGTTCGCCCTCAATAATCGGGCCAGCTCTTCCACCTTGGTGTCCCCGTTTTTCTGTAATTCGGGGTTTCACCCTCGATTTTCCTCCGGTCAGGTGGAATCCTCGGATTGTCCTGGAGTGGATGCGGTGGTGGAGAGATTGCATCACATCTGGGGGCAGGTTATGGACAATTTGAAGTTGTCCCAGGAGAAGACTCAGCGTTTTGCCAACCGTCATCGTCGTGTTGGTTCTCGGCTTTCTGTTGGAGATTTGGTGTGGTTGTCTTCTCGTTTTGTCCCTATGAGGGTCTCTTCTCCTAAGTTTAAACCTCGGTTCATCGGCCCTTATAGAATATTGGAGATTCTTAATCCTGTTTCTTTCCGTTTGGACCTCCCTGCGTCCTTTTCCATTCATAACGTTTTTCATCGGTCGTTATTGCGCAGGTATGAGGTACCTGTTGTACCTTCAGTTGAGCTTCCTGCTCCGGTGTTGGTTGAGGGTGAGTTGGAGTACGTTGTGGAGAAAATTTTGGACTCTCGTGTTTCCAGACGGAGACTCCAGTATCTGGTCAACTGGAAGGGTTACGGCCAGGAGGATAATTCTTGGGTCAATGCATCTGATGTTCATGCTTCTGATCTTGTTCGTGCCTTCCATAGGGCTCATCCTGGTCGCCCTGGTGGATCTGGTGAGGGTTCGGTGCCCCCTCCTTGAGGGGGGGGTACTGTTGTGAATTTGGATTCTGGGCTCCCCCGGTGGCCGCTTGTGGAATTGGACTTGTCATCCTCTTTCCTGTTTCACCTGGTTCCATCAGTAGTGGGTGTCGCTATTTAAGCTCATTTCTCTGGTGGTTTCTTGCCGGTCAACAATGTTATCTGATGCCTCTCAGTGCTTGTTCCTGCTTCTAGACAACTACTAGATAAGTTGGACTTTTGTCCATGTTTTGTTTTGCCTATTTGTTCCAGTTCACAGCTGAAGTTTTGTTACTGTGTCTGGAAAGCTCTCGTTGATCAGGGATTGCTACTCTGGCGTTATGAGTTAATGCCAGAGTTTAAGGTAATCTCTGGATGGTGTTTTGTTAGTGTTTTTCTGCTGACCATGAAAGTATACTATCTGTCTTCTGCTATCTAGTAAGCGGACCTCAAATTTGCTAAGACTATTTTCCTGCTGCGTTTGTTGTTTCATCTGAACTCACCGTCATTATATGTGGGGGGCTACTGTCTTCTTTGGAATATTTCTCTAGAGGTGAGCCAGGTCTTATATTTCCCTCTGCTAGCTATTTAGGTCTTAGGCCAGAGCTGGGCATCTAGCGATAAATAGGAAATGCTACCTGGCTATTTCTAGTTGCGCGGCAGGCTTAGTTCATGGTCAGTATAGTTCCATCTTCCGAGAGCTTGTCCCTCTATAGGCTTGCTATGATCTCTGCCTGCAGAGATCATGACACTTCAGCTTGTCTGCATTGTTGGGTCTGGTGTCTCTCATTTTCCTCTTGACAATACCCCATAGATTCTCTATGGGTTATTGTCAGGTGAGTTGCTAGCCAATCAAGCACGGTGATACTGTTGTTTTTAAACCAGGTATTGGTACTTTTGGCATTGTGGACACGTGCAAAGTCAAGCTGGAGAATAAAATTTCCATCTCCAAAAAGCTTGCTGGCAGACAGAAGTATGAAGTGCTCTAAAATTTCCTGGTAGACAGCTGCGCTGACTTTGGTCTTGATAAAACACAGTGGACCTACACCAGCAGATGACATGGTTCCCCAAACCATCTCTAATTGTGGAAACTTCACACTAGACCTCAAGCAGCTTGGATTGTGTGCCTCTCCACTCTTCCTCCAGACTCTGGGACCTTGATTTCCAAATTAATTTCAACATTTACTTTCATGTGAAAACAACACCTTAGACCACTGAGCAACAGTCCAGTTCTTTTTACTCCTTGGCCCAGGTAAGACGCTTCTGGCGTTGTCTATTGGCCATGAGTGGCTTGACACAGTGATGGAGATGGAAATTTAATTATCCAGCAGGACTTGGCACGTGTTCACACTGCCAAAAGTACCAATACCTGGTTTAAAAACAGCAGTATCACTGTTCTTGATTGGCCAGCAAACTCGCCTGACCTTAATCCCATAGAGAATCTATGGAAAATTGTCAAGAGGAAGATGAGAGACACCAGACCCAACAGTGCAGACGAGCTGAAGACCGCTCTCAAAGCAATCTGGGCTTCCATAACACCTTAGCAGTGCCACAGGTTGTTAACCTCCATGGCACGCCACATTGATGCAGTAATTAATGCAAAGGGAGTCCCAAACCCTGAGTGCATTTACTGAACATACATTTCAGTAGGCCAACATTTCGGATTTTAGAATCATTTTTCAAGCTGGTGTTGTAAAGTATTCTAATTTACTGAAATAATGACTTTTGGGTTTTCATTGGCTGTAAGCCAAAATCATCAACATTAACAGAAATAAACACTTGAAATAGATCACTCGGTTTCACTTTTTGTATTGAAGAACTGGAAAAAATAAAATTTTTGATGATATTCTAATTTTGTGAGAAGCACCTATATATATGGATTCCGCAGCACAGTTTAGATGATGTTGTCCTCATCTCTATTATCTACCCTGATCAGTAAGAAGTGGAAGGCATATATGAGCGATCTGTGTAGTTGCTTACCTCCCTGTTCTAAAAATCCATTTAATATATGGTCCCAAAATAGGCGACATATCAGATATTAAACTGATAAGAACAGGTGCTACACTTGATCTTGAGTGGTGGCGGCAACGACGATTTCAGCCAAAAGGCCGAGCAGCGATAACCAGATATGGTTTAGCACTTTCACCACACCAAGGCCTAACACTGATCCTTGATCCTAGCCAAAAGGACGAGAAGCAATAAACAGAAATCATTTCACACTTGTGCCGCACCAAGGCCTAACACTGATACCCTTTGGGGAAATGGAGCAAAAGATTGCCCTGAGGAGGACATTTTAGCAAACCGGACGCCTTCACAATGACAGTTCTGTTGTTTGTTCAAGCTGTGAGCCACTCGTTTTTAATCTGCATAACCCCACCTGTTGCAACCCTCCCCCTTTGTTCCAAGCCTTTGTTCCAATGTGCACTACTGAGTGCCAGGAGGAGGTGTGCGAGAGGGAAAATCAAAAAACAAACAAGCGAGCAGCTGTCTTCCCTTTGCTCTCCTGATGCCGGGTATAGGCCCTGCTGCCTACCTATCACCATGCTGCCCGCCGCTGCTCCAGCAGCAGACTGAAGAGGACTGCCACCGCACTGCCTTTTATAGGCCAAGGGCCCATTGTGACACGTGAGAGTTCCAGCCCATTGTGACACGTGAGGGTTCCAGACCATGTCCAAGGGCCCATTGTGACACGTGAGGGTTCCAGACCATGGCCAAGGGCCCATTGTGACACGTGAGGGTTCCAGACCATGGCCAAGGGCCCATTGTGACACGTGACGGTTCAGCGCGCAGATTCTATCTAATGCAGGCAGTGCACCTGGTTGCTAGAAAGCATTAAAATACTCACACAGGTGTAGATAGGCAGCATATTCAAGATCAGCACAGACACAATTTTTCCCTTCTTTAAATACATATACACCAAATTTAAGAGTCAATGGTCCACAAGAGGGAGACAATGTTTTACAAAAGAAATCATGCTGTCACAAATGTGGTATGTATGGCAGAACTACTCATGGGTTACTTAAATGAAAGCACTAAGTACTGATAGCAAGGGGCCTAACTTTGTAGATGGTCTATTTGCAACACTGTAACAAAGGCCAAATACATGTCCACATCTTCACATGCCGGTTGCAACCAGTAAAGAGAGATTGATTGATTGACTGATTGATAGATTTCATATTGAACGCAATACAATGCCTGACATGCATAGGAGCAAACAATGCGCACAGAAAATGTTGCAATTGGTCAAGTTAAATCAAGCAAAATGCATTTTGGCATCCGAAATGTGCAACTTTGACCCTGAAAAGAATTCACAGAATGGGTTATAGCACAACTTGTGCTGATTTCAATTCAATCTGTATTTGGAAGCCGGATCAGAGAAGGAATGCACTGTTCCCGGAGATACCGCAATAACAGCTCAAAGTGTGGAGTGGACAGAGCGAGCTCTTTTTCCCATCTCCCTGTTCTAAAAATCCATTTAATATACGGTCCCCAAATAGGAGACGTATCAGATATTAAACTGATAAGCACAGGTGCTACACTTGATCTTGAGTGGTGGCGGCGGCGGCGACAACGACGACGGTTTCAGCCAAAAGGCCGAGCAGCGATAACCAGATATGGTTTAGCACTTTCACCACACCAAGGCCTAACACTGATCCTTGATCCTAGCCAAAAGGCTGAGAAGAAATAACCAGAAATCGCGTCGCACTTGTGCCACACCAGGGCCTAACACTGATACCCTTTGGGGAGATGGAGCAAAAGATTGCCCTGAGGAGGACATTTTAGCAAACCGGACGCCTTCACAATGACAGTTCTGCTGTTTGTTCAAGCTGTGAGCCACCGTTTTTTAATCTGCATAACCCCACCTATTGCAACCCTCCCCCTTTGTTCCAAGCCTTTGTTCCAATGTGCACTACTGAGTGCCAGGAGGAGGTGTGCGAGAGGGAAAATAAAAAAACAAACAAGCTAGCAGCTGTCTTCCCTTTGCTCTCCTGATGCCGGGTATAGGCCCTGCTGCCTACCTATCACCATGCTGCCCCCACTGCTCCAGCAGCAGACTGAAGAAGACTGCCACCGCACTGCCTTTTATAGGCCAAGGGCCCATTGTGACACGTGAGAGTTCCAGCCCATTGTGACACGTGAGGGTTCCAGACCATGTCCAAGGGCCCATTGTGACACGTGAGGGTTACAGACCATGGCCAAGGGCCCAATGTGACACGTGAGGGTTCCAGTCCATGGCCAGGGCCCATTGTGACACGTGAGGGTTCAGCGCGCAGATTCTATCTAATGCAGGCAGTGCACCTGGTTGCTAGAAAGCATTAGAATACTCACACAGGTGTAGATAGGCAGCATATTCAAGATCAGCACAGACACAATTTTTCCCTTCTTTAAATACATATACACCAAATTTAAGAGTCAATGGTCCACAAGAGGGAGACAATGTTTTACAAAAGAAATCATGCTGTCACAAATGTGGTATGTATGGCAGAACTACTCATGGGTTACTTAAATGAAAGCACTAAGTACTGATAGCAAGGGGCCTAACTTTGTAGATGGTCTATTTGCAACACTGTAACAAAGGCCAAATACATGTCCAAATCTTCACACGCCGGTTGCAACCAGTAAAGAGAGATTGATTGATTGACTGATTGATAGATTTCATATTGAACGCAATACAATACATGAGAGTGAGGGGAAGTTGCAATGAGTAGAATGCCATGCAATGGCAGGGATAGGTACTTATTAATGGTGGACATGTTGGCAGACACTGCTATGGGGATACTACATGGGTGCCTCTTTGTTAAACAACCTGACGGAGCATTCAGTGCATAAGTGTTATTGTGTTTTGCCTTGTGCACACCATGAGTGTTGTTCTCCATTTTGTGTTCTTTGGATCTCATGCCCTGTACTAGGCATTTTAAATTGTTTCCACATTTCTTTTTTAAAAGAGTATAATTTTTCAATATTTTTTATTCATGGCATATCTACAGGCTTTACCAGTAGCAAATCTATAAGGGTTGCAGATACATAGTTACATAGTTACATAGTTATTAAGGTTGAAGGAAGACTTTAAGTCCATCTAGTTCAACCCATAGCCTAGCATGCCCTAACATGTTGATCCAGGGGAAGGCAAAAAAAATACGACTGAGCGCATAAGCCAGCGGAGGTCCAAAGGGTTTTTCAGTTGTTTAAAATTGTTGTTTTATCCTAAGAATCCATCTATATTAGATTAGATGTGTCTGACTCTCAGCACAACATCAGTTATTTGAAGGGGTCATTGTTCACACTGCTCTTTATACAGAATGCTATATATGTATATCAGTTTTTGCATTTTTGTCCCATTTACTTAAGCTCTCCCTTCCAGATGGGACCTGCATTTATCAATCACATTCTATTGCAGTTTATAGAAGTTGTGAAATGCATGGCTGTTTCTGTAGGTCCTTTATACTAGACATATGACCAAACAGTGGCCATTAGTTGTTATACATCCCTACTTCCATGCTGTGTCACACTCGTCTTCTCCCTGACATGTGTTCTTCACTTTTCTCAGCTCATGGTCTGGGACCTGCTCCGTTCCTGTTTGGCTGCCACCCTTTGCTGTGTGACAAAACTGATTCTGACATTTATGTGTGTCTGAGTATTAAGTAAGCTTTGTGTTCAGTATTTTGCTCCTTGAAATTTCTCCCTACAGTACTCTAAGCTAGTACCATGTCATCAAACTCCTGTTTTCTTCGACAATCTGCATTTTCTCACTGGTGCAGACATGCAACTAACCCTTTATCAAACTGTTCTCTGGCTTTTGTTCACACTACAAACGCTGCTGAGAGTCTTGAACTAACTATGTATCTTCAATTCCAGCATGTGCTACTACTGGATCTTTATTTCCTTACCATTATTAAGGACAAGTTCAATATGGAATCACTGCACTCATACAATGGGAAAAGTATGCTTCAGGTGAATGTTTATTAACGGTGATGAGAGAAGCGACAGCTAGACGTTTCGACCGGTAAAACAGCCTTTATCATATGGTCTCCTTTTGAGTAAAGTGTCACAGAGTATGTAGTATCACTGTGCAGTGCCCCAGAGTCCTGGTCGTTGCAGTACTGTGGCTCCGTCACTATGGGGAGCTATGGTGCGTCTGATGGCACTGAAGGAGTTCATCTGATCAGGTATCACAGACACCAATACATTTCACAGCCGGGCCTCCGGGGGGAGCTAAGGGTTCTATTCACTAGGCCACTCCCCACCATAGTGGGTAAACTGGGGGTCAGGCAGGAAGTTAGATTAGAAAGCTGACTGGGTTGGAACCAGGCAACACCTTGTGGCAGAGGGTGTTGTGGGGGAAGAGACAGTAGGGTCTCTGTCAGGGGTGGGATCCTGACAGAGGCTGGGCAACTTGAACGAACATAACGGGACCGTGCCTGCTCAGGATAGCGGCGGTGCCCAAGGAAGGACGAGAAGCGAGATAGATTGTGCTGAGTGAGAAACGAGATCAAGCAATAGGAGAATACCAGTAGGGGTCGTGCTGTAAGACCGAAGCAACACCCTACTGAGGCGCACTACCGGTGGCCGGAACGCCGAGAGAGTATTTCAACATCCAGCTTCAAGCAATACTCTAAACAGCGGCAGGGCAGTCAGTCTAAGGCGGGCTGTCTAACTTAAATCACCTATGCAGTCTTGGGGGGCAACTTGTGGAGAGGGGCGACTCTAGGGTCCCGGAAGAGCTCCGAGCCTACCCGTCAAACGGGTGCCGTCCCAACCAGAACACCAGGGAGGGACGGAGGATTAGCAGAACATCATCTAATCGAGTTGTGAGGGAACTTAAGAAACAGACACAACAGTTGTGGGGACTTTCTGTAAGCACAGCAGGGAAGGACCGCAACACATAGCGCTAGAAGGAAGGCACAGATTTCCACCTGCTAAGAGAACTCTGGAGGTGCCATTGGACCGGCCGGACTTGCGTAGCCTGGTTATCCGGATTCCGGACTGAGGACCCAGAGATCTTCAGTAAAGAGGTAAAGAGACTGCAACCTGGTGTCCTCGTTATTTACTGCATCGCACCACAGCCTCACCACCACCATCATTCACCACTCTTTCACCGGACGTCCCCCTGACAGGCAGGGCCACGAACCGGGCCTAGCCACCGTGACAACCCCAGAGCAGAGACTCAGGAGCCCGGTACCGGGTACCCCTCGGCCCTGCGGCAGTGGGGGCGCTCCATTTTGGCGTCACGAACAGGATCTACTTAAGCCTGAAGAATCAGGTCATGTGTGCCTTGGAACTGTGATTTATCGTGCTTGGACTGTACTTTATTGCAAAGACTGTGCTGTGTCGTTTGCCGCCAAAAGTTCCCGCCAAAAACCGCCGCCATTGCTACACCAAAGAAGAAGGGGGGCGTGCCATGGGAGGAGACTACCAAAACGGCGCCAGAAGTAGTGACCGCCCCCTCCTACTCCTGCTGCGAGAGGACGACCTGCCCAGCAGCAGAGAAGAACCGCCCCCTGATTTGCAACGGCGGGAACGAGGTGAAGGAGGAGCCCGACCTCGGAGAAATGGCGGAGCCAGGTGCATGTGTTGCCGCCGAATGCCAGGCAGCGACGATGAGCAGCAAGTGCCCGAGCAACGGCGAGGTGATCCCGGCTTGCCCTCACCCATCAGAGGCGGACTCGCGTCCACCGCCGGTGAAGGACCTGAACTCCTTGGAGCCGCCAGTGGAGGAGCCGAGCCTACCTATCCCAGCCACGGAACCATGGAGGGCGGAGCCACATCGAGAGGTGGCTCCGGAGGAGCCGCGGTCCGGGCTGCAGCCGATATCAGCGTCCTTGTCAACGGAACAGATCGACATCGGTGGAATCACATCAGGCGCAGGTATGGACGGCACCCCTACTCCCCCGGCCGATTCTGCTCTCCCGACCGATCCGGCTCCCCTGACCGATCCCGCTCCCGTGACCGCTCCTCTCCCCAGTAATAATCGTTCCTTCTTGGTGGAGCGGGTGATCCTCACCTCTAACACGATGGGGAAGCTAGTGCCTCCGCTACCAACCAAGATGGGAGAACCCATAGATGTGGGCCCAGACGGAGTGATCCTCCGGTGGGACACCCCCTGGACCGGGCCGGATGGAGCCCGGGAGGACGGCCTCACCCTTGCCGTGCTCACTTGGGAGCAATATAAGCAATGTCTAATCCACCACTGGAAGGATCGAGACGAGGCCGAACAGCATGATACACAACGTAGAAAGTCTGCGCACGGCAGGAAAGACGTGGTAAAGCGGGGAACTGTGTTGGCCTACCACCCGAAGAGGGGATGGGGCTCCATACAGGAACCGGGGCTACCAACTGATGTCTTTGTTACGAGTTACAACGTGAAAACCCCCTGCTGCAGTCGAGATGGTGACCCATTACAAAGGGGGGACCAGTTGACCTACACCCGTCATCGGAATGCACAAGGATGGTGCGCCCGGAACGTTAGACGGTGTGAGCCTGAGAGAGCGCCCCCTGTTGCCCCGATCATGACTGATCCCGATTTGCCAGATCTTGTTCCTATCACCACCGTACGCCTTGTAGCGGCTACTGAACTTGCAAGCAGGATTAGCCTTCAAATTCAGACACCGGCTGATCTGATGGCGCCTGAGAGACCAACTACCAGCATGGGTGCTGCCTCAGCCAGGGGTGGAGAACCACCTTCTCTACCGAAAAATGAGTAAGCATGAATGCTTTATAAATGTAAATAGTTACTGTTCTATTATTTTGTTGCTAAAACCCGTCCAGGGTTAACTTTTAAAGGGATTCCTTTTGTTGACTCGGGATCCCTAATGTTTTGTTTGTTTTTCTAAGTTTTGCACAAGTTTCCAGAACTGCCGCAATCATGAACAGTGCATGATACAAACTTTTTGAAAATAGTTTGCACCTTATTAAAGGTGCTCCCTACTGGTTTTACTTCAAAAAGGACTCTTTGTGAAGATACCACACTGGAACCTTTGCCGAGTATGGACTGGTAGCTTGAGAAGATATGCTACCTCATAGAGACTTGGTCCCCTCTTAAAGGGGATGTTCATTTGTTGTACTTAAATGGTGATATTGCTTTAAGACAGGTGGCAATAATGTTTGATGAAAGAAAGTGATGATAATGTTTACATGAGAAAGTTATATGTATCCAACTAGTTAATTGTAAAGAAATGCTGATAATGTTGATAGACAATGAGGATAGAAGGTGAACCCTGAGTCCTCCTAGGAGCCATATAGAAATGGCTCAGTACTCTTAAACTGAAAGTAATGTTATGTTCTATACTGTGTATAGTAGTTGAAAAGGCAGTAGGCCCGGGCTGAACGGGGCGGTCCTGTAACAGAAAGGAGAGGCAGAAGGTCTGGTGCCGTTAGGACAGGCGGTCCTGCAGATTTAAAGTAGGAGAATGAAAAAGTTAAATTGCCTTATAATGTGATTATAAGAAGGTCTTTAGTGGATTCAGAGTGTATGTCCGCAAAGGCAATGTTAAATTATTGTTCAACAATTTTGCACTTAGTAGAATACCCGGTTGTAGGGTTGAGCGAAACGGGTCGTTCATTTTCATAAGTCGCCGACTTTTGGCAAAGTCGGCGTCTCATGAAACCCGATCCGATCCCAGTGTGGGTCGGCCACGTGGAACGCGAACTTGGCGCCAAAGTCGCGTTTCGAATGACGCCTTCCCCGCCATTTTTTTGAGCCAATTAATTGTGGGCAGCGTGATGACATAGGTTCCGGCTCCTGCGGCATCATAGTGCTATGTTACGTTTTCGGACGTAGTAATTTCCGGAGTCAAAAAATAACATATGCCTTGCACGGAGGAGAGAGAGAGAGAGAGAGAGAGAGAGAGAGAGAGAGAGAGAGAAAAAAAAAATAATTTCATTGACATACATTGGGTTTCGTGTTCCGGGTCCGGAACCCGACTTTACAGTAGAATCGGCCGATTCCATACGATCCGACATCCGAGAAGGTCGGGTTTCACAAAACCCACCTCGATCCTAAAAAAGCTAAGGTCGCTCAACCCTACCCGGTTGGGTAAAAGCAAGTTATTTGTAGCATGTTGCTATGACATTTAACTATGTTTGTAACGTTCAAGTGTCCTCACCTCCCATAAAGGGAAGCTCTGTTTAAGTATACTTATTGTTATTGCACTCAACAAAACTGTATGTCTTTTTGCTGACTTGTATTGTTGTTTTCTTCTCAGTCCCGGAGTACTGTGTTTAACCAGGGGGGAGTGCAGCGCCCCAGAGTCCTGGTCGTTGCAGTACTGTGGCTCCGCCACTATGGGGAGCTATGGTGCGTCTGATGGCACTGAAGGAGTTCTGTCATGGTTCCCAATGGCAAGGGAACGTAAAAAACACATAAGTAACGAACGAGCTCTCGGGTGATGGAAACTCGAGTTGACCGTGAGCTAAATCTACCACACAACTAACAGTAGCCAGGGAGCATACCTACGGCTTCCTATATGCCACGCGCCAGCCGGAGGACTAACTACGCCTGGTAGAGGAAGAAACAGACCTGGCTTACCTCTAGAGAAATACCCCAAAAGATGATAGCAGCCCCCCACATGTAATAACGGTGAATTAAGAGGAAAAGACATACACAGTATGAAAGTAGATTTAGCAAAGAGAGGTCCACTTACTAGATAGCAGAAGGATACAAAAGAGGACTTCACGGTCAACTGAAAACCCTTTCAAAAACCATCCTGAAATTTCTTTAAGACTCCTGTGTCAACTCATGACACAGGAGTGGCAATTTCAGCCCGCAAGAGCTTCCAGCTACAGAGAATTACAAAAACTGCAAACTGGACAAAAGGTACAAAACAAAAGGACAAAGTCCACTTAGCTGATCAGCAGACTAGTAGCAGGAACATGCAACCGAAGGCTCTGGTTACAATGATGACCGGCAAGGAAATGACTGGAGAGCAAGGCTAAATAGGAAACTCCCAAACACTGATGGAAGCAGGTGAACAGAAGAAGCAAAGTGCAAACAAGTCACCAGTACCACCAGCAACCACCAGGGGAGCCCAAAAAGCGGATACACAACAGTACCCTCCCCTTAAGGAGGGGGCACCGAACCCTCACAAGAACCGCCAGGGCGATCTGGATGAGCCCTATGAAAGGCACGAACCAAATCCGAGGCATGAACATCAGAGGCAGTTACCCAAGAATTATCTTCCTGACCATAGCCTTTCCATTTAACCAGATATTGAAGTCTCCGTCTGGAAATACGGGAGTCCAAGATCTTCTCCACGACGTACTCCAATTCACCCTCCACCAGCACAGGAGCAGGAGGTTCAGTAGAAGGAACCACCGGTACCTCATATCTCCGCAACAGCGACCGATGGAACACATTATGGATAGCGAAAGATGCCGGGAGGTCCAAACGAAAGGAGACAGGGTTAAGAATCTCCAAAATCCTATAAGGACCGATGAACCGAGGCTTAAATTTAGGAGAAGAAACCCTCATAGGGACAAAACGGGAAGACAAACACACCAAGTCCCCAACACGAAGGTGGGGGCCAACACGACGACGGCGGTTAGCAAACTGCTGAGTCCTCTCCTGGGACAATTCCAAATTATCCACCACTTGTCCCCAAATCTGATGCAACCGATCCACTACCGCATCCACTCCAGGACAATCCGAAGATTCAACCTGACCAGATGAAAAACGCGGATGAAACCCTGAATTGCAAAAGAAAGGAGAAACCAAAGTGGCAGAACTAGCCCGATTATTAAGAGCAAACTCCGCCAACGGCAGAAAGGCAACCCAATCATCCTGATCCGCAGACACAAAACACCTCAAATAAGTCTCCAAAGTTTGATTAGTTCGTTCCGTCTGGCCATTGGTCTGAGGATGGAATGCAGACGAAAAAGACAAATCAATGCCCAACCTGGCACAGACTGCCCGCCAAAATCTAGACACAAACTGGGTACCCCTGTCAGAAACAATGTTTTCCGGAATACCATGCAGGCGAACCACATTTTGAAAAAACAGAGGGACCAACTCAGATGAGGAAGGCAACTTAGGCAATGGCACCAAATGAACCATTTTAGAAAAACGGTCACACACCACCCAGATGACAGACATCTTCTGAGAAACAGGGAGGTCCGAGATAAAGTCCATAGAGATGTGCGTCCAAGGCCTCTTCGGAATAGGCAAGGGCAACAACAACCCACTAGCCCTAGAACAACAAGGCTTGGCCCGAGCACACACATCGCAAGACTGCACAAAAACACGCACATCTCGAGACAGGGAAGGCCACCAGAAGGATCTAGCCACCAAATCTCTGGTGCCAAAAATTCCCGGATGACCTGCCAGAGTAGAAGAATGAACTTCCGAGATGACTCTAGTGGTCCACTCGTCAGGAACAAACAGTCTACCAGACGGACAACGATCAGGTCTATCCGCCTGAAATTCTTGCAAAGCACGTCGCAAATCAGGAGAGACAGCAGACAAAACCACTCCATCCTTAAGGACACCAGCAGGTTCAGAATTCCCAGGAGAGTCAGGCTCAAAACTCCTAGAAAGAGCATCTGCCTTCACATTCCTAGAACCCGGTAAGTACGAGACCACAAAATTAAACCGGGAAAAGAACAACGACCAACGTGCCTGTCTAGGATTCAGGCGCCTGGCAGACTCCAAATAAATGAAATTCTTGTGATCAGTCAAAACTACCACCTGATGTTTGGCACCCTCAAGCCAATGACGCCACTCCTCAAATGCCCACTTCATGGCCAAAAGCTCCTGATTACCAACATCATAGTTTCGCTCGGCGGCCGAAAAGTTTCGCGAAAAGAACGCACAAGGTCTCATCACTGAGCAGTCGGGACATTTCTGCGACAAAACCGCCCCCGCTCCAATCTCGGAAGCATCGACCTCAACCTGAAAGGGAAGGGAAACATCAGGCTGGCGCAACACAGGGGCAGACAAAAAGCGGCGCTTAAGCTCCCGAAAGGCCTCCACAGCAGCAGGGGACCAATTGGCAACATCAGCACCCTTTTTAGTCAAATCCGTCAGAGGTTTAGCAACGCCAGAAAAACCAGCTATAAATCGACGATAAAAATTAGCAAAGCCCAAGAATTTCTGGAGACTCTTCAGAGAAGTAGGCTGCGTCCAGTCGTAAATAGCCCGAACCTTGACAGGGTCCATCTCAATAGAAGAAGGGGAAAAAATGTACCCCAAAAAGGAAATTTTTTGAACCCCAAAAACACACTTTGAACCCTTTACACACAAAGAATTCTCCCGCAAAACCTGAAAAACCCTCCTGACCTGCTGAACATGAGACTCCCAGTCATCAGAAAAAATCAAAATATCATCCAAGTACACTATCATAAATTTATCCAAATATTCACGGAAAATATCATGCATTAAGGACTGAAAGACAGAAGGTGCATTAGAAAGGCCGAAAGGCATTACCAAATACTCAAAATGGCCCTCAGGCGTATTAAATGCGGTTTTCCACTCATCCCCCTGCTTAATTCGCACCAAATTATACGCCCCACGAAGATCAATCTTAGAGAACCACTTAGCCCCCCTTATGCGAGCAAACAAATCAGTCAGCAAAGGCAACGGATACTGATATTTGACTGTAATTTTATTCAGGAGTCGATAATCAATACAAGGCCTCAGAGAGCCATCCTTTTTAGAGACAAAGAAAAAACCGGCTCCTAAAGGTGATGAAGAAGGACGAATATGTCCCTTTTCCAGGGACTCCTTAATATACTCACGCATAGCAGCATGTTCAGGTACAGATAGGTTAAACAAACGACCCTTTGGAAATTTACTGCCAGGAATCAGATCTATGGCGCAATCACAATCCCTGTGAGGAGGGAGTGAACCAATCTTAGGCTCTTCAAAAATATCACGATAATCAGACAAAAATGCCGGAATCTCAGATGGAATAGATGACGAAATGGGCACCATAGGAGTGTCCCCATGAGCCCCCCGACATCCCCAGCTTAACACAGACATAGCTTTCCAGTCAAGGACTGGGTTATGAGACTGTAACCATGGTAATCCAAGCACCAAAACATCATGTAAATTGTACAACACAAGGAAGCGAATCACCTCCTGATGGTCTGGAGTCATACGCATAGTCACTTGCGTCCAGAACTGTGGTTTATTACAAGCCAAAGGTGTAGAATCAATACCCTTCAGAGGTATAGGGACTTCCAGAGGCTCTAAATCAAACCCACAGCGCCTGGCAAAGGACCAGTCCATAAGACTCAGAGCGGCGCCCGAGTCCACATAGGCATCCACGGTAATAACTGATAATGAACAAATCAAGGTTACAGACAAAATAAATTTGGACTGTAAAGTGCCAATTGAAATGGACTTATCAATCTTCCTAGTACGCTTAGAGCATGCCGATATAACATGAGCAGAATCACCACAATAGAAGCATAACCCATTTTTACGCCTATAATTCTGCCGCTCGCTTCTGGACATAACTCTGTCACATTGCATTTTCTCTGGCGTCTCTTCAGAAGATACCGCCAAATGGTGCACGGGTTTGCGCTCCCGCAAACGCCGATCAATCTGAATTGCCATTGTCATGGACTCATTCAGACCTGTAGGCGCAGGGAACCCGACCATAACATCTTTAACGGCATCAGAAAGGCCCTCTCTGAAATTTGCCGCTAAGGCGCACTCATTCCACTGAGTAAGCACAGACCACCTACGAAATTTTTGGCAGTATATCTCCGCTTCATCTTGCCCTTGAGATAGGGCTATCAAAGCTTTTTCAGCTTAAATCTCCAAATTAGGTTCCTCATAAAGCAACCCTAAAGCCAGGAAAAACGCATCCACATTGAGCAACGCAGGATCCCCTGGTGCCAATGAAAATGCCCAATTTTGAGGGTCACCTCGCAGCAAAGAGATTACAATCTTAACCTGCTGGACAGGATCTCCTGAGGAGTGAGGTCTGAGAGAAAGGAATAATTTACAATTATATTTGAAATTCAAAAACCGAGATCTATCTCCGGAAAACACCTCTGGTGTAGGGATTTTAGGTTCAGAAATAGGAGCATGTATAACAAAATCTTGTAAATTTTGAACCTTCGTAGCAAGATTATTTAAACCTGCAGCCAAACTCTGGACATCCATGTTAAACAGCTAAGGTCAGAGCCATTCAAGGATTAAGAGGAGGTAAGAAGCAGCTAGACAGCAATTAAGGGCTAGGCAGCAAAACTCTGAGGGAAAGAAAAAAAAAAAAAAAATTTCCCTTCAACACTTCTTTTTCTCCTGCTTCAGCCCAAACAATTAACACTTTGCGTGCCGGTCATACTGTCATGGTTCCCAATGGCAAGGGAACGTAAAAAACACATAAGTAACGAACGAGCTCTCGGGTGATGGAAACTCGAGTTGACCGTGAGCTAAATCTACCACACAACTAACAGTAGCCAGGGAGCATACCTACGGCTTCCTATATGCCACGCGCCAGCCGGAGGACTAACTACGCCTGGTAGAGGAAGAAACAGACCTGGCTTACCTCTAGAGAAATACCCCAAAAGATGATAGCAGCCCCCCACATGTAATAACGGTGAATTAAGAGGAAAAGACATACACAGTATGAAAGTAGATTTAGCAAAGAGAGGTCCACTTACTAGATAGCAGAAGGATACAAAAGAGGACTTCACGGTCAACTGAAAACCCTTTCAAAAACCATCCTGAAATTACTTTAAGACTCCTGTGTCAACTCATGACACAGGAGTGGCAATTTCAGCCCGCAAGAGCTTCCAGCTACAGAGAATTACAGAAACTGCAAACTGGACAAAAGGTACAAAACAAAAGGACAAAGTCCACTTAGCTGATCAGCAGACTAGTAGCAGGAACATGCAACCGAAGGCTCTGGTTACAATGATGACCGGCAAGGAAATGACTGGAGAGCAAGGCTAAATAGGAAACTCCCAAACACTGATGGAAGCAGGTGAACAGAAGAAGCAAAGTGCAAACAAGTCACCAGTACCACCAGCAACCACCAGGGGAGCCCAAAAAGCGGATACACAACAGAGTTCATCTGATCAGGTATCACAGACACCAATACATTTCACAGCCGGGCCTCCGGGGGGAGCTAAGGGTTCTATTCACTAGGCCACTCCCCACCATAGTGGGTAAACTGGGGGTCAGGCAGGAAGTTAGATTAGAAAGCTGACTGGGTTAGAACCAGGCAACACCTTGTGGCAGAGGGTGTTGTGGGGGAAGAGACAGTAGGGTCTCTGTCAGGGGTGGGATCCTGACAGAGGCTGGGCAACTTGAACGAACGTAACGGGACCGTGCCTGCTCAGGATAGCGGCGGTGCCCAAGGAAGGACGAGAAGCGAGATAGATTGTGCTGAGTGAGAAACAAGATCAAGCAATAGGAGAATACCAGTAGGGGTCGTGCTGTAAGACCGAAGCAACACCCTACTGAGGCGCACTACTGGTGGCCGGAACGCCGAGAGAGTATTTCAACATCCAGCTTCAAGCAATACTCTAAACAGCGGCAGGGCAGTCAGTCTAAGGCGGGCTGTCTAACTTAAATCACCTATGCAGTCTTGGGGGGCAACTTGTGGAGAGGGGCGACTCTAGGGTCCCGGAAGAGCTCCGAGCCTACCCGTCAAACGGGTGCCGTCCCAACCAGAACACCAGGGAGGGACGGAGGATTAGCAGAACATCATCTAATCGAGTTGTGAGGGAACTTAAGAAACAGACACAACAGTTGTGGGGACTTTCTGTAAGCACAGCAGGGAAGGACCGCAACACATAGCGCTAGAAGGAAGGCACAGATTTCCACCTGCTAAGAGAACTCTGGAGGTGCCATTGGACCGGCCGGACTTGCGTAGCCTGGTTATCCGGATTCCGGACTGAGGACCCAGAGATCTTCAGTAAAGAGGTAAAGAGACTGCAACCTGGTGTCCTCGTTATTTACTGCATAGCACCACAGCCTCACCACCACCATCATTCACCACTCTTTCACCGGACGTCCCCCTGACAGGCAGGGCCACGAACCGGGCCTAGCCACCGTGACAACCCCAGAGCAGAGACTCAGGAGCCCGGTACCGGGTACCCCTCGGCCCTGCGGCAGTGGGGGCGCTCCATTTTGGCGTCACGAACAGGATCTACTTAAGCCTGAAGAATCAGGTCATGTGTGCCTTGGAACTGTGATTTATCGTGCTTGGACTGTACTTTATTGAAAAGACTGTGCTGTGTCGTTTGCCGCCAAAAGTTCCCGCCAAAAACCGCCGCCATTGCTACACCAAAGAAGAAGGGGGGCGTGCCATGGGAGGAGACTACCAAAACGGCGCCAGAAGTAGTGACCGCCCCCTCCTACTCCTGCTGCGAGAGGACGACCTGCCCAGCAGCAGAGAAGAACCGCCCCCTGATTTGCAACGGCGGGAACGAGGTGAAGGAGGAGCCCGACCTCGGAGAAATGGCGGAGCCAGGTGCATGTGTTGCCGCCGAATGCCAGGCAGCGACGATGAGCAGCAAGTGCCTGAGCAACGGCGAGGTGATCCCGGCTTGCCCTCACCCATCAGAGGCGGACTCGCGTCCACCGCCGGTGAAGGACCTGAACTCCTTGGAGCCGCCAGTGGAGGAGCCGAGCCTACCTATCCCAGCCACGGAACCATGGAGGGCGGAGCCACATCGAGAGGTGGCTCCGGAGGAGCCGCGGTCCGGGCTGCAGCCGATATCAGCGTCCTTGTCAACGGAACAGATCGACATCGGTGGAATCACATCAGGCGCAGGTATGGACGGCACCCCTACTCCCCCGGCCGATTCTGCTCTCCCGACCGATCCGGCTCCCCTGACCGATCCCGCTCCCGTGACCGCTCCTCTCCCCAGTAATAATCGTTCCTTCTTGGTGGAGCGGGTGATCCTCACCTCTAACACGATGGGGAAGCTAGTGCCTCCGCTACCAACCAAGATGGGAGAACCCATAGATGTGGGCCCAGACGGAGTGATCCTCCGGTGGGACACCCCCTGGACCGGGCCGGATGGAGCCCGGGAGGACGGCCTCACCCTTGCCGTGCTCACTTGGGAGCAATATAAGCAATGTCTAATCCACCACTGGAAGGATCGAGACGAGGCCGAACAGCATGATACACAACGTAGAAAGTCTGCGCACGGCAGGAAAGACGTGGTAAAGCGGGGAACTGTGTTGGCCTACCACCCGAAGAGGGGATGGGGCTCCATACAGGAACCGGGGCTACCAACTGATGTCTTTGTTACAAGTTACAACGTGAAAACCCCCTGCTGCAGTCGAGATGGTGACCCATTACAAAGGGGGGACCAGTTGACCTACACCCGTCATCGGAATGCACAAGGATGGTGCGCCCGGAACGTTAGACGGTGTGAGCCTGAGAGAGCGCCCCCTGTTGCCCCGATCATGACTGATCCCGATTTGCCAGATCTTGTTCCTATCACCACCGTACGCCTTGTAGCGGCTACTGAACTTGCAAGCAGGATTAGCCTTCAAATTCAGACACCGGCTGATCTGATGGCGCCTGAGAGACCAACTACCAGCATGGGTGCTGCCTCAGCCAGGGGTGGGGAACCACCTTCTCTACCGAAAAATGAGTAAGCATGAATGCTTTATAAATGTAAATAGTTACTGTTCTATTATTTTGTTGCTAAAACCCGTCCAGGGTTAACTTTTAAAGGGATTCCTTTTGTTGACCCGGGATCCCTAATGTTTTGTTTGTTTTTCTAAGTTTTGCACAAGTTTCCAGAACTGCCGCAATCATGAACAGTGCATGATACAAACTTTTTGAAAATAGTTTGCACCTTATTAAAGGTGCTCCCTACTGGTTTTACTTCAAAAAGGACTCTTTGTGAAGATACCACACTGGAACCTTTGCCGAGTATGGACTGGTAGCTTGAGAAGATATGCTACCTCATAGAGACTTGGTCCCCTCTTAAAGGGGATGTTCATTTGTTGTACTTAAATGGTGATATTGCTTTAAGACAGGTGG
The DNA here is from genome assembly GCF_051348905.1 of Ranitomeya variabilis. NCBI lineage: Eukaryota > Metazoa > Chordata > Amphibia > Anura > Dendrobatidae > Ranitomeya > Ranitomeya variabilis. Next base: position 844,303,392 of record NC_135233.1, on the reverse strand, counting down.
CAATAATGTTTGATGAAAGAAAGTGATGATAATGTTTACATGAGAAAGTTATATGTATCCAACTAGTTAATTGTAAAGAAATGCTGATAATGTTGATAGACAATGAGGATAGAAGGTGAACCCTGAGTCCTCCTAGGAGCCATATAGAAATGGCTCAGTACTCTTAAACTGAAAGTAATGTTATGTTCTATACTGTGTATAGTAGTTGAAAAGGCAGTAGGCCCGGGCTGAACGGGGCGGTCCTGTAACAGAAAGGAGAGGCAGAAGGTCTGGTGCCGTTAGGACAGGCGGTCCTGCAGATTTAAAGTAGGAGAATGAAAAAGTTAAATTGCCTTATAATGTGATTATAAGAAGGTCTTTAGTGGATTCAGAGTGTATGTCCGCAAAGGCAATGTTAAATTATTGTTCAACAATTTTGCACTTAGTAGAATACCCGGTTGTAGGGTTGAGCGAAACGGGTCGTTCATTTTCATAAGTCGCCGACTTTTGGCAAAGTCGGCGTCTCATGAAACCCGATCCGATCCCAGTGTGGGTCGGCCACGTGGAACGCGAACTTGGCGCCAAAGTCGCGTTTCGAATGACGCCTTCCCCGCCATTTTTTTGAGCCAATTAATTGTGGGCAGCGTGATGACATAGGTTCCGGCTCCTGCGGCATCATAGTGCTATGTTACGTTTTCGGACGTAGTAATTTCCGGAGTCAAAAAATAACATATGCCTTGCACGGAGGAGAGAGAGAGAGAGAGAGAGAGAGAGAGAGAGAGAGAGAGAAAAAAAAAATAATTTCATTGACATACATTGGGTTTCGTGTTCCGGGTCCGGAACCCGACTTTACAGTAGAATCGGCCGATTCCATACGATCCGACATCCGAGAAGGTCGGGTTTCACAAAACCCACCTCGATCCTAAAAAAGCTAAGGTCGCTCAACCCTACCCGGTTGGGTAAAAGCAAGTTATTTGTAGCATGTTGCTATGACATTTAACTATGTTTGTAACGTTCAAGTGTCCTCACCTCCCATAAAGGGAAGCTCTGTTTAAGTATACTTATTGTTATTGCACTCAACAAAACTGTATGTCTTTTTGCTGACTTGTATTGTTGTTTTCTTCTCAGTCCCGGAGTACTGTGTTTAACCAGGGGGGAGTGCAGCGCCCCAGAGTCCTGGTCGTTGCAGTACTGTGGCTCCGCCACTATGGGGAGCTATGGTGCGTCTGATGGCACTGAAGGAGTTCTGTCATGGTTCCCAATGGCAAGGGAACGTAAAAAACACATAAGTAACGAACGAGCTCTCGGGTGATGGAAACTCGAGTTGACCGTGAGCTAAATCTACCACACAACTAACAGTAGCCAGGGAGCATACCTACGGCTTCCTATATGCCACGCGCCAGCCGGAGGACTAACTACGCCTGGTAGAGGAAGAAACAGACCTGGCTTACCTCTAGAGAAATACCCCAAAAGATGATAGCAGCCCCCCACATGTAATAACGGTGAATTAAGAGGAAAAGACATACACAGTATGAAAGTAGATTTAGCAAAGAGAGGTCCACTTACTAGATAGCAGAAGGATACAAAAGAGGACTTCACGGTCAACTGAAAACCCTTTCAAAAACCATCCTGAAATTTCTTTAAGACTCCTGTGTCAACTCATGACACAGGAGTGGCAATTTCAGCCCGCAAGAGCTTCCAGCTACAGAGAATTACAAAAACTGCAAACTGGACAAAAGGTACAAAACAAAAGGACAAAGTCCACTTAGCTGATCAGCAGACTAGTAGCAGGAACATGCAACCGAAGGCTCTGGTTACAATGATGACCGGCAAGGAAATGACTGGAGAGCAAGGCTAAATAGGAAACTCCCAAACACTGATGGAAGCAGGAGAACAGAAGAAGCAAAGTGCAAACAAGTCACCAGTACCACCAGCAACCACCAGGGGAGCCCAAAAAGCGGATACACAACAGTACCCTCCCCTTAAGGAGGGGGCACCGAACCCTCACAAGAACCGCCAGGGCGATCTGGATGAGCCCTATGAAAGGCACGAACCAAATCCGAGGCATGAACATCAGAGGCAGTTACCCAAGAATTATCTTCCTGACCATAGCCTTTCCATTTAACCAGATATTGAAGTCTCCGTCTGGAAATACGGGAGTCCAAGATCTTCTCCACGACGTACTCCAATTCACCCTCCACCAGCACAGGAGCAGGAGGTTCAGTAGAAGGAACCACCGGTACCTCATATCTCCGCAACAGCGACCGATGGAACACATTATGGATAGCGAAAGATGCCGGGAGGTCCAAACGAAAGGAGACAGGGTTAAGAATCTCCAAAATCCTATAAGGACCGATGAACCGAGGCTTAAATTTAGGAGAAGAAACCCTCATAGGGACAAAACGGGAAGACAAACACACCAAGTCCCCAACACGAAGGTGGGGGCCAACACGACGACGGCGGTTAGCAAACTGCTGAGTCCTCTCCTGGGACAATTCCAAATTATCCACCACTTGTCCCCAAATCTGATGCAACCGATCCACTACCGCATCCACTCCAGGACAATCCGAAGATTCAACCTGACCAGATGAAAAACGCGGATGAAACCCTGAATTGCAAAAGAAAGGAGAAACCAAAGTGGCAGAACTAGCCCGATTATTAAGAGCAAACTCCGCCAACGGCAGAAAGGCAACCCAATCATCCTGATCCGCAGACACAAAACACCTCAAATAAGTCTCCAAAGTTTGATTAGTTCGTTCCGTCTGGCCATTGGTCTGAGGATGGAATGCAGACGAAAAAGACAAATCAATGCCCAACCTGGCACAGACTGCCCGCCAAAATCTAGACACAAACTGGGTACCCCTGTCAGAAACAATGTTTTCCGGAATACCATGCAGGCGAACCACATTTTGAAAAAACAGAGGGACCAACTCAGATGAGGAAGGCAACTTAGGCAATGGCACCAAATGAACCATTTTAGAAAAACGGTCACACACCACCCAGATGACAGACATCTTCTGAGAAACAGGGAGGTCCGAGATAAAGTCCATAGAGATGTGCGTCCAAGGCCTCTTCGGAATAGGCAAGGGCAACAACAACCCACTAGCCCTAGAACAACAAGGCTTGGCCCGAGCACACACATCGCAAGACTGCACAAAAACACGCACATCTCGAGACAGGGAAGGCCACCAGAAGGATCTAGCCACCAAATCTCTGGTGCCAAAAATTCCCGGATGACCTGCCAGAGTAGAAGAATGAACTTCCGAGATGACTCTAGTGGTCCACTCGTCAGGAACAAACAGTCTACCAGACGGACAACGATCAGGTCTATCCGCCTGAAATTCTTGCAAAGCACGTCGCAAATCAGGAGAGACAGCAGACAAAACCACTCCATCCTTAAGGACACCAGCAGGTTCAGAATTCCCAGGAGAGTCAGGCTCAAAACTCCTAGAAAGAGCATCTGCCTTCACATTCCTAGAACCCGGTAAGTACGAGACCACAAAATTAAACCGGGAAAAGAACAACGACCAACGTGCCTGTCTAGGATTCAGGCGCCTGGCAGACTCCAAATAAATTAAATTCTTGTGATCAGTCAAAACTACCACCTGATGTTTGGCACCCTCAAGCCAATGACGCCACTCCTCAAATGCCCACTTCATGGCCAAAAGCTCCTGATTACCAACATCATAGTTTCGCTCGGCGGCCGAAAAGTTTCGCGAAAAGAACGCACAAGGTCTCATCACTGAGCAGTCGGGACATTTCTGCGACAAAACCGCCCCCGCTCCAATCTCGGAAGCATCGACCTCAACCTGAAAGGGAAGGGAAACATCAGGCTGGCGCAACACAGGGGCAGACAAAAAGCGGCGCTTAAGCTCCCGAAAGGCCTCCACAGCAGCAGGGGACCAATTGGCAACATCAGCACCCTTTTTAGTCAAATCCGTCAGAGGTTTAGCAACGCCAGAAAAACCAGCTATAAATCGACGATAAAAATTAGCAAAGCCCAAGAATTTCTGGAGACTCTTCAGAGAAGTAGGCTGCGTCCAGTCGTAAATAGCCCGAACCTTGACAGGGTCCATCTCAATAGAAGAAGGGGAAAAAATGTACCCCAAAAAGGAAATTTTTTGAACCCCAAAAACACACTTTGAACCCTTTACACACAAAGAATTCTCCCGCAAAACCTGAAAAACCCTCCTGACCTGCTGAACATGAGACTCCCAGTCATCAGAAAAAATCAAAATATCATCCAAGTACACTATCATAAATTTATCCAAATATTCACGGAAAATATCATGCATTAAGGACTGAAAGACAGAAGGTGCATTAGAAAGGCCGAAAGGCATTACCAAATACTCAAAATGGCCCTCAGGCGTATTAAATGCGGTTTTCCACTCATCCCCCTGCTTAATTCGCACCAAATTATACGCCCCACGAAGATCAATCTTAGAGAACCACTTAGCCCCCCTTATGCGAGCAAACAAATCAGTCAGCAAAGGCAACGGATACTGATATTTGACTGTAATTTTATTCAGGAGTCGATAATCAATACAAGGCCTCAGAGAGCCATCCTTTTTAGAGACAAAGAAAAAACCGGCTCCTAAAGGTGATGAAGAAGGACGAATATGTCCCTTTTCCAGGGACTCCTTAATATACTCGCGCATAGCAGCATGTTCAGGTACAGATAGGTTAAACAAACGACCCTTTGGAAATTTACTGCCAGGAATCAGATCTATGGCGCAATCACAATCCCTGTGAGGAGGGAGTGAACCAATCTTAGGCTCTTCAAAAATATCACGATAATCAGACAAAAATGCCGGAATCTCAGATGGAATAGATGACGAAATGGGCACCATAGGAGTGTCCCCATGAGCCCCCCGACATCCCCAGCTTAACACAGACATAGCTTTCCAGTCAAGGACTGGGTTATGAGACTGTAACCATGGTAATCCAAGCACCAAAACATCATGTAAATTGTACAACACAAGGAAGCGAATCACCTCCTGATGGTCTGGAGTCATACGCATAGTCACTTGCGTCCAGAACTGTGGTTTATTACAAGCCAAAGGTGTAGAATCAATACCCTTCAGAGGTATAGGGACTTCCAGAGGCTCTAAATCAAACCCACAGCGCCTGGCAAAGGACCAGTCCATAAGACTCAGAGCGGCGCCCGAGTCCACATAGGCATCCACGGTAATAACTGATAATGAACAAATCAAGGTTACAGACAAAATAAATTTGGACTGTAAAGTGCCAATTGAAATGGACTTATCAATCTTCCTAGTACGCTTAGAGCATGCCGATATAACATGAGCAGAATCACCACAATAGAAGCATAACCCATTTTTACGCCTATAATTCTGCCGCTCGCTTCTGGACATAACTCTGTCACATTGCATTTTCTCTGGCGTCTCTTCAGAAGATACCGCCAAATGGTGCACGGGTTTGCGCTCCCGCAAACGCCGATCAATCTGAATTGCCATTGTCATGGACTCATTCAGACCTGTAGGCGCAGGGAACCCGACCATAACATCTTTAACGGCATCAGAAAGGCCCTCTCTGAAATTTGCCGCTAAGGCGCACTCATTCCACTGAGTAAGCACAGACCACCTACGAAATTTTTGGCAGTATATCTCCGCTTCATCTTGCCCTTGAGATAGGGCTATCAAAGCTTTTTCAGCTTAAATCTCCAAATTAGGTTCCTCATAAAGCAACCCTAAAGCCAGGAAAAACGCATCCACATTGAGCAACGCAGGATCCCCTGGTGCCAATGAAAATGCCCAATTTTGAGGGTCACCTCGCAGCAAAGAGATTACAATCTTAACCTGCTGGACAGGATCTCCTGAGGAGTGAGGTCTGAGAGAAAGGAATAATTTACAATTATATTTGAAATTCAAAAACCGAGATCTATCTCCGGAAAACACCTCTGGTGTAGGGATTTTAGGTTCAGAAATAGGAGCATGTATAACAAAATCTTGTAAATTTTGAACCTTCGTAGCAAGATTATTTAAACCTGCAGCCAAACTCTGGACATCCATGTTAAACAGCTAAGGTCAGAGCCATTCAAGGATTAAGAGGAGGTAAGAAGCAGCTAGACAGCAATTAAGGGCTAGGCAGCAAAACTCTGAGGGAAAGAAAAAAAAATAAAAAATTTCCCTTCAACACTTCTTTTTCTCCTGCTTCAGCCCAAACAATTAACACTTTGCGTGCCGGTCATACTGTCATGGTTCCCAATGGCAAGGGAACGTAAAAAACACATAAGTAACGAACGAGCTCTCGGGTGATGGAAACTCGAGTTGACCGTGAGCTAAATCTACCACACAACTAACAGTAGCCAGGGAGCATACCTACGGCTTCCTATATGCCACGCGCCAGCCGGAGGACTAACTACGCCTGGTAGAGGAAGAAACAGACCTGGCTTACCTCTAGAGAAATACCCCAAAAGATGATAGCAGCCCCCCACATGTAATAACGGTGAATTAAGAGGAAAAGACATACACAGTATGAAAGTAGATTTAGCAAAGAGAGGTCCACTTACTAGATAGCAGAAGGATACAAAAGAGGACTTCACGGTCAACTGAAAACCCTTTCAAAAACCATCCTGAAATTACTTTAAGACTCCTGTGTCAACTCATGACACAGGAGTGGCAATTTCAGCCCGCAAGAGCTTCCAGCTACAGAGAATTACAGAAACTGCAAACTGGACAAAAGGTACAAAACAAAAGGACAAAGTCCACTTAGCTGATCAGCAGACTAGTAGCAGGAACATGCAACCGAAGGCTCTGGTTACAATGATGACCGGCAAGGAAATGACTGGAGAGCAAGGCTAAATAGGAAACTCCCAAACACTGATGGAAGCAGGTGAACAGAAGAAGCAAAGTGCAAACAAGTCACCAGTACCACCAGCAACCACCAGGGGAGCCCAAAAAGCGGATACACAACAGAGTTCATCTGATCAGGTATCACAGACACCAATACATTTCACAGCCGGGCCTCCGGGGGGAGCTAAGGGTTCTATTCACTAGGCCACTCCCCACCATAGTGGGTAAACTGGGGGTCAGGCAGGAAGTTAGATTAGAAAGCTGACTGGGTTAGAACCAGGCAACACCTTGTGGCAGAGGGTGTTGTGGGGGAAGAGACAGTAGGGTCTCTGTCAGGGGTGGGATCCTGACAGAGGCTGGGCAACTTGAACGAACGTAACGGGACCGTGCCTGCTCAGGATAGCGGCGGTGCCCAAGGAAGGACGAGAAGCGAGATAGATTGTGCTGAGTGAGAAACAAGATCAAGCAATAGGAGAATACCAGTAGGGGTCGTGCTGTAAGACCGAAGCAACACCCTACTGAGGCGCACTACTGGTGGCCGGAACGCCGAGAGAGTATTTCAACATCCAGCTTCAAGCAATACTCTAAACAGCGGCAGGGCAGTCAGTCTAAGGCGGGCTGTCTAACTTAAATCACCTATGCAGTCTTGGGGGGCAACTTGTGGAGAGGGGCGACTCTAGGGTCCCGGAAGAGCTCCGAGCCTACCCGTCAAACGGGTGCCGTCCCAACCAGAACACCAGGGAGGGACGGAGGATTAGCAGAACATCATCTAATCGAGTTGTGAGGGAACTTAAGAAACAGACACAACAGTTGTGGGGACTTTCTGTAAGCACAGCAGGGAAGGACCGCAACACATAGCGCTAGAAGGAAGGCACAGATTTCCACCTGCTAAGAGAACTCTGGAGGTGCCATTGGACCGGCCGGACTTGCGTAGCCTGGTTATCCGGATTCCGGACTGAGGACCCAGAGATCTTCAGTAAAGAGGTAAAGAGACTGCAACCTGGTGTCCTCGTTATTTACTGCATAGCACCACAGCCTCACCACCACCATCATTCACCACTCTTTCACCGGACGTCCCCCTGACAGGCAGGGCCACGAACCGGGCCTAGCCACCGTGACAACCCCAGAGCAGAGACTCAGGAGCCCGGTACCGGGTACCCCTCGGCCCTGCGGCAGTGGGGGCGCTCCATTTTGGCGTCACGAACAGGATCTACTTAAGCCTGAAGAATCAGGTCATGTGTGCCTTGGAACTGTGATTTATCGTGCTTGGACTGTACTTTATTGCAAAGACTGTGCTGTGTCGTTTGCCGCCAAAAGTTCCCGCCAAAAACCGCCGCCATTGCTACACCAAAGAAGAAGGGGGGCGTGCCATGGGAGGAGACTACCAAAACGGCGCCAGAAGTAGTGACCGCCCCCTCCTACTCCTGCTGCGAGAGGACGACCTGCCCAGCAGCAGAGAAGAACCGCCCCCTGATTTGCAACGGTGGGAACGAGGTGAAGGAGGAGCCCGACCTCGGAGAAATGGCGGAGCCAGGTGCATGTGTTGCCGCCGAATGCCAGGCAGCGACGATGAGCAGCAAGTGCCCGAGCAACGGCGAGGTGATCCCGGCTTGCCCTCACCCATCAGAGGCGGACTCGCGTCCACCGCCGGTGAAGGACCTGAACTCCTTGGAGCCGCCAGTGGAGGAGCCGAGCCTACCTATCCCAGCCACGGAACCATGGAGGGCGGAGCCACATCGAGAGGTGGCTCCGGAGGAGCCGCGGTCCGGGCTGCAGCCGATATCAGCGTCCTTGTCAACGGAACAGATCGACATCGGTGGAATCACATCAGGCGCAGGTATGGACGGCACCCCTACTCCCCCGGCCGATTCTGCTCTCCCGACCGATCCGGCTCCCCTGACCGATCCCGCTCCCGTGACCGCTCCTCTCCCCAGTAATAATCGTTCCTTCTTGGTGGAGCGGGTGATCCTCACCTCTAACACGATGGGGAAGCTAGTGCCTCCGCTACCAACCAAGATGGGAGAACCCATAGATGTGGGCCCAGACGGAGTGATCCTCCGGTGGGACACCCCCTGGACCGGGCCGGATGGAGCCCGGGAGGACGGCCTCACCCTTGCCGTGCTCACTTGGGAGCAATATAAGCAATGTCTAATCCACCACTGGAAGGATCGAGACGAGGCCGAACAGCATGATACACAACGTAGAAAGTCTGCGCACGGCAGGAAAGACGTGGTAAAGCGGGGAACTGTGTTGGCCTACCACCCGAAGAGGGGATGGGGCTCCATACAGGAACCGGGGCTACCAACTGATGTCTTTGTTACGAGTTACAACGTGAAAACCCCCTGCTGCAGTCGAGATGGTGACCCATTACAAAGGGGGGACCAGTTGACCTACACCCGTCATCGGAATGCACAAGGATGGTGCGCCCGGAACGTTAGACGGTGTGAGCCTGAGAGAGCGCCCCCTGTTGCCCCGATCATGACTGATCCCGATTTGCCAGATCTTGTTCCTATCACCACCGTACGCCTTGTAGCGGCTACTGAACTTGCAAGCAGGATTAGCCTTCAAATTCAGACACCGGCTGATCTGATGGCGCCTGAGAGACCAACTACCAGCATGGGTGCTGCCTCAGCCAGGGGTGGGGAACCACCTTCTCTACCGAAAAATGAGTAAGCATGAATGCTTTATAAATGTAAATAGTTACTGTTCTATTATTTTGTTGCTAAAACCCGTCCAGGGTTAACTTTTAAAGGGATTCCTTTTGTTGACCCGGGATCCCTAATGTTTTGTTTGTTTTTCTAAGTTTTGCACAAGTTTCCAGAACTGCCGCAATCATGAACAGTGCATGATACAAACTTTTTGAAAATAGTTTGCACCTTATTAAAGGTGCTCCCTACTGGTTTTACTTCAAAAAGGACTCTTTGTGAAGATACCACACTGGAACCTTTGCCGAGTATGGACTGGTAGCTTGAGAAGATATGCTACCTCATAGAGACTTGGTCCCCTCTTAAAGGGGATGTTCATTTGTTGTACTTAAATGGTGATATTGCTTTAAGACAGGTGGCAATAATGTTTGATGAAAGAAAGTGATGATAATGTTTACATGAGAAAGTTATATGTATCCAACTAGTTAATTGTAAAGAAATGCTGATAATGTTGATAGACAATGAGGATAGAAGGTGAACCCTGAGTCCTCCTAGGAGCCATATAGAAATGGCTCAGTACTCTTAAACTGAAAGTAATGTTATGTTCTATACTGTGTATAGTAGTTGAAAAGGCAGTAGGCCCGGGCTGAACGGGGCGGTCCTGTAACAGAAAGGAGAGGCAGAAGGTCTGGTGCCGTTAGGACAGGCGGTCCTGCAGATTTAAAGTAGGAGAATGAAAAAGTTAAATTGCCTTATAATGTGATTATAAGAAGGTCTTTAGTGGATTCAGAGTGTATGTCCGCAAAGGCAATGTTAAATTATTGTTCAACAATTTTGCACTTAGTAGAATACCCGGTTGTAGGGTTGAGCGAAACGGGTCGTTCATTTTCATAAGTCGCCGACTTTTGGCAAAGTCGGCGTCTCATGAAACCCGATCCGATCCCAGTGTGGGTCGGCCACGTGGAACGCGAACTTGGCGCCAAAGTCGCGTTTCGAATGACGCCTTCCCCGCCATTTTTTTGAGCCAATTAATTGTGGGCAGCGTGATGACATAGGTTCCGGCTCCTGCGGCATCATAGTGCTATGTTACGTTTTCGGACGTAGTAATTTCCGGAGTCAAAAAATAACATATGCCTTGCACGGAGGAGAGAGAGAGAGAGAGAGAGAGAGAGAGAATAAAAAAAATAATTTCATTGACATACATTGGGTTTCGTGTTCCGGGTCCGGAACCCGACTTTACAGTAGAATCGGCCGATTCCATACGATCCGACATCCGAGAAGGTCGGGTTTCACAAAACCCACCTCGATCCTAAAAAAGCTAAGGTCGCTCAACCCTACCCGGTTGGGTAAAAGCAAGTTATTTGTAGCATGTTGCTATGACATTTAACTATGTTTGTAACGTTCAAGTGTCCTCACCTCCCATAAAGGGAAGCTCTGTTTAAGTATACTTATTGTTATTGCACTCAACAAAACTGTATGTCTTTTTGCTGACTTGTATTGTTGTTTTCTTCTCAGTCCCGGAGTACTGTGTTTAACCAGGGGGGAGTGCAGCGCCCCAGAGTCCTGGTCGTTGCAGTACTGTGGCTCCGCCACTATGGGGAGCTATGGTGCGTCTGATGGCACTGAAGGAGTTCTGTCATGGTTCCCAATGGCAAGGGAACGTAAAAAACACATAAGTAACGAACGAGCTCTCGGGTGATGGAAACTCGAGTTGACCGTGAGCTAAATCTACCACACAACTAACAGTAGCCAGGGAGCATACCTACGGCTTCCTATATGCCACGCGCCAGCCGGAGGACTAACTACGCCTGGTAGAGGAAGAAACAGACCTGGCTTACCTCTAGAGAAATACCCCAAAAGATGATAGCAGCCCCCCACATGTAATAACGGTGAATTAAGAGGAAAAGACATACACAGTATGAAAGTAGATTTAGCAAAGAGAGGTCCACTTACTAGATAGCAGAAGGATACAAAAGAGGACTTCACGGTCAACTGAAAACCCTTTCAAAAACCATCCTGAAATTTCTTTAAGACTCCTGTGTCAACTCATGACACAGGAGTGGCAATTTCAGCCCGCAAGAGCTTCCAGCTACAGAGAATTACAAAAACTGCAAACTGGACAAAAGGTACAAAACAAAAGGACAAAGTCCACTTAGCTGATCAGCAGACTAGTAGCAGGAACATGCAACCGAAGGCTCTGGTTACAATGATGACCGGCAAGGAAATGACTGGAGAGCAAGGCTAAATAGGAAACTCCCAAACACTGATGGAAGCAGGTGAACAGAAGAAGCAAAGTGCAAACAAGTCACCAGTACCACCAGCAACCACCAGGGGAGCCCAAAAAGCGGATACACAACAGTACCCTCCCCTTAAGGAGGGGGCACCGAACCCTCACAAGAACCGCCAGGGCGATCTGGATGAGCCCTATGAAAGGCACGAACCAAATCCGAGGCATGAACATCAGAGGCAGTTACCCAAGAATTATCTTCCTGACCATAGCCTTTCCATTTAACCAGATATTGAAGTCTCCGTCTGGAAATACGGGAGTCCAAGATCTTCTCCACGACGTACTCCAATTCACCCTCCACCAGCACAGGAGCAGGAGGTTCAGTAGAAGGAACCACCGGTACCTCATATCTCCGCAACAGCGACCGATGGAACACATTATGGATAGCGAAAGATGCCGGGAGGTCCAAACGAAAGGAGACAGGGTTAAGAATCTCCAAAATCCTATAAGGACCGATGAACCGAGGCTTAAATTTAGGAGAAGAAACCCTCATAGGGACAAAACGGGAAGACAAACACACCAAGTCCCCAACACGAAGGTGGGGGCCAACACGACGACGGCGGTTAGCAAACTGCTGAGTCCTCTCCTGGGACAATTCCAAATTATCCACCACTTGTCCCCAAATCTGATGCAACCGATCCACTACCGCATCCACTCCAGGACAATCCGAAGATTCAACCTGACCAGATGAAAAACGCGGATGAAACCCTGAATTGCAAAAGAAAGGAGAAACCAAAGTGGCAGAACTAGCCCGATTATTAAGAGCAAACTCCGCCAACGGCAGAAAGGCAACCCAATCATCCTGATCCGCAGACACAAAACACCTCAAATAAGTCTCCAAAGTTTGATTAGTTCGTTCCGTCTGGCCATTGGTCTGAGGATGGAATGCAGACGAAAAAGACAAATCAATGCCCAACCTGGCACAGACTGCCCGCCAAAATCTAGACACAAACTGGGTACCCCTGTCAGAAACAATGTTTTCCGGAATACCATGCAGGCGAACCACATTTTGAAAAAACAGAGGGACCAACTCAGATGAGGAAGGCAACTTAGGCAATGGCACCAAATGAACCATTTTAGAAAAACGGTCACACACCACCCAGATGACAGACATCTTCTGAGAAACAGGGAGGTCCGAGATAAAGTCCATAGAGATGTGCGTCCAAGGCCTCTTCGGAATAGGCAAGGGCAACAACAACCCACTAGCCCTAGAACAACAAGGCTTGGCCCGAGCACACACATCGCAAGACTGCACAAAAACACGCACATCTCGAGACAGGGAAGGCCACCAGAAGGATCTAGCCACCAAATCTCTGGTGCCAAAAATTCCCGGATGACCTGCCAGAGTAGAAGAATGAACTTCCGAGATGACTCTAGTGGTCCACTCGTCAGGAACAAACAGTCTACCAGACGGACAACGATCAGGTCTATCCGCCTGAAATTCTTGCAAAGCACGTCGCAAATCAGGAGAGACAGCAGACAAAACCACTCCATCCTTAAGGACACCAGCAGGTTCAGAATTCCCAGGAGAGTCAGGCTCAAAACTCCTAGAAAGAGCATCTGCCTTCACATTCCTAGAACCCGGTAAGTACGAGACCACAAAATTAAACCGGGAAAAGAACAACGACCAACGTGCCTGTCTAGGATTCAGGCGCCTGGCAGACTCCAAATAAATTAAATTCTTGTGATCAGTCAAAACTACCACCTGATGTTTGGCACCCTCAAGCCAATGACGCCACTCCTCAAATGCCCACTTCATGGCCAAAAGCTCCTGATTACCAACATCATAGTTTCGCTCGGCGGCCGAAAAGTTTCGCGAAAAGAACGCACAAGGTCTCATCACTGAGCAGTCGGGACATTTCTGCGACAAAACCGCCCCCGCTCCAATCTCGGAAGCATCGACCTCAACCTGAAAGGGAAGGGAAACATCAGGCTGGCGCAACACAGGGGCAGACAAAAAGCGGCGCTTAAGCTCCCGAAAGGCCTCCACAGCAGCAGGGGACCAATTGGCAACATCAGCACCCTTTTTAGTCAAATCCGTCAGAGGTTTAGCAACGCCAGAAAAACCAGCTATAAATCGACGATAAAAATTAGCAAAGCCCAAGAATTTCTGGAGACTCTTCAGAGAAGTAGGCTGCGTCCAGTCGTAAATAGCCCGAACCTTGACAGGGTCCATCTCAATAGAAGAAGGGGAAAAAATGTACCCCAAAAAGGAAATTTTTTGAACCCCAAAAACACACTTTGAACCCTTTACACACAAAGAATTCTCCCGCAAAACCTGAAAAACCCTCCTGACCTGCTGAACATGAGACTCCCAGTCATCAGAAAAAATCAAAATATCATCCAAGTACACTATCATAAATTTATCCAAATATTCACGGAAAATATCATGCATTAAGGACTGAAAGACAGAAGGTGCATTAGAAAGGCCGAAAGGCATTACCAAATACTCAAAATGGCCCTCAGGCGTATTAAATGCGGTTTTCCACTCATCCCCCTGCTTAATTCGCACCAAATTATACGCCCCACGAAGATCAATCTTAGAGAACCACTTAGCCCCCCTTATGCGAGCAAACAAATCAGTCAGCAAAGGCAACGGATACTGATATTTGACTGTAATTTTATTCAGGAGTCGATAATCAATACAAGGCCTCAGAGAGCCATCCTTTTTAGAGACAAAGAAAAAACCGGCTCCTAAAGGTGATGAAGAAGGACGAATATGTCCCTTTTCCAGGGACTCCTTAATATACTCGCGCATAGCAGCATGTTCAGGTACAGATAGGTTAAACAAACGACCCTTTGGAAATTTACTGCCAGGAATCAGATCTATGGCGCAATCACAATCCCTGTGAGGAGGGAGTGAACCAATCTTAGGCTCTTCAAAAATATCACGATAATCAGACAAAAATGCCGGAATCTCAGATGGAATAGATGACGAAATGGGCACCATAGGAGTGTCCCCATGAGCCCCCCGACATCCCCAGCTTAACACAGACATAGCTTTCCAGTCAAGGACTGGGTTATGAGACTGTAACCATGGTAATCCAAGCACCAAAACATCATGTAAATTGTACAACACAAGGAAGCGAATCACCTCCTGATGGTCTGGAGTCATACGCATAGTCACTTGCGTCCAGAACTGTGGTTTATTACAAGCCAAAGGTGTAGAATCAATACCCTTCAGAGGTATAGGGACTTCCAGAGGCTCTAAATCAAACCCACAGCGCCTGGCAAAGGACCAGTCCATAAGACTCAGAGCGGCGCCCGAGTCCACATAGGCATCCACGGTAATAACTGATAATGAACAAATCAAGGTTACAGACAAAATAAATTTGGACTGTAAAGTGCCAATTGAAATGGACTTATCAATCTTCCTAGTACGCTTAGAGCATGCCGATATAACATGAGCAGAATCACCACAATAGAAGCATAACCCATTTTTACGCCTATAATTCTGCCGCTCGCTTCTGGACATAACTCTGTCACATTGCATTTTCTCTGGCGTCTCTTCAGAAGATACCGCCAAATGGTGCACGGGTTTGCGCTCCCGCAAACGCCGATCAATCTGAATTGCCATTGTCATGGACTCATTCAGACCTGTAGGCGCAGGGAACCCGACCATAACATCTTTAACGGCATCAGAAAGGCCCTCTCTGAAATTTGCCGCTAAGGCGCACTCATTCCACTGAGTAAGCACAGACCACCTACGAAATTTTTGGCAGTATATCTCCGCTTCATCTTGCCCTTGAGATAGGGCTATCAAAGCTTTTTCAGCTTAAATCTCCAAATTAGGTTCCTCATAAAGCAACCCTAAAGCCAGGAAAAACGCATCCACATTGAGCAACGCAGGATCCCCTGGTGCCAATGAAAATGCCCAATTTTGAGGGTCACCTCGCAGCAAAGAGATTACAATCTTAACCTGCTGGACAGGATCTCCTGAGGAGTGAGGTCTGAGAGAAAGGAATAATTTACAATTATATTTGAAATTCAAAAACCGAGATCTATCTCCGGAAAACACCTCTGGTGTAGGGATTTTAGGTTCAGAAATAGGAGCATGTATAACAAAATCTTGTAAATTTTGAACCTTCGTAGCAAGATTATTTAAACCTGCAGCCAAACTCTGGACATCCATGTTAAACAGCTAAGGTCAGAGCCATTCAAGGATTAAGAGGAGGTAAGAAGCAGCTAGACAGCAATTAAGGGCTAGGCAGCAAAACTCTGAGGGAAAGAAAAAAAAAAAAAAAATTTCCCTTCAACACTTCTTTTTCTCCTGCTTCAGCCCAAACAATTAACACTTTGCGTGCCGGTCATACTGTCATGGTTCCCAATGGCAAGGGAACGTAAAAAACACATAAGTAACGAACGAGCTCTCGGGTGATGGAAACTCGAGTTGACCGTGAGCTAAATCTACCACACAACTAACAGTAGCCAGGGAGCATACCTACGGCTTCCTATATGCCACGCGCCAGCCGGAGGACTAACTACGCCTGGTAGAGGAAGAAACAGACCTGGCTTACCTCTAGAGAAATACCCCAAAAGATGATAGCAGCCCCCCACATGTAATAACGGTGAATTAAGAGGAAAAGACATACACAGTATGAAAGTAGATTTAGCAAAGAGAGGTCCACTTACTAGATAGCAGAAGGATACAAAAGAGGACTTCACGGTCAACTGAAAACCCTTTCAAAAACCATCCTGAAATTACTTTAAGACTCCTGTGTCAACTCATGACACAGGAGTGGCAATTTCAGCCCGCAAGAGCTTCCAGCTACAGAGAATTACAGAAACTGCAAACTGGACAAAAGGTACAAAACAAAAGGACAAAGTCCACTTAGCTGATCAGCAGACTAGTAGCAGGAACATGCAACCGAAGGCTCTGGTTACAATGATGACCGGCAAGGAAATGACTGGAGAGCAAGGCTAAATAGGAAACTCCCAAACACTGATGGAAGCAGGTGAACAGAAGAAGCAAAGTGCAAACAAGTCACCAGTACCACCAGCAACCACCAGGGGAGCCCAAAAAGCGGATACACAACAGAGTTCATCTGATCAGGTATCACAGACACCAATACATTTCACAGCCGGGCCTCCGGGGGGAGCTAAGGGTTCTATTCACTAGGCCACTCCCCACCATAGTGGGTAAACTGGGGGTCAGGCAGGAAGTTAGATTAGAAAGCTGACTGGGTTAGAACCAGGCAACACCTTGTGGCAGAGGGTGTTGTGGGGGAAGAGACAGTAGGGTCTCTGTCAGGGGTGGGATCCTGACAGAGGCTGGGCAACTTGAACGAACGTAACGGGACCGTGCCTGCTCAGGATAGCGGCGGTGCCCAAGGAAGGACGAGAAGCGAGATAGATTGTGCTGAGTGAGAAACAAGATCAAGCAATAGGAGAATACCAGTAGGGGTCGTGCTGTAAGACCGAAGCAACACCCTACTGAGGCGCACTACTGGTGGCCGGAACGCCGAGAGAGTATTTCAACATCCAGCTTCAAGCAATACTCTAAACAGCGGCAGGGCAGTCAGTCTAAGGCGGGCTGTCTAACTTAAATCACCTATGCAGTCTTGGGGGGCAACTTGTGGAGAGGGGCGACTCTAGGGTCCCGGAAGAGCTCCGAGCCTACCCGTCAAACGGGTGCCGTCCCAACCAGAACACCAGGGAGGGACGGAGGATTAGCAGAACATCATCTAATCGAGTTGTGAGGGAACTTAAGAAACAGACACAACAGTTGTGGGGACTTTCTGTAAGCACAGCAGGGAAGGACCGCAACACATAGCGCTAGAAGGAAGGCACAGATTTCCACCTGCTAAGAGAACTCTGGAGGTGCCATTGGACCGGCCGGACTTGCGTAGCCTGGTTATCCGGATTCCGGACTGAGGACCCAGAGATCTTCAGTAAAGAGGTAAAGAGACTGCAACCTGGTGTCCTCGTTATTTACTGCATAGCACCACAGCCTCACCACCACCATCATTCACCACTCTTTCACCGGACGTCCCCCTGACAGGCAGGGCCACGGACCGGGCCTAGCCACCGTGACAACCCCAGAGCAGAGACTCAGGAGCCCGGTACCGGGTACCCCTCGGCCCTGCGGCAGTGGGGGCGCTCCAACTGCTATGTAGTATTTCGTATAGCCCAATGTCCAGTATAGTTGGCTGTCCAATATGTGTATTAAACTCCCAGGAAGCAGTTGTCCTGGTGGTTTGCCAAGGGGTCATTGGTGGCGCGGTGTAGGTAGCAGTGTTAATAGTTGTTCTGGTGATGTATTTCTGTACTGATGGGGGTTCTGGTGATGTATTTTTGTACTGATGGGGGTTGTTATGCTGTGTTTCTGTACTGATGCTGTTCTGGTGATAGGCTTTTGTACCGATTGGGATTCTAGTGATATATTTCTGTACTGTTGGTGTTCTGGTGATGTATTCTTGTGTTATTGGGAATGATCCTGTAGATATGTAACAATCCATAACTTCTAAGATTACGTGATACATGGCTATGCTAATAAAGTGTTGTTCCATATGACAAATTAAGGGTTACTACATTTCTATTTACGTTAGGAGCGTTATATGGGTTGTTCAAGTTTGTGATGAAAGTTTACAGTCACTCTAGGCGACTGCAGACTTTTCAATTCTCACAGCACGCACACTGCAAGCTGTCAGGATTTCCTGGTGCTGGCAGTCAGACCAGGAGGTCATGAAACTGCAAATACGCAACTTGTATACATATGGTAACATACCAACAAGACATGCGCTGCCTTGCTCAATACAAGTGCACTGAGCTAGGCCAGACACGTCTAGTTGGGATTTAGCCAGAAGTACCAAAATGGCATACTTGCACTCACATGACTGTGAGCAACTGGAGAATACTGAAAGTGTGCAGTACGCGCACTGTTAGAATTCAGAAGCCTGCAGACTTTCATCACAAAACTGTACAACCTATTTACATAAAACATTAAGCACTTTAGCTTGCCCAATCCTAACAGCATGTAATATACTCACTGTCAGGATTCAGCTCAGCTTGCAGGTTACAACAGTCATCATATGACCACTCATATGCAATTTCCATATTGACAATCACGTGACAACCAGCTTTTCTTCCTGCTTCTTTCAGTGAAGGTGGGGCTGTAGTATTTCACTGAACATTGAAATAATTAGGAAAAGCGGCTTGATGGCATGTGACAGCAAAAGTGCAAATCACATATGAGCAATTACATGACAACTCAAACTGCCAAATTGAATTCTTGTCCTGGGTGCCAGAAAACCCAGATCCACCTCTGGGCTTGCCCATTCTGCATCACCTTTTGTCTGTCTTGTTTTCCTTGATCTGAGATTTAAAGAATCCACCTCACCAGGTGAGACCCATAACAACATGGAAACTACTGGTAAGCAGACATCAGACACAAAGAAAAGAAACAGCCGCACTCAAAACAAGTCTTGCTTTGCTTTGTAAATGGAAGTACTTAAATTTATTAGGAGTTCACCACAGGTAAATAAAGGTATCAAGATAACGAAGTATCGAGGTAACGTTTCGGCCTTGCTTCGGGTCTTTGTCAAACCTCACTGCAAAGAATACAAAAATTAACAAAGGTTACCATACAGAAATGACATACAAAAATAACACAAAAGAAGTAAAGTGCTGTACAAATATATATGTGGGTGTGGCTAATCTATATAAAAATTAACAAAATAAAAAACAATCATATAAACAGTCCCTTCAGCGGTAACTATTGAAACATAGAATACCGTAGCAGTCAAGTATGATGCACAATTACATAAGAGATGCAAGGGAAACAACATCCATAAATATTAATCCATTTGATAATGGTGTGGGTGAGGTGAAAACATGCTGGAAGCAGATAAGCACTGACCTTGAATAGTAGAGAAAATAATCAAGAGGTTGTTTTAAGGGCATAAAAAACAGAAGTCCCAGCTGGGGCTTTGAAGATAAAGGTGTGTATGAGAACGAGGCTTGAGAATCAAGGGCTGCGCGTGCATGCGCAGGGGTTGTTAAAATACAGAATGGAGGGGCTTGGATTACAAAAATGCAAGCGCTGTGTGCGCATGCATAGTAGCGACTATGAAGGGTGTTCAGAGAGAGGCTTGAAATGCACCTAATCTAGATTGTAGTGTCTGCAGGTAGCTTGCGCACTGCCTGTATTAGCTTACTTAGTGTGAAAGTAGATGCCAGGGAAGAGAAGAAAAGGGGAGAGATATGATGTAGATTGTAGATTGGGGTAAGAAAGAACAAAAATATGGCTGAAGTGGAATGATGGAAAATGAAATGTACAAATATAATTAACCCCTTTCTGACCTCGGACAGGATAGTATGTTCGAGGTCAGATCCCCAGCTTTGATGCAGGGCTCCGGCGGTGAGCCCGCATCAAAGCCGGCACATGTCAGCTGTTTTGAACAGCTGACATGTGCCCGCAATAGCGGCAGTGGAATCACGATTCACCTGCACTATTAACTAGTTAAATGCTGCTGTCAAACGCTGGCAGCACTTAACTAGCGCTTCCGGCCATCGGGCCGGAAATGAGCGCATCGCTGACCCCCGTCACATGATCGGGGGTCAGCGATGCGTCAGCATGACAACCAGAGGTCTCCTTGAGACCTCTATGGTTGTTGATGTCGGATTCCTATGAGCGCCACCCTGTGGTCCCATGGAGGCTATTGAAACATGGCAAAAGTAAAAAAAAAAAAAATGGTTTAAAAAAATACGAAAAAAATAAAAAAAAATAAACGTTTAAATCACCCTCCTTTTGCCCCATTCAAAATAAAACAATAGAAAAATCAAATATACACATATTTGGTATCCCCACGTTCAGAATCCACGAAATCAACAGGTGCATGGTCAATCAGGATTTGAAGCACCTCCTCCACGTGTGCCTACACCTCAACCCCTCCCAACCCAAAATCAACCAAGGCCAGCACCGTACCATATGGCAGCCTACAACCAACCTTCCCAATATGGCCACTTTTCCAGACCCAGTGCTGTAGGCTTGTCCCAACCTGGGTTTGGACGACATGGCCATTTTGGGGGTGGGTATGAGTCCAGCCAATATGTTCCTCAGCATGAGGACCAGAGACAAATCCCTTATGGCCAATACCCAACTGGGCCAATATGAACAAGGCCTGTATTATAATCGCCACACAAAGCATCCACGCAGGCTAAAGGACAATTGGCCCAACAAAGGCCACCTGAGCAGGACCCTGAGCTGCCGCCATCACCTCCACCAACTTACAGAAATCTGTAATTAAAATGTTGTTTGTTTTTTTTATTTGTTATGTGTAACCATGTTTTGGTTACCTTTGTGCTGTAATTGCATTTTGTTCTTTTGTGGTTTAAAAAAAAAAAAAAAACATATGAAACAAATATGGTTGAAAGTTTACAACAAAAGGCTTTTGCTCTTAGGAAAAAATGTTGTCAAAAGCCAATTGAGGTTTGTGGGACAATCATTCTTACATCACACACATATGCTCTGTTCATAAGCATCTGGTAATTAAGTAAATACAACACACAGAGTACAGTTTCTGTATGAAACAAAATTTATATGGTGCAAATGTGTTTTGAAAATAAGGAAATCACAACTGAGAAAAAGCATAATCTTGCCAGGGAGTAGCACCCTGAGGAGAAACAAAATAATTTGTGAAAATATCTCTCACTTTGATTCCAGAAAGGGGACGGCGCGGAGGAAGGCCATGTGGTGTTGGGCTACTCACATTGGGCAACATTTCTTCACCAACAACAGATGACGCACAATCATGAAGTCTTGTAAAATTGTGCAAAACAACACACACTTTTATAACTTCATTAATAGTAGCCTCACTCAGCTGACGCCATTTGGCACACAGAATGCCAAAGGCACACTCCACCAGTCTACGAGCCCTGGAAAGCCTCAAATTAAAAACACGCCGCCGGTGATCCAGGTTTCGCCTGGGATAAGGCCTCATGACATTCCTTGTCAATTGGAAGACCTCATCTCCCACAAGAACATACACTCACTGGCCACTTTATTAGGTACACCTGTCCAACTTCTTGTTAACACTTAATTTCTAATCAGCCAATCACATGGCGGCAACTCAGTGCATTTAGGCATGTAGACATGGTCAAGACAATCTCCTGCAGTTCAAACCGAGCATCAGTATGGGGAAGAAAGGTGATTTGAGTGCCTTTGAACGTGGCATGGTTGTTGGTGCCAGAAGGGCTGATCTGAGTATTTCAGAAACTGCTGATCTACTGGGATTTTCACGCACAACCATCTCTAGGGTTTACAGAGAATGGTCGGAAAAAGAAAAAAAATCCAGTGAGCGGCAGTTCTGTGGGCGGAAATGCCTTGTTGATGCCAGAGGTCAGAGGAGAATGGGCAGACTGGTTCGAGCTGATAGAAAGGCAACAGTGACTCAAATCGCCACCCGTTACAACCAAGGTAGGCCTAAGAGCATCTCTGAACGCACAGTGCATCGAACTTTGAGGCAGATGGGCTACAGCAGCAGAAGACCACACCGGGTACCACTCCTTTCAGCTAAGAACAGGAAACTGAGGCTACAATTTGTACAAGCTCATCGAAATTGGACAGTAGAAGATTGGAAAAACGTTGCTTGGTCTGATGAGTCTCGATTTCTGCTGCGACATTCGGATGGTAGGGTCAGAATTTGGCGTAAACAACATGAAAGCATGGATCCATCCTGCCTTGTATGGAGCATCTTTGGGATGTGCAGCCGACAAATCTGCGGCAACTGTGTGATGCCATCATGTCAATATGGACCAAAATCTCTGAGGAATGCTTCCAGCACCTTGTTGAATCTATGCCACGAAGAATTGAGGCAGTTCTGAAGGCAAAAGGGGTCCAACCCGTTACTAGCATGGTGTACCTAATAAAGTGGCCAGTGAGTGTATGTCACTGGTTGAGCATTGGAGCCTGGGAGTTGTTGTGGTGGTGGGAGGTCTAACTGGTTTTCACGTAGCCGCCGACCCACAATGGACGAATTGAAGACCCTAGAGTCTCCTGTTCGCCCATAGGCCCCAATGTCTACAATTATAAACCTGTAGTTACTGTCAACTACAGCTAACAGAACTACAGAGAAAAACTGCTTATAATTGAAGAATTGGGACCCAGAGTTCGGCGGCTTACGCACCCTGATCTGTTTCCCATCCAATATTGCCTTGCGCAGGCGTGTACTCCGGAGGACAGAGGATGAACTTCAATCCAATATTGTGGCCAGCTTGCAGCCAGTGGGTAAGGAAAGGGTGAATCAAACACCCGAAAACCCCACCCTTATGACCCAAAACTGGTCCCGCCAAATTCAGGTGACAGGTTCCCTTTAAGAAAAAGCACTGGAATATCAATGAAATTCAACAATATTTACCTAGTGTACATACGTACAACATTAAAAATATATCTTTATCTTGTGCTTTGCTCCTAAGTAGCACATATTTTTAAAAATAGCTGATAGCAAACAACCATGAAAAAAAAAACATCATCAACATACAGTATGTGAGGATGTTGAATACATACCATAAGGTAAGGAGAAGATGCTCCTCTGCGGATATGCTTTTTCGCATCCTGGTGTCCTGATACGAGAGTCCTGGACGTACTGTCTCCAACAAGATATCAAATATTGGCATGGTTATTCGACAGTATAAGTAAAACTTATCAGGATGTGCCCGCAGAGCTGTATAGAGCCTCTTAAAATGGCCTTTAGTGAGGCGTTGGGTAAAAAGAGGATGCACCTGCAGCGCCCCAGAGTCCTGGTCGTTGCAGTACTGTGGCTCCGCCACTATGGGGAGCCATGGTGCATCCGATGGCACTGAAGGGGTTCATCTGATCAGGTATCACAGACACCAATACATTTCACAGCTGGGCCTCCGGGGGGAGCTAAGGGTTCTATTCATTAGGCCACTCCCCACCATAGTGGGTAAACTGGGGGTCAGGCAGGAAGTTAGATCAGAAAGCTGACTGGGTTGGAACCAGGCAACACCTTGTGGCAGAGGGTGTTGTAGGGTAAGATACAGTAGGGTCTCTGTCAGGGGTGGGATCCTGACAGAGGCTTGGCAACGAGAACGAACGTAACGGGACCGTGCCTGCTCCGGGTAGCGGCGGTGCCCAAGAAAGGATTAGAAGAGAGATAGATTGTGCTGAGTGAGAAACGGGATCACGCAAAGGAGAAATACCAGTAGGAGTCGTGCTGTAAGACCGAAGCAACATCCTACTGAGGCGCACTACCGGTGGCCGGAACGCCGAGGGAGTAGAATAACATTCAGCTTCAAGCAATACTCCAAACAGCGGCAGGACAGTCAGTCTCAGGCGGGCTGTCTAACTCAAATCACCTATGAAGTCTTGGGAGGCAATTGTGGGAGAGGGGCGTCTCTAGGGTCCCGGAAGAACTCCAGGCCTACCCGTCAAACGGGTGCCGTTCCTACCCGAACCTCAGGGAGGGACGGAGGATTAGCAGAACATCATCTAGTCGAGTTGTGAGGGAACATCAGAAACAGACACAACAGTTGTGGGGTACTTTCCGTAAGCACAGCAGGGAAGGACTACAACACATAGCGCTAGGGGGAAGGCACAGATTTCCTCCTGTGAAGAGAACTCTGGAAGTGTCATTGGACTGGCCGGACTTGCGCAGCCTGGTGAGCCGTATTCTGGATTGAGGACCCAGAGATCTTCAGTAAAGAGGTAAAGAGACTGCATGCAACCTGGTGTCCTCATTATTTATCGCGACCTGCACCCCACAACTGCACCGTTACAACACCACTTATTGCACCGGACGTCCCCCACTGACAGACAGGGCCACGGACCGGGTCTAGCCACCGTGACAACCCCAGGACTGAGATCCCAGAGGCCCGGCTCCGGGTACCCCTCGGCCCTGCGGCGGTGTGGGGGCGCTTCAACTTGGCGTCACGAACAGGATCTACTTAAGCCTGAAGAATCAGGTCATGTGTGCCTTGGAACTGTGATTTACTGTGCTTGGACTGTACTTTATTGAGAGACTGTGTGCTGCGCCATTTGCCGCCAAAATACGCCGCCATTGCAGCGCTGAGGAGAGCGCAGGAAGTGAAAAGGGGCGTGAAGTGGGCGTAGGCAAGCTGGAGAGCGCGAACAGCAATGGCCGCCCAGTCCAAATATTTCTGTGTCCTGAGGACGTGTCCGTCAACAGCTGAGGTCCGCCTCCTGATCCTGTTTGGAGGGTGGAGACCATGGAGATGGGGCCGCCCACGAAAGAGACCGCGGGAAGAGGACATTGGAGAAAAGGCAAAGATGGCGACACCAGGAACACCACGTGGGGCTGACCCGGTTCGGCCTGAGGCTGCGCAACCTAACATAGCCCCAGAGGCGCCAACGCTGCGGGGTCTGACCCTCACAGAGCCACCGATAGGCCGACCCCCTTTGCCGCTGTCTGAGGAATGTGTGGCTGCAGCCGAGGCCCGACAGCTAGCCCGCCGGCTGGAGGCCGATGCCCGCGTGCTTACTCGGCTAGGCCAGCCCACGGAGATCCGTTTGTCCCCAGTGTCCCCTGTTCCCTCCCACTTGGCCGCGGCTGGAAGTACGCTACCGACGCCGGACCTAAAGATCATGCCGGACGCCGAGCATCTACGGCGTCTGATGGCAGCGTGGCGGAGCCGGCCCCAGCCTGCAGCGTCGATTGACTTGGTCAGAGCCCCGGAGATCCCGCCATCACACTGGGGTGTAGTGGTCTCCTTCAACCCCCGATATGGACGCGGGGTTATCCAGGAAATTGGGGAGCTGCTACAAATCCACGTGGATCGGGAGGAAGTGGAGCCCTGCAGCGGAAGATTTCCCCGCGACCTGGAGCCAGGTGATGCGGTGACTTACACCAGATGGAGGAGGGCTACGGGAGAGGCTGGCTGGATGGCGCGAGGCGTGCAGCGATGCATTGCCCTCCAAGCTGCTGCCGGAACACCGGAAGAAGATGATCCCATGGGGAAAGCAGCAGAGCCCGGCCCCGCGGAACCTCGAGAAGCCCGGCCTCGCCGTGCCCCGGAGGAACGTGTGCACCTGCCAGTGAGAAGGGCCTCCCGGCGAGGGATCTTATCGCTGCTGGGACCGGAACCGCTTCCTGGCTCACCAGTGCGATCCGTTGGCCTGGTGAGGCCAGATCGGAGACCACCACAGTAAGATTTTACTGTACTTTCTTACTTGTAAATAGTTACTGTTTTATTGCTTTTATGTTGCTGCTAAAACCCGTCCAGGGTTAACTCTAAAGGGGATCCTTCTATGGACCTGGGATCCCTATTGTTTTGTTTTCTTGTTTGTCTTCCAAGTTTTTGCACAACGTTTACAGAACTGCTGAAATCATGAACAGTGCATGATCCGAACTTCTTGTATATAGTTTGCACCTTATTAAAGGCGCTCCCTACTGGTTTTACTTAAAGAAGGACTCTTTGCGAAGATACCGCACTGGAACCTTTGCTGAGTATGGACTGGTAGCTTGAGAAAATACGCTACCTCACAGAGACTTGGTCCTCTCTTAAAGGGGATGTTCATTTGCCGCATTTCGATAGAAATATTGCTTAAGACAAGTAGCAATAATGTTGATGAGAGAAAAGTGATGATAATGTTGTACGAGAAAGTTATATGTGTTTAATTAGTTAAATGTGAAGAAATACTGATGATGTGCTCTGAGAAGTAAAAGGTGAAAGATAGAAGAAGGATGCAGTGGACCCGTAGGGATAGACGTGGTGTCCAGCATGCATGA
The DNA here is from genome assembly GCF_051348905.1 of Ranitomeya variabilis. NCBI lineage: Eukaryota > Metazoa > Chordata > Amphibia > Anura > Dendrobatidae > Ranitomeya > Ranitomeya variabilis. The sequence continues at coordinate 844,276,958 of NC_135233.1, read as the reverse complement.
AAGGAAGAAAGATAATGAGAAGGCTTAATGTTCAATAGAAAATGTTTTGATAATGCTGATAGAAAGTTAGGATAGAAGGTAAACCCTGAGTCCTCATAGGAGTCATGTAGAGATGACTTAGTGCTCTTAAACTGAAAGTAATGTTATGTTCTATACTGTGTATAGTAGTTGAAAAGGCAGTAGGCCCTGGCTGAACGGGGCGGTCCTGTAATAGAAAGGAGAGGCAGTAGGTCTGGTGCCGATAGGACAGGCGGTCCTGCAGATTTAAAGGAGGAGAATGAGAAAGTTAAAGTGCCTTATAATGTGATTATAGGAAGGTCTTTAGTGGATTTAGAGTGTGAGTCCTTAAAGGCAATGTTAAATTATTGTTCAACAATTTTGCACTTAGTAGAATACCCGGTTGGGTAACAGGAGTTATTTATAGCCTGTAATTTATAATGTTAACCATGTTTGTAACGTTCAAGTGTTCTTACCTCCCATAAAGGGAAGCCTGTTCAAGTATACTTATTGTTATTACACTCAACGAAACTGTATGTCTTTTTGCTAACTTGTATTGTTGTTTTCTTCCCAGTCCCGGAGTACTGTGTTTAACCAGGGGGGAGTGCAGCGCCCCAGAGTCCTGGTCGTTGCAGTACTGTGGCTCCGCCACTATGGGGAGCCATGGTGCGTCCGATGGCACTGAAGGGGTTCATCTGATCAGGTATCACAGACACCAATACATTTCACAGCTGGGCCTCCGGGGGGAGCTAAGGGTTCTATTCATTAGGCCACTCCCCACCATAGTGGGTAAACTGGGGGTCAGGCAGGAAGTTAGATCAGAAAGCTGACTGGGTTGGAACCAGGCAACACCTTGTGGCAGAGGGTGTTGTAGGGGAAGATACAGTAGGGTCTCTGTCAGGGGTGGGATCCTGACAGAGGCTTGGCAACGAGAACGAACGTAACGGGACCGTGCCTGCTCCGGGTAGCGGCGGTGCCCAAGAAAGGATTAGAAGAGAGATAGATTGTGCTGAGTGAGAAACGGGATCACGCAAAGGAGAAATACCAGTAGGAGTCGTGCTGTAAGACCGAAGCAACATCCTACTGAGGCGCACTACCGGTGGCCGGAACGCCGAGGGAGTAGAATAACATTCAGCTTCAAGCAATACTCCAAACAGCGGCAGGACAGTCAGTCTCAGGCGGGCTGTCTAACTCAAATCACCTATGAAGTCTTGGGAGGCAATTGTGGGAGAGGGGCGTCTCTAGGGTCCCGGAAGAACTCCAGGCCTACCCGTCAAACGGGTGCCGTTCCTACCCGAACCTCAGGGAGGGACGGAGGATTAGCAGAACATCATCTAGTCGAGTTGTGAGGGAACATCAGAAACAGACACAACAGTTGTGGGGTACTTTCCGGAAGCACAGCAGGCAGGGCCGTATTTGCCACTAGGCACTTGAGGGCACGTGGCTAGGGCGGGGACAGGCGGGGGGGCGGCACCTGAGCAAGTGTATTTTTTTTTTTTTCGTTTTTTTTTTTTTTTTTTTGAATACTAGTTCTGTGGGTCCCTTCCTGAAGACAGGGGGCGGCAGAGCGGCAGCCAGAACACGTGGTGCTGGTGCCGACTCTCCCTACTCCCCCTCACAGTGACCTCACTGACCCCATGCTCACAGCCTCACTGGTGGTGCCGGCCGGAATGTGACTGCTGAGGTGGAGCGGCGGCGCCCTGTGTGCCGACCCTGTGTCCTGTCCTGGACTCGCACATTGCTGGCCAGGAGCTGGAGGACTCGCAGACAGTAGAGCAGTACATGCACAGTAAGTAGTGTACTGTCTCTGTGACTCTGTCTGTAACGATCTCCCTCCTTGCTCCTGCCCGCGCGCTGCCTGCTGCACGGCTCTCTCTGTGACTCACCTCACGGTGCTCACTTCTTCCCTCACATTCCTCCTCAGCCTCATTACTTCCTGTAGTGCCTGAGGCTGGAGGAGCCGTGCAAACACAGCAGCCCTGAATGGATAATATCTGTTTGATCTTTCCTCCCGGCAGACGGACCCAGAGAGTGAGTGGTGGGGGTGGGGTATAATACACCCTCACTCACTATCTGGGTCCTGGGAGCAATCATTGCCACTGCTGGTGTGCAGAGCTGTATGTGTGTGTAGCTCTGTGTGTGCGGAGCTCTGTGTGTGCGGAGCTCTGTGTGCGCAGAGCTGTCTGTGTGTGCGGAGCTCTGTGTGTGCAGAGCTGTCTGTGTGTGCGGAGCTCTGTGTGCGCAGAGCTGTATGTATGTGTCTGTGTGTGCGGAGCTCTGTGTGTGCGGAGCTGTATGTGTGTGTGCGGAGCTCTGTGTGTGCGGAACTCTGTGTGTGCGGAGCTGTATGTATGTGTCTGTGTGCGGAGCTGTATGTATGTATGTATGTGTGTGTGCGCGGAGCTGTCTGTGTGTGCGGAGCTGTCTGTGTGTGCGGAGCTGTCTGTGTGTGCGGAGCTGTCTGTGTGTGCGGAGCTGTCTGTGTGTGCGGAGCTGTCTGTGTGTGCAGAGCTGTCTGTGTGTGCAGAGCTGTCTGTGCGGAGCTCTGTGTGTGCGGAGCTGTATGTGTGTGTCTGTGTGGAGCTCTGTGTGTGCGGAGCTGTATGTATGTGTGTCTGCGGTGCTGTATGTGTGTGTGTGGAGCTCTGTGTGTGTGTGGAGCTCTGTGTGTGTGTGGAGCTCTGTGTGTGTGCGGAGCTGTGTATGTGTGCGGAGCTGTATGTATGTGTGTGTCTGTGCGGTGCTGTATGTGTGTGTGGTGCTGTATGTGTGTGTGTGCGGGCAGCAGAGCTTTATGTGTGTGTTGGCTGGCAGCGGAGCTGGCTGTGTGTCTGTGCGGAGCTGTATGTGTGTGTGCAAGCAGCGGAGCTGTATGTGTGTGGAGCTGTATGTGTGTGTCTGTGCGGTGCTGTGTGTGTCTGTGCGGTGCTGTATGTGTGTGGGGCTGTATGTGTGTGTGCAAGGAGCGGAGCTGTATGTGTGTGTGCGCAGAGCTGTATGTGTGTGTGGGGCTGTGTGTGTGTGGAGCTGTATGTATGTGTGTGTCTGTGTGGAGCTGTACGTATGTGCGGAGCTGTCAGTGCCAGTGTGTCGCCCCATCCCGGACCAACTTTTTACTATTGATGCTGCCTATGCAGCGTCAATAATAAAAAGATATAATGTTAAAAATAAGTAAAAAATTTAAAAATTGTGCTATTCTCACCTTCCGCCGTCCACCGATGCGCACGATGCTGCCGCCAGCTTCCGTTCCCAGTGATGCATTGCAAAATTACCCAGATGACTTAGTCATCTGGGTAATTTCGCAATGCATCACTGGGAACAGAAGCTGGCGGCAGCATCACGCGCATCGGGACAGCTTCGGTGGACGCCGGAGGGTGAGTATATAACTTTTTTATTTTAATTCTTTTTTTAACAGGGATATGGTGCCTATACTGCTATATATTACGTGGGCTGTTACACACTGCGTGGGCTGTGTTACACACTGCGTGGGCTGTGTTACACACTGCGTGGGCTGTGTTACACACTGCGTGGGCTGTGTTACACACTGCGTGGGCTGTGTTACACACTGCGTGGGCTGTGTTACACACTGCGTGGGCTGTGTTACACACTGCGTGGGCTGTGTTACACACTGCGTGGGCTGTGCTATATACTATGTGGCTGTGTTATATACTATATAATACAGCACTGAGGGGGTATAGAGCTGGAGTAACAGATCTACTCCCTCATTTGCATATGTATGCAAACTGATTTCAGATGAATGGACTGAACATGTAAAAATATTGCTGGAATTGTCTTTGAAAGAGCTACATGGGCATATACATAGATTTTGGACCCCTTACTGATTCCCTATGGGACTTGCGAACATGTGCAGCACTTGCGGTTTTACACTTACGATGAGACAAAAAAACACTGCTAGCAGCGTTTTTTTCCGTTGCTGCAAGTACCGCATTTATCGGATCGCGGCAAAACTGCAAGTGCGGCACATGTCCGCAAGTCCCACAGGGAATGAATGAGACCGAACGCAGTGTTGCCGTAAGTGATGTGTTACGTGGCAGATGCAGAAAAACTGCCGGATCGGCCACGAATGGTAAAAATCGCTGATGTGAAAGTAGCCCAAGTCACTGCCGACAGTGTCTGCATTAGTCATACTGACCAGTGGGGGACGCAGCACGAAAAGTGCCTAGGGCAGCAGAAACTCTAAATACGGCCCTGACAGCAGGGAAGGACTACAACACATAGCGCTAGGGGGAAGGCACAGATTTCCTCCTGTGAAGAGAACTCTGGAAGTGTCATTGGACCGGCCGGACTTGCGCAGCCTGGTGAGCCGTATTCTGGATTGAGGACCCAGAGATCTTCAGTAAAGAGGTAAAGAGACTGCAACCTGGTGTCCTCATTATTTATCGCGACCTGCACCCCACAACTGCACCGTTACAACACCACTTATTGCACCGGACGTCCCCCACTGACAGACAGGGCCACGGACCGGGTCTAGCCACCGTGACAACCCCAGGACTGAGATCCCAGAGGCCCAGCTCCGGGTACCCCTCGGCCCTGCGGCGGTGTGGGGGCGCTTCACACCCACATTCTTCTTCTCCTCCTTCGCGGATCTACAATCACAGGGTATGGCTGCCTAAACCGACGCGACAAGACCCAGTTAAACAAAACCCGCTGAGTTGGGGTGAAGTGCAGTAGATCAGACATGGTGCAAATGTTACAACACATCAACAGATGCACAACCACAAAATGGCCATATGGGAGGGTGGCACCTGTTGTAGAGGCCTTAAATAGGGTTGCTGATGGTGATTTAAATTAATTTCAGCCTCAAAAACCGTTAAATGTCCATTTTGTCAGCTTGCGTGGAAATAACGCATTACGGATGTCATACGGATTACATACGCAACATTACATGTGCAAAATACGCGACCACACCTTGCCAAAACGGATTGCATACGGATCACCATTTCTGCATTTTTGATGCGTATTAAGGCCATAAAATACGGACCGTATTTCCCTACGCTGAGTGTGACGCCGGCCTTAGGCTCTACAAGTAAGCGCACTCTAATTGCAATTCTATCTCTAGCATTTAACTCTATGAGACTATTTCTCTAATCACTGCTATCTTATATCATTTATTTAGTGCTTGCTATCAGCGTTTCTACTAGTTGGGCTGCCATCACCTACAATTATTATATGGTGCCTCTGCCCGTTTCTAAGGTCTTATGGGCTCATACTAATCTTACACATATAAGCACAGGTTATTCAAGCACTCAGCTGCACGAGTGATTTCCTCTAATTACCGCTCTCATTTACCTAGTGCTTTCCATCAGTATCTCACTGGTTGGACTGCCTTCACCTTCAAGTGTCAATTACTCCCTCTGCCTATACCGCAGTAAGTCTCAAATACTCAGAGGCTAGTATTTAGGTATAGTGAACACATCCATTAATGATATAACATATTGTTATTCCCTGAAGTACTAAATACGTACAATTAAAGCACACTACTAGCAGAACCCCTTGACGCTAGAACCCAGTACCCGGTCCAAGAAGTCTCTAACGGACATTCGCACCAAGTACTGAAAATTTTTTAGCCAGCAGTACTACTGGTAATTCTATCCATTTCCGTATATGATCTATACTATTTTTTATTGGCAGTGACCACCAAAAGGATTTAATTCTTATGAGTTTCCTGATATATGCTCCATATTAACACAATCACAGAGTATTTTTTTCTCTCTCTCTATTATCTCAGCATAGCGCGGTGAATTGGTATCTTGTTTATTAGCCCCAATTTTTTTTTTTTTTTTTACAGGAACTGGCACAGAGCCTGTCATTTTCACCAGCTGCATCTGAGATTTATCAACAATCCATTTCTGAGTGGTAAGCTCCAGTGTGCACTTCTTTATTCCAATTTGAAAATAAAAATAAATATAAAAAAGAAAAAAAAAAGAAAAAGAAAAAATAGAGCGGTGGAGGTTTCACTTACCCCAAGTAGATGCATGATATTCAAAATGAAAAATCACTGTGTCTGTAATGTAAACAAATTAGTAAAGAGGAGAAGGATTTAAAACAAACAACCAGCATGTTCACCACTGCACCCCAAAAAACATGAGCATACATTACACCAGAACTACTGCTGGAGTCATTTTGACTCCTTGCAAATTTTATTTCTCTTCTGCGACTACATATTTCCGAATTCCAGCTTGAGACTTGGTGACTTTTACGCATTTAGGATGCGAAAAAAGATTTTGTGACAATAAATAATTTTTGGGAAAAAAAAAAAAAAAGTACTTTTTTTTTCTCAAAATTTACCTTTAATTGCCAAAGGAGGTCATTTAGACTCCCTACTGTATCTTGCTAGTCTTTGTCGCTAAATGTTGTTATTTATTTTAGGTTTTATTTTCTTGTATCTTTAGAATAAGGCTGTGTGCACACGTAGCAGATTTTTTGCGTTTTTTTGCTATAAAAACCGCAAAAAAACGCTCACATTAAGCATCCTACTTAATAGAATGCAATCCGCAATTTTTGTGCACATGCTGCATTGTTTTCCTGAGCGGAATCACATTCCAGAAAAAAACGCAGCATGTTCATTAAATTTGCGGAATCGCGGGGATTCTGCACACCTAGGAATGCATTAATCTGCTTACTTCCCGCATGGGGCTATGCCCACCATGTGGGAAGTAAGATCACGTGCGGTTGGTACCCAGGGTGGAGGAGAGGAGACTCTCCTCCCCGGACTGGGCACCATATAATTAAAAAATAGTGATATACTCACCTTCTGATGGCCCCAGAGTCTTCCCGCCTCTCAGCGGTGCACGCGGCCGCTTCCGTTCTCATGGATGCTTTGTGTGAAGGACCTGCGATGACGTCGCGGTCACGTGACGTCATCGCAGGTCCTGCACACAAAGCATCTATAAGAACGGAAGCCGCTGAGGAGATCGGCTGTCTTCGGAAGGTGAGAATAACCATTTTTTTAATTTTTTTTATTTTTTTATTATTTTTAACATTATATCTTTTACTATTGATGCTGCATAGGCAGGATCAATAGTAAAAAGTTGGTCACACTTGTCAAACACTGTTTGACAAGTGTGACCAACCTGTCAATCAGTTTTCCAAGCGATGCTACAGATCGCTTGGAAAACGCTAACATTCTGCAAGCTAATTATGCTTGCAAAATGCTATTTTTTAGCAGGAATATGCATGCCAATTCCACATGCGATATACCCGCGGCAGGAGTTGCAGAATTGCCGCGGAAATTTCCGCGGCAATTCTGCGACGTGTGCACTTAGCCTAAATGTTGGCTTAGACTTAGAATAGCATTTTTGCAAATATACTTGACATTCACAGGACACATACAAGACATTTGTCAGTGAACCAGTGAACTCTCGAATGGACTACATAATTTCTGTAGAATACGGCCTGCAGTTTTGCTAACTGCTAATATGGCTAGAAGAAGTGCGATAAACGATATTCTTGCTATTTTGCATTCTATACACATTCTATAAATTAAAGTTACAACAATACCAGGAGCAAGAAACTCTAAAAATAAACAAAAACAAGCCAGGAGTCAAAATGACTCCATTCGGTAGTTCTAGGGGGGGACCAGTCCGGTAGTCCTAGTGTTAAATAGGTAAACAATCAATATGTTCATCCTCCCAAAAAAACTGAGTTAAGATGACGTGTAAGAGACATAGATCACCACTGGTATCATCTGATAACAAGGTCCAATTCCCTGTTCAGCCCTTTAGGAGTTAGGGTCTGTAGGGTGTAAATCCAATAGGATTCCCTTTCCTTGAGAAGTTTGATGTGATATACACCTCAGCTCGGTCTCTCGACCTGTTCTATAACCTGAAACCTTAGCTGTGAAACTGAGTGGCCAGCGGAAATGAAGTGTTGTGGAAGTGGGAGCCATGCTTTTTGCATTTTATTGTCTATTTATGGATAGCTATGCGATCCCGTACATGTAGTGTCGTTTCCCTGACAGAGTAGGCTACATGGGCATTTAATTACAGACCGCATAATTTGTGTCACAAGTGTAGAAGCCCTTAATTTTATAACGCTTGACAGTGTGGGGATGGGTTATGTCACTGGCCTTAATGACATTAGAGCAGCTGGCGCAGCCCAAGCATGGGAACATGCCAGTTCTCTCGGTATCCAGAAAACTCTGTTTGGGTATTCTCGACAGGCTGCCAATATCAGCTTTGACAACATGATCCCTGATGTTGTTGAGTCTTCTCTTACACATTAGAGCAGGTGCTTTAAAAGCTTCAATTTGTTGATAAGGTCGTGATTATAGGGGTCAGTGTTTACGGATGACGTCATAGACCTTGGGCATTACCGAATGGTAGGTGTGTACAAAATCTATGTGCTCTGGTTCTGGGCTTTGGTGGGTCAGAGGTTCAAGGGCCAACTCAACTTTTCTCCCTCTCTAGGATTTGTTTGGGGTATTGTCTAGCTATAAATCTGTTGAACATTTCTTCAAGTGGGGTAGATAGAAGGCTTGGGTCAGAGACTATGTGTGTAACTCGTTGGAATTGAGAGCAAGGTAGACTGTGTTTAGTTGATATTGGATGACAACTGGTATATTCTAGAAGACTGTTAGAATCTGTTGGATTTGTGATATCAGTGGTAAGGTTCCCACCGGCATCCTTGATTACAAGGGTGTCTAAGAATAAAATTTGTGCCATATTCCAATTGAGTGTGAATTTTAATTCCGGTCTAACTGAATTAAGTTGTTCTGCAAAGGTAAATATAGTGTCAGGGATACCCGTCCATGTAAACGTTTGCATGAGCCAATGCCACATTTGAGCCAATCACGGTGCCATGGATTTGCAAAAAAAAAAACTGGTTTCCAAAGAGAAAGAAATTTTCATGTAGGATTAAGGACAATAAGTCCAAACATAGTTGTTTTCAATTGTGCGTGAGGTCAGATGTTTCAAGCAGTTCTGCACTGCCTCTAGGCCTAATAGATGTGTACATGATTCCAAAGTGACCAGGTTGCAATCTGGTGGGACCTTTGAGAATTGCAAAATGGTTTTATGGAAATGAACAGTGTCTAAAATAAATGACCTAGTTTTCTTGGTGAGTGGAGTTGGTATTTTCTCCAGATAAACGGAAATGGGAGCCAGGATGGACTCAGTGGAGGCTACGATGGGGGCGAGAGGGAGGGTTTTTGAGGGATTTATGGATTTTAGGAAGAGTGTAGAACACAGGAGTGACTGGATGTTGATTGGTCATGAAGGTGGCAGTTTTCTGGTCAATTGTGTTTAAAGACAAGTACTTGGAGAGTATCCTATCTATTTTGATTGTTGGAGTGGGATCCTGGGGAATTTTCTTACACTGTATGTGGATATATCAGAAAGTTGGTTCAGGATTGCAGTTGTATAGTATGTCAATTTCTGGACGATAGCCTCGCCCTTGTCTGCTGGTTTTATGTGATTGTTATTTCTGAGGGATTCGATGGCTTGTCTCTCAATTGGGGTGATATTACTATGTGTTGGGAGAGAGCCTATGATGTTGTTCTAAAATGTGATCAATGTTCTTTTGTATGAGATTGATGGAAGCTGCAGTTGCATGATAGTTCTGCGGTGGGTTGAAGCTGCTAGTGTTACGTAATCCCAATGACAAAATCAATAATTCAGGCGCAAGGGTCTCCACAGAGGTGGCAACCCTGCTCCTGGTAAAATCCTGTTGTAGTCCAAAATGGGTTTTAAGGCATAGATTGTGGTAGAAGTTCTGAAGGTCCTGTGACAATTTGAATTTGTCCCAGGGTGGTGTGGGGCAGAAGGACAAGCCCCACTGGAGAACTGTTAGTTCCACGGGATTAAGGGTACACGAGATGTTGATGACTGAGTTGGGGGCCTTACATGTGATCTTGCTCTCATGTGATCGGCGGTGTTTGCAGGAGGCCCTCCGTGTCAGTCGGGTATTGTATCTTGTTGGTTGACGTCTGGGTAAAAAATGCCCCTGGCTGTTAGTGGAGCTGTCGCTGCTGTAAGATCCTTGATGTCGTGAGCCGAAGTTTCCTCGTCTGGGACCAGAGTTTGCTGGTTCATTCCATTTATAAACACAGCCTTGGGAATAGTCTTCGGAATCCCGATGGAACTTTGCCCTTTTCCTTTCTTGTAGGAATTTACAATGTTCCTCTATCGTTTTATCGGTTCTCGCATTTAGGGTATGTGCACACATTCATGTCCATAATGCTATGATTTGGGAGACAAAAATGTATTGCTACAGGTAGAGTCATTCTTTTTTCTCTTTTTGTGTGGCGATGAGAATTCATTCTTGTTCTAAGCTTTTGCCCTGTCTCCCCCACATACAGACCCCCAGTTGGACATTTAGTTCAGTAGTAATTTTGCATTATGGACATGAAATTACTTGTGTTGAAAGGTAGCTTCAAATCCCAGAGACACAGAAGAGTCTGGGAATATAAACTGATGACGACCTTTGACTGTCTTAGTGGTGGAGTGAATGTGTCGCACGGATTTATGTCTTTTTACATCAACTAAGGAACTTGCCCCTCAGACTATGAGGGGTCATCACAACAGAACCAGACCCCAATCAGAGGACAATAAAACATTCCTTATCTAAGAACTGGCCCAACATTTATGGACATAACTGTTTATCACTCATGGTAATTCTGCTTCATTCCACCTGTCTTATCCATGGTTTTTTTTTTCTGTGCTATGTTGTGCATAAATATGTGTTTCTTCAGAATCTGTATTAGTCTATGCCTGATGAAGAGACCTGTGTAGTCTTGAAAGCTTGCAATTTGTTACCATCTTTTCAGTTAGCCAATAAAAGGTATCAACCACTGAGGACTCAATTCTTAACATTTTTTAAAAAAACTTAAAATGCACTGTTCCAAATTATTAGGCACCGTAGAATTTCTAAACATTTGATATGTTTTAAAGAACTGAAAATGCTCATTTGTGGAATTTGCAGCATTAGGAGGTCACATTCACTGAACAAAAAAGCTATTTAAGTCCAAAACATCCTAACAGGCCAAGTTACATGTTAACATAGGAACCCTTCTTTGATATCACCTTCACAATTCTTGCATCCATTGAACTTGTGAGTTTTTGGAGAGTTCTGGTTGTATTTCTTTGCATGAAGTCAGAATAGCCTCCCAGAGCTGCAGTTTTGATGTGAACTGCCTCCCACCCTCATAGATCTTTTGCTTGATGATACTCCAAAGGTTCTCTATAGGGTTGAGGTCAGGGGAAGATGGTGGCCACACCATGAGTTTATCTCCTTTTATGCCCACAGCAGCCAATGACTCAGAGGTATTCTTTGCACCATGAGATGGGGCATTGTCAGCATGAAGATGATTTTTCTCCTGAAGGCACGTTTCTGCTTTTTATACCATGGAAGATAGTTGTCAGTCAGAAACTCTATATACTTTGCAGAGATCATTCACACCTTCAGGAACCTTAAAGTGCCCTACCAGCTGTTTCTCCATGATTCCAGCCCAAAACATGACTCCACCTCCTTGTTGTTGCAGCCTTGTTGGGAAATGGTGGCCATCCACCAACCATCCACTACTCCATCTGGACCATCCAGGGTTGCTCAACACTTATCAGTAAACAAGAATGTTTGGAAATTAGTCTTCATGTATGTCTGGGCCCAATGCAACCATTTCTGCTTGTGAACACTGTTTAGGGGTGGCCGAATAGTAGGTTTATGCTCCACAGCAAGCCTTTGAAGGATCCTACACCTTGAGGTTCGAGGGACTCCAGAGGCACCAGCAGCTTCAAATATCTGTTTGCTGCTTTGTAATGGCTTTTTAGCAGCTGCTCTCTTTATCTGATGAACTTGCCTGGCAGAAATCTTCCTCATTATGCCTTTATCAGCACAAACACATCTGTGCTCAGATACAGCCACAAATCTCTTAACAGTACGATGATCACGCTTAAGTTTTCGGGAAATTTCTAATATTTTCATCCCTTCACCAAGGCACTATTTGATGCTTTTCAAAACCAAAGGGAAAACCTTCACACAGAGACCAAAATTTAATGAAAAATATACAAATGTTTATTAAAGACAAACATACACAAGAATATGTAAAATCATGGCAGGAACCACCAGTGCAGAAACTACAGTGGGACACACACGGACCCAACCTCGGTATAAGCATATACACAGCAGTAATACAAAAATGATATACAGCTTAAAATAGTATGTGTAAATATGTTGTAAAAGAGATACACGTGGGCCATATAATTAGATATAAACAAGTGCTAATGTGCAATAAATACTACTGTACATAAGCATCCACAGTGCATTGAGAGATAACTTAAGCTGAAGTAAATAACAAAAAGTCATATGGTAAGTATATACTTGGCACAAATGTGCAATGTAATGTGTAGGTATAGTTACCGAGAGGATGAACCCGGGGACCCACCACACCCGACGCGCGTTTCGCACGGAAATGCTTCGTCTTGTGTGTTTGTCTTTAATAAACATTTGTATATTTTTCATTAAATTTTGGTCTCTGTGTGAAGGTTTTTCCCTTTGGTTTTGTTATATATTACCCTTCATGACCTTGTAAGGGATATTATTTGGTGTTTTCTATTTGATGCTTTTCAGCAGCAGATAGATCCTTTTTCTTTCCCATGTTACTTGAAAACTGTGACCTGCTTAATAATGTGGAACATCATTTTTAAGTAGTTTTCCTTTAATTAGAATCACCTGGAAAACCAATTATCACATGTGTTTAACCCCTTTCTGACATCAGACGTACTATCCCGTCGAGGTGGGGTGGGCCCGTATGACCACCGACGGGATAGTACGTCATACGCGATCGGCCGCGCTCACAGGGGGAGCGCGGCTGATCGCGGCCGGGTGTCAGCTGCATATCGCAGCTGACATCCGGCACTATGTGCCAGGAGCGGTCACGGACCGCCCCCCGGCACATTAACCCCTGGCACACCGCGATCAAACATGATCGCGGTGTACCGGCGGTATAGGGAAGCATCGCGCAGGGAGGGGGCTCCCTGCGGGCTTCCCTGAGACCCCCGGAGCAACGCGATGTGATCGCGTTGCTCCGAGGGTCTCCTAACCCCCTCCTCGCCGCAGGTCCCGGATCCAAGATGGCCGCGGCATCCGGGTCCTGCAGGGAGGGAGGTGGCTTACCGAGTGTCTGCTCAGAGCAGACACTTGGTAAGCCTGCAGCCCTGCACAGCAGATCGTCGATCTGACAGAGTGCTGTGCACACTGTCAGATCAATGATCTGTAATGTCCCCCCCTGGGACAAAGTAAAAATGTAAAAAAAAAATTCCCCACATGTGTGTAAAAAAAAAAAAAAAAAAATATCCTAAATAAAGAAAAAAAATATATATTATTCCCATAAATACATTTCTTTAGCTAAATAAAATAAAAAAAACAATAAAAGTACACATATTTAGTATCACCGCGTCCGTAACGACCCAACCTATAAAACTGCCCCACTAGTTAACCCCTTCAGTAAACACCGTAAGAAAAGAAAAAAAACGAGGCAAAAAACGCTTTATTATCATACCGCCGAACAAAAAGTGGAATAACACGCGATCAAAAAGACGGATATTAATAACCATGGTACCGCTGAAAACGTCATCTTGTCCCGCAAAAAACGAGCTGCCATCCAGCATCATCAGCAAAAAAATAAAAAAGTTATAGTCCTGAGAATAAAGCGATACCAAAATAATTATTTTTTCTATAAAATAGTTTTTATCGTATAAAAGCGCCAAAACATAAAAAAATGATATAAATGAGATATCGCTGTAATCGTACTGACCCGACGAATAAAACTGCTTTATCAATTTTACCAAACGCGGAACGGTATAAACGCCTCCCCCAAAAGAAATTCATGAATAGCTGGTTTTTGATCACTCTGCCTCACAAAAATCGGAATAAAAAGCGATCAAAAAATGTCACGTGTCCGAAAATGTTACCAATAAAAACGTCAACTCGTCCCGCAAAAAACAGGATCTCACATGACTCTGTGGACTCAAATATGGAAAAATTACAGCTCTCAAAATGTGGTAACGCAAAAAATATTTTTTGCAATGAAAAGCGTCTTTCAGTGTGTGACGGCTGCCAATCATAAAAATCCGCGAAAAAACCCGCTATAAAAGTAAATCAAACCCCCCTTCATCACCCCCTTAGTTAGGGAAAAATAAAAAAATTAAAAAATGTATTTATTTCCATTTTCCCATTAGGGTTAGGGTTAGGGCTAGGGTTAGGACTAGAGTTAGGGCTAGGGTTAGGGCAAGGGTTAGGGCTAGGGTTGGGGCTAGGGTTGGGGCTAGGGTTAGGGCTAGGGTTAGGGCTAGGGTTATTGCTAGGGTTAGGGCTAGGGTTTGGATTACATTTACGGTTGGGAATAGGGTTGGGTGTGTCTGGGTTAGAGGAGTGGTTAGGGTTACTGTTGGGATTAGGGTAAGGGGTGTGTTTGGATTAGGGTTTCAGTTATAATTGGGGAGTTTCCACTGTTTAGGCACATCAGGGGCTCTCCAAACGGGACATGGCATCCGATCTGAATTCCAGCCAATTCTGCGTTGAAAAAGTAAGACAGTGCTCCTTCCCTTCAGAGCTCTCCCATGTACCCAAACAGGGGTTTACCCCAACATATGGGGTATCAGCGTACTCAGGACAAATTGGACATCATCTTTTGGGGTCCAGTTTCTCCTGCTACCCTTGGGAAAATACAAAACTGGGGGCCAAAAAATAAGTTTTGTGGGAAAATAAAGATTTTTTATTTTCACGGCTCTGCGTTGTAAACTGTAGTGAAACACTTGGGGGTTCAAAGTTCTCACAACACATCTAGATAAGTTCCTTGGGGGGTCTAGTTTCCGATATGGGGACACTTGTGGGGGGTTTGTACTGTTTGGGTACATCAGGGGCTCTGCAAATGCAACGTGACGCCTGCAGACCAATCCATTTAAGTCTGCATTCCAAATGGCGCTCCTTCCCTTCCGAGCTCTGTCATGCGCCCAAACAGTGGTTCCCCCCCACATATGGGGTATCAGCGTACTCAGGACAAATTGGACAACAACGTTTGGGGTCCAATTTATCCTGATACCCTTGTGAAAATACAAAACTGGGGGCTAAAAAATCATTTTTGTGGGAAAAAAAAGGAATTTTTATTTTCACGGCTCTGCGTTATAAACTGTAGTGAAACACTTGGGGGTTCAAAGCTCTCAAAACACATCTAGATAAGTTCCTTAGGGGGTCTACTTTCCAAAATGGTGTCACTTGTGGGGGTTTTTAATGTTTAGGCACATCAGGGGCTCTCCAAACGC
Organism: Ranitomeya variabilis; assembly: GCF_051348905.1. Classification (NCBI taxonomy): domain Eukaryota; kingdom Metazoa; phylum Chordata; class Amphibia; order Anura; family Dendrobatidae; genus Ranitomeya; species Ranitomeya variabilis. The sequence goes on along the minus strand of NC_135233.1, from coordinate 844,261,683 downwards.
AACATGGCATCCCATCTTAATTCCAGTCAATTTTGCATTGAAAAGTAAAATAGCGCTCCTTCCCTTCCGAGCTCTGCTATGCGCCCAAACAGTGGTTTACCCCCACATATGGGGTATCGTCGTACTCAGGACAAATTGCACAACAACTTTTGTGGTCTAATTTCTTCTCTTACCCTTGGGGAAATAAAAAAATGGGGGTAAAAAGATCATTTTTGTGAAAAAATATGATTTTTTTATTTTTACGGCTCTGCATTATAAACTTCTGTGAAGCACTTGTTGGGTCAAAGTGCTCAACACACATCTAGATAAGATCCTTAAGGGGTCTACTTTCCAAAATGGTGTCACTTGTGGGGGGTTTCAATGTTTAGACACATCAGGGGCTCTCCAAATGCAACATGGCGTCCCATCTCAATTCCAGTTAATTTTGCATTGAAAAGTCAAATGGCGCTCCTTTCCTTCCGAGCTCTGCCATGCGCCCAAACAGTGGTTTACCCCCACATATGGGGTATCAGCGTACTCACGACAAATTGTACAACAAATTTTGGGGTCTATTTTCTCCTGTTACCCTTGGTAAAATAAAACAAATTGGAGCTGAAATAAATTTTGTGTGAAAAAAAGTTAAATGTTTATTTTTATTTAAACATTCCAAAAATTCCTGTTAAACACCTGAAGGGGTAATGAACTTCTTGAAAGTGGTTTTGAGCACCTTGAGTTTTTAGAATGGTGTCACACTTGGGTATTTTCTATCATATAGACCCCTCAAAATGACTTCAAATGAGATGTGGTCCCTAAAAAAAAATGGTGTTGTAAAAATGAGAAATTGCTGGTCAACTTTTAACCCTTATAAATAAAGGTATCAAGATAACTAGGTAATGTTTCGACACTGCTTCGGGTCTTTGTCAAACCTCACTGCAAAGAATACAAAAATTAACAAAGGTTACCATACAGAAATGACATACTGTTTAATTTTTATCTTTAATTATATTTGTACTTTTCATTCTCCATCATTCCACTTCAGCCTTAATTTGGTTCTTTCTTATCCCCATCTACAAATCTCTCCCCTGGAGTCTATTTTCACACAAGCATCGTGCACTGCACGTCACAATGCATCATTTTGCAGGATGCGTTTTTTCTCCAGACTTTTATTAGCAACGCAGTGCGACGCATTGCCACATGTCACAACCGTCATGCGACGGTTGTGTCGGACCGTCGCCACCAAAAAACGTTGCTTGTAACGTTTTTTTGTGCGTCGTCTGCACCATGAGCTGCATGAGCGCGCATGAGCAGCCGGAACTCCGGCCCCGCCTCTCACAATGGGGCAGCGGATGCGTTGGAAAACTGCATCCGCTGCCCCCGTTGTGCGGCGCATTCACAGCTAGCGTCGGTGCGCTGCAATGCTGCACATTAACCCTCCTTTAGCTTTGGCCAGTTTATGAACTTTATCCATGATTTACCTCTGGTACTTTCATTAAGTGATGAACTTTATCCTATTTTCACAGCCCCAGCTGAGATTTTTTTTTCTATGCCCTAAAACAACCTCGGTTATTTTCTCTACTATTCAAGGTCAGTGCTTATCTGCTACCAGCATGTTTTCACCTTACCCCCCATTATCAAATGGATTAATATTTAAGGATGTTATTTCCCTTGCATCTCATGTAATTGTGGGCAGCACAAGGACAACATCTGCAAAGAGTTTGTATGTTCTCTCCGTGTTTGCGTGGGTTTCCTCTGGGTGCTCCGGTTTCCTCCCACACTCCAAAGACATACTGATAGGGAATTTAGATTGTGAGCCCCAACAGGGACAGCGATGATAATGTGAGCAAAACTGTAAAGCGCTGCGGAATGTTATATAAAAAAAATGCTATATAAAAAAAAAATAAAGATTTTTATTGTGCATCATACTTGATCGCTACGGTATTCTATGTTTCAATAGTTACCGCAGAAGGGACTGTTAAGTTTTAGATTAGCCACACCCACATATATATATTTGTACAGCACTTGTGTGTTATTTTTGTATGTCATTTCTGTATGGTAACCTTTGTTAATTTTTGCATTCTTTGCAGTGAGGTTTGACAAAGAACCGAAGCAGGGTCGAAATGTTACCTTGTTATCTTGATAAATTTATTAGTTCACCATAGGTAAATAAAGGTAAGTACTTCCATTTACAAAAGCAAAACAAGACTGAGTGCGGCTGTTTCTTTTCTTTGTTATGATTTCTGGACCCGGTTCAGGTTCAACCAGCACCTATTATTCTCACAGTGCAAATCATTCATTCTCTTAGATTAGACACAGACAAACATGTCAGTGTCAAGGTGGTGACGGTCCGCAAAGAATGGCATCACCCGATGCATTTTTACCCAGGGACATCTTTTATATTCCTCTGGTATACAGGAATTGAAATAAATATTTAATTATTTAGAGGAATGCAAATGATATGCAGGACTATGTAGCAACAATTTGCTTAAAATCACACAGTGGTACAAAGGTTTCCAGGTCTTTTAGATGCAGAGTAGAGGATGTACCCTGCTAGCATTTGCCAAGCTTTAAATGGCAATGGAGCTGACAGTCATTGACACTGTTCAAATAAATCTTCTGCTCAGAACCACTAATGGTCCAGCTTCAACCCAGATAATGCAAACAATCACTTATGGAGTACAGAAAGCCTAGACAATCACACATGTGTGGAGATGATCCGTGCTTCAGAATATTGACATCCATAAGTAATATGTACTCGCATGTTGTCATTACTTTTACTTTACCTTTTTTCTAGCGATTTAGCCTAATTGCTGGCACTGGGGGAAAAAAAGCTTTAAAATACAAGTAGGTTTGTGCTAAAAAGTAATCTATGTATCATAAATGATAACATTTTCTATATTAAACATGTTGACACCAAGTTATTATCTATCCACAGGAAAAGTGATAACTAAATGATCATTTGTGTCCAAATGCTGGGACCAGCGTCAATTGGCAGAATGGGAAATTTCCATCTGTGACAGGGCACTTTTATCCTCATTACATTACCTTGGAGGCCCAACCGCCTCTCCATACAATCTCTGGGGCTGCTGAAAAAGACAGAAATTGAATGGCAGCGGTTGAGCATGTGCACTGTCACTCCATTCTAACGAAAAGAAAAGTGCACCATTCTGCTTTTCGATGAGGGTCCCAGCAGTTAGACCCGTACCGATCAATAAGAGTAGGTGATAACTTGTTTTTACAGGACCACATCTTTTACTTTTGCAAGTAACAGAATTTATTAGGCTGCTTTAACACATCAGTTTTTTGCTGTCATGCTCAATCCGGTGAACTCTGAAAAAAACAGATCCGGCAAAAGTTGCTACCAGCTCCACTTTTATTTTTATCATTATTAGAGCCGGATGGCCTCACGTTTCATCCGTTTTTTGCCGGATCCGTTGAAAATTCGTTCTCCGGTGGCTGGAAAAAACGGACATAGAACGCTTTTTTTCTGTCCGTCGAAAAACGGACAGCGATGGATCCAGCGAAAAGTGGATGAAACGTGAGGTAAAATGATAGAATCTCTGTCTCGTCCCCAGAATCCAAAATAGCCGGCAGATCCACAAACTCGAAAAAAAAACGGATCACTCACATCAGTTTTTCACTGTTTTCAACGGATCCATTTTTTGCAAAATTCACCGGATTGTGCCTGATGACAAAAAATGATGTGTGAAAGCAGCCTAAAAGGGAACCTTGGGCACAAAGTCTTACTCTGTTAAATTATAAGTAACTTATGAAAAGAACAATGCTGCCTTATAGTGGAAGAAATTGGGTACTGTACGAAAGTAGAAACATTCTGGAAAGACAGAATTATATATTTTATCACCTTTACTGCTACTACTGAAGCTGAGCCTATTGATCCAATATTTCCCAAATCGGAAGTCATTTGTGTAAATCATTCGACGAACAAAACAAAAACAGATTTTAACAGAATCCATTATATAAGATAATGAAACAGAACACCCAGCAGATCTAAATATATTGGTTTTAATGTAACTTTATTCTTTCAAGAGTTACTTACAAGTTTATGAAAACTTTTAAAATGTGTTCAAAGTGCTGCCCATTGTGTAGGATTGTCAATGCAACCCTCTTCTCCCACTCTTGACACACTGATCGCAAAGCCGCAGAAGTGCTAGCACAGGCTTCCAGTATCCGTTGTTTCAGATGCTGCACATCTCGTATGTTCACAGCTTAGACAATTTCCTTCAGATGACCCCAAAGCTAAAAGTCTAATGGGGTCAGATCGGGAGACCTTGGTGGCCATTCAACTGGCCCACGTCGATCAGTCCACTATCCAGGAAACTGTTCATGTAGGAATGCTCGGACCGGACACCCTTAGGCTATGTTCACACGATCCTTTTTTTGATCCTTTTTTTTTCAGGTCCTTTTTCCATGCAGGGTACAGTCCAATGTTACTCTATGGAAAACAAAAACCGCTGTGCCCACTATCCTTTTTTTCTCAGGCAAATCCGCGAGGATTTGCCTGCAGAAAAGAAGAAGTACCATGTCACTTCTTTCTGCGGATTCAGCTCCTGTTTTCAACAGGCACCAATAGGAAAGTGCTGTTGAAAACCCGCAGAGGAATCTGCAGAAGAAACTGCAGGAAAATCAGCAGTGCAGTTTTGCACTGCGGGTTTTCCAAATCAGGACCTGAAAAAAAAAGGATCAAAAAAAGGATCGTGTGAACATGGCCATAATGTGGTGGTACACCATCTTGCTGGAAATACTCAGGGAACCTGCCATCTTCAGTGCATAAATAGGGCATCACATCATCATCGGCCCCACTATCTTTGTACCCCATATACCACACCATACCATCAATTTTTGAATTCCAACTTGGAGGGATCTATCCACTGTGGGTTAGTGTCAGACCAATAGCGGTGCTTTTGTTTGTTAACTTCACCATTCACAAAAAGAGTGTGCCTCATCACTGAACATAATGTTCTGTGTAAACTGAGGGTCGTGTTCCAATTTTTGTTTTGCCCATTCAGCAAATACTGCACGCCGCTCTGGGTTATCCTTGTTGAGATGCTGCAGCAGTTGGATTTTGTAAGTAGCTAATATCCGCTGAAGGGATGTTCGACTGATGCCACTCTAAAGGTGACATGTGGCGAGTGCTACGCTGTGGGCTCTTGCTGAATGAAGCTAGGACAGCCACTGAGTTTTCTTCATTATGAGTTTTCTTGCATCCGCATTTTGGCAAATCAAACACAACCTGTTTCACGAAATTTGGCAAGCAGTTTGCTAACTGTAGCATGGGAGATGGGTGGTCTCGTAGAGTGGTTTGCATTGAAATCTGCTGCAATGACCCGGGTACTGCGTTCACCAGACATCAACACAATTTCTATCCGCTCCTCACGTGTTAACCTCTGCAACATGTCAATGGCTGTAAACAAAGAGAAACTTGTAAATAACTCATGAAAGAATAGCGTTAAGTTAAAAATCAAGCACACCATTGTTATTCTTGTGAAATTCTCAATAAGTTTGATGTGTCACATGACCCAGTTCCCATTGGAAAAAATAAAGTTGGATCCAAAACTGCCAACTTAAAGATGGCCGCCATGGTCACCACCCTTCTTGATAAGTTTTTCCCCTACCATATACTAACATGCCACAAACAGGAAGTTGATATCACCAACCATTCCCATTTTATTTAGGTGTATCCATATAAATAGTCCACCCTGTACATGCTGTCACATACCGTATATACTCGGGTATAAGCCAAGATTTTCAGCCCATTTTTTTTTAGGCTGAAAGTGCCCCTCTCAGCTTATACTCGAGTCATTGTCCTAGGGGGTAGGGGAAGCTGTCACATCATGCTCACCCGCACCTGACGAGTCTCTGCACATCCCTGCTTCTCAGATGGTCTCTGGTGCCTGCAGCTCTTCCTGTGTTCAGCGGTCATGTGGTACCACTCATTAAAGTAATGAATATGCACACGACTCCACCTCCCATAGTCGTGGAGGGCATATTCATTACTTTAGTAAGCGGTACCATGTGACCGCTGAACACAGGAACAAGCTGCCAGCGCGCGCCGGAGACCATCGGAGAAGCAAGGACTTGCAGAGAGACCGCGCCAGGAGGGGTGAGTATGCTATGCAATATTCACCTGTCCCCATTCCACCGCCGTACTGTGTCTTCTGGTTGTGACGTTGTCAAGAGGGTGCGATGACGTGGTTAGTGTGTGCCCTCTGCCTGAACAGTCACTGCAGAGCCGGTAGACACAGCAGCGGCAGTGGAACGGGGACAGGTGAATATCGCAAGTGTCGGGAGACTCCAGCACCTGCTCCCCCATAGCGCGCCGGTGTCTACACCTACTCAGGACACCGGCACTTGGCGCCCAGCGATGAGAGGTGAGAATGTAGGTTTTTTTTTAAATCACAGCAGCAGCATACGGGGCATATTATTTTATGGAGCATCTTATGGGGCCCATCAACCTTTATGGAGCAGCATATGGGGCATATTATTCTATGGAGCATCTTATGGGGCCCGTCAACCTTTATGGAGCAGCATATGGGGCATATTATTCTATGGAGCATCTTATGGGGCCATTATTAACCTTTCTGCAGCATTATATAGGGCATATTTTTGTATGAAGCATCTTATGTGGCCCATCATGAACTGTATGGAGCATTATATGGGGCTCCTGATTCAATATGGATATTCAAAAACACTTAACCAACGGATGTCTCAATTTTACTTTTATTGGTATCGATTTTGATTTTTGAAATTTACCAGTAGCTGCTGGATTTCCCACCCTAGGCTTATACTTCTAAGTCAATCACTGGTCAACGTAATTTTTCTGGCAAAAGGTTTTAAAACATATTTTAAGTCAATTTTGGCTGCTGATTACGAATATGAACTCCATTTTTGGCTATCACATCAGGATTTCAAGATATTTTCAATTTTTGATGAAAATTACTCCTATCTAATGTTTTATGATAAAAACACATGATTTTTCGGTACTGCATTTTGTACATTTTTATTCAAGGAATAACAAAGATAACAAAGTCTATGTACAGCAAATCAAATATACTTACAGAATTAAACTACAAAATATAAAAACCCACATATATGGCACACAGATGAATGGCAAATGGCAGTTATTTGAACTTTCTTTTCTTGGCTGATCTGTGATGTACAGCTTCTGGGTTGTCTCTCATCAAGCTCCAGCAATAGTCAGCCATCATATGTGAGTCCCACCAGCCTTGATACCGTTCTTCCATTGTTTTAATATCCTCATGAAAACGCTCCCCTTGTTCCTCACTCACATCCCCAAGGTTCTCTGGAAACAAAGTCCAAATGGCTGTGTAAATAGTGAATCTTGATACTCATTCTACATCCAAGATTTCGCAGACTCATTAGTAGCTCTTCCACAATCTCTTCATAATTGTCTGCTTTCTTATTCCCTAGACAATTCTGCACCACATTACTAAATGCATTCCAAGCTTTCTTCTGTCTCATTCATTGATGTGATAAAGTTTGGGTCTCTCATAAGTGTTCTAATTTGAGGTCCATCAAATATTCCAGCCTTTTTCTTCTCTTCACTAAGACCAGGAAAAGTTGAACATATATAGTTAAAGCATTCTCCACTGTGATTGAGAGCTTTGACGAACTGCTTAATCAATCCAAGTTTTGTGTGTAAGGGAGGAAAGACAATGTTCTTCCTATCCACTAGAGGATCATGGATGACATTCTTATCGCCAGATGCCAAACTCTGTGGCTGAGGCCATTCAGTTTTCACCCAATGCTCTGCTGTAGCTCTACTGTCCCAGCAGCACAGAAAAAAGGGTGTTTTGTGTACCCTCCTTGCAGACCCAAAAGGAAGTTAAACATTTTCAAATCAACACAAATTAACCACCCATGAACCTTATACAGGTCCTTCTCAAAAAATTAGCATATAGTGTTAAATTTCATTATTTACCATAATGTAATGATTACAATTAAACTTTCATATATTATAGATTCATTATCCACCAACTGAAATTTGTCAGGTCTTTTATTGTTTTAATACTGATGATTTTGGCCTACAACTCCTGATAACCCAAAAAACCTGTCTCAATAAATTAGCATATTTCACCCGTCCAATCAAATAAAAGTGTTTTTTAATAACAAACAAAAAAACCATCAAATAATAATGTTCAGTTATGCACTCAATACTTTGTCGGGAATCCTTTGGCAGAAATGACTGCTTCAATGCGGCGTGGCATGGACGCAATCAGCCTGTGACACTGCTGAGATGTTATGGAGGCCCAGGATGCTTCAATAGCGGCCTTAAGCTCATCCAGAGTGTTGGGTCTTGCGTCTCTCAACTTTCTCTTCACAATATCCCACAGATTCTCTATGGGGTTCAGGTCAGGAGAGTTGGCTGGCCAATTGAGCACAGTAATACCATGGTCAGTAAACCATTTACCAGTGGTTTTGGCACTGTGAGCAGGTGCCAGGTCGTGCTGAAAAATGAAATCATCTCCATAAAGCATTTCAGCCGATGGAAGCATGAAGTGCTCCAAAATCTCCTGATAGCTAGCTGCATTGACCCTGCCCTTGATGATACACAGTGGACCAACACCAGCAGCTGACATGGCACCCCACACCATCACTGACTGTGGGTACTTGACACTGGACTTCAGGCATTTTGGCATTTCCTTCTCCCCAGTCTTCCTCCAGACTCTGGCACCTTGATTTCCGAATGACATGCAAAATTTGCTTTCATCAGAAAAAAGTACTTGGGACCACTTAGCAACAGTCCAGTGCTGCTTCTCTGTAGCCCAGGTCAGGCGCTTCTGCCGCTGTTTATGGTTCAAAAGTGGCTTTACCTGGGGAATGCGGCACCTGTAGCCCATTTCCTGCACACGCCTTTCCACACCAGACTCAGTCCACTGCTTCCTCAGGTTCCCCAAGGTTTGGAATCGGTCCTTCTCCACAATCTTCCTCAGGGTCCGGTCACCTCTTCTCGTTGTACAGCGTTTTCTGCCACATTGTTTCCTTCCAACAGACTTACCATTGAGGTGCCTTGATACAGCACTCTGGGAACAGCCTATTTGTTGAGAAATTTCTTTCTGGGTCTTACCCTCTTGCTTGAGGGTGTCAATGTTGGCCTTCTTGACATCTGTCAGGTCGCTAGTCTTACCCATGATGGGGGTTTTGAGTAATGAACCAGGCAGGGAGTTTTTAAAAGCCTCAGGTATCTTTTGCATGTGTTTAGAGTTAATTAGTTGATTCAGAAGATTAGGGTAATAGGTCATTTAGAGAACCTTTTCTTGATATGCTAATTTATTGAGACAGGTTTTTTGGGTTATCAGGAGTTGTAGGCCAAAATCATCAGTATTAAAACAATAAAAGACCTGACAAATTTCAGTTGGTGGATAATGAATCTATAATATATGAAAGTTTAATTGTAATCATTACATTATGGTAAATAATGAAATTTAACACTATATGCTAATTTTTTGAGAAGGACCTGTATTGTAACCTCTCTAGAACAATCTTGATGTTTTTATATTCTTAAGTTTTACAGAATGACCTATTGGTACAGAGCCATACTTATTTCCATTGTGTAACAGAACACATTTTAAACTTCTTTTGGAACTATCAATAAAAAGCCTCCAATCCCTTGAATCATGCTGAAGGTCCCATAAAGAGAAGTACCGTATTTTTCGGACTATAAGACGCACCGTCCTATAAGACGCACCCCAAATTTGGGGTGAAAAATGCAGAAAAAAAGTTTTTTTATAAGATGGGGGTCCGTCTTATTGTCCGAATTTAAGATCCCTTACCTGAGGGCAGGCAGTGGCAGAGCAGGGTCACAGGAGGCATGGTGGTGGCAGAGGTGAGGTGATGCTGAGGTGCGGTGGGCGGAACGGCGTGCACCTGAGCAGGGTCCCATCCTGCTTAGGTGGGCGACGCCATGGCCTGGTGTCCATGGGGAGGTTGCTGTGGCGGTGGCAGACGTGCGGTCACTTCCTCAGGTGGCAGCGGCCAGGGTCCCTTCCACATTTGAGGTGACGCCACAGCAGTAGTGAAGGAGAGCAGCAGAGCTGGGTGGTTTTCCTGGTGGCGGCAGGCTTACCGGCATTGTGGCAGCGACAGAGGTGCGGGCATGATGTGGCACGGTGAGCTGTATGGCGTGAGCAGGTCCCATCCATATTTGAGGTGAATCCGCGGCCCGGTATTGATGGAGAGCAGCAGCGCTGGTGAGTTACGGTATTTTCCGGTGGCGGCGGCCATCTTGCTGAGGCCGCGCGTGCGCAGATTCACTACTCTGCGTCCCAGGGCTTCAGGAAAATGGCCGCCGCAATCTCCATCTGCGCATGCGCGGCCTCCCGCGGCCATTTTCCTGAAGCCCTGGAACGCAGAGTAGTGAATCTGCGCACGCGCGGCCTCAGCAAGATGGCCGCCGCCACCGGAAAATACCATAACTCACCAGCGCTGCTGCTCTCCATCAATACCGGGCCGCGGATTCACCTCAAATATGGATGGGACCTGCTCACGCCATACAGCTCACCGTGCCACATCATGCCCGCACCTCTGTCGCCGCCACAATGCCGGTAAGCCTGCGTTCCGAATATAAGACACCCCCCCCATTTTCCTCACAATTTTTTTTGGGAAAAAGTGCGTCTTATATTCCGAAAAATACGGTAGTCCTTCAACATCAGTACAATAGACAAGCTGGCCATCTGAATGGAAGTACTTACGCAGTTCTGCTTCTGTTACGATAAATTGAGACATTTGTACCGGGTTTCAACATTCGATTCTCTTGTAGTCTTGAAGCCAATAGTTCAGCAGACTCTCTTGGTAGATAAAGATCTCTAACCATATCATTCAAATCAGACTGAGTAAACAGAATTAGTTTGTCACAATCTTCATCACATGGCTGAAAAATATCTGGACTGTCTTCTTAATCAGTATAACAATGTGAGGAGAGTTCTGTGTGAACGTTTTCTGGAAGCGCAGTAAATTTTGGAACAGGTATGTCTTCACTATGGGCAACTGGTCAAAGAGCTGAAGGGATACTCGGGTATTGCAAACATTGCTTGTTTTTCTTATTGAAACCTTTTACATCGACAAGGCAGAAATAGCAGTCTTCTAAATGATTGCTTGGTTCTCTCCAAACCATAGGAACTCCAAACTGAAGTTTAGCATTCTTTCCTTGAGACCATGATCTCAAGCTCTCAATACAGGTTTTGCACACTTTGTGAGGAGCCCAATGCTTGTCTTGGTCTCCAAGTTTTACTTTGAAGTACGCAAAATACACCCTCTTAAAGTCAGTAATGTTGCGCCTCTGAGTCTTCACAGTAAAGTTTCCACAGATGTAACAAAAAATATTTGGATCATTTGAGCACTGTCTTCTGCGAGATGTAGAGGCCATTGTTAGATCGGCAAATCATCCTGCAGGGAAATACAAGATAAAAGTTGTTAGCTACCCGAGTAGTTCATTGAATTTCTGTCCCCCCCCCCCCCCACACACACCTCAGGTATTGATTCACAAACAAAAAAACAGAAAAACAGCAGGGTAAAAACATAAATATAAAAATTCATTGAAAATTTAAAACCGTACCTGCACATGACTGTTGTGTACGTAGAAAACTGTTAGTTTGCTTTCTTACCATAAGGGTACCGTCTCACAGTGGCACTTTGGTCGCTACGACGGCACGATCCGTGACGCTCCAGCGTCGCTTCATTATCGCTCCAGCGTCGTAGACTGCGGTCACACTTCGCAATGCACGGAGCTGGAGCGATAATTTCATGACGTATTTGCGATGTAGAAGTCATACGGGACAGTCGTACGGTCATGTCACACAGGAGGTGCTCTCACAATTCAGAGCACATTTTGCATAATCTATGCTTGACGTTGTTCACGAGGGGCGTGTTGTGCTGCTAGCTAACTACACCTGTAATGTGCTGATTGGCCATTGGTTACTGTGCGCACATTGGTTGGAAAAATTGTCACCTGAGCGCTATTGTTCCCGACGCCACCTCAGCTTTCAAAATTACCTTCTTCACTTTGTACTTGAACACTTGGTGGACCTGGACGTCTGATTTTGTATTTCCCAGACTATCCACGATTTGCAACGCTGCTTCGAGATACGTAAAGCGCTTGGGAGTGGTGGAAAGAACGATGTATGGTCGGCATGAGCGCTTCGTGCCGCCGCTGTAGCGAAGCGGATGGTACGCTGTTTTGGGTTATGGTGGGCTGGGGCGTGGTGGATGGGACTATCCACGATTTGCACCGCTGCTTCGAGGTATGTAAAGCGCTTGGGCGTGGTGGATGGAACGATGTATGGTCTGCATGAGCGGCGCGCTTCGTGCCGCCGCTGTAGCGAAGCGGATGGTACGCTCTGTTTTGGGTTATGGTGGGCTGGGGCGTGGCGGATGGAACGCTGACTGCTGTTTTTGGAGTGGCGTTTGCACCTCTATGTGAACTTTTTTTTTTTTTTTTTAATGTTTTTGTCCCCCTTTCGCTGTTGCTGTTTTAATGTACTCTTTATCAAACGCCTAACTTTTTTTTTTACTTTTCCCTGCCTTTGGAAGATAAAATCTCCAGAGTATTCCAACAGGGAAAGGAGGAAGGAAGGATATTCGAAGCTACCGTATATACTCGAGTATAAGCCGAGATTTTCAGCCCACTTTTTTGGGCTGAAACTACCCCTCTCGGCTTATACTCGAGTCATACCTGGGGGGGGTCGACAGGGGAGGGGGAGCGGAGGCTGTCTAATTATACTCACCTAGTCCAGGCGCAGTCCCTGCAGGTCCCTGGCTTCCCCGGCGCCAGCAGCAGCAGCTTCTTCCTGTACTGAGCGGTCACATGGTCCCGCTCATTACAGTAAATGAATATTCGGCTCCACCTCCCATAGGGGTGGAGCCGCATATTCATTACTGTAATCAGCGGTACCATGTGACCGCTGAGGTACAGGATGAAGCGCTGCGGCGTCGGGGAAGCAGGGACTATACAGCGCCAGGACTAGGTGAGTATTGCGGGGAGGGGAGCGCTGCGCTGCGCGATAGTCACCTGCTCCTCGTTCCGGGCGCCGATCTGTCTCCAGCACTGACGCTGAGGTCAGAGGGCACGGTGACGTGGCCTCTGCTGAACGTCAGTGCTGGAGACAGATCGGCGCCCGGAACGAGGAGCAGGTGACTATTGAAAGTGCCGAGGACCTGAGCGACGGAGAGGTGAGTATGTGATTTATTTTTTTTTATCGCAGCAAATGGGGCAAGTGTCTATATGGAGCATCTATGGGGCCATAACGTTTCTGCAGCACTATATGGGGCAAGTGTCTGTATGGGGCCATAATTAACGTTTGTAGGGCACTACGGTATATGGGGCAAGTGTGTGTATGGAGCATCTTATAGGGCCATAACGTTTGTGCAGCACTATATGGGGCAAATATCTTTATAGAGCATCTTATGGGGCCATAATCAGCATTTGTGCAGCATTATATTGGGCAAGTGTGTCTATGGAACATCTTATGGGGCCTTTATTAACCTTTATGCAGGATTATTTATTATTATATTATTATTATTGGGGCATACTTTAATATGGAGCATCTTATGGGGCCATCATAAACTGCATGGAGCATTATATGGGGCTCCTGATTCAATATGGATATTCAAAAACACTTAACCTACTGATGTCTCAATTAATTTTACTTTTATTGGTATCTATTTTTACTTTTGACATTTACCGGTAGCTGCTGCATTTTCCACCCTAGGCTTATACTCGAGTCAATAAGTTTTCCCAGTTTTTTGTGGCAAAATTAGGGGGGTCGGCTTATACTCGAGTATATACGGTAATTGAATTTTACCATGTCCATGCACCTGAAGAGAAAGCAAACGAAGGTGTCATTAAAAAGAAAATTCAGGCGCTGCGCACGGTGTGGAGGAAGGAGCTGAATAAGGTCTTGCACAGTTCAAAGTCCGGGGCTTCAACAGAAGAGGTCTACGTGCCCAAGCTCTGGTACTTTGAGCATCTCAATTTTCTTCGGGACCAAGAGGTGCCACGGTCATCTACGTCTATGCGCTCATTCGCACCTGTGGAACTAACATTGTCACAGAACCTCGTCGAGTTTGACTCTCAAGGGCAACAAGTACCTCTTTGCACCACTGGTTCACCAATGTGTCCTATAATTATATATCATTTATCTGCATTTTCTGTTTTATGCATCAGATTATACCATCAATTAGAAGTTATAACATTTTCCTGTACAGATAAGTAACCCTGTCGCAGAAAAGTATTAAATGGCGACCTTCATAACCCATACCATCTAAAATAATTGAAAATAGTATCGCTTCCAGCTACAGATAAGTATTCTTGGTGAAACTATTTCGACCCTAATTAGTAATCAGGTTCCCCTACTAGTCTGAACAGTGGAGTGCAAAGTAATAAATGGGAATGTTAAATAACACTGGTCAACAGCATTTTTGGTGCCAAAGATATTTCATCGAATTTAGGGTAACTTTGGGGTGCTGATTCTGAATAGGTCATCAGTTTTGCCAGATTGGCTCAAGTTTTTGAGATTTTTCGTAAAATGTGTAAAAAAAAAAGACGTAATTTGCTACACGCGCATTAACTTTATTGATATTGTCATGAATACAATAAATTTAACAAAGTAAATGTTGATTGTAGTTTATTTTAACTAGTTTTAGAAAGTAATCTTCAAAAATGAACAAGACATGAAAGATAGGAGACATTTAATCGCTGGAAAAGCGCTTTTTATATGATTTTCTTCTATGTGAGCTATTTGGGCAGTCACGCTGTAGATTCCAGCAGTAATCAGCCATCATATGTCTGTCCCATCTGCCTTGGTACCTTTCCTCCATCACCATAATATCCTGATGAAATCTCTCTCCTTGTTCTTCGCTAAAATCTCCAAGGTTTTCTGGAAATCTGTCCAAGTGACTGTGAAGATAATGCAATTTAATGCTCATGTGTACACCCAGATTTCTAAATCTCAATAGCATGTTTTGTACCAATTCTTCATAATTGTCTGCCTTTTGATTTCCCACGAAGTTCTTCACTACCAACACAAAACTACACCATGCAGCAGCTTCAATGTCATTCATTTCCTTAGGAAAATTTGAATCTTTAATGAGTTTCCGAATTTGAGGACCATCAAAGATTCCTGCCTTCAGTTTTTCGCTACTAAGACCAGGGAAAGATCTGCAGATGTACATGAAGCAATTACCATCTTTGTCTAATGCCTTGACGAACTGCTTCATTAATCCTAACTTTATGTGAAGTGGTGGTAGAATGATTTTTTCCCTGTCCACCAAAGGTTCGTTCACTATGTTTGATGCTCCTACTGTCAAGGTGTCCCTTGGAGGCCAATTCAGTTTCTCCCAGTGCTGATGTTTTGCTCTACTATCCCACATGCAGATGAAGCAAGGATACTTTCTGTATCCACTTTGCTGTCCAAGTAAAAAGTTGACCATTTTTAAATCAACACATATCAGCCACGAATGTTCATGGTAGCACAGTTTCTCCAAGACCATTTTGACATTTTTGTATTGTTCTGCAAGTTTAGTTGAGTGAGCTACTGGAAGAGATGCACACTGATTGCCATTGTTCAACAAAACACATTTCAAACTCCTTTTAGAACTATCTATGAAAAGCCTCCAGTCTTCAGGACGATATACTTGTAAACCCATTTGCAGCATCAGGCCAGGAATATCCTTTCAATATACAAGTAGGTCATCTTCACAGAAAAATTGAAGAAGTGCTTCTTCTCTGGTCCTGTAAGATGTAATTTTAGTTCCAGGCGTCAGACAATTTTTTTCACTTAGCCTTGAAGCTAAAAGTTCGGATGCACTTTTTGAGAGGTTGAGGTCTCTTATTAGATCGTTGAGCTCTCCTTGGGTAAATTGCGTAGGTGTTCTGAAACTTCCTTCATATTCTAGTTCACTTCCAGAACTAATGTTTAGCTCCATACCCTGCATTTCATCATCATCAGGTGGGGGAAGGTCAGGTAACATGGTAAACACAGGTACAGGCACATCTTCACAATGAGGGACAGGCCTTCTTGCAGATTCCATGTTAGGATACTCCCATTTTCGTTTCTTATGCTTATTGAATCCTTGCACTTGCACTGCACAGAAATAACAGTCATCATGATGATTTTTTTGCTCTCTCCACACCATTGGAACACCAAATTTGAAGCTTTTTCTTTGTCCTTTGGTCCATTTTCGTAATAATTCGATACATGCTTTGCACACTATGTGTGGTGCCCAAAACTTGTCTTGGTCCCCAAGCATAACCCCAAAATAGGCAAAATACACTTTTTTTACGAAGTCTGTTATGTTTCTTCTATGTTTTGGCAGTGTATATTCACCACAAATGTAACAGAATGAGTCTGGATCGTTAAGACAACTTCTTCTTGATGAGTTCATGCTTTTCACTGGAAAACAGACAACAACATAAAGTTAGTGCAAAAATCAAGCTATGAACAAACTTTTAGAACACTAATTAACACAAAACTATATTGAGAACTGCTCAGTTCAAGTACTAATCCAAAGAAATTAATGAGATGATGCGTCGCATTTACCAACAAGTGCTATAAATAAGATACCAAAAATCTCAAAAACTTGAGCCAATTTGGCAAAACTGATAGCATATTCAGAATCAGCACCCCAAAAATACCCCAAATTCATTAAAATATTTTGGACACCAGAAAAAAAAAATTTTTTTTGTTGACCTGTGTAATATTACTAATATAATAATATATTACTACATTTTCGCATGTATAAAAATATATAGTTTGAATGCAGTTAGGGTGGTGTAAATCATTTTCTTTTTTTTTTTAATAACTGCCTTTTTTATTCTCCCCAGGAGGACAGTGCACAGGACTGCTCGCAGAGTCAAATAGTGGAGGGTGCACCTGCCCCGACTCAATGGAGGCAAAGTTCCAGGAAGCGTAAAGCCACCTCTGACGTCTCCCTTGAACTTTTGACCCTGGCCAAAAAGGCCTTGACCAACAATGTAAGCCCAGCGTTGCAGGGGTTTGGACATTACATTGTAGACAACCTTTCAAAAATGGACGAGAGGCAAAGAACTCTTACGGAGCGTCTTATTATGGATGCAGTTAATAAGGGTTCTGATGGCACTTTGGACGAGCACACGCGCTTGGTTTGTTCCCGGCCAATGGAGCGGCCAGTCGGCATATTTTCATGCTTGGCCACAAACACCAATACGCCCCAATGTCCCCGTGTCCCACTTCGGCCCGTCACCCCTAACTCCTACCCCACCATTCCGTCTCGCATGGCTTCGCCCATCAGGCACCTTAATGTTAGAAATGAAGAACCGGTGTATCACGAATTGTGATACTTTGTTTTTTTACTGTTTTTTATTTTTTTGTCTTGTTAATAATGTGTTTTTAATAAAACCTTTTTTCTTGAACTTCAATCTCGACAGCTTGATTGGTGGGTCTCGATCACAGAGGCAAAATGGGTCCACAGCAGAGTATGACGGCAGAAATGAACTTAACAAAGAAATGCACTTTACAAAAAACAAAACATTGAGAATGGAATAAAAGTAAATATAATTTTTTTAATTTACAACATAAACTTTACAAACAGACACTAGTTTTTATTTTGGCCCCGCCTCCAACTGTTGGCACATGTCCCTAAGCTTCTGCAGCTCCCCCATTGCCACATTCTGCTGCTCCTGAATCCGCGCCAGAGTGTATAAGAGCCTTTCAATTCCGGCTTCTAGACCCTCTATGGTCACACTGCCAGCTGCTGTGGGTCAAAAAGCATAACATTAATAACACAGTAGTCTCCCGATACTGGGCTGGGATGACATCCCCATAATAGCGTTTAGGATGAATGAAACCTCTCTGTGGCGGGGGAGTCTCAGAAACTGCCCTTGCTGTCCCGGGTTAGATAGAGAGAGGCAGTGAGTGACAATCTTAAGCGTGTTTAAAAAAAAACTTACGTGGCAAGACCTCATCTGGGGACATATTCTCCGAAGGAGAGAAGACCGGAAGTGAATGAGGGGGCCAGTACTGCGCGGACTCAGGGGTGGTTCCACATGGACTCCCATCATGCCTCCGTCCGTGACTATGTGCAGCTACAACATGAAGATTAAAAAAAAATATTATTATTTCTTATTTTACTCTTGACATTTGAAATGTTGTTAAAAAAAAAAAAAAACTTATCATGAACAATACAATTAACATGGCAAACCTACTAGGATGTTGAGGCATTGACCCGGAGGGCACCGCTGGATCTGAGGCGGTGTGGGATGCCTCGTGGCGGCGGCGCTGTGTCTTTGCCTCTTTGAATGAAAAAAAAAAAAACAGGTGCTGTCAGCATACATGGCAACAGTGACTGCGTTGGGGCGTACCTGCAACAAAATCCCAATCACATTATTGTGGAAACCTACTAGGATGTTGAGGCATTGACCCGGAGGGCACAGCTGGATCAGAGGCGGTGTGGGATGCCTCGTGGTGGCGGCGCTGTGTCTTTGCCTCTTTGAATGAAAAAAAAAAAAAAACAGGTGCTGTCAGCATACATGGCAACAGTGACTGCGGGGGGCGTACCTGCAACCAAATCCCAATCACTTTATTGTGGAAACCTACTAGGATGTTGAGTCATTGACCCGGAGGGCACCGCTGGATCAGAGGCGCTGTGGGATGCCTCGTGGCAGCGGCGCTGTGTCTTTGCCTCTTTGAATGAAACATTTTTGAATATTTAAATTTTTTGGATGTCCGCAATTTTTATCTAGATTGTCCAGAAATCATTTAGGAGGTTGGCAACCCTGCGCGCACTGCCAGGAGGGGTAATCAGGAGACGCGCGCTGCCGTGACGCGCTTCCTAGTGATTAAATAATACGTGTCCCAGGCCTGGCAGACCATTGAACACCAGAGGCCACAGACAATGCAGAGAATAGCATCAATGGGAAGTGTGATCTCTATTTTCTATATATGTACGTACATTAGGCGACTCAATTTCATTTTACTCCTTGCCGCCAATGGCCTAGGTGTTTGTTTTTTTTGTCTGGAGCCCTGTACTTTGGTGTCTAAACATTGCGTTTCTTTAATTTGTGTGTAGAGAGACGGCGCCGGCAACAGGCACCTGCCATTGCCAACAGCACCATTTCCTCCGCCACCAGCGGCAGCCCACAGCCCGGGACGTTACGTAAGTTTACCATCATTCATTGCAATTTTATTACTGCATATGGGACATAAGAGGGTAGCGGAAATATTGTACACATTACAGGCGCAGTAAGGACCAGGCGCCCTACCACCCCTCCACCATCACTTAGGACCAGGCGCCCTCGCACCCCTCCACCATCCTCGACACCTCCCTTCCGCCACTCATCTTCCTCCCCCGGGTCGGCGGCCTTCTCCCCAGAAGCGACCATTCGTAAGTGACCAAAACTGCGAGCGCTTCCCAATGGCGTGTTCCATTGTTAACCAGATATGTTATGGTTTCCTTTTAGCTGCGGCAGCTGTGGCCAGATCGAGGGGCTGGGAAATGAGCAGCTCTTGTTCCGGCAATGAAGAACCGGCGTCCCTTCTCCGTAAGTATACAGACAGTGGGAGGGGTTATCGGTGGGATGTCACATTTGACAACAAGATAAAAAAATAAAAAATTTCTCACCCTCTGGGACAGGACCAAATTGAGTGTGTAGTAAATGTCAGGGTATGTTCACACATGCTGTATTTGCAGCGTAATCACCGTCCGTTCTCCAACCTCTTCTATCCACAGAACCGCCCACCGTGAGAGAGCTCCTGGCTAGACAACAGCGCCTGGAGCGGACAGCAGCGCTCCTGCTAACTCAAGTTCAGCAGCAGGGCCGCACGCTTCGACACCTGTTGGGCCGTGGGAGGAGATAATTATTTTTTTTTGATTGTTTGTTAATTAGTTTATTAATTGTTTAAAAAAAATAATAATAATTTAAAAAAAAGTTTATATATCAGAGGCAGTGTGGGATGCCACGTGGCGGCGGCGCTGTGTCTTTGGCTCTTCGAATGTTAAAAAAAAAACAAACAAAAAAAAAAAAACCAGTCAGCGTATGTCGTACCGATCCCACAAGGACAGGCTAATAAAAATGCCCTATAAAAGTCCCTGCAGCGTACCCCCCATTCACATTAATCACCCAATTCACCCTTCGGCGTACCATACTCTCCGGTACCTGCGTACTTACCTCTGCGGATCTCGCGGCGAAGGTCCTGCAGGCGCTCAGGGCATTTAGACTTCAGATCACCCCATTTTTTAACGATCTGGGCCTTGCTTTGGGTTATTCCAAACTGCTTCCTGAGGCCCTCAGACACCGCATGCACGACTTCCTCCTTGTGCTGGTTGCGGTGCAGCTCCAGCCCTGTGGTATTGTACTGCAGCTGCTCCATTGTGCCAATCAAGAACTTCAGCTCCGGGATGCCCATTGGTGGATCACTTCGTCTGGCAGCCATGTTCAGGATGTCTGGGAACCAACGCACGCACGCATGCTGTAACGTAAGTTCGTCATCACACCGTCAGACTACGAGCGTACATTACGTGCCGCTCCGGCGTTATGTACACATCCATCGAACGGCATTGACTATGTGCATTCCTTCCGTGCCGCTCAGGCGTAATAAAATTTACATCTACGGACCGGCATATACAATGAGCGTTCAGACCGTGTCGCTCTGGCGAGCTGAAATTAACCCCTTAGGCCCCGAGGGTGGTGTGCACGTTAATGACTGGGCCAATTTTTATAACTCTGACCACTGTCCCTTTATGAGGTTATAACTCTGGAACGCTTCAACGGATCTTGGCGACTGACACTGTTTTCTCGTGAGATATTGTACTTCATGTTAGTGGTAAAATTAATTCGATATAGCTTGTGTTTATTTGTGAAAAAAACGTAAATGTGGCAAAAATTTAGAAAAGTTCACAATTTTCCAACTTTGAATTTTTATGCCCTTAAATCACAGAGATACGTCATGCAAAATACTTAATAAGTAACATTTCCCACATGTCTACATCAGCACAGTTTTGGGAGCAAAATTTTTTTTTGTTAGGGAGTTATAAGGGTTAAAAGTTGACCAGCAATTTCTCATTTTTACACCACCATTTTTTTTAGGGACCACATCTCATTTGAAGTCATTTTGAGGGGGTCTATATGATAGAAAATACCCAAGTGTGACAGCATTCTAAAAACTGCACCCCTCAAGGTGCTCTAAACCACATTCAAGAAGTTTATTAACCCTTCAGGTGTTTCACTGTAATTTTTGGAATGTTTAAATAAAAATGAACATTTAACTTTTTTTCATACAAAATTTACTTCAGCTCCAATTTGTTTTATTTTACCAAGGGTAACAGGAGAAAAATGACCCCAAAAGATGTTGTATAATTTGTCCTGAGTACGCCGATACCCCATATTTGGGGGTAAACCATTGTTTGGGTGCATGGCAGAGCTCGGAAGGGAAGGAGCGCCATGTGACTTTTCAATGCAAAATTGACCGATCGCTATGACGTACTATCCCGTCACTGGGAATTAAGTCCCAGGTCACCTTGACGGGATAGTACGTCATATGGGATTAAGGAGTTAACCACTTTATATAAAAAGAACAACCATGAATAACGGGAGTAATGCATTACAATTTTATTAAACAAAACAAAAGAGTTGCCTATTCAAACTATGACATTGTGGAAACCAAAGCATAAAATATAGATTGTTGAGTTTACGCTAAACATACAAGTTTGTTTTTATACGGCGTGATCCTGCCAGGGCACAGCTCCAGAACCATTAAAGTACAGGCAGTATTTTTCTCTACAGTCCCTTGCATCGTCTGCCTGTCTGCCAGATCCCAGAGCTTGAAGACCTGCTAAATTTTCTTCTTGTGTCCGCCATTCCCCAGGCACAATATCTCCGGTTCTTGGGTCCACAGAATCAATAAATGAAGGAGGAGAGTAGGAGCTGGTATCGTGGCGTCTCAGGAAGTTATGCAGCACACAGCATGCCAAAACCACTAAGTCTATAGACGGCAGCTTCAAGTTGATAGCTGTGTGGAAAACTCTAAACCGATTCGCCATAATCCCAAAGGCATTTTCGACCACACAACGGGCCCTAGACAACCGGTAGTTATAGATTCTCCGCTCCGCTGTGAGTGTTCTCTGCGCAAATGACTTCAGCAGATGTGGATGAAGAGGGAAAGCTTCATCAGCGATGAAAACAAAATTGAGGTTTCCTTTTGTGTCTTCATTTTGTGGCAACTGCAGTTGATTGTTCCTCAAGCCTTCCCCAAATGAAGTGTGTTCCAAAACACCACCATCGGAGACTCGACCATTCATGCCAACATCCACATCCACGAACTCATAGTTCGCATTGACAAGGGCCATGAGGATCAGACTGAAATATCCTTTGTAGTTGTAGAAAAATGATCCCGAGTTGGCTGGTTGCGTGATGCGCACATGCTTTCCATCCAAGGCGCCACCGCAGTTTGGAAACTGCCACAGCTGCTCAAAATCGGAAGCAATCTTCTTCCAGTCATCCGCCGTCTTTGGAAACTGCAAGATGAAAAGGAAACATGTACAAATTAGGAAAAATATATTGGTGTGCACATACATTCTCATGTGGACATCCTTAGAGTGATTGCCGCGCAGTATGGAGTAGTCAAACAAAGTGAACAATCCTGAGTATGCAGGCAGCCATTTTATCAGACTGCTTCACTGACAGAGGGTTGCTGAACACTATATCGACATAACATAACACAGCAGCAAAAAACAGAAGTAGGAAACATACAGTCACCTCCATATAATGCCTTAAGCTCTGCACAATGGCCTCGCATGTCTCCGGAATCATAACGCTCAGTAAAGGCCTGGAAACAGCAGCGGAAAACTGCAAATCCCGAAGAGACCTTCCTGTGGCCAGGAACCGCAGTGTCACCGCCAACCTTTCTTCCACGGACACGGCTGCACACATCGGCGTATTCCGCCTTTGTGTGAGTGGCGTAACAGCAGCAAGTATTATCTTGAAGGATTCCTCTGACATCCTAAGGTAGTTTCGGAAATCATGAGGGTTGTTATCACGTAGTTCTCTTATGAGACCCATGTGTGACAATGTTGACCTTTTCAGCACCCAGCTCCTGGTCCACATGCGACGTTTTCG
This sequence comes from Ranitomeya variabilis, assembly GCF_051348905.1. Classification (NCBI taxonomy): domain Eukaryota; kingdom Metazoa; phylum Chordata; class Amphibia; order Anura; family Dendrobatidae; genus Ranitomeya; species Ranitomeya variabilis. The sequence goes on along the minus strand of NC_135233.1, from coordinate 844,238,582 downwards.
TTTTGGACGTCTCTCCTCTAGGAGCCGTGCTGCCACAAACACCAGGGCAGCAGCAACGACAGACTTCTCACCGGAAGTCAGCATACTTGCTAAAAAGAAAACAAACATACAATAAATACACGTGCTAACAAACAAAATGTTTTGACCATTTATCTAAATATATATGGTGCTACCGGCATAAACGGGGTAGTCCACCGCGCAACAGCTAGATCTGTAAAAGGATAAAAATAGGCCACGCTAGAGCTGTCTACTTGAGGCGCTCTGGCCTACCCTACTCTCCATAAGGAACAATCGTCCACGCTCCAGCGGTAAACAGGAGGTAACATCCTCGTTGAAGGGCACTATCTGCTACGCTGTAGCGTTGTACATACCTCTTGCGGTAAAAGTCTGTAGTTTAAAGTCCAGGGAATCCAGGGGATTTAGGAGTTCTGGTTCAAGCACGTGCTCCAGAGAGAAAAGAATACAGCGCTCGACAGCTTCAGTTTTATCGGCTGGGAACAATACAATAGTACTACGTCTGTCGAATGAGCGCACAGTATTGTACCGCCCAATCAGCACACAGGAGGTGGAGAATTTAGCGCTCCTACGTATCAAGCTCCTCCACCCATTACATCGTATACAATATCGTGCACACCTTTGTTGCACGATGCGATCATGCCGCCACAGCGGGACACTTGACGACGAAAGAAAGTTTCAAACGATCTGCTACGACGTACGATTCTCAGCGGGGTCCCTGATCGCAGCAGCGTGTCAGACACAGCGAGATCATAAGTATATCGCTGGAACGTCACGGATCGTGCAGTCATAGCGACCAAAGTGCCACTGTGAGACGGTACCTTAACAAATGGGAATTATGCATGTTCAAAGAAAACAAAGATATTCTCACATTTATTGGGAGACTAAATTAAAACTAAATTTAACTTAGTGAACCGTATAAACCGGCACTTTTCATACACTACTTACCGTATATACTCGAGTATAAGCCGAGATTTTCAGCCCACTTTTTTGGGCTGAAATTGCCCCTCTCGGCTTATACTCGAGTCATACCCGGGGGTCGGCAGGGGAGAGGGAGCGGGGGCTGTCTAATAATACTCACCTAGTCCAGGCGCGGTCCCTGCACGTCCCTGGCGCCGGCAGCAGCAGCTTCAGCTTCTTCCTGTACTCAGCGGTCACATGGTCCCGCTGATTACAGTAAATGAATATGCGGCTCCACCTCCCATTGAGGTGGAGCCGCCTATTCATTACTGTAATCAGCGGTACCATGTGACCGCTGAGTACAGGATGAAGCAGGATCTACACAGCGGCAGGACCAGGTGAGTATACGGGGAGGGGGAGCGCAGCGCTGCGCGATAGTCACCTGCTCCTCGTTCCGGGCGCCGATCTGTCTCCAGCAGTGACGCTCAGGTCAGAGGGCGCGGTGACGTGGTTAGTGCGCGCCCTCTGCTGAACGTCAGTGCTGGAGACAGATCGGCGCCGGGAACGAGGAGCAGGTGACTATTGAAAGTGCGGGGGCCTGAGCGACGGAGAGGTATGTGATTTTTTTTTTTATCGCAGCAAATGGGGCAAGTGTCTGTATGGAGCATCTATGGGGCCATAACGTTCCTGCAGCACTATATGGGGCCATAACGTTTCTGCAGCACTATATAGGGGCATAATGTTTGTGCAGCACTATATGGGGCAAGTGTCTGTATGGGGCCATAATTAACGTTTGTAGGGCACTACGGCATATGGGGCACGTGTCTGTATGGAGCATCTTATAGGGCCATAACGTTTGTGGAGCACTATAAGGGGCAAATATCTTTATAGAGCATCTTATGGGGCCATAATCAGCATTTGTGCATTATATTGGGCAAATGTGTCTATGGAGCATCTTATGGGGCCTTTATTAACCTTTATGCAGGATTATATGGGGCATATTTTAATATGGAACATCTTATGGGGCCATAATGAACAGTATGGAGCATTATATGGGGCTCCTGATTCAATATGGATATTCAAAGACACTTAACCTACTGATGTCTCAATTAATTTTACTTTTATTGGTATCTATTATTACTTTTGACATTTACCGGTAGCTGCTGCATTTTCCCCCCTAGGCATATACTCGAGTCAATAAGTTATCCCAGTTTTTTGTGGCAAAATTAGGGGGGGGTCGGCTTATACTCGAGTATATACGGTATATTTATCATGGAATTCATGAAAATGGGCTATATACCTATTGCGCAAAAACGTGATGTGATAGAGAAATTATAAGATCAGATTTGAATTCAGCACCCTCAAATTAGTCTAAAACTGTTATTAAAGTCCATGTCAGAATTATTTTTTTTTTGTAGACCAGTGTCAGTTTTCCCAGTTTTTTGTGGCAAAATTTAGGGGTCTCGGCTTATACTCAAGTATGTACGGTACATAGAAGCATTTGGAATCCACATTTATTAAAGTGGAAAAACTTTTAAAAACATCACTCGTAAATAAGACACACTGTATAGTAACACTTAGAACTAACTGACAGTAACCAAGATGCCCACTGTCTTTATTCAGGAATCATACCTCCATCATCATTATCATTGTCGTCATCCTCCTCCTCATCATCTTTATCATCATTTTCCTCCGATTCATCCTTTTTAGCTACACGTTTGTTGGCAGCTGGTTTGTCTTCCTCGAAAAGTTCTAGAAAAGGAAAAAAAAAAGTTGGTACTGTACAAGTTTACTTATACTCTTTCCAAATGTAAATTAACCAAATAAATACCAGACTCCTCGTCATCCTCCTCACTTTCTTCCTTTTTTGCTTTCTTTGCCTTTTTACCATTTTTGGCTGCTGCAGGAGTGGCGCGCTTTTTACCAGGTGTGGCTGCAGCTTTAGCTGGAGTGGCAGCTTTTTTCCCTGGTGTTGCCTTGGCTGGAGTAGTAGCTTTCTTAGAGGGCGTCTTCACAGGAACCTCAATCTATTAAAAGACAACCAAGTGTTAGAACCGAAATGTCCCAGATCTCCTTTGATGGCCAAATGCAGCAGTGAGTGAAAATACAAATCAGGTTATGGAACAGATGAAGTTGGGTAGACTTATTTTGAAAGATACAGTATAATCTGTGACTTAATAAAACTCCTCCTCTTCCTAGTATTTTGGCCTGGTGGGCGGTCCCATCAGTGACTGACAGTTACTACTGAATGCATTCTTATACGGAAAAAAAAAGCTGTAAAAAAACACTGATAGTGTGCTCGCCGGACTAACGTCTCAGACAGAGCAGGGTATCATTACAACACAAGCTATAATTAACCTTTTGTCACAAAACTATAGAGATCATTGCCAAACATTGAACAGCACATCAGTTAAGCAGATCATCACTGAAATCAGTATTAAGTCCCATAGTAAAAATCATCATTTGTGCTGACATTTATAAAAAACTCCTCATTTAATGCATGTTATATATTTACAGATCGCAGTATGAGGCCCCTGTTCATATAACTGTACGGATACAGACACGTGAGAGGGGTATATAAAGTTAATAAGTAAAATAGCAGAAATGTGATATTAAATAAGAACCTGATTAAAGGCTTATCTGCCAAAACTGGAAATGCCGGGGAGAACAGCAGCTCGTCTACTGCACGACAAGCTGTAGCATTCTTTAACCCCTTCCCGACCCATGACGCCACGTAGGAGTCATGAAAACCGGTGCCAATCCGACCCATGACGCCTATGTGGCGTCATGGAATGATCGCGTCCCTGCAGATCGGGTGAAGGGGTTAACTCCCATTTTACCCGATCTGCAGAGACAGGGGGAGTGGTACTTCAGCCCAGGGGGGGTGGCTTCACCCCCCCGTGGCTACGATCGCTCTGATTGGCTGTTGAAAGTGAAACTGCCAATCAAAGCGATTTGTAATATTTCACCTAAAAAACAGGTGAAATATTACAATCCAGCCATGGCCGATGCTGCAATATCATCGGCCATGGCTGGAAAACCTAAAGTGACCCCCCCCCACACCCACCGATCGCCCCCCCAGTCCTCCGTTATGGGGTCCGGTCCCCTCCGTCCGCCTGCCGGCTCCCCCGTCCTCCTGCCCGCTCCCTCCTGTGGTCCGATCACCCCCCCTGTGGTCCGATCACCCCCCCTGTGCTCCAATCCACCCCCCCACCACCCCTTCATACTTACCGATCCTCCCGGTGTCCGGCCGTCTCCTCGCTGGGCGCCGCCATCTTCCAAAATGGCGGGCGCATGCTCAGTACGCCCGCCGGCAGATTCCTTACAAGAACATTTTGATCGCTGTGGTAGGTTCTACCACAGCGATCAAAATAAAAAAAATAATAAATAACCCCCCCCCCTTTATCACCCCCATAGATAGGGACAATAATAAAATAAAGAAAATATATATATATTTTTTTTTTCCACTAGGGTTAGGGTTAGAACTAGGGTTAGGGTTAGAACTAGGGTTAGGGTTACGGGTAGGGTTAGGGGTAGGGTTAGGGTTATGGCATGTGCGGATTTGGCGGCGGATCCGCAGCGGATTGGCGGCGGATCCGCAGCGGATTGGCGGCGGATCCGCAGCGGATTGGCGGCGGATCCGCAGCGGATTGGCCGCTGCGAATTCGTAGCAGTTTTCCATCAGGTTTACAGTACCGTGTACACCTATGGAAAACCAAATCCGCTGTGCCCATGGTGCGGAAAATTCCGTGCAGAAACGCTGCGTTGTATTTTCCACAGCATGTCAATTCTTTGTGCGGATTCCGCAGCGTTTTACACCTGTTCCTCAATAGGAATCCGCAGGTGAAATCCGCACAAAAAAACACTGGAAATCTGCTGTAAATCCGCAGGTAAAACGCAGTGCCTTTTACTTGCAGATTTTTCAAAAGTCGTGCGGAAAAATCTCACACGAATCCGCTACGTGGGCACATACCCTTAGGGTTAGGGTTGGAATTAGAGTTAGGGTTGGAATTAGGGCTAGGGTTGGAAATAGGGTTAAGATTAGGCTTGTGGTTAGGGTTACGGATAGGGTTAGGGGTGTGTTGGGGTTACAGTTGTGGTTAGGGTTGGGATTAGGGTTAGGGTTGGGATTAGGGTTAGGGTTGGGATTAGGGTTACGGGTGTGTTGGGGTTAGGGTTGTGGTTAGGGGTGTGTTGGGGTTAGGGTTGGGATTAGTGTTGAAGTTAGAAATGAGGGGTTTCCACTGTTTAGGCACATCAGGGGTCTCCAAACGCAACATGGCGCCACCATTGATTCCAGCCAATCTTGCATTCAAAAAGTCAAATGGTGCTCCCTCCCTTCCAAGCCCCGACGTGTGCCCAAACAGTGGTTTACCCCCACATTTGGGGTACCAGCGTACTCAGGACAAACTGGGCAACAACTGTTGGGGTCCAATTTCTCCTGTTACCCTTGCAAAAATAAAAAATTACTTGCTAAGACATAATTTTTGAGGAAAGAAGAATGATTTTTAATTTTCACGGCTCTGCGTTGTAAACTTCTGTGAAGCACTTGGGGGTTCAAAGTGCTCACCACACATCTAGATTAGTTCCTTGGGAGGTCTAGTTTCCAAAATGGGGTCACTTGTGCGGGAGCTCCAATGTTTAGGCACACAGGGGCTCTCCAAACGTGACATGGTGTCCGCTAATGATTGGAGCTAATTTTCCATTCAAAAAGCCAAATGGCGTGCCTTCCCTTCCGAGCGCTGCCGTGTGCCCAAACAGTGGTTTACCCCCACATATGGGGTATCATCGTACTCAGGACAAACTGGACAACAACATTTGGGGTCCAATTTCTCCTATTACCCTTGGAAAATTAAAAAATCCTGGGCTAAAACTCATTTTTGAGGAAAGAAAAATTATTTTTTATTTTCACGGCTCTGCGTTATAAACTTCTGTGAAGCACCTGGGGGTTATAAGTGCTCACTATGCATCTAGATAAGTTCCTTGGGGGGTCTAGTTTCCAAAATGGGGTCACTTGTAGGGGAGCTCCAATGTTTAGGCACACAGGGGCTCTCCAAACGCGACATGGTGTCCGCTAACGATTGGAGCTAATTTTCCATTCAAAAAGTCAAATGGCACGCCTCCCCTTCCGAGCCTTGCCGTGCACCCAAACAGTGGTTTACCCCCACATATGAGGTATCAACGTACTCAGCAGAAATTGCCCAACAAATTTTAGGATCCATTTTATCCTGTTGCCCATGTGAAAATGAAAAAATTGAGGCTAAAAGAAATTTTGTGTGAAAAAAAAGTACTTTTTCATTTTTACGGATCAATTTGTGAAGCACCTGAGAGTTTAAAGTGCTCACTATGCTTCTAGATAAGTTCCTTGGGGGGTCTAGTTTCCAAAATGGGGTCACTTGTGGGAGCGCTCCAATGTTTAGGCACACGGGGGCTCTCCAAACGCGACATGGTGTCCGCTAAAGATTGGAGCCAATTTTTCATTCAAAAAGTCAAATGGCGCTCCTTTCCTTCCAAGCCCTGCCGTATGCCCAAACAGTGGTTTACCCCCACATATGAGGTATCAGCGTACTCAGGACAAATTGGACAACATCGTTCGTGGTCCAGTTTCTCCTTTTACCCTTGGGAAAAGAAAAAAATTGTTGCTAAAAGATCATTTTTGTGACTAAAAAGTTAAATGTTCATTTTTTCCTTCCATGTTGCTTCTTGCTGCTGTGAAACACCTGAAGGGTTAATAAATTTCTTGAATGTGGTTTTGAGCACCTTGAGGGGTGCAGTTTTTAGAATGGTGTCACTTTTGGGTATTTTCAGCCATATAGAACCCTCAAACTGACTTCAAATGTGAGGTGGTCCCTAAAAAAAAATGGTTTTTTAAATTTTGTTGTAAAAATGAGAAATCACTGGTCAAATTTTAACCCTTATAACTTCCTAGCAAAAAAAAAATTTGTTTCCAAAATTGTGCTGATGTAATGTAGACATGTGGGAAATGTTATTTATTAACTATTTTGTGTCACATAACTCTCTGGTTTAACAGAATAAAAATTCAAAATGTGAAAATTGCGAAATTTTCAAAATTTTCGCCAAATTTCCATTTTTTTCACAAATAAACTCAGAAATTATCGACCTAAATTTACCACTAACATGAAGCCCAATATGTCACGAAAAAACAATCTCAGAATCGCTAGGATCCGTTGAAGCGTTCCTGAGTTATTACCTCATAAAGGGACACTGGTCAGAATTGCAAAAAACGGCAAGGTCATTAAGGCCAAAATAGGCTGGGTCATGAAGGGGTTAAAGGGGTGTTACAATCTGCACAGATGCATGTTTGTATTGATTGCTATTTTATGTATCTTGGATCAATTTTTATATTATTGCACTTAATGAGCTTTTTTAGTGAGATGTTTGTGTTTCATATAAAAAGCTGCTTCACACATGTTCACTGCTTGAAAAAGGATACTACGTCCGGAACGTCGCCACGCCGTTCAGGCAATAAAGTCCACTATTTTTTTCAGTTTTTTGTGCTGCTTTCCTTTTTTTGACTATTATTGGAGACCATTGGAATGCTGGTTGGGAGATCTTTGCATGACATGTGCAATGTATGTATACACTCACCGGCCACTTTATTAGGTACACCATGCTAGTAACGGGTTGGACCCCCTTTTGCCTTCAGAACTGCCTCAATTCTTCGTGGCATAGATTCAACAAGGTGCTGGAAGCATTCCTTTTTTTCTTTTAATTTTCTATTTGTGTTCATTTCAGTCGACATGTTGGATGACGGAGAGAGGGCTCTTATAGCTGCTGCCCTGATGCTTGAGGGTCAGCGGCTGAAAGAAGAAAGCCGTCCAAAGCGACAACGCCGCATGTGGGTCAGGAGCTGGCTGCTGAAGAGGTCAAGATTGTCGCACATGCGTCTGATAAGGGAGCTACGTGAAAACAACCCTCATGATTTTCGTAACTACCTGAGGATGTCGGAGGCGTCATTCAAAATTTTATTGGCGGCCATCACGCCACTGATCCGGAGGCAGGATACAGTGCTTCGGGCAGCAATCTCCGTGGAAGAACGTTTGGCAGTGACATTGCGGTTCCTTGCTACAGGCGGATCCCTACAAGATCTCCATTATTCTTCTGCTATCTCCCGGCCTTTACTGAGCGTTTTAATTCCGGAGACGTGCGAGGCCATTGTACACGGCTTACGCCATTATATGGAGGTGAGTGTGTGTGTGTGTGGTACTACTCGTTTGTACAGCTATATAATATCTATGTAGCTTATCTGTGTGTAATCTTTGTTTTACATCTTGCAGTTCCCAAGGACACCGGATGAATGGAGGAAGATTGCTATCGGTTTCGAGCAGCAGTGGCAGTTTCCAAACTGCGGAGGCGCCTTGGATGGCAAACATGTGCGCATCACGCAGCCACCAAACACGGGATCCTTTTTCTTCAACTATAAAGGCTACTTCAGCGTCATCCTCATGGCCCTCGTCAACGCCAACTACGAGTTCATAAATGTTGATGTTGGCATGAATGGCTGAGTGTCCGATGGCGGCGTTTTGGATTACACTACATTTGGAGACCGGCTGAAGAGCAACCAACTGCAGTTGCCCGAAAATGAAGAAACAAGAGGAAACCTCAATTTTGTGTTTGTAGGAGACGAAGCCTTCCCTCTTCTTCCGAATCTGCTTAAGCCTTTTCCACAAAAAACTCTCACCGACGAAAGGAGAATCTTTAATTACCGCTTGTCCAGAGCACGTCGTGTTGTTGAGAATGCATTTGGCATAATGGCTAATCGGTTCAGAGTTTTTCACACTGCAATCAACTTGAAGCTTTCGTCGATTGACAACGTGGTTTTGGCCTGCTGTGTGCTCCATAATTTCCTTCGGCGCCGGGATGCCATTACGTACAGTCCACCGGAATTTACGGATTTTGTGGACCCAACCAGTGGAGATCTTGTGCCTGGGGAGTGGCGGGCTGAAGAACAAGGAATAGCAGGTCTACTACCTTTGGGATCCGGCAGGCACGCAGATGATGCACGGGACTGTCGAGAGAAGTACTGCCAATACTTCAATGGTCCGGGAGCCGTGCCCTGGCAGCATGAAATCGTGTCGCATGCTTAGGAAATGTTTTTGTGTGTGTAATAAAGTTTTTCGCTTTTTACCCCCTCCTCTGCTGGCGTGGCTGTGGCGGGTTGATTCTGCCCCCAGCGCGGTGATGTCACCAAGCTGGCGGTAGATTCAACACGCTATGTTCGCGGCAGCAGAGGACGTAACTTTAATGACAAGGAAATGTTTTTGTGTGTGCAATAAACTTTTTTTCTTTGCAACCTTCCTTCTCTGCCTGATTCTGTGGTTTGATTCTGGCCCCTGCAAGTGTTCGTGCACTAAAATGTTTCATTGCGTGGCATTTCACGACGCCATCAGCAGCGCCTCCGTTTGGAACGTTGTTGCGTCATATTTTGCAACGCCGTATTCCTATAAGTGGGCTTCGGGCGCGGCGAACCTGTAACGTAACCGGCGCCGCGCTCGATGATGACGTTTAGTTAAACCACACCCCATGGGCACAGTGACCTCGCTCCGGCGTATCCCGCGCTGTAAAATTAAACACTATAGAACATCCTGCGTAGTGATTTCTTACAAGTTGCGGGATGATTCTCTTTTGCATGTGTTTTGGTACCGGCAAAACACGCGGCGCTGCGCGTGTGACGCGATTGCGTCATTTGTGCGCCGCCGGGGCGGGGGTCAACAGTGCGTCACGTACGTTACGTCGGTCTTTCGGGAAAATGGCGGACAGAAACAGGACGCCTGCCCTGGGGAGCCGTGAGCTGCGGTACATGGTGAAAACCATGGACGCTCTCCGCTATGAGGGGGACCGGAACACCCTGCACCCGACGCTCCACAAGCGCGATGTGCTGCGCAAGGTGCGTCGGGGGCTGCGCAGGCGCTTTGGGGTGTTTCGGTCCCACGAGCAGCTGCAAAAGAAGTGGGCTGACCTAAAGTACAAGTGCCCGGGGCGCCTGGCGGACATTCGGGATGACATCAGGCACAGTGAGTATACTGAGCGCCCGCACTCGCCCAGACGTCTATGTAGCATGCGCGCACTCGCCCAAACGGCTATGTAGCGTACCCGCACTCGCCCAGACGTCTATGTAGCGTACCCGCACTCGGCCAGACGTCTATGTAGCGTACGGACACTCGCCTGAACGTCTATGTAGCGTACCCGCACTCGCCCGAACGTCTCTGTAGCCTGCCCGCACTCGCTCGAACGTCTCTGTAGCCTGCCCGCACTCGCTCGAACGTCTCTGTAGCCGGCCCGCACTCGCTCGAACGTCTCTGTAGCCTGCAGCCCCTGACCAGAGTTTTTGATTGTAGGTCGCCGGCGACGTGCAAGCGCCAGCGCCTCAAACCCGGAGGTCAGCTCATCAGGTAGGTATTCGCCGAATTCAGCTTCCATGGTGCACTCTTGCCCCCTTTAAACGTACATGCGCGTTATTCTTTCTTTAAAGCTTCGCGGAGAACGTCCATGAGCCGCAGCAGCACCACGGCTTCCCCAAGTGCATCCAGGGACGAGAGATGTAAGGAACAACACGGTTTTGTGTAATTAGTGATGATCCAATGGAATGGCTGCATTAATTTTCCCATTGCTTACAGCCCTAATGGCGCCATCACCCCCGGACCTGTCCGCCCCGGCCTCCTCTTCCCCGGCCTCGTCACCACTGGCCGTGTTGCCCCCGGCCATGTCACCCCCTCGGGTTTTTGTGACACCAAGTAGGTTGGCGCTCTTCTGCTGTCCTCTCTACCTTTCTCTCTCTCCCTACCTGCCGCTCCTTTCTACCACCAGCTTCACTATCACTCCCTGTCATCTAAAAAAAACCTTTTGTTTTTCAGCGGAACTGCAGGCAGAGGAACAGCGGACCGGGGAAGAGGAACAGCCGACCGGAGAGGCGGAGGAGGATATGTTGGCGTCGGCCAGTGGTAAGTAGTTAATACATAGGGTCTAAAGTGAACATATCTAATGTCTAATGCACGTATATTTTTTTTACAGCCCGGCTGCAGTCCTCAGGAAGATCTGTCCAGCAGGCTCAGGAATTATTGCCTCCAGCAATAGGTAAGCAGTTTAGTGTTCATATAGTCTTGTGTATATATAGAGACAGCCTGCCTGTAGACAGATATAGAAAGCCTGCCAATAGCTATCTATATCGATAGCCAGCCTATAGATATCTATAGGCTGGCTATCGATAGCCAGCTTATAGATAGCGATATCTATAGGCAGGCTATCAATAGCCTGCCTATACATATAGATATGTATAGCCATAGCCTGCCAATAGATACGCAGTCTATCGATAGAGATATCTCTATCGATATAGATATCGGCAAGGATAGCCTCGCTATAGATATGTATATCGATAGAGAGATATATAGTCTGGCTATCGATAGCCTGCCTATAGATATCTCTATCTATAGGCAGGCTATTGATAGAGATATATATATATATATATATATAGGCTGGCTATCGATATAGATAGCCAGCTTATAGATAGCTAGATAGAGATATCTATAGGCAGGCTATCGCTAGCCTGCCTATAGATAGATACGTATAGCGATAGCCTGCCAATAGTTATAGATATCTCTATCGATAGCTTGCCTATAGATAAAAATGTTTTTGGTGTGCAAGAAACAGTTGTATAAGCGACTAAATTTTTTTTCCTCTGAATCCGTAGATAACAGAACGCTGCTGCTGCTTGTGGCCTCTGGCCGGCAGCTGCAACAGGCAGCCAGGCAGCAGCTGGAGGCAATAAACCGCCATCAGAGCCTGCTGGAGGACATTGTAGCCGGGAAACCCGTGTAAATATGTTTGTAAATAGTGTTTTATATTGCTTTTATGTTTTATATTTAATGTTTTCTAAATTTTTTTAGTTGTAAGTAAAAATTTTTTCTATTTACCCCTTGTGTTCGGTTTGTCTTTGTTCCGCATCTAACCAGGCAGGGGTATGTACACCAACAAGACATGAGCGTACAGAGAGGCACACATAGCGCCACAACAACACAACCGTATAAAGTAAAAATTATTTGCTTTATCAAAAGGAACAGAATAGTTACAAAATATAAGGATACAAACATAAGTCCTGACACTGTGCATCTACATAGTAAATCACAAACATTATAAGTACTCATTATTGGTCATGACACCGCATCTACATAGTAAATTACAAACATTATAAGTCCTGACACTGTATCTACATAGTAAATAACATTATAAGTACTCATTATTGGTCATGACACTGTACATCTTGATTGAAGTTCTCACATTACAAGTCCAGAAAGCGTCCATCTTGATTGTAGTTCCGGTGTCGGGATGGTGAAGCCAAGTCAGGAGGAACATAGTTGTATGTCGGTTGGCTTTGTGGGGCAAAACTGTAGCTAGGTCCATTTCTGCGAACAGGGGTACTGAAGTGAGGCTCCGGGGGTTGCGGCCACGAGTTCTGGTAGCTTTGCATGCGCAGGTCCGTGTGACGTTGCTCCACCCTTTCTACCACCACCTTTGCCGATGCATTCAGTTCTTTGGCTGCCGCTTTGCTCAAGGCTTCAAAAATCAGTCGCTCTGCATGATCCTTCTGCGACTCGTCCAGTTTGGATAACTTTTCCGCAACATAGTTTGCAAAGCCTGAGGTGCCGCTTGAAATTTCCCGACTCATTAGCCTTTTAGCCATGGAAAACATTTCGGCCGCGTCGTTGCTGGAGCTGGTGGCTTTGCGCTTCCTCGACGGTAGCCTTGAGCGAAGCGGGGCAGGAGGCGCTGCATCCTCAATCTGTATTTCAGTGCGGTCACTGTCTTCTGTCTCTGTCGATCCAGTCAGCACCTGCAAAAATAGAGAAAAAAAGGGTAAAGATCTTGCATTTGCGACATACACTACAAACACCTATATGGAAGAGGATCAATGACTATGACTATTTATATTACCAGGTCAAATAGATACTTAGAACAACTATACTTATCTTATAGGTTTCATTTTGCCCAAATATAAAGGTTAAAACCTGCTGAAGTAGAATAGATTGCTGGTTATCGTATAGTTTAGGGAAAGGTTAGGCTATTACTACAGCATAGCAACTGAAAATACTTATCTGTGTTGCACATTATAACAGCGCTAATCTGCATGATACAAAAAAACAAAGTGAGAAGTTACTATAGTGGATATAGCTCTTGCATGTAAGTAGTATTACAGAGTACATAAGAGGCACTTACGTCTTGTCCTTGGGCCTCCTCCGGTATTTCTTCTCTGACAGGAAGTAGTGTCATCATCGACGTCATGGGCCGTGGAATCTCTTGGTCCAGAATGAAGGAGAGCTGGTCATAGTACCACAACTTGGGAATATACACTTCTTCCGTGGAAGCGCCAGATTTAGAAGTGGCCTGCACCTTGTTGAGCTCCTTCTTCCACACTGTGCGCAGTCCCTGGATCTTCTTCTTGACAAAAGTTTCATCCACCTTCTCAGCTGGATTATGCTGCCGGCAAAGGGTGATGAGCTTTTCGTAAGCCGCCTTCCTCTTGTCGCGGTTACTGTAGTCTCCGGATTTGATCTTCCACAGGCAGGGCAAGGAGCGATACATCTCGATAAACTCTCTGGTAAAGTGTCATGGAGGGTGACTTAATTGCTTTAAACACATAACTCTGGATTAGCGCTATTTTTCCCCCGGGGAGAAGACACTGCTGTGTTACCGAATTCAAAATTAACCCCAGGAATTTTTGCATATTTAGAGGCTGTAATTTAGATTTTTCGAAGTTTATGATCCAACCTAGACGTTCTAGTTTAGCTTTAGTAATTTCCCATTGTGACAGACAGTGATCCACTGAGTTCCCGACAATGAGAAAATCGTCTAAGTAGGGGATTATAAGGACATTTGACTCCCTTAAATGTGCCATGACCTCTGCGATTATTTTAGTGAACACTCTAGGAGCAGAGGTTATCCCAAAGGGGAGTGCCCTAAACTGAAAATGTTGAATCCTGCCCTCCATTATCAGTGCTACTCTCAGGTATTGTTGAAAATCAGTATGAATGGGTACATGATAGTAGGCATCTTTCAAATCCACCACTACCATAAAACAATTTTCAAAGAGCATTTTTATTGCAGAATTGATGGACTCCATTTTGAAAGTATGCTTTACCAGAAACTTATTGAGACCCTTAAGATTAATAATGGTTCTATAAGTATTATCTGGTTTTTGGATTAGGAAGAGGGGGGAGTAAAACCCCTTTCCCGTCTGAGAATATGGTACTTCCACCAACACATTTTTAGAACAAAGAGTCCTCACTTCCTCTTCCAGGGCAAATTGTTCAGTGGGAGATGAGCGCCAGGGTGTTAGCTTGAACTTGTCCCGTGGAGCCTGGACAAATTCAAGTTTGAGACCATGGGAAACAGTGTTTTTTATCCAAACGCTGTTTGTGATTTCTGACCATGCTGCTGAGAAATGCAGCAGTCTCCCTCCCACTGGGATTGCTAGTCATTGTTCTTGTTTCTTGTTTTCCGTCGGGTTACGACGAAACATGAGACCTGTACCTCGTTTTCGCTTATCATCCCATCTGGATCGATCTCTGCCCGGTGAAAAGGCGCGCTTCCCTCCCCGATTGAACCTTCTTTTGTTGAAGGGACGACGGTATGCATTGAAGGTATTGGGAAACTTTTTCTTATCGTCTCCTGCCTTCTCCAGGAGCTCATCCAGGGTAGGCCCGAATAAATACTCGCCTTTACAAGGGATAGCGCAGAGCTTTGCTTTTGCCTGCATATCCCCAGGCCAGCATTTCAACCATAGGGCTCTCCTTGCAGCATTAGAAAGTCCTGCTGCTCTAGCTGCCAATTTAACAGCATCAATTGAAGCGTCCGATAAAAAAGCTGCCCCCTCCTGGATTACCGGCAATGCTGCTAGAATAGAGTCTCTGGAGGCCCCCTGTTTTAATTGGGTCTCTAACTGGTCCAGCCAAACCATCATCGACCTTGCCGTGCAGGTTGACGCCACCGCAGGTCTTAAGGAACCGGCTGCCATTTCCCAGGTCCCCTTTAGGAAGGTATCCACTTTCCTATCTAGGGGGTCCTTAAGCGTTCCCATATCTTCAAACGGGAGAGAGGAACGCTTTGCTACCTTGGCAATTGCCGCATCCAGTTTCGGGGCCTTTTCCCAGTTACCTACTGCTGGGTCATCAAAAGGGTATCTACGCTTTTGCGCAGGTGGTAAGGAGCCTTTCCTTTCTGGTTTTCTCCACTCCCTGTTGATAAGTTCCTGTATCTTTTCATTCAGGGGAAAAACTCTGCGCTTTCTCTGTTCTAAGCCGCTGAACATCATTTGTTCTTTAGAGAGTTGAGGCTTGGGTTCTACTATACCCATTGTGCCTCTGATTGCCTTTATTAATTTGTCTACTCTCTCCAAGGGTAAGCAAAACCGAGCAGCGTCTTCTTCCGAGGAGGAGGATGATGCTGCTGAATCGTCCGATTCTTCGCTTTCCTTATCCACAGACGAATCAGACGTCAACTGAGCTCTCTGCTTAGAGCCTCCTGTCTGTGAAAGGTTCTTAATGGACTGTCTGACCTCCATTCTAACCATCTCCTTTAGACTGGCCGCAATAGAAGAGGATTCTTCCGCTACCTAAGGGGATAAGTAAGGCAGACTAGTGTATAAGAACTACATGCCATACCCCCTCCCCTCCTTCCAGGACCTCACCGTCTGCTGGATACAGGGGTCACATAGTTTTTTAGGCTGTGAGTCGGGCAAGGGAACCGCGCAGATGGCACACTCCCTATGCTTCGTCTTACTGACATTTTTCCTTCCCTGCATAAAACATATGAGGGGACACTAGTCATTAAGTGAACTTTCTCGGAGATCACTTACCAGTGGCTGCCCACACCCAGAGAGATACCGAAGTACGAGGGGGATTCTTCTTGGCTGACACTCCAGACCCCTGTCTGGAGGAGCTTCTGCGGCCTGAACTATCGCTCCTTTTTTCGTGTTCCTTCTCCTTAGGCTTCTGGGATGCTTCTTCCAGCAGAGCAATCTGCTGATCCTGATCAGACGCCATCTTCAGCAAACTGGAGTCAGAAGCCAGGAACACGCCGCTGGAGCTTCCTTATAAAAGCCCCTCCTTCGGACAGCACACCTGCTCAGCATTAAAAAATGATTTCCCCGCCTTGCCGCAGCTGTGGGGGATCCTCCGGCGTTCTGAGGGAAAGCGGCATGAAATCCCGGTGGGCGCCGCCATCTTGGAGCCCCCGCGCATGCGCAGGAGCTCCGCGACCCGGAAGTCGTCGTTGGCTCCGCCTACCGACGTCACCGCAGCTTACAGCGCTTCCTGTCAGCGCTGCAGCTATCGTGGGACGCCGAGGCCGGCCAGCTGAACTCCGGTCGGCGCCTCCAGGACACTGCCACCGCCCCCACACGCAGGGAGACCCACAGCACACGAGGGGATTTATACTCACCATACGCTGGCACCTGGAGACCGGACACCCCCTGGCGACCGCTTCCCTGCTGTTTTAGTCACTGCCGTGCCGCCCTGCCAGGGCCACCGTGACCACATCAGGTACTCGCACCGGCCGAGGTAGGAGACCCCCCTCGCTACCAGATTCGGTCCGGCCGGCCTGGAAACCCGTAGAAAAACTTCTGTAGGAATCCAGTCCCTTCAGGAACAGGAAACCAACTGATGCATGGGAGAGGTGCCGCCCTTTTGTATCTGTAGGTTTCCTGTTCCTTAAGGGCGGATCCCCTCTCTCGTAGTGCTGTCATGGGAGTCCGAATAAATAGTTAATAAATAACATTTCCCACATGTCTACTTTACATCAGCACAATTTTGGAAACAACATTTTTTTTTGCTAGGAAGTTATAAGGGTTAAAATTTGACCAGTGATTTCTCATTTTTACAACAAAATTTACAAAACAATTTTTTTTAGGGACCACCTCACATTTGAAGTCAATTTGAGGCTTCTATATGGCTGAATACACCCAAAAGTGACACCATTCTAAAAACTGCACCCCTCAAGGTGCTCAAAACCACATTCAAGAAGTTTATTAACCCTTCAGGTGTTTCACAGCAGCAGAAGCAACATGGAAGGAAAAAATGAACATTTAACTTTTTAGTCACAAAAATGATCTTTTAGCAACAATTTTTTTCTTTTCCCAAGGGTAAAAGGAGAAACTGGACCACGAAAGTTGTTGTCCAATTTGTTCTGAGTACGCTGATACCTCATATGTGGGGGTAAACCACTGTTTGGGCGCACGGCAGAACTCGGAAGGGAAGGAGTGCCATTTGACTTTTTGAATGAAAAATTATCTCCATCGTTAGCGGACACCATGTCGCGTTTGGAGAGCCCCTGTGTGCCTAAACATTGGAGCTTCCCCACAAGTGACCCCATTTTGGAAAGGAGACCCCCCAAGGAACTTATCTAGATGCATAGTGAGCACTTTAAACCCTCAGGTGCTTCACAAATTGATCCGTAAAAATGAAAAAGTACTTTTTTTTCACAAAAAAATTCTTTTAGCCTCAATTTTTTAATTTTCACATGGGCGACAGGATAAAATGGATCCTAAAATTTGTTGGGCAATTTCTCCTGAGTACGCCGATACCTCATATGTGGGGGTAAACCACTGTTTGGGCGCATGGCAAGGCTCGGAAGGGAAGGCACGCCATTTGGCTTTTTGAATGGAAAATTAGCTCCAATCATTAGCGGACACCATGTCGCGTTTGGAGAGCCCCTGTGTGCCTAAACATTGGAGCTCCCCCACAAGTGACCCCATTTTGGAAACTAGACCTCCCAAGGAACTAATCTAGATGTGTGGTGAGCACTTTAAACCAACAAGTGCTTCACAGAAGTTTATAACGCAGAGCCGGGAAAATAATAAATACGTTTTCTTTCCTCAAAAAAATTTTTTTAGCCCTGATTTTTTATTTTCCCAAGGGTTACAGGAGAAATTTGACCCCAAGAGTTGTTGTCCAGTTTCTCCTGAGTACGGTGATACCCCATATGTGGGGGTAAACCACTGTTTGGGCACATGCCGGGGCTTGGAAGTGAAGTAGTGATGTTTTGAAATGCAGACTTTGATGGAATGCTCTGCGGGCGTCACGTTGCGTTTGCAGAGCCCCTGATGTGCCTAAACAGTAGAAACCCCACAGAAGTGACCCCATTTTGGAAACTAAACCCCCAAGGGAACTTATCTAGATGTGTGGTGAGCACTTTGAACCCCTAAGTGCTTCACAGAAGTTTATAACGCAGAGCCGTGAAAATAAAAAATCATTTTTCTTTCCTCAAAAATAATTTTTTAGCCCGCAATTTTTTATTTTCCCAAGGGTTACAGGAGAAATTGGACCCCAAAAGTTGTTGATCAGTTTCTCCTGAGTACGCTGGTACCCCATATGTGGGGGTAAACCACTGTTTGGGCACACGTCGGGGCTCGGAAGGGAGAGCGCACCATTTTACTTTTTCAACGCAAGATTGGCTGGAATCAATAGTGGCGCCGTGTCACGTTTGGAGACCCCCTGATGTGCCTAAAAAGTGGAAACCCCTCAATTCTAACTCCAACACTAACCCCAACACACCCCTAACTCTAATCACAACCCTAACCACAACCCTAACCCCAACACACCCCTAACCCTAGTCTTACCCCTAATTCCAACCCTAAACCTAAGGCTATGTGCTCACGTTGCGGATTTGCGTGGATTTTTCCGCAGTTTTTGAAAAATCTGCAGGTAAAACGCACTGCGCTTTACCTGCGGATTTACCGCGGATTTCCAGTGTTTTTTGTGTGGATTTCACTTGCGGATTCCTATTATGGAGCAGGTGTAAAACGCTGCAGAATTGCACAATTAATTGACATGCTGCGGAAAATACAATGCAGCGTTTCCGCGCTGTATTTTCCGCACCATGGGCACAGCGGATTTGGTTTTCCATAGGTTTACGTGGTACTGTAAACGTGATGGAAAACTGATACGAATTCGCAGCGACCAATCCGCTGCGGATCCGCAGCCAAATCCGCACCGTGTGCACATAGCCTAATTCTAACCCTAATTCCAACCCTAACCCTAATTGCAGCCCTAAGTGCAACCCTAGCCCTAAGTGCAACCCCAAGTGCAACCCCAAGTGCAACCCCCAAGTGCAACCCCCAAGTGCAACCCCCAAGTGCAACCCCCAAGTGCAACCCTAGCCCTAAGTGCAACCCCCAAGTGCAACCCTAGCCCTAAGTGCAACCCTAGCCCTAAGTGCAACCCTAAGTGCAACCCCAAGTGCAACCCTAGCCCTAAGTGCAACCCTAAGTGCAACCCCAAGTGCAACCCTAGCCCTAAGTGCAACCCTAAGTGCAACCCCAAGTGCAACCCTAGCCCTAAGTGCAACCCTAAGTGCAACCCTAGCCCTAAGTGCAACCCTAAGTGCAACCCTAAGTGCAACCCTAAGTGCAACCCTAAGTGCAACCCCAAGTGCAACCCCAAGTGCAACCCTAGCCCTAAGTGCAACCCTAAGTGCAACCCCAAGTGCAACCCTAGCCCTAAGTGCAACCCTAGCCCTAAGTGCAACCCTAAGTGCAACCCTAAGTGCAACCCTAAGTGCAACCCTAAGTGCAACCCTAAGTGCAACCCTAAGTGCAACCCTAAGTGCAACCCTAAGTGCAACCCTAAGTGCAACCCTAAGTGCAACCCTAAGTGCAACCCCAAGTGCAACCCTAGCCCTAAGTGCAACCCTAAGTGCAACCCCAAGTGCAACCCTAGCCCTAAGTGCAACCCTAAGTGCAACCCTAGCCCTAAGTGCAACCCTAAGTGCAACCCTAAGTGCAACCCCAAGTGCAACCCCAAGTGCAACCCCAAGTGCAACCCCAAGTGCAACCCCAAGTGCAACCCCAAGTGCAACCCCAAGTGCAACCCCAAGTGCAACCCTAGCCCTAAGTGCAACCCTAAGTGCAACCCCAAGTGCAACCCTAGCCCTAAGTGCAACCCTAAGTGCAACCCCAAGTGCAACCCTAGCCCTAAGTGCAACCCTAAGTGCAACCCTAGCCCTAAGTGCAACCCTAAGTGCAACCCTAAGTGCAACCCTAAGTGCAACCCTAAGTGCAACCCTAAGTGCAACCCTAAGTGCAACCCTAAGTGCAACCCCAAGTGCAACCCCAAGTGCAACCCCAAGTGCAACCCCAAGTGCAACCCCAAGTGCAACCCCAAGTGCAACCCCAAGTGCAACCCCAAGTGCAACCCTAGCCCTAAGTGCAACCCTAAGTGCAACCCCAAGTGCAACCCTAGCCCTAAGTGCAACCCTAAGTGCAACCCCAAGTGCAACCCTAGCCCTAAGTGCAACCCTAAGTGCAACCCTAGCCCTAAGTGCAACCCTAAGTGCAACCCTAAGTGCAACCCTAAGTGCAACCCTAAGTGCAACCCTAAGTGCAACCCTAAGTGCAACCCTAAGTGCAACCCTAAGTGCAACCCTACCCCTAACCGAAAAACAAAAATAATTATATTTTCTGTATTTTATTATTGTCCCTACCTATGGGGGTGATAAAGGGGGGGATTTATTTACTTTTTTTTTTTTTTTTTGATCGCTGTGATAGAACTTATCACAGCGACCAAAATGTGCAGGAACGAATCTGCCGGCTGGCAGATTCGGCGGGCGCACTGCTCATGCGCCCGCCATTTTCCAAGATGGCGGCGCCCATGAAGAAGACGGCCGGACACCGGGAGGGACATCGGAGCTAGGTAAGTATGGGGGGGTGGGACCGGAACACGGGGGGGGATCGGAGGACCTGGGGAGCGGACAGGAGGACCGGGGGAGCCGACAGGAGGGAGGAGGGGAGCGGAACGGAGATCGGGGCAGAAAGGACGACTGGGGAGCCGATCGGTGGGGTGGGGTGGGGGCAGATCGGGGTCTCCAGCCATGGCAGATACTATTGCAGCATCGGCCATGGCTGGATTGTAATATTTCACCATTTTCATAGGTGAAATATTACAAATCGCTCTGATTGGCAGTTTCACTTTCAACAGCCAATCAGAGCGATCGTAGCCACGGGGGGGTGAAGCCACCCCCCCTGGGCTGAAGTACCACTCCCCCTGTCTCTGCAGATCGGGTAAAATGGGAGTTAACCCTTTCACCCGATCTGCAGGGAAGCGATCATTCTGTGACACAGCATATGCGTCACAGGTCGGATTGGCACAGACTTTCATGACGCATACGCTGTGTCACAGGTCGGGAAGGGGTTAAAATTCGCTATTAATAAATATAATCCATTGTATATTATGTGATAGTGGTTAAAATTAACTAAATAATCAATTAAAACTAAAGTACAATCAGGTGCCCGTCCCATGAATAATTAAAACGGACACGACACGATCTCCTGATCACGACACGATCTCCTGATCACGACACGATCTCCTGATCACGACACGATCTCCTGATCACGACACGATCTCCTGATCACGACACGATCTCCGGACGTTGTGATTTCTTCCTTTTTTTTAACCCCTGAAGATTTCTATTATGGAATGGGTGCAGAAACGCAGCAGATCTGCACAGAGAATTGACATGGTCCTTTTTTTAATCTGCTGAGTTTTCCGTACAGATTTTTCCGCACCTTCAGCACAGCATTTTTTTTTTGCCATTGATTTACATTGTACTGTAAATCACTTGCAGATGTGCAGCGTTTCTGCGCGGAAAAAAACCACTACAGATCTGCAGGAAATCTGCAACGTGTGCACATACCCTAAAAGCGAAGTGACCAATGGACAGTTAAGGGGAAAGCCTTCCCGGCCAGCGAAGGCAGCACTCACCAGCTCTTCTTCGCTCTCCTCCATCTCCTCATCCTCACTGGAGTCCACCTGCTTGGGGGGAGGGGCCTTCTTAGGTTTACCTTGTGCTTTCGCTCCCTGTAACACAAAACAGTGCAAATTATCAAATACACAAAAAACAAATTTCTACTATATAATTGTCTAAGGGTCACTTCCGTCTTTCTGTCTGTCCTTCTGTCTGTGTCTGTCACGGATATTCACTGGTCGTGGCCACTGTCTGTCATGGAATCCAAGTCGCTGACTGGACGTGGCAAAACAGCCACGACCAATCAGCGACAGCCACAGTCCGGCAGAAAAATGGCCGCTCCTTCCTCCCCGCAGTAAGTCCCTGCTCCGTACTCCCCTCCAGTCAGCGCTCACACAGGGTTAATGGCAGCGGTAACGGACCGCATTATGCCGCGGTGTAATGCACTCCGTTACCGCTGCTATTAACCCTGTGTGACCAACTTTTTACTATTCATGCTGCCTATGCAGCATGAATAGTAAAATGATCTAATGTTAAAAATAAAAAATCGTTATATACTCACCATCCGTCGGCCCCAGGATTGACAACAGGCCTTTCCCGCTCGCAACGCTCCGGTAACCGGTCCATGCTGCGATCTCGCGAGACCGCAATGCACTCTTGGGACTGGAGCGCACGAGCAGCGTCGGTAACCGCTTCACTTGGATCCGGGGGCTCCGGAAGGTGAGTATATCACTATTTTTTATTTTATTTTTTTTAACAGGGATATGATGCCCACATTGCTATATACTGCGTGGGCTGGGAAATACACTGCGTGGGCTGGGAAATACACTGCGTGACTATACAGCGTGGGCTGCGCAATGCACAGCGTGGGCTGCGCAATGCACAGCGTGGGCTGCGCAATGCACAGCGTGGGCTGCGCAATGCACAGCGTGGGCTGCGCAATGCACAGCGTGGGCTGCGCAATGCACAGCGTGGGCTGCGCAATGCACAGCGTGGGCTGCGCAATGCACAGCGTGGGCTGCGCAATGCACAGCGTGGGCTGCGCAATGCACAGCGTGGGCTGCGCAATGCACAGCGTGGGCTGCGCAATGCACAGCGTGGGCTGCGCAATGCACAGCGTGGGCTGCGCAATGCACAGCGTGGGCTGCGCAATGCACAGCGTGGGCTGCGCAATGCACAGCGTGGGCTGCGCAATGCACAGCGTGGGCTGCGCAATGCACAGCGTGGGCTGCGCAATGCACAGCGTGGGCTGCGCAATGCACAGCGTGGGCTGCGCAATGCACAGCGTGGGCTGCGCAATGCACAGCGTGGGCTGCGCAATGCACAGCGTGGGCTGCGCAATGCACAGCGTGGGCTGCGCAATGCACAGCGTGGGCTGCGCAATGCACAGCGTGGGCTGCGCAATGCACAGCGTGGGCTGCGCAATGCACAGCGTGGGCTGCGCAATGCACAGCGTGGGCTGCGCAATGCACAGCGTGGGCTGCGCAATGCACAGCGTGGGCTGCGCAATGCACAGCGTGGGCTGCGCAATGCACAGCGTGGGCTGCGCAATGCACAGCGTGGGCTGCGCAATGCACAGCGTGGGCTGCGCAATGCACAGCGTGGGCTGCGCAATGCACAGCGTGGGCTGCGCAATGCACAGCGTGGGCTGCGCAATGCACAGCGTGGGCTGCGCAATGCACAGCGTGGGCTGCGCAATGCACAGCGTGGGCTGCGCAATGCACAGCGTGGGCTGCGCAATGCACAGCGTGGGCTGCGCAATGCACAGCGTGGGCTGCGCAATGCACAGCGTGGGCTGCGCAATGCACAGCGTGGGCTGCGCAATGCACAGCGTGGGCTGCGCAATGCACAGCGTGGGCTGCGCAATGCACAGCGTGGGCTGCGCAATGCACAGCGTGGGCTGCGCAATGCACAGCGTGGGCTGCGCAATGCACAGCGTGGGCTGCGCAATGCACTGCGTGGGCTGCGCAATGCACTGCGTGGGCTGCGCAATGCACTGCGTGGGCTGCGCAATGCACTGCGTGGGCTGCGCAATGCACTGCGTGGGCTGCGCAATGCACTGCGTGGGCTGCGCAATGCACTGCGTGGGCTGCGCAATGCACTGCGTGGGCTGCGCAATGCACTGCGTGGGCTGCGCAATGCACTGCGTGGGCTGCGCAATGCACTGCGTGGGCTGCGCAATGCACTGCGTGGGCTGCGCAATGCACTGCGTGGGCTGCGCAATGCACTGCGTGGGCTGCGCAATGCACTGCGTGGGCTGCGCAATGCACTGCGTGGGCTGCGCAATGCACTGCGTGGGCTGCGCAATGCACTGCGTGGGCTGCGCAATGCACTGCGTGGGCTGCGCAATGCACTGCGTGGGCTGCGCAATGCACTGCGCACACATATTCTAGAATACCCGATGCATTAGAATCAGGCCACCATCTAGTATATATAGCCAAGAACAAGCGCCCACAGAGCAGAGAAGGTGATGTCACACGGAGGGAAATGATGTGTGGATTTCGGACCGGGTAACGGCCATGAGGCGACCACGTGCTGGTGACACCATGTGCTGTACGATCACCCATGTGGCTTCTCCCTCTGCAGCCATGTGGAACACCCCCACGATCTACAATCACGTGCAAAAAGTGCATGGGGCGGAAGTGAGGCCACGGGCTACACGTAGAAGTTCAGCAAGCGGGAAAACAAAATATGGCGCCGTTAGAGCCGCACACACCTCTCCCAGTAATCCCCTTCACGGCTGTCTCACATGACAGGTAACTCACATTCGGCCGCTGCCGTGTCGCCGCCATAGGCCCACAGTGCGCCCTTGCTATGGAACAAGCTACTTGCGCACTAGTCTCTTAATCGCGCATGCATACTACTGCTGAACTCCTTTCTTGTAGCTGCGAGCTACCAGGCCACAGAAAGCTGCCCTGCCTCTAAGGCCAAGTTCACATTTTGCGTATATGTGCACAGCGTATCATCTGCATACGCAAACGCATGTTAAAACGCATGCAAACACCTTTACACAGTGTTTTTTATATGTATCAGCTTATGCATGACAGAAAAAAAAAATGCTGCATGCGTTTGATATTTCCAGGACATGCGCAGTCCAAAGTATAAAAGCGCATCGAATGCATGCTCATGCGTACCGATGCATTCCCATAGACAGTAATGCATTATATATATATTTTTATACACACTCATACGCATGCCTGCACATATTTAACAGATTTTTGACACCTCCAAAAATGCCCAGACGCACACCGCTAAAAAACGCACCATGCTAAATAGATGCACGCATTGAGATCAAACGCTGCACACAAAGAAGCAAATGTGAAACCAGCCTCATAAGCCACGGCCAATAACCAGCCGAGCACACGAGTTTATAGTAAAAGCACCTAAATGTCGCCGATATGAAGCGCATATTTCGATGCTACCGCCCCGCGCGCATTTACCTTAGCTAGTTTCACCATGTCGGCGGCGGATGTGCGGTTCCCGTAGATGTATGGGTCACGCGCATGAGCAGTTCAAAACGACACGAAGCGCCTGTGCCAAGAAACCGCGTGGAGGCGAGGATCTTGAGATGAGAAGGAGCTAATTAGGGGTCCGTGTCACGTGTTCACCTCTAGCCAATCCGTGAAGGAGGAACGAAGCAAGCACCGCCCCTAGCTCTTTCTGCGCTTCTGATCCTGTGCGAACGTGTGACCAATGGCAGGCGAGAGATCGGATTTGGAACACACACCTCCAACCAATGAGGTTGCGAGGATCCAAAAGGACCTATAAACGAGCCGAGCGTAGCCATTTTGGGTTTATTTACCATGTGGTTGTAACTTGTTAGTAACTGCAAGATGGCTGCGAGGTGGTGGTTCCCACGTGGGTGTTCCGTTTTGCCGCAGGTTTCCGCGCAGTGCTGCTCTTTATCGCTGTCGCTTATGTGGTTTTGTGTCGTTTTCTACTATAATGGCTGGAAGTTCCCGTGACGAGGAGCTCGGCCACAGTGGGGTCCAGTCACGTGCTCTATCACCGGACACTCGCGTTACTGATGGGACTTGTGGGGGCACTTCCTTTCCTGGTGTCTCTGTGGCCCAGAACTCTGCTGTAGTCACATTGGTCACCATTTCCTGACAAACTCTGACTTAGGACAGGTACAAATGGCGCCAGGCAGACCTCCTTCACTATAATGGCGGCTTCAGGGTCCTGTCAGGACGTGTGCTGTCCACAGGGGGAAGAGTCCAACTTGTTGCTCTTCCAGCCAAAAACTGGACCTCGCAGCAGAGGCTCCACCGCCAGTGTGAACGGGCTGGTGTGTGTACTGGCACATCACGGTTTTGGTTTTTCTTTACCTTCTTTGTTGCAGTTTAGCATTAGCTGTAGCATTTTGGTTCTCTGGTCACTTCATTAAAGACGCACTTTCACCACATCCGCTATGTCATGTGCACACGTTGCAGATTTTGATGTGGATCCGCAGCATTTTTCGATGCATGGAATTGCATCAAATCCGCAGTGTAGTGCACAACCAATGTTAGTCAATGTGAAATTGACATTTGGTGTGCACATGCTGCGGGAAAAAAATGTGCAGAATCGCAGCATTTTTTCCCCCTGCAGCATGTCAACTCTTTGTGGATCTGCAGCGTTTCTACACCTATTGACTTCCATTGTGTCACGCCAATTTGCAGCAAAACCTCAGGTTTAAAAAAGATCTGCGGATGTGCCTGTGAGAAACGCTGCAGATCGGGAGGGGGAATAGTGTGTGGGCAGAGACTGTGCGGGTGTTTGTATGTATCTTTGTGTGTCTGCGGGGCTGTATGTGTGTGTGTGCGCACACGGCTGTGTGTTGGCAGGCATCGTCCGATGGGATCACTAGTCCCATCCGGCTATACCTGCTACAGTGACAGCTAGCCGGATGATGGGACAGCAGTAGTCCCATTATCCGGCTACCATGTTAAAGTATAAAAAAGAAAAACATACATACATATAGACATACAGTATATACTCACCATATAGCTAATCCCCCGAAGCCATCGATCACCTGTAAAAATAAACCCAACAATATACTCCCTGATCCACAGTAATCCATGTAATAACGAGTGTGCTATGATGTGACAGCTCTATAGGGGAGATTGTTGTGGGACACTCGTTATTATAGGGAATCTGTCACCTAATTTTGGCACTATAAACTGCGGCCATCACCATCGGGCTTATCTACAGCATTCTGTAATGCTGTAGGTAAGCTCCCTGATGTAACCTGAAAGATAAGAAAAACAAGTTAAGGTACCTTCACACTAAGCGACTTTGCAGCGAGAACGACGAAGATCCGTGACGTTGCAGCGTCCTGGATAGCGATCTCGTTGTGTTTGACACGCAGCAGCGATCTGGATCCCGCTGTGATATCGCTGGTCGGAGCTAGAAGTCCAGAACTTTAGTCGCTTAATCACCCGCTGTCATCGCTGGATCGCCGTGTGTGACGCCGATCCAGCGATGTGTTCACTTGTAACCTGGGTAAACATCGGGTTACTAAGTGCAGGGCCGCGCTTAGTAACCCGATATTTACCCTGGTTACCATTGTAAAAGTAAAAAAAAAACAGTACATACTCACCTTCTGATGTCTGTCACGTCCCCCGGCGTCCACAGGGTTACGCGCTGCTGCCGAGAACTTCCTGCACTGAATGTGTCAGCGCCGGCAGGAAAGCAGAGCACAGCGGTGACGTCACCGCTGTGCTCTGTTACTGCCGGCGCTGACACATCCAGTGCAGGAAGCTCTGAGCAGCAGCGCGTAACCCTGTGGACGCCGGGGGACGTGACAGGCATCAGAAGGTGAGTATGTACTGTTTTTTTTTTTACTTTTACAATGGTAACCAGGGTAAATATCGGGTTACTAAGCGCGGCCCTGCACTTAGTAACCCGATGGTTACCCGGGGACTTCGGCATCGTTGAAGACAGTTTCAACGATGCCGAAGTCGTTCCCCCTGATCGTTGGTCGCTGGAGAGAGCTGTCTGTGTGACAGCTCCCCAGCGACCTAAACAGTGAGGCTGCAGCGATCGGCTCATTGTCTATATCGCTGCAGCGTCGCTGAGTGTGACGGTACACTTAAGGTACCTTCACACTAAACAACTTTACAACGAGAAAGACAACGATCCGTGACGTTGCAGCGTCCTGGATAGCGATCTCATTGTGTTTGACACGCAGCAGCGATCTGGATCCCCCTGTGATATCGCTGGTTGGAGCTAGAAGTCCAGAACTTTATTTGGTCGTCAGATCTGTGTATATCGTCGTGTTTGACAGCAAAAGCAACGATGCCAGCAATGTTTTACATGGAGTTAACGACCTGCGAGAACGATAAGTGCGTCACCGCTACGTCACTGGATCGCTCCTGCATTGTTCTGGAGCTGCTGTGTTTTACATCTCTACAGCGACCTAAACAGCGACGCTGCAGCGATCGGCTCGTCTATATCGCTGCAGCATTGCTGAGTGTGACGGTACCTTAAGATTATACTCATCCATGGGCAGTCCATTCCGATGGGCGTCTCAGGTCCGGCGCCTCCCATCTTCATATGTCCTCTTCTTTGCTTCCTGTCGCAGCTCCTGCGCAGGCGTACTTTATCTGCCCCGTTGAGGTCAGAGCAAAGTAGTGCAGTGCGCAGGCGCCAGGAAAGGTCAGAGAGACCCGGTGCCTGCGCACTGCAGTACTTTGCCCTCAACAGGGCAAAGTATGCCTGTGCCGGATCCGCAGCGTGAAGACAAGAAGAAGATGGGAGTCCCAGATTGCGACGCCCATCGGTTCAGACCGCCCAGGTGAGTATAATCTAACCTCTTTTTCTCATCTTTCAGGATACATCGGGGGCTTATCTACAGCATTACAGAATGCTGTAGATAAGCCCCTGATGCCGATGGGCTTAGCTCACCTTCGATTTTGGGGGTGTCAGGTTCCCTTTAAAATACTTTATTCTGCATGTGTGTGGGTTTATTTAACCCATTAATAAGTATAGCATTAGTAATGGAGAGGTGTCTTATTGACACCTCTCCATTACTAAGCAGATTTAATGTCACCTTACAATCAAAGGTGACAATAACCCCCTTATTACCCCATATGCCATTATAACAGGGCAGTGGGAAAAGAGAGGCTATGTGCTGGAATTGGCGCATCTTATAAATGTGCCATTTCTGGGGAGGCTGTGTGCTGGTGTTTGTAGCTGGGGGGAGGGGCCAATATCCATGGTCCCTTCATAGGCAATGAATATCAGCCCGCAACTGTCTGCATATCCTTTTCTGGCTATAAATTATAGCCCCATCATTTTTTATTTTTTATTTTTTTTTTTAATGGCCAGTAAAGGCTAAATATACAGCTGCGGGCTGATATTCATAGCCTGGGAAGATCCATAGGTATTAACCCATTCCTAGGCTATAAACATCTGTCACTAGTCGCTGGTTTTCCCTCTCTGGCGCAGAAAATTGCGCGGGAGGCCACAGCATTTTTTTTTTTTTTAAGTTTTTTTTTAACCCCTTTACCCCCAAGGGTGGTTTGCACGTTAATGACCGGACCAATTTTTACAATTCTGACCACTGTCCCTTTATGAGGTTATAACTCTGGAACGCTTCAACGGATCCCGGTGATTCTGACATTGTTTTCTCGTGACATATTGTACTTCATTATAATGGTAACATTTCTTTGATATTACCTGCGTTTATTAGTGAAAAAAAACAGAAATTTGGCGAAAATTTTGAAAATTTCGCAATTTTACAACTTTGAATTTTTATACAATTAAATCACAGATATATCACACAAAATACTTAATAAGTAACATTTCCCACATGTCTACTTTACATCAGCACAATTTTGGAACCCAATTTTTTTTTTAGGGAGTTATAAGGGTTAAAAGTTGACCAGCAATTTCTCATTTTTACAACACCATTTTTTTTAGGGACCACATCTCATTTGAAGTCATTTTGAGGGGTCTATATGATGGAAAATACCCAAGTGTGACACCGTTCTAAAAACTGCACCCCTCAAGGTGCTCAAAACCACATTCAAGAAGTTTATTAACCCTTCAGGTGTTACACAGGAATTTTTGGAATGTTTAAATAAAAATGAACATTTAAGTTTTTTTTACACAAAAAAATTACTTCAGCTCCAATTTGTTCTATTTTACCAAGGGTAACAGGAGAAAATGGACCCCAGAAGTTGTTGTACAATTTGTCCTGAGTATGCCGATACCCCATATGTGGGGGTAAACCACTGTTTGGGCGCAAGGGAGAGCTCGGAAGGGAAGGAGCACCGTTTGACTTTCAATGCAAAATTGACTGGAATTGAGATGGGATGGCATATTGCGTTTGGAGAGCCCCTGATGTGCCTAAACATTGAAACCCCCCCACAAGTGACACCATTTTGGAAAGTAGACCCCCGTAAGGAACTCATCTAGATGTGTTATGAGAGCTTTGAACCCCCAAGTGTTTCACTACAGTTTATAACGCAGAGCCGTGAAAATAAAAAATACTTTTTTTTTCTCCACAAAAATTATTTTTTAGCCCCAAGTTTTGTATTTTTCCAAGGGAAACAGGACGAATTGGACAACAACTTTTGGGGTTCAATTTACACTGAGTATGCTGATACCCAATATGTGGGGGGGAACCACTGTTTGGGCGCATGGCAGAGCTCGGAAGGGAAGGTGCGCCATTTGGAATGCAGACTTAGATGGATTGGTCTGCAGGCGTCACGTTGCATTTGCACAGCCCCTGATGTAACTAAACAGTAGAAACCCCCCATAAGTGACCCCATATTGGAAACTAGACCCCCCAAGGAACTTATCTAGATGTGTTGTGAGAACTTTGAACCCCCAAGTATTTCACTATAGTTTATAACGCAGAGCCGTGAAAATAAAAAATATTTTTTTTTTACGCAATTATTTTTTAGCCCCCAGATTTGTATTTTCCCAAGGGTAACAGGAGAAATTGGACCCCAAAAGTTGTCCAATGTGTCCTGAGTACGCTGATACCCCATACGTTGGGGTAAACCCCTGTTTGTGCGCACGGGAGAGCTCGGAAGGGAAGGAGCACTGTTTTACTTTTTCAACGCACAATTGGCTGGAATTGAGATCGGACGCCATGTCACGTTTGGAGAGCCCCTGTGTTGTGGATTCTGTTTTTGGGCTCCCTCTGGTGGTTACGGCTGGTACTGGGTGACTTTGGTGGGTTGCGGTCTCTGCTTTCCACCTGTCCATCAGAGGCTGGGTGTTTCCTATTTAACCTGGCTTTTCTGTCATTCCCTTGCCGGCTATCAATGTACTCAGATGTGCTCAGTTTGGTTGCTGACTACCTGCTCCCAGATCTCTCAGGATAAGCTAAGTTCTGTTTTTTAGTTGTTTGGTTTTTTGTCCAGCTTGCTAATTATGACTCTATGCTAGCTGGTAGCTCTAGTGGGCTGAGGTGCTCCCCATGTGCCATGAGTTGGCACATGGGTTCTTGTAATCTCAGGATGGTTTTTGATTAGGGTTTTTTGCTGACCGCTCAGACCCCTTTTGTATCATTCTGCTTTCTAGTTATAGCGGGCCTCATTTTGCTAAATCTATTTTCATCTCTATGTGCGTGCCTTCCTCTCATTTCACCGTCAATACATGTGGGGGGCAACTATACCTTTTGGGGTTCATTCCTCTGGAGGCAAGCTAGGTCTTTATTTCCTCCTCAGTGCTAGTTAGCTCTTAGGCTGGCGCGTGGCGTCTAGAATCAACGTAGGCACGCTCCCTGGCTATTTCTAGTTGTGTTTGTCAGGAGTAGGGCAGCGGTCAGCCCAGGTTCCATCACCCTAGAGCTCGTCCGTTATTTAGGTTATTTTGCTTGTCCAGTGCGATCCCCAGCCATTGGGATCCATGACACCCCTGATGTGCCTAAACAGTGGAAACCTCCCAATTATAACTAAAACCCTAATCCAAACACACCCCTAATCTCAACTGTAACCCTAACTTTAGCCCCAACCCTAACCCTAATGGGAAAATGGAAATAAATACATTTAATTTTTCGTAACTAAGGGGGTGATGAAGGGGGGGTTTGATTTACTATTTATAGCGGGTTTTCTAGCGGATTTTTATGATTGGCAGCCGTCACACACTAAAAGACGCTTTTTATTGCAAAAAATGTATTTTGCGTTACCACATTTTGAGTTCTATAATTTTTCCAATTTTGGTCCACAGAGTCATCTGAGGTCTTGTTTTTTTGCGGGACGAGTTGACGTTTTTATTGGTAACATTTTTGGGCACGTGACATTTTTTGATCGCTTTTTATCCCGATTTTTGTGAGGCAGAATGACCAAAAACCAGCTATTCATGAATTTCTTTTGGGGGGGGGCGTTTATACCATTCCGCGTTTGGTAAAATGGATAAAGCAGTTTTATTCTTCGGGTCAGTACGATTACAGCGATACCTCATTTATATCATTTTTTTTTATGTTTTGGCGCTTTTGTACGATAAAAACTATTTTATAGAAAAAAATAATTATTTTTGCATCGCTTTATTCTGAGGACTATAACTTTTTAATTTTTTCTTTGACGCTGTATGGCAGCTCGTTTTTTGCAGGACAAGATGACGTTTTCAGCAGTACGATGGTCATTTATTTCCGTCTTTTTGATCGCGTGTTATTCCACTTTTTGTTCGGCGGTATGATAATAAAGCGTTGTTTTTTGCCGCAGTTTTTTTTTACTTTTGTTACGGTGTTCACTGAAGGGGTTAATTAGTGCGACAGTTTTAGGCTACGTTCACATTTGCGTTGTGCGCCGCAGCGTCGGCGCCGCAGCGCACAACGCAAACAAAAACGCGGCAAAACGCACGCTAAAACGCTGCGTTTTGCGCCGCATGCGTCCTTTTTGGCCGAAAGTTGGACGCAAAGAAAATGCAACTTGAAGCGTTTCTTGCGTCCAACGCTTGCGGCCATGCGGCGCAAAACGCAGCACAACGCATGTCCATGCGCCCCCATGTTAAATATAGGGGCGCATGACGCATGCGGCGCCGCTGCGGCGCCCGACGCTGCGGCGCTGACCGCAAATGTGAACGTAGCCTTATAGATACTAAATATGTGTACTTTTATTGTTTTTTTATTTTTATTTAGCTAAAGGAATGTATTTATTGGAACAATATATTTTTTTTTTTTTACACGTAATTTTTTTTTTTTTTTTTTTTTTTACATTTTTACTTTGTCCCGGGGGGGGGAACATCACAGTAAAGTGACATATCGCCGATCTGACACTTGGCTGTGCACTGTGTCAGATCGGCGATCTGACGTGCACAGCTCCAGGCTTCCCGGCGCCTGCTCTGAGCAGGCGCTGTGTAGCCACCTCCCTGCAGGACCCGGATGCAGCCCCACGGCTATTTTGGATCCGGGGCTTGCAGGGAGGAGATGCTCAGTACAAGGTGAGCACATCGCCTTGTGCCGATCGTCTCAGGGAAGCACGCAAGGAGCCCCTCCCTGCGCGATGCTTCCCTGTACCGCCGGAACACTGCGATCATGTTTGATCGCAGTGTGCTGGGGGTTAATGTGCCGGGGGCGGTCCGTGACCGCTCCTTGCACATAGTGCCGGATGTCAGCTGCGATAGTCAGCTGACGATCGGCCGCGCTCCCCCCGTGAGCGCGGCCGATCGCACTGAACGTACTATTCCGTCCTTGGGAAGTAGGGCCCACCCCACATGGATGGAATAGTACGTCCAATGACAGAAAGGGGTTAAATTAAACCGATATTGCATTTAAGGCTGGGGTCAAACTTGCAAGAAACTTTCACGAGTCTCTCGCGTCAGTACCCAGCACTGTTGCCGGCACTCGGGACTGGAGTGTGCAGCTGCATGTATTTCTATGCAGCTGAACGCTCCGGTCCCAGTGCTGGCGTCTGTGCCGGATATTGAGGTTCGAGACTCGTGCGAGTGAGACCCCGGCCAACACAGATTGTGTGTGTCTTTATTTAAAGGGAACCTGTCACCCCCAAAATCGAAGATGAGCTAAGCCCACCGGCATCAGGGGCTTATTTACAGCATTCTGTAATGCTGTAGATAAGCCCCCGAAGTATCCTGAAAGATGACAAAAAGAGGTTAGATTATACTCACCCAGGGGCGTTCCTGCTGCGTTCCGGTCCAATGGGCGTCACGGTCCGGTCCGGGGCCTCCCATCTTCTTACGATGACATCCTCTTCTTGTATTCACGCTCCGGCGCAGGCGTACTTTGTCTGCCCTGTTGAGGGCAGAGCAAAGTACTGCAGTGCGCAGGCCCCAGGAAAGGTCAGAGAGGCCCGGCGCCTGCGCACTGCAGTTCTTTGCTCTGCCCTCAACAGGGCAGACAAAGTACACCTGCTCCGGAGCCGCAGCGTGAAGACAAGAAGAGGACGTCATCCTATGAAGATGGGAGGCCCCAGACCGCGACGCCCATCGGATCGGGACCGCCCCGGGTGAGTATAATCTAACCTCTCTTTCTCATCTTTCAGGATACATCGGGTGCTTATCTACAGCATTACAGAATGCTGTAGATAAGCCCCTGATGCTGGTGGACTTAGCTCATCTTCGATTTTGGGGGTGATAGGTCCCTTTAACTCTTTATGTACCATTTTATCTATCGATCTATCTATCATCTATCCATCTACCTATTATCTATCTATTATCTGTTCACAGATCTATCTATTACACTGGTCAACGCAATTTTTTTGGCAAAAGGTTTTAAAACATTTTAAGTCAATTTTGGCTGCTGATTACGAATATGAACTCCGTTTTTGGCTATCACATCAGGATTTGGAGATATTTTAAATTTTTGATGAAAATTACTCCTAATGTTTTATGATAAAAACACATGATTTTCGGTACTACATTTTGTATATTTTTAATCAAGGAATAGCAAAGATTACAAAGTCTATGTACAGCAAATCAAATATAATTACAGAATTAAACTACAAAATATAAAAACACATATATATGGCACACAGATGAATGACAAATGGCAATTATTTGAACTTTATTTTCTTGGCTGATCTGTCCAGCAATAGTCAGCCATCATATGTGAGTCCCACCGGCCTTGATACCATTCTTCCATTGTTTTAATGTCCTGATGAAAACGCTCCCCTTGTTCCTCGCTCACATCCCCAAAGTTCTCTGGAAAAATGTCCAAATGGCTGTGTAAATAGTGAATCTTGATACTCATTCTACATCCAAGATTTCGCAAACTCATTAGTAGCTCTTCCACAATCTCTTCATAGTTGTCTGCTTTCTTATTCCCTAGAAAATTCTGCACCACGTTACAAAATGCATTTCAAGCTCTTTCTTCTGTCTCATTCATTGATGTGATAAAATTTGGGTCTCTCATAAGTGTTCTAATTTGAGGTCCATCAAATATTCCAGCCTTTTTCTTCTCTCCACTAAGACCAGGAAATAATAATAATAATAATAATTTTTATTTATATAGCGCCAACATATTCCGCAGCGCTTTACAACTTATAGAGGGGACTTTTACAGACAATAGACATTACAGCATAACAGAAATCACAGTTCAAAACAGATACCAGTAGGATTGAGGGCCCTGCTCGCAAGCTTACAAACTATGAGGAAAAGGGGAGACACGAGAGGTGGATGGTAACAATTGCTTTAGTTATTTGGACCAGTCATAGTGTAAGGCTCGGGTGTTCATGTAAAGCTGCATGAACCAGTTAACAGCCTAAGTATGTAGCAGTACAGACACAGAGGGCTAATAACTGCATAAAGTGTATGAGAACATAAGAGGAACCTGATTATGTTTATTTATTTATTTATTTTTAGGCCACACAGGGATAGTTAGGTTAATGCGTTGAGGCGGTAGGCCAGTCTGAACAAATGCGTTTTTAGGGCACGCTTAAAACTGTGGGGATTGGTGATAATCGTATTAACCTGGGTAGTGCATTCCAAAGAATCGGCGCAGCACGTGTAAAGTCTTGGAGACGGGAATGGGAGGTTCTGATTATTGAGGATGTTAACCTGAGGTCATTAGCGGAGCGGAGGGCACGGGTAGGGTGGTAGACTGAGACCAGAGAGGAGATGTAGGGTGGTGCTGAGCCATGGAGTGCTTTGTGGATGAGGGTAGTAGTTTTGTACTGGATTCTGGAGTGGATGGGTAGCCAGTGTAATGACTGGCACAAGGTAGAGGCATCGGTGTAACGGTTGGTGAGGAATATTATCCTGGCAGCAGCATTCAGGACAGATTGGAGCGGGGAGAGTTTGGTAAGAGGGAGGCCGATTAGTAGAGAGTTACAATAGTCCAAACGAGAATGAATAAGTGAGACAGTAAGAGTTTTTGCAGAGTCGAAAGTAAGAAAAGGGCGAATTCTAGAAATGTTTTTGAGATGCAGATAGGAAGAGCGAGCCAGTGATCGGATGTGGGGGGTGAATGAAAGCTCGGAATCAAGGATGACCCCAAGGCAGCGGGCATGTTGCTTTAGAGTAATGGTGGAACCGCACACGGAGATGGCAATGTCAGGCAAAGGTAGGTTAGTAGAGGGAGAGAACACGAGGAGTTCAGTTTTTGACAGGTTCAGTTTCAGATAGAGGGAGGACATGATGTTAGAGACAGCGGTAAGACAATCACTGG
This sequence comes from Ranitomeya variabilis, assembly GCF_051348905.1. Lineage (NCBI taxonomy): Eukaryota > Metazoa > Chordata > Amphibia > Anura > Dendrobatidae > Ranitomeya > Ranitomeya variabilis. Next base: position 844,202,356 of record NC_135233.1, on the reverse strand, counting down.
TGTTTTCTAAGAAGGTCGGCGTGAAAGCAGGAGAAGAGGTGTATAATTGGGTGTCGTCAGCATAGAGATGGTACTGGAAACCAAATCTACTGATTGTTTGTCCAATAGGGGCAGTATACAAAGAGAAGAGGAGGGGGCTTAGGACTGATCCTTGAGGAACCCCAACAGTAAGGGGAAGGTGAGAGGAGGAGGAACCAGCAAAACATACAGTGAAGGATCGGTCAGAGAGATAGGAGGAGAACCAGGAGAGAACGGTGTCCTTGAGGCCGATGGAGCGGAGCATAGTGAGGAGGAGCTGATGATCCACAGTGTCGAATGCTGCGGAGAGATCCAAGAGAATTAGCATGGAGTAGTGACCATTAGATTTAGCTGTTAGTAGGTCATTAGAGACTTTAGTGAGGGCAGTTTCAGTAGAGTGTAAAGAGCGGAAGCCAGATTGAAGAGGGTCGAGAAGAGTTATCTGACAGATAGCGGGTAAGATGGGAGTGGACCAGGCGTTCAAGGAGTTTAGAGATGAAGGGAAGATTAGAGACTGGTCTATAATTAGCGGCACAATTTTGGTCAAGGGAGGGTTTTTTAAGTAATGGATGTATGATGGCATGCTTAAATGAGGAGGGAAAAATACCGGAAGTGAGGGAAAGGTTGAATATTTTTGTTAGGTGAGAGGTGACAGACGGTGAAAGGGACTGGAGGAGATGTGACGGAATGGGGTCACTGGTGCAAGTGGTCGGGCGAGAAGATGCAAGGAGCCTGCTTACTTCTTCTGTAACTGGTTCAAAGTCAGAGAGTGAACTAGATGCAGTGGGGGAGGGAGGACAGTGCGTGGTATGAAGAGATTGGGAGATGATTTCCTGTTCAATGTGGTCAATTTTTTCTTTGAAGTAATTGGCCAGATCGTCGGCGCGGAGATCCGTGTTTGGGGCCTGCTCTCTTGGGTTGAGTAGGGACTGGAAAGTGTTGAAGAGACGTTTAGGGTTATTGGACAGCGAGGTGATGAGGGTGTTGAAATAGGTTTGTTTGGAGAGGTGAAGGGCAGAGTTGTATGTTTTTAGCATGAACTTATAATGGATGAAATCTTCGGGTAGATTAGATTTTCTCCACAGACGTTCGGCGCACCTGGAGCACCGCTGCAGGAAACGTGTTTGCAGCGTGTGCCACGGTTGTCGCCGTCTGTGCCGAGTTGTTCCATGTATAGGAGGTGCAGCTTCATCCAGGGCACTTTGCAGGGTTTCATTGTAATGCTTCAGAGCAGAATCAGGACATGAGATGGAGAAGATTGGGGCCAATGAGGACTGCAAGTTCTTCATAAGTTTCTGGGTGTCAATGGCCTGTATGTTTCTATAAGTGTGGAAAGTGGGGGTGACCTGAGCGGGATGGCAGTTCTTGATACAGAATGAAAGAAGGTTGTGGTCAGAGAGCGGGAGAGGGGAGTTTGTGAAATCATCCAGTGAGCAAAGCCGAGAGAAAACCAAGTCAAGGGAGTTTCCATCTTCATACGTTGGAGAGTTAGTATGCTGCGAGAGGCCGAAAGAGGAGGTTAGAGATAAAAGGTGAGAAGCAGATGGGGAGAGGGGAGAAGCAATGGGGATGTTGAAATCACCCATGATAAGGGTGGGGGTGTCACAGGAGAGAAAGTGTGGAAGCCAGGTGGCAAAATGATCCACGAACTGATGAGAGGGGCCGTGAGGACAATACACCACCGCAACTCGCATGGAGAAGGGGACGTAGAGTCTGACAGCATGGACCTCACAGGAAGGGAATACAAGTGAGGGTACTTGGGGGATAACTTGGAAGGTACATTTGGGTGAAAGGAGCAGACCAACGCCTCCACCTGCTCTGTTGTCTGATCTTGGGGTATGAGAAAAGTGTAGTCCACCATATGAAAGAGCAGCAGCAGCGGTGGTGTCTGACTGCTGGATCCAGGTTTAAGTAAGAGCCAGGAGATTAAGAGAATTAGAAAGGAAGAAGTCATGAATGAAGGAGAGTTTATTACACACAGAGCGAGAATTCCAAAGGGCACAATTGAAAGAGACAGAAGGCATGCAGGGGATATTAATAAGGTTAAAGGGGTTTCTGGGTGTAGCAATTGGGAGGTTTGACTGGCTATAACATGGGGGGCTGGGGTTTGGAGAGATGTCTCCAGCAACTAGGAGAAGGAGGATAGAAAGAGTGAGCAGATGGTTAAGTGATTTGTGAGAGCGTCTCTTGTGTTGGATGGTGGGACTGAATGGATCTGGGCTGTTGAGCAATGTGAACAGAGCATGAGTGCTATACATAGGAGAGGCAAGGACAGAGGGGCCGATATGGATGCAGTGTATGGAATTTATGCATGGGCGGTGAATGCAGCAGCTAGGATATAAATTATGCAAATACATATGGTGAGTATTTGTTCTGTTCCAAATGAATAGGGAGTAGATTTAGTTTTTCTTACCTGTCTCCTGCCCTGTCTAACTGCCATGTTATAACTGCTGAATACTTAGACAAAAAATTATTTGAATAAAAATACACGAATAAGGGTAAGTTCACACAGGACTTTTTTGCTGCGTATTTTTGCTGCGTATTTTTATGCTAATTTAGGTGCGTTTTTTTGGTGCGTATTTGGTGCGTTTTTTGGGTAAGTTCACACAGGACTTTTTTGCTGCGTATTTTTGCTGCGTATTTTATGCCAATTTTCAGCTGCTTACAGATGCGTTTTTTGTGCGGTTTTGGTGCGTTTTTTTGTCTATTTGTGCATGATAATAAAGTTGAGTGACCCCAGTGGAGCTTAGCATCGCCTTCATCCCAGCGGGGGAACAATTTACGGCGAATTACATGCCATGCATCGGCCTTTTTTTGACGATCACTGTAGTTTGGGCAAGCTACATCCCAAATTACAGGCATTGCTTCCACCTTGGAAAAATAAATGAAAAAGTAATTACCAAATGCAAGATGAAATGAAGCCAACATTCATGACAAGGAAGATACAAACATACACATGCAGAACACATGAACATGTACATAACAGCACATGAGCATCGCAAAGTGTACCATTGCAAACAATCGGATAGATAGATATATCACAAGTTAAAAAAAATATTACCTCCATGATTAGTTGGGAAACATTAATACTCATCCTCCTATAGACGTTATAATACATGAATGTGGATAAAATCCGCGCTGCTGCGACAAATAATGGATCCAGATATAGTTATAAGGTGTTCGGGTGGTTTATTCAACGCGTTTCGAAGCTCATGGCTTCTTCTTCAGGAAGTTTCCACACAGAGATATGACACATGGTACTGTTGCCTCGCTTATATACATACAAAATTCAAATAACGGCGCCAAGCAGTCTTCTGATATGTGACAGACAGTGTCACAGTTCAAACAAGCCGTATTACATTAAAATAAGCTATTTTCAGCATGTACGTAATTCGTTAATCTCATGATTACAATTGATAAACTATATGATACAATTTCAATCATTTTTCAGAGTCCAGAACGGAAGAAAAATAAAAATAAAATGTGTGCGAAATGACGGGACAAGAACTTGTTTGGGGGTATGAACAATCCCCATTCTGCTCCCTCCACTATTCATGTCGCCACGAGGGAAGTTATTCCTGATGAATAAAATCGGCCAACAACCTTCTATATATAATTCATGTATATTTGCAATTGTTTATTAAATAATGTTTTAAAATGTGAAATTAATAAAGATAAAAATTAATAAAATATAACAATAAAATTCTACTTTTGGATTTATTTTTTCTCTTTAATGTCTTCTTCTAAAAATAAAGTACTACTTTTGATAATTGTAGTGACATTTTAAAAATTAATGATAAAATAATCATTATATCCTCACTTAGAGCGAACCAAGGAGAATTCCTTCTGTCATTCTCGTGGGACAAAGTATAAATGAAGTACCCGTGAACGATCAAGAAAAAGACTGGGAAACTTCAATAAAATGTATCCTATCAACCTATACAATCGCTATTTAACTGCGTTGCCATCCTGCTTTTAGTCTAGTTCATCCTGTTTTAGTGATTTATTCCGAGTTCAGAGAGATAAGTGTGCCAGTAAATCTTTAAGCCGCCAATACGCCCGCCCGACAGACAGCCCGTGCAAGGTAATTATCCGGTCATGAGCCAAAAGAAAAAACCCATGTCTGTTTGTGATAAATTAAGTGAGCTCTATCTCACCGTGCAGTGGAGCCGAACCTAAATAAGGAAAAAGGAGTGAAAGGATATTGACGAGGAGCACAAATAAAGAACAGTTCGTTCCTGAGATGGCTCCATCTATTATTCCGTAAGTGATCGTGAATATAATATATAACTGTTTTGTGTCCCTTAGGCCGGTTTCACACGTCAGTGGCTCCGGTACGTGAGGTGACAGTTTCCTCACGTACCGGAGACACTGACTCACGTAGACCCATAAAAATCAATGCATCTGTGCAGATGTCATTGATTTTTTGCGGACCGTGTCTCCGTGTGCCAAACACGGAGACATGTCAGTGTTCGTGGGAGCGCACGGATTACACGGACCCAATAGAGTCAATGGGTCCGTGTAAAACACGGACCTCACACGGACGTTCTCCGTCTGGGGTCCATGTGCGTGCAGGAGACAGCGCTACAGTAAGCGCTGTCCCCCCCACATGGTGCTGAAGCCGCCATTCATATGTTCCCTGTAGCAGCGTTTGCTGCAGAGAAAATATGAATAATAGTGTTTAAAATAAAGATCTATGTGTCCGCAGGCCCCCCGCCCCCTGTGCGCCCCCTGCTGTCCTGAAAATACTCACCCGCTCCCACGTTGGCTGTCACTTCTTCCTCTCTGCCCCGCGCCTCCTACTGTATGCGGTCACGTGGGGCCGATCATTTACAATCATGAATAGTCGGCTCCGCCCCTATGGGAGGTGGAGCCACATATTCATGACTGTAAATGATCGGCCCCACGTGACCGCATACACTAGAAGCCGCGGCCAGACCAGGAAGCAGCGAGGGAGGCGGGTAAGTATTTTCTGAACAGCGGGGGGGGCGCACAGGGGGTGGGGGCGCGGCGGACAGAAAGATCTTTATTTTAAACACTATTCATATTTTCTCTGCAGCAAACACTGCTGCAGGGAACATATGAATCGCGGCTTCAGCGCGATGCAGGGTACCACACGCTCCGTGTGGTACCCACTCGCCATACGGGCGGCACACGTGTGCCGCACGTATGGCCTACGTGAGTTCCCAGGCACACTTACACGGATAACTCCGGTACCGATTTATTCCGGTACCGGAATTATCTGGACGTGTGGGACAGCCCTTAATCCAATGTGACTGTTTAAAAATGGTACATTTTCAATTACTGAAATACAAACCAACGTACGTATCGTATTACTAGAACTTTAATGGTTTGATCTACTTAATTGTTCTAATACTATGTGACTATGGCATCACGGTTACTATGAGTTTAAATATTAGTGTTATAGTTTTTATTAATGTTAAAGCTAAAGTGCATTGTGCTAGAATCTTCATGAGTGCAAACCATTCATTGATTAATTTGTCCTTAAGATATATAAATGTGCAATTAATTATCACCATTTCAATTAATAGATTAATGATACTGTAAATGTTCCGTTCACACTATATTATGTAAGGTATTATAATAATTAATTATAATACATCTATCTATATAATCCCATCAAGGTTATTATACAAAAGTATAAATTCTAGTCACCTTTTTTTTTTTAAATCACTCGATATATCCATATGTGTGTATATAAAATCATAACTATTGGTAAAAAGGTTAATGTCTCAGAAGAAATTGATATAAGAAAAGGGGGGGGGAGAGGAGAAGAACTTTCAAAAGGTATATATATGTCCAAAAAATGTTTTTCTTTTACTTTTTCTCTACAATTAGGACCAACATTATCTAAATAAAAACCTCAGTGATTTCATTTAGACCCCCTGGTTTCAATGTGCCTAGCTTATATATCCAATAGACCTCCTTTCTATTTAGTTTCATTACTCTATTGGGAACATTTGCTGGAATGTGGTCAATCGGACTGATTTTTAATTTGTTAAAAAATTTTTCTTCCTTTTTCTACCAAGACATGGCTAACACCTCACTACCAGAAACTCCCTCACAATAGATCACAATCAGGACACCTCACAATGGCTCTTCACACATCACAATGGCTCACAATGGATCTTCACACCTCACTACCAGGAACTCCCTCACAATAGATCACAATCAGGACACCTCACAATGGCTCTTCACACCTCACAATGGCTCTTCACACCTCACTAACCACACCCCTAAGCTCTTGGCTGTGAGATCACTTCCTGCTGGCCATGATTTTTCTGCACAAAAAACGCAGCAAATAATGCTACATGCGTTTTTGCAGCGTTTTTTTCCATCACCCATTCAAGTCAATGGGTGAAAAAACGCAGCAAAAACGCTGAAAGAAGTGACATGCCCTATGTCCAAAAAACGCAGCAAAGCAGAAAATACTGATCAAACAAAAACCCAATGTGTGTGCATGAGATTTCTGAAATCTCATAGGCTTTGCTGGTACTGTAAAAAGCAGCTGAAAATTAGCATAAAAAAATGCAGCAAAAATACGCAGCAAAAAAGTCCTGTGTGAACGTACCCTAATAGTGCACGAATAGTGACCACTGTCCCTTTATGAGGTTATAACTCTGGAACGCTTCAACGGATCTGGGCAATTGACATTGTTTTCTCATGACATATTGTACATCATGATGGTGGTAAAATTTCTTTGATATTACCTGCGTTTATTTGTGAAAAAAAACGGAAATTTTTGCGAAATTTTTGAACATTTCGCAATTTTCCAACTTTGAATTTTTATGCAATTAAATCACAGAGATATGTCACACAAAATACATAATAAGTAACATTTCCCACATGTCTACTTTGCATCAGCACAATTTTGGAACCAAATTTTTTTTTGGTTAGGGAGTTATAAGGGTTAACAGTTGACCAGCAATTTCTCATTTTTACAACACCATTTTTTTTAGGGACCACATCTCATTTGAAGTCATTTTGAGGGGTCTATATGATGGAAAATACCCAAGTGTGACACCATTCTAAAAACTGCACCCCTCAAGGTGCTCAAAACCACATTCAAGAAGTTTATTAATCCTTCAGGTGTTTCACAGGAATTTTTGGAATGTTTAAATAAAAATGAACATTTAACTTTTTTACACAAATAATTTACTTCAGCTCCAATTTGTTTTTTTTACCAAGGGTAACAGGAGAAAATGGACCCCAAAAGTTGTTTTACAATTTGTCCTGAGCACGTCGATACCCCATATGTGGGGGTAAACCACTGCACTGCTTGGGCGCATGGCAGAGCTCGGAAGCAAAGGAGCGCCATTTGACTTTTCAATGCAAAATTGACTGGAATTGAGATGGGACGCCATGTTGCGTTTGGAGAGCCCCTGATGTGCCTAAACATTGAAAACCCCCCCCACAAGTGACACCATTTTGGAAAGTAGACCCCCTAAGGAACCTTATCTAGATGTGTGGTGAGCACTTTGACTCATTACGTGATTCACAGAAGTTTATAATGCAGAACCGTAAAAATAAAACATTTTTTCACAAAAATGATCTTTTCGCCCCCAATTTATTATTTTCCCAAGGGTAAGAGAAGAAATTGGACCCCAAAAGTTGTTGTCCAATTTGTCCTGAGTACGCTGATACCCCACATGTGGGGGTAAACCACTGTTTGGGCGCATGGGAGAGCTCGTAAGGGAAGGAGTGCCCTTTGACTTCTCAATGCAAAATTGACAGGAATTGAGATGGGACGCCATGTTGCGTTTGGAGAGCCACTAATATACCTAAACAGTAGAAACCCCCCACAAGTGACCCCATATTGGAAACTAGACCCCCTAAGGAACTCATCTAGATGTGTTGTAAGAACTTTGAACCCTCAAGTGTTTCACTACAGTTTATAACGCAGAGCCGTGAAAATAAAAAATCCTTTTTTATCCACAAAAATTATTTTTTAGCCCCCAGATTTGTATTTTCCCAAGGGTAACAGGAGAAATTGGACCCCAAAAGTTGTCCAATGTGTCCTGAGTACGCTGATAACCCATATGTTGGGGTAAACCCCTGTTTGGGCGCACGGGAGGGCTCGGAAGGGAAGGAGCACTGTTATACTTTTTCAACGCACAATTGGCTGGAATTGAGATTGGACGCCATGTCGTGTTTGGAGAGCCCCTGATGTGCCTAAACAGTGGAAACCCCCCAATTATAACTGAAACCCTAATCCAGATCGGCGATCTGACGTGCACAGCTCCAGGCTACCCGGGGCCTGCTCTGAGCAGGCGCTGTGAACCACCTCCCTGCAGGACCCGGATCCCGCGGCCATTTTTGATCCGGGCCTGTTGCAGGGAGGAGGAGGTAAGAGACCTCGGAGCAACGCGATCACATCGCGTTGCTCCGGGGGTCTCAGGGAAGCACGCAGGGAGACCCCTCCCTGCGCGATGCTTCCCTATACCGCCGGAACACTGCGATCATGTTTGATCGCAGTGTGCTGGGGGTTAATGTGCCAGGGGCGGTCCATGACCGCTCCTGGCACATAGTGCGGGATGTCAGCTGTGATAGTCAGCTGACACTCGGCCGCGCTCCCCCCGTGAGCGCGTCCGATCACATATGACGTACTATCCCGTCACTGGGAATTAAGTCCCAGGTCACCTTGGCGAGATAGTACCTCATATGGGATTAAGGGGTTAAATCACAGATATGTCACACAAAATAGTCAATACATAACATTTCCCACATGTCTACTTTACATCAGCACAATTTTGGAATCAATTTTTCCAACACAATTTACAAAACCATTGTTTTGGGGGACCACATCACATTTGAAGTCACTTTGAGGGACTATATAACAGAAAATACCCAAAAGTGACACCATCCTAAGAAATTGCACCCTCTCAATGTGCTGAAAACAACATTCAAGAAGTTTATTAACCCTTCAGGTGTTTTACAGCAAGTAATGGAAAGTGAAAGGGGAAAAACATGAACATTTAAAGACAACCTGTCATCAGGATTGTGCTCGGTAACCTACAGACAGTGTCAGGTTGCACTGATTAAAATGATACCTTGGTTGATTAAATCCTTCTTGTGGTTGTTGTTTAATCTTTATATTCAGTTTTGAGTTAGGCTATGTGCACACAGTGCGTTTGGAAATGAGCAAAAAACGCTAAGGAATCCTTATGCAAGCTTATTCAATGACAATCCTGAAGCGCTGTGCACATATTCAGTAAATTTCCTTAAGTATTTGCAGTGCGTTTTTTTTTTTCCACAACATGTCAATTCTTTGTGCGTCTCTGCAACATTTTTCACCCATTGACTTCAATTGATTAAGTCAAATCTTCAGCAAAAATGCAGGTATAAAAATGTTTGTGGGTTTGCTGAGTTTTTGTTCAATGTTTTACCTGGCTTCCTATGGTATTTCCCATGCTGTCATCTGTGTGTAGTTCTTATCTGCGGTAGCACTGAGGGATCATGCTGGCAGATGTCAGCGTGACTCCGCAGCTGTGACTGTGACCCATGGTAACGCTACCGCAGACTGTCATTCAGAGCGCTGCGGGGTAACGCTGTCAGATGTCAGCATGATCCTGCAGCTGTGATTGTGACCCACAGGCATGAGCTCATGAGATGATTAATCTCATCGGACTATGTCTGCTGTCACTGATAACAGTGATAGCAGGTACCGCTAATGCGAGCTGTAGTCTCATCTGCCGGCGCCTGTGCTCACAGTAAAAAAAAAAAAAAAAGTGAAATTACATACATATTCAAATAAAAAAATACTTAACACCAAATCCCCGATGCCTTTGTCTCCTAGAAATAATGTAAAATAATAAACTAACATATACTCACCTTCCCAACGTAGTCCACGTAAGCCCATGGTGATCTCACATGTAGAACAGTCACATCGGGAGATACACTGTGGGAGCGATTACCTCCGTTCAGTGTATCACTGAGCTGCTGTGAGAGTTCACTTGAGTTTATCAGCTGCGGTGCTCTCACGGCACTGCTGCGTGAGAACTTTCCCACGCAGCAGTTGTACCGTAAGTGAGATCACTGGAGCTGATCAGCTGATAAACTAGTGACCTCTCACGGCAGCTCAGTGATACACTGACAGGAGGCAAGCGATCCTGCAGTGTATCGCCGGCTGTCTGCCGTTAATTTTATTTTTGTTGCAGGAGCCGTTGGCTTCGGTGAATTGTGATCGGTAAACATGGTTTAATTAAGATTATTAAAGGAGTCTGTGCCATTATTTCAAATAAAGGACTTTATTCTCAGTGTCTGTGTTTTTTTTACAATATCACTATGGGGTTAGTAATGGATAGGTGTCTTATAGACGCCTCTCCATTACTAACCTGTGGGCTTGATGTCACCTGACAATATAAAGGTGATATCAACCTCACAAATATGAACCTCACTTGCCACCACTACAGGGTAAGTGGGAAGAGCGAGGCTAAGCTCCAGATTTGGCGCATCTTATAGATGCGCTTTTCTGAGGAGGCTGAGAGCTGATGTTTTAATCTGGGAGGGGGCCAATATCCATGGTCCCTTCCTAGGCTATTAATATCAGCCCACAGCTGTCTGCCTAGCTTTTTAGCTGGTTAGATTTTTTAGGGGGACCATATGTCAATTTTTTTCTGGGATCATCCTATAAACTAGCCAGTAAAGTCTAAGCAAACAGCTATGGGCTGATATTAATAACCTGGAAACCTTTATGGCTGTTGGCTCCTTCCCAGAATATTAACAATAGCCCTTAGCCGTCGGCTTTCCCTCGGCTGGTTATTAAAATTACGCAGGAGCCCATGCAATTTTTTTTTCTTTAAAATTAACGGTTGCTGTCTGGTTACAGCCTATGTACTTTTGTTCTGTTAACACTCCTATGTAGGCTGGTGAGTGTGTGTTTTTATGGTTTGTGTTTACTTATCGGCTTAGTAAGTAAGTAGTGGGTTCACTATTGTTTGCACATGTGGTGACCTGGTATTTTAATAATTTAAATATTTTTATACTACTAGAAAAAATTCTTTATAAGACTGCGGTGTCGCTTCTGTGTTTAATTAAGTACTAGACTAAGCCTAGAGCTAGGTGTCAATGACAGCTGCTGACATCCCATTACTCTGATGCTACTGCATAAGCATGAAAGGTGGTGCTGAACCAAAAAATTACATCACACAACATTTTTTATCTCCTTAGTGACGGAGCCAATTTGCAGCTTAATGACCACGCCAATTGTTACAATTCTGATCACTTTATGAAGTTATAACTCTGGAACGATTTAACGGATCCCGCTGATTCTGAGATTGTTGTTTTCATGACATATTGTACTTCATGTTAGTGGTAAAATTTCTTCAATATTGCATTTATGAAAAAAAGGAAATATGGCGAAAATTTGTAAAATTTAGCAATTTTCAAACTTTTAATTTTTATGCCCTTAAATCAGAGAGAGATTTGTCACACAAAATACTTTTAAAAAATAGCATTTCCCACATGTCTACTTTACATCAGTACAATTTTGGAAAAAAAAATTTTTTTTGTTAGGAAGTTATAAGGGTTAAAAGTTGACTAGCGATTTCTAATTTTTATAACAATATACAAAACCATTTTATTTTTAGGGACCATCCACATTTAAAATCACTCTGAGGGGTGCACAAGACAGAAAATACCTAAAATTGACACCATTCTAAAAACTACACCCCTCGAGGTGCTCAAAACCACATTCAAAAACTTTATTAACACTTTACGTGCTTCACAGGAACTGAAGCAATGTGGAAGGAAAAAATTAACATCTAACTTTTTTTATACAAACATTTCACTTCAGAACCTATTTTTTTTATTTTCACAAGTGTAAACAGAGAAAATGAACCACAAAATGTGTTGTGAAATTTCTCCTGAATACACCGATATCCCATATGTGGGGGTAAACCACTGTTTGGGCGCAAGGTAGAGCTCAGAAGGGAAGGAGCGCCGTTTGACTTTTTCAATGCAGAATTGGCTGGAATTGAGATTGGACGCCATGTCGCATTTTGAGAGAGCCCCAGATGTGCCTAAACAGTGGAAACCCCCCACAAGTGACACTATTTTGGAAACTAGACCCCTTAAGGAACTTATCTAGATGTGTGGTGAGCACTTTGAACCCCCAAGTGCTTCACAGACATTTAACGCAGAGCCGTGAAAATAAAAAAAAATAATTTTTTTCCTCAAAAATAATTTTTTAGCCCACAATTTTTTATTTTCACAAGAGTAACAGGAGAAATTAGACCCCAAAAGTTGTCCAGTTTGTCCTCAATATGCCGATACCCCATATGTGGGGGGGACCACTGTTTGGGCACACGTTGGAGCTCGGAAGAGAAGTAATGATGTTTTGGAATGCAGACTTTGATGGAATGGTCTTCAGGCATCATGTTGCGTTTGAAGAGCCCTTGATGTGCCTAAACAGTAGAAACCCCCGACAAGTGACCCTATTTTGGAGACCAGATCCCCCCAAGGAGCATATCTAGATGTGTGGTGAGAACTTTCAATGCCCAAGTACTTCACAGAAGTTTATAATGCAGAGACGTAAAAATAAAATCATTTTTTTCCACAAAAATGATTTTTTTAGCCAATTTTGTATTTTCCCATGGGTAACAGGAGAAATTGGACCCCAAAAGTTATCGAATTTGTCCTGAGTACGCTGATGCCGCATATATGGGGGTAACCCACTGTTTGGGCGCATGGCAGAGCTCAGAAGGGAGGGAGCACCATTTGACTCTTTGAAAGCAAAATTGACTGGAATTAATGGTGGCGCCATGTCTCGTTTGGAGACCCCCTGATGTACCTAAACAGTGGAAACCCCCCAATTCTAGCTCCAACCCTAACACCAAAACACCCCTAATCCCAACCATAATCCTAATCACAACCTTAATCCTAATCACAACCTTAATCCCTAACCCTAATCTTAACTCTAACCATAACCCTAACCCCAACACACCCCTAACCTTAATCACAAACCTAACCGCAACAAACCCCTAGCCCTAATCCCAACCATAACCCTAACCGCAAACCTAACCCTAATCCCAACCCTAACTTTAGCCCAACTCACTTAAGCCCAACTGTAACCCTAATTGGGAAATGGAAATACATTTTCATTATTTTATTGTTTTTCTCTAAGGGATGATAAAGGGGGGGGGGGGCATTTATTTACTATTTTTTAATTTGATCACTTCCTATCACAGTGACCAAAATGAATCAATGGGAAAAAAATCTTCCTATTGTTGACGAGTGCCGGCCAGCAGTTCTCGGCGGGCACACTGCACATGCGCCCATCATTTTCTTACCGGAAGAAGATGCCAGCGGCCATGAGGAGAAGCAGGAGGATCCAGGGACATCGGAAGACATTGGTAAGTATCAGGGGGTGATCGGAGATCCTATTTCTCTGTCCTCTGATGTGGCATCAAATCGGAGGACAGAAAAATTAAATGGCAAATCATGCTTTTTTTTTGCGGTCGCCGTTATACGGTTGATAACAGCGGTCGCAACCCCGGGGGTCAGTAAAAAGTGACCCGAATCATGTTCTCTGGGGTCTTGCCTACCCCCTGCAGCTGAGACCCCAGAGAAAATCTGACTCTGGGGGCGCTATACACTTTTTCCACCTTGCTGTTAATTAACGGTGCTGTGGTTAAACCCCTTTCTGACATTAGACGTACTATCCCGTCGAGGTGGTATGGGCCCGTAGGACCACCGACAGGATAGTACGTCTAACGCGATCAGCCACGCTCACACCCAGGTGTCAGCTGACTATCACAGCTGACATCTGGCACTATGTTCCAGGAGCGGTCACGGACCGTTCCTGGCACATTAACCCCCAGAACACTGCGATCAAACATGATCGCAGCATTCCGGCAGCATAGGGAAGCATCGCGCAGGAAAGGGGCTCCCTGCGTGCTTCCCTGAGACCCTTGGAGCAACGCTATGTGATCGCGTTGCTACAAGCGTCTCCTCCGTCGTCCTCCCTGCAGGCCCCGGATCCAAGATGGCCGCGGGGCTCCTTCTGGGTCTTGCAGGGAGGTGGCTTGCAAGTGCCTGCTGGGTGCAGGCGCCGGAAAGCCTCCGGCACTGCCTGTCAGATCGCTGATCTGACACAGTGCATTGCAAAGTGTCAGATCAGCGATCTAACACTTTACCATGATGTCCCACACTGGGACAAAGTAAAAAAAAAAAATATTTACATGTGTAAATAATTGTGTAAATAAAAAAAAATTAGAAAACCTAGGCAAAAAGCAATGCTTTATCATCATACCGCTGAACAAAAAGTGGAATAACACAGGATCAAAAAGACGGATATTAATAAACATTGTACCGCCGAAAACATCATCTTGTCGCATAAAAAACGAACCACCATACAGCATCATCAGTGAAAAAATAAAAGTTATAGCCCTCAGAATAAACCGATGCAAAAATAATTTATTTTCTATAAAATAGTTTTTATTGTATAAAAACACCAAAACATAAAAAATAAAAATGATGTATCGACGTAATCGCACTGAGCTGAAGAATAAAACTGCTTTATCAATTTTACCACATGCGGAACGGTAGAAATGCCACCCCCCCCCCCCCAAAAGAAATTCACGAATTGCTGGCTTTTGGTCATTCTGCCTAACAAAAATCGGAATAACGGTACGTTCACATTTGCGTTGTGCGCCGCAGCGTCGGCGCCGCAGCGCACAACGCAAACAAAAACGCAGCAAAACGCATGCACAACGCTGCGTTTTGCACCGCATGCGTCCTTTTTTTAATTGATTTTGGACGCAGCAAAAATGCAACTTGCTGCGTCCTTTGCGCCCGGACGCGGGCGCCGCAGCGATGCATGCGGCGCAAAATGCAAGTGCGACGCATGTCCATGCGCCCCCATGTTAAATATAGGGGCGCATGACGCATGCGGCGCCGCTGCGGCGCCCGCCGCTAATGTGAACGTAGCATAAAAAGCGATCAAAAAATGTCCTTTTCCCTGAAAATGATACCAGTAAAAACGTCAATTCGTCCCGCAAAAAAACAAGACCTCACATGACTCTGAGGACCAAAATATGGAAACATTATAGCTCTCAAAATGTGGTAATGCAAAAAATATTTTATGCAGGAAAAAGCGTCTTTTAGTGTGTGACAGCTGCCAAACATAAAAACCCACTATAAATAGTAAATCAAACCCCCCATTATCACTGCCTTAGTTAGGGAAAAATAATAAAATAAAAAAAATGTATTTTAACTTTCCCATTAGGGTTGGGGCTAAAGTTAGGGTTGGGGTTAGGGTTTGGATTATGTTTACGGTTGGGTTGGGTGTGTCAGGGTTAGGGGTATGGTTAGGGTTGGGATTAGGGTTAGGGGTATGTTGGGGTTGGCATTAGGTTTAGGAGTGTGTTCAGGTTAGGGTTGGGATTAGGGTTAGGGGTGTGTTGGGGTTAGGGGTGTGGTTAGGGTTGGGATTAGGCTTAGGGGTGGGTTAGGGTTGGAGTTAGAATTGGGAGGTTTCCACTGTTAGTCACACCAGGGGCTCTGCAAATGCAACATGATGTCTGATCTCAATCCATACAATTCTGCGTTGAAAAAGTAAAACGGTGCTTCTTCCCTTCAGAGCTGTGCCGTGCGCCCAAACAGTAGTTTTCTCCCACATATGGGGTATCAGTGTATTCAGGACAAATTGGACAACAACTTTTGGGGTCCGATTTATCCTGTTATCCTTGGGAAAATACAAAACTGGGGGCTAAAAAATCATTTTTGTGGAAAAATAAAAGATTTTTTATTTTCACTGCTCTGCGTTATAAACTTTAGTGAAACACTTGGGGGCTCAAAGTGCTCACCACACATCTAGATATGTTCCCTGGGGTGTCTAGTTTCCAAAATGGGGTCACGTGGGGGGTTTCTACTGTTTAGGTACATCAGGGGCTCTGCAAACGCAACGTGATGCCCGCAGACCATTCCATCAAAGTCTGCATTCCAAAACGTCACTTCTTCCCTTCCGAGCTCTGCCATGCACCCAAACAGTAGTTTTCTCCCACGTATGGGGTATAATCGTACTCAGGACAAATTGCACAACAACTTTTGGGGTCTAATTTCTCCAGATACCCTTGGGAAAATACAAAATTGGGGGTTAAATGATCATTTTTGTTGAAAAAAAAAGATTTTTTAAATTTTCACGGCTCTACATTATAAACTTCTGTGAAGCACTTGGGGGTTCAAAGTGCTCAGCACACATCTAGATAAGTTCCTTAGGGGGTCTACTTTCCAAAATGGGGTCACTTTTGGAGGGTTTCCACTGTTTATGCACATCAGGGGCTCTCCAAATGAGACATGGCTTCCTATCTCAATTCCAGCTAATTTTGCATTGGAAAGTCAAATGGCACTTCTTCCCTTCTGAGCTCTGCCATGCACCCAAACAGTGGTTTACCCCCCACATATGGGTATCAGCATACTCAGGACAAATTGCACAACAACATTTGGGGTCCAATTTCTCCTGTTAGCCTTGGTAAAACAAAACAAATTGGATCTGAAGTAATTTTTTGTGAAAAAAGTCAAATGTTCATTTTTTAAAAAAAACATTCCAAAAATGCCTGTGAAGCACCTGAAGGGTTAATAAACTTCTTGAATGTGGTGCAGTTTATAGAATAGTGTCTCTCTTGGGTATTTTCTATCATATAGACCCCACAAAGTGACTGCAAATGTGATGTGGTCCTTGGAAAAAAAATGGTGTTGTAAAAATGAACGTTTGACTTTTCAATGCAAAATTGGCTGGAATTAAGATCGGACTCCATGTCGCTTTGGAGAGCCCCTGATGTGGAAAGTAGCCCATTTTGGAAAGTAGACCCCCTAAGGAACTTATCTAGATGTGTGGTGAGGACTTTGAACCCCCAAGTGCTTCACAGAATTTTATAATGCAGAGACGTAAAAATAAAAAAATCATATTTGTTTCACAAAAATGATCTTTTTGCCCCCAATTTTTTTATTTTCCCAAGAGTAACAGGAAAAATTGGACCCAAAAGTTGTTGTGCAATTTGTCCTGAGTATGCGGATACCCCATATGTGGGGGTAAACCACTTTTTGGGGGCATGGCAGAGCTCGGAAGAGAAGTAGTGCACGTTTGACTTTTCAATGCAAAATTGGCTGGAATTGAGATCGGATGCCATGTTGGGTTTGAACAGCTCCTGATGTGCCTAAACAGTGGAAACCCCCCACAAGTGACACAATTTTGGAAAGTAGACCCCCTAAGGAACTTATCTAGATGTGTGGTGAACACTTTGAACCCCCAAGTACTTCACAGAAGAATATAATGTAGAGCTGTAAAAATAAAAAAATCATATTTTTTTTCTACAAAATTATTTTTTAGCCCACAATTTTTTATTTTTCCCAAGGGTAACAGGAGAAATTGGACACCAAAAGTTGTTGTGCAATTTGTACTGAATACACTGATACCACATATGTAGGGGGGAACCACCGTTTGGGTGCATGGCAGAGCTTGGAAGGGAAGGAGCGCCATTTTGGAATGCAAACTTTAATTGAATGATCTGCGGGCATCACGTTGTGTTCGCAGAGCCCCTGATGTACCTTAAGAGTAGAATTCCCCCACAAGTAACCCCATATTGGAAACTAGAACCCCCATGGAACTAGTCCAGATGTGTAGTGAGAACTTTGACCCCCCACGTTTCACTAAAGCTTATAATGTAGAGCCGTGAAAATAAAAAATCATTTTTTTTTCCCAAAAAATTATTTTAGCCCCAATTTTGTATTTTCACAAGGTTAACAAGAGAAATTTGATGCCAAAAGTTGTTGTCCAATTTGTCCTGAGTACGCTAATACCCCATATGTGGGAGAAAAACTACTGTTTGGGCACACGTCGGGGGTTGGAAGGGAAGTAGTGATGTTTTGGAATGCAGACTTTGATGGAATGGTTTGCGGGCGACATGTTGCGTTTGCAGAGCCACTGATGTGTCCAATCAGTAGAAACCCCCACAAGTGACATCATTTTGGAAAGTAGACCCCCCCAAAGAACTTATCTAGATGTGTTGTGAGAACTTTAAACCTGGAAGTGTTTCACTAAAGTATATATCGCAGAGCCGTGAAAGTAAAAAATCATTTTTTCCCCACAAAAAATGATTTTTTAGCCCCCAAATTTATATTTTCACAAGGGTATCCGGAGAAATTGAACCACAAAAGTGGTCCAATTTGTCCTGAGTACGCTGATACCCCATATGTGTGGGTAAACCACTGTTTGGGCGCACGGAAGAGCCTGGAAGGGAAGGGGCACCATTTGACTTTTTCAACGCAGAATTGGCTGGAATTGAGATCGGACGCCATGTCACGTTTGGAGAGCCCCTGATGTGCCTAAACAGTGGAAACCCCCCAATTTTAACTGAAACCCTAACCCTGACACACCCCTAACCCTAATCCCAACCCTAACCGTAATCCCAACCGTAAATGTGATCCCAAACCTAATCCAAACCCTGAACCTATCTTTAGCCCCAACCCTAACCTTAGCCCCAACCCTAACTTTAGCCCCAACCATAACCCTTAACTTTAGCCTCAACCCTAATGGGAAAATGGAAAATAAATACATTTTTTTAATCTTATTATTTTTCCCTAAGGGGATGATAAAGGGGGGTTTAGTTTACTCCTTATAGCAGGTTTTTATAGCGGGTTTTTATGTTTGGTAGCTGTCACGCTAAAAGATGTTTTTTTATAGCAAAAAATTGTTTTTGCATCACCACGTTTTGAGAGCTATATTTTTTTTCATATTTTGGCTTACAAAGTCATGTGAGGTCTTGTTTTTTGCGGGATAAGTTGAAGTTTTTATTGGTATCACTTTCAGACACATGACATTTTTTGATCGCTTTTTATTATGATTTTTGGGAGGCAGAATGAACAAAAAACAGCAATTCATGAATTTCTTTGGTGGGGGGGCGTTTATACCGTTCCGCGTGTGGTAAAATTGATAAGGTAGCACGTACACACAACACTGTTCTGACTCCAGGCCAGGAGGGGGAGCTCTGATCCAGCTTGTGGGTGGCTTCCCTATATATTTTGGCTGGAGGAGGAGTTAGGGTCAGTCTGTCAAAGAGGAGTGAGGAGTGAAAAGCTGGGGCCGTGCAGCTCCTGGAAAGAGAAGAGAGGGACAGAGCAGTCTGTGAGAAACTGCGAGGGGAAAAGAGGCAAAGGAGAGGAAAGATACTGGGAGTGGAGCTGCGAACAGGCTCACTCCAGAATTGGTGCAAGTAACCAGAAGCTGGAATTCCGAGGTTGTGGGTGTAACTGTATGCCCCACAGCAGAAACCGGCAGGCAGGAGATTTCAAGTCGCCTGTCCACCATTACATCCGGAAGCAAAGCAGCATATAGAGCCCAGAGTCGCTGCAAGTAGGGACACCTGTAAAAAAGCTTGAGTTGCCTGCCATACGGATTTTGTCCTTCTGATAGGATAGAGAGATAAAGAGAGGACCTTGTGCGAAGCCTTAGGCAGCAAGGGACTTAAACCACAGCGCAGTAAGATAAAGGTAAAGAGACTGCAACTTTGTGTCCTCTAATTCTTTCCTGCACTTCACCATCTATAATCCTTACCAACTACACTGGGACCCCTGAGGACTAAGTTCTGCTGCAATACCATCATCCCCAGAGGACCCCTTTAGGGTATGTGCACACGTTGCAGATTTCCTGCGGATCCACAGCATTTTGTTTCCACGCAGAATCACTGCAGATCCACAAGTGATTTATAGTACAATGTAAATCAATGGCAAAAAAAAATGCTGTGCTAATGGTGCGGAAAATCCGCACGCAAAACGCAACAGATTCAAAAAAGGACCATGTCAATTCTTTTTGCAGATCTGCTGCGTTTCTGCACCCGTTCCATAATAGAAATCCGCAAGAGTAAAAAAAGGAAGAAATCCGCACAAAATCCACAGCAAAGCCGTAAAAAACCGCACAAAATCTGCAAAAAAAAAGCACAGATTCCAACCTGTGTTTTCTGCCAAGAAATGCAGAATCTGCACAGGAAATTCCACAGTCAAAGCCGCAACATGTGCACATAGCCTTAAGCAGCATCGGCCATCCCTGGCCGAATACCACAGGTGGCGTCACGAATAGTGGTGAATCCCAGCCCCGCACTCTGCATAATGCATACCACACTGCGGGGCTGGGATTACCAAGGTGGGTGGCCGCACTGGCCGCACAGGCGCCGTCTGCAAGCCTGGCTGTGACGTCAGATGGCCAGAGCTCACTGCGCCTGCACCAAACAGTACTACACAGCGCAGGTGCCGGATTTCATGCGAACACAGCGCGGAGGGGGCGGCGCCCAGCGCCCCTGAAGATTTGAGTGACTGCAGTGTGGCGTTTCAAGCAGGGGGGTGAGGACCTGCCTCCCTGGCGAAAGAAAGGTATTTTGGAGAATTTATAAAACGCATTATTTTGGGAATACATGCACCAAAAACTAAAAGAGCCACCTTGTTAGAATGCAGCATTACTGCTGCACAAGGTGGCTCTTTTAGTTTATAACGGCTGGAGGGGGTGACAGTGGCCCTTTAATAATATGCAAGGTGTACCATTGTGGGCGGAGCCTCTGAAATGGCACCAAAATAGGCCCCTCCCGCATAGACTGTCCTTTGAATTGTCTGTCTTTCCAGAAAGGAGTTGCCAGGCCCACCTCCCCTGCATTAGAATGTGCCAGCCCCTCTAGGCATAGACTGCGTTACTATGGTGACACTAATCCAATCCCTCTGCACTGAGGACTGGAGTCTGTGTGCTGTGTTCTTTCAGGAGGGGAGGCGCCCCTGCAAGGAGCAGTGTGTTGTGTGATCCATCCATTCCAAGTGTCTTGAGCAGACTGCAAGCTCCTGTGAATGCAATACAAATCTGAGAAGCTGTGAAACTGTGAAACAAGAGTGCAGTGCTGTGCAAGGAGAAACAACCTGCAGACTCTGGTAACAGAGTGACTTTGTCACTTGAAATAAAGCTAATTGAAAGTTTGTTTTTGGAAGTTCTCCTGAATACACCGTTACCCCATATGTGGGGGTAGACCACTGTTTGGATGCACGGCAGAACTCGGAAGGGAAGGAGCGCCGTTTGACTTTTTCAATGTAGAATTGGCTGGAATTGAGATCGGTCGCCATGTCGCGTTGGGAGAGCCCTTGATGTGCCTAAACAGTGGAAACCCCCCCAATTCTAACTCCAACCCTATCCCCAACACACCCCTAACCATAACCCTAATCCCAACAGTAAACGTAATCCAAACCCTAACTTTAGCCCCAACCCTAACTTTAACCCCAATCCTAACCCTAACTTTAGCCCATCTCTAACCCTAATGGCAAAATGGAAATAAATATATATATTTTTATTTCATTACTTTTTCCTATCTAAGGGGGTGATAAAGGAAGGGGTTCATTTACTATTTTTTTTTAATTTTGATCACTTTAATATTGTCTATCACAGTGATCAAAATGAACCAATACGAAAAAATGTCCTATTGTTGCCGGGTGCTGGCCAGCAGATCTCGGCGGGCGCACTACACATGGGTCCGCCATTTTCTTACCAGAAGAAGATGCCAGCGCCCATGGGGGGAAGTAGGAGGACCCAGGGACACTGGTAAGTATCGGGGGGATCAGAGGACCCTATTTCTCTCTCCTCTGATGTGCGATCACATCGGAGGAGAGAGAAATTAAATCGCAAATCAGACTTTTTTTTTGCGTTCGCCGTTATACGGTTAATAAAGACGATCGCAACCCCGGGGTTGGTAAAAACGGACCTGAATCGTGTTCTCTGGGGTCTCGGCTACCGGCAGCCGAGACCCCGGAGAAAATCGGACTCTGGGGGGCGCTATACACTTTTTCCACAGCGCCGTTAATTTACGGTGCTGTGGTTTAAGTACCCTTAACTACCGCTGTTAAAAGGCATATTGGCGGTCGTTAAGGGGTTAATTGAAATAATGACACAGACTCCTTTTAATAGATCTTAATTAAACCATACTTACTGCATCGCCTATTCCACTGACGCCCTTGTTCTACTGTAAGAGAATTAAAATTAAAAAACAAAAGGGACTTTATTGCAACAGGGTCTGTTCCACAGGACTAGTGCATAGCAAATGTGGTACCAATGCTCAAAAAGTGAACCTGGAAATTATAGGCCAGTAACTTGTTGGTAAAATATTTGAAGGGTTTCTGAGGGATGTTATTCTGGATTATCTCAATGATAATAACTGTTTAACTCCATATCAGCATTGGTTTATGCAGAATCGTTCCTGTCAAACCAATCTAATCAGCCTTTATGAAGAATTAAGCTATAGACTGGACCAGTAACCAGTGGGGTACCGCAGGGTTCGGTGTTTGGACCTATTCTCTTCAACATATTTATTAACGATCTGGTAGAAGGTTTACACAGTAAAATATCAATATTTGCTGATGATACAAAACTATATAAAGCAGTCAATACAAAAGAACATAGTATTCTGCTACAGATGGATCTGGATAAGTTGGAAACGTAGGCCGAAAGGTGGCAGATGCGGTTTAACAATGATAAATGTAAGGTTATACACATGGGAAGAAGGAATCAATATCACCATTACATACTGAATGGGAAACCACTGGTTAAATCTGACAGGGAGAAGGACTTGGGGATCCTAGTTAATGATAAACTTACCTGAAGCAGCCAGAGCCAGGCAGCAGTTGCCAAGGCAAACAGGATCATGGGGTGCATTAAAAGAGGTCTGGATACACATGATGAGAGCATTATACTGCCTCTGTACAAATCCATGGTTAGATCGCACATGGAGTACTGTGTACAGTTTTGGGCACTGGTGCTCAAGAAGGATATAAAGGAGGGCAACAAAATTAATAAAGGGGATGGGGGAACTACAATACCCAGCGAGATTAGCAAAATTAGGATTATTTAGTCTAGAAAAAAGACGACTGAGGGTCGATCTAATAACCATGTATAAGTATATAAGGGGACAATACAAATATCTCTCCAAGGATCTGTTTATACCAAGGAAGGTAGCGGTCACAAGGGGGCATTCTCTGTGTCTGGAGGAGATTAGGTTTTTCCACCAACATAGAAGAGGATTCTTTACTGTTACGGCAGTGAGAATCTGGAATTCCTTGCCTGAGGAGGTGGTGATGGCGAACTCAGTCGAGGGGTTCAAGAGAGGTCTGGATGTCTTCCTGGAGCGTAGCAATATTGTATCTTACAGTGATTAGGATCTTTAGAAGGACGTAGATCTGGGAATTTATTATGACGGAATATAGGTTGAACTGGATGGACAAGTGTCTTTTCGGCCTTCCTGTGTAACTATGTAACTAAGTTTTTTGTAGTTGATGATGAGGTTTGTGCACATGTCAGGAGGAATTTTGCTCCACTCCTCTTTGCAGATTATCTCTAAATCATTAAGATTTTGAGGTTGTCGCTTGGCAACTCGGAGCTTCAACTCCCTCCTATATGTTTTCTATGGGATTAAGGTCTGGAGAGTGGCTAGGCCACTCCATGACTTTAATATGCTTCTTTTTGAGACACTCCTTTGTTGCCTTGGCTGTATGTTTTGGGTCATTGTCTTGCTAGAAGACACAGGCACGACCCATTTTTAATGTCCTGGCAAAGGGAAGGAGGTTGTCACTCAGGATTTACGGTACATGGCTCCATCCATTGATGCAGTGAAGTAGTCGTGTACCCTTAGCAGAGAAACACCCCCAAAACATAATATTTCCACCTCCAAGCTTGACAGTGGGGACGGTGTTCTTTGGGTCATATGCAGCATTTCTCTTCCTCCAAACACGGTGAGTTGAGTTAATGCGATAGACCTCAATTTTTGTCTCATCTGACCAGAGCACCGTCTCCCAGTCACAGAATCATCCAGGTGTTCATTGGCAAACTTCAGATGGGCCTGCACGTGTGCCTTCATGAGCAGGGGGACATTGTGGACACTGCAGGATTTTAAAACTTTACGACACAATGTGTTACCAATGGTTCCCCCCGTGTAGTTTTAGGCTGATCTTTCACCTTCCTCATGATCAAAGATAGCCCACGAGGTGAGATTTTGCATGATGCCCAAGACTGATGTCGATTGACAGTCATTTTGTATTTCTTCCATTTTCTTACTATTGCACCAACAGTTGTCTCCTTCTCACCCAGCGTCTTGCATATGGTTTTGTAGCCCATTCCAGCTTTGTGCAGATCTATGATCTTGTCCCTGACATCCTTATAAAGCTCTTTGGTCTTGACCCCCTCACAAACTCAGCATGCCGAAACACGTGTTTGGGAGGACGCCATCCAGGAGAGTGAGATCCATTTCACTTTTGAATTACCTTCTTTTCCACATTCAGATTAATATCTACATATTTAAACTTTAGTTTCCTCTCTCTTTTCAATAGCACTTCTACTTTGTATCTCCCCCACCTCATGGTAGATTGTAAGCTCTCACGAGCAGGGTCGTCTTATTGTGCTTTAATTATTGTATTGTTAACGTTGTTACTTATGACTGTTGTGTTTGAAACTGTTAAACTGTAAAGTGCTGCGGAATATGTTGGCGCTATATAAATGAAGATTATTATTATTTCTCAGTTGTGCCTATATACTACTTTTAACCTTATACACTTTACTAGGAATTCACGCTAATACCTTATGGTAACTTTTTTTACTGGAGCTGTTTTGTTTACACCAAGCACTTTATTTATACAGTATTTTTTAGTCATACAACTTCTGGTATGCACTCTACCTAATTGGCATTACATAGAGACTGGCACCTTGCTGTTTTTTTGCCCGATTACAATATTTATGGACATTTTTTGTATCTGGATGTGCGGCCTTGTTTTTAACCCCTTTCCGACATCTGGTGTATATTTACGCAGATGTCGGTCTCCCTCCCTTTGATGTGGGCTCCAGTGGTGAGCCCACATCTTTCCCGGTGCATGTCAGCTATTTTGAATTGCAATCCACCTGCAGCTATTAACCTGTTAAAGGCCGCTGTCGAATGATGACAGCGGAAATTAACTCGCGCTTCCGTCCATCGGGCCGGAAATTCGCCCACCGGTGACTCCCGTCACGTGATCGCAGGTCACCGGTTCATTGGTATGACAACCAGAGGTCTCCTGGATACGTCTATGGCTGTCAGTGCCGGCTTGCTGTGAGCGCTCATAGCAAGTGAGTAATTATACTACATAGAGGCGATCTGATCATTGCCTCTATGTAGCAGAGGCAATCGGGTTGTGGCAGCTTCTAGTCTCTCATGGAGACTATTGAAGCATCCCAAAAGTAAACAAAATTGTTATTAAAAATATAAAAAAATATATATAAAATTCAAATCACCCCCCTTTCACCCCATTCAAAGCAAAACAATAAAAAAACAAACATACACATATTTGGTATCACCGCATTCAGAATCACCCAATCTATCAATAAAAAACAGGATTAACCTGATTGCTAAATGGTGTAGTGAGAAAAAAAGTCAAAACGCCAGAATTACGTTTTTTGGTCGCTGCAACATTGCATTAAAATGCAATAACGGGCGATCAAAAGATTGTATCTGCACCAAAATGGATTAATTAAAAAAGTCAGCTTGGTGCACAAAAAATAAGCCATCATCCAACCCGAGATCACGAAAAATGGCACAATTTTTTTTTTAAACAAAGTTTTTTCGCCACTTAGATAAAAAATAACCTAGACATGTTTGGTGTCTATGAACTCGTAATGACCTGGAGAATCATAATGGCAGGTCAGTTTTAGCATTTAGTGAACGTAGTAAAAAAGTCAAACAAAAAACAAGTGTGGCATTGCACTTTTTTTGCAATTTCACCGCACTTGGAATTTTTTTCCCGTTTTCTAGTACATGACATGGTACAACTCGTCCCGCAAAAAACAAGCCCTCACATGACCATTTTGACCAAAAAGTATAAAAGCTATGGATCTAGGAAGACGGAGAGCAAAAACTGAAAATGCAAAACCAAAAATAACTCTGGTCGTTAAACGGTTAATGTATCGTTTGTACACATTGATTTGTTGTACCTGTGTGGAGCCCCAGGGTCCTGGTCATCACAGTAGCATTGCTTTCCTCACGGGGAGAGTGATGTTACGTTTGGAAGCAATGAAGGAGATCTTTTATCAGGTAACTACAATGCACACAACATATTCACACTCCAGGCCACAAGGGGAGCTTTTGATCCTATGTCTAGATAACAACCCCAATATATGCAAATATATTGTGGTTTGGAGGGAAGTAAGTACGATTGTCATAGAGACAGAAGAGAGCAGACAGACCTAGAGGGTTAGAACGTCTGAAGGGGCCGTGCAGCCATGACAGAGTGCTGCAGCTCCTGGAAAGAGACATACAGAAAGCCGAACATTGTTAAGTGAGCTTGCAGGAGAGCGAAGCACAGGAGAGGATTTATCAGGGGAGACCAGCGATGAGCAGGCTGCCTCCTTCTGAAGTGCAGATAACCGGTAGCCGGACCACCGAGGTTGTAAGGGACTTTAAGACTTACAGCAGAGACCGGCAGGACAGCTGAACTGCAAGTTTCCTGTCCGCCACACACACGTGAGACACAGTAACACATAGAGCCTGGGGCGTGCTAGAGTCCTTGTGAAAAGGCTCAAGTTACCTGTCATGCAGGTATTGTCCTATCATACATGGGGGACAGAGAGAAGAACTGTGAGGACCTTATCTGAAGCCATAGGCAGTAAGGGACCAACACCACCACACTGGAGGAAGGCTTTTAACTCCATCTGCTAAAGGGAAACTCTGGATTCGCTTCCAAACCAGTCGGACCCTGCCTGCCCTGTGATCTGGTACCGTGGACTGTGGCTGCCTGAAGTCTTCAGTAAACCAGGTAAAGAGACTGCAAACCTGTGTCCTCGTTCTTTACTGCACCATTCACCATCTTCCATCTACACACCAGGAGCCCTGGGGATATACTTCACCTGTGGGAAGTTATACCATCTAGCTGCCGTAGCATCACCCCAGAGGACCTCTTAAAGCAGAGTCGGTCCCCACTGACCAAATACCACAGGTGGCGTCACGAGCATAAA
Organism: Ranitomeya variabilis; assembly: GCF_051348905.1. Lineage (NCBI taxonomy): Eukaryota > Metazoa > Chordata > Amphibia > Anura > Dendrobatidae > Ranitomeya > Ranitomeya variabilis. The sequence goes on along the minus strand of NC_135233.1, from coordinate 844,175,325 downwards.
CTTTATTCAATTATCCCCTTTTCCATGAGCGCCCAGGGCCACGGACTGGGTCGCCACTGTAACATCCCCCTGTGAACACCGGCACACGGCCCTGGCAGGCGACTTACTTGTATATTACTGTTACTAATAAATATCATTTTTTTCACCATATTATGATTGGACTTTAGGGTCAGCCTTCCTTTTTCTTTTGCTTGCTCTTGCCCGTGTTGTAGAGGTTAGAGTCTGACTGATTAGTTGAGTCTGTAGACAGGAGTCTTTTATAAAGGTGACTATGTAAGAGCGCGCAACTGGTCTTTAGGAGCCAGAACGCTTCATGGTTGGTAGAGGATCAAGTACTTACTTCTCACTGAAAAATGCAAATAAACTGATATAATATATAGAATGTGATTTTCAGGATTTTATTTTGGATATATTCTATCTCTCATTGTTAAAATTAACCTACCCTTAAAATTATATGTTCATGTCTTTGTCAGTGGGCAAACTTACAAAATCCGCAAGGGATCCAGTACTTGCCTCAGTTTTCTTTCAGTATCTTTTCCTGTTTTTGTCACTTCTATTTTATACCAGCAACCAATTGGTGCTAAAGGTATAAAGGTTGCATGGACATGAGATGATGTCTGATGTCTGTAACACAGTATATTCCATACCAGTCATACACTAATCTGTGTACTAATGTCCTATACTATGAGCACATTCCTACAGTGTTATATGCACTGGACTGATGACACCTGGACCAGGCTGCAGGACCCCACATTATAATGTATGGAATGATATCTGATATATACTGTTCTGGAGCCAGGCTCAGGAGCAGTCAGTGCAGGATGACTCTGTATACTGGTGTCTGACCCTAAGGCCGGGATCACACGCGAGATACGGCCGAGTCTCGCAGGTGAAAACCCAGCTCTTGCGCTGGCAATCCAGAGCAGATCGTGCAGCTCCATGTGTTGCTGTGCGGCTGCACGCTCTGCTCCGGAGTACCGGCACCAGAGCTGGGTTTTCACCTGCGATACTCGGCCGTATCTCGCGTATGTGTGATCCCGGCCTGACTGAGGATTTGCTGCAGCTTGAACTTTCCTGCAGATTGGGAGATGCTGGAGCCTATGACTCCCACTGACAGCGCAACCGGAGCTGCATGACAGTTCAAACTGGTGCAATAAATCCTCACGCCATGCCTCAGAGCCTCCCAGACAGGATCCGGCCCTGTCCCTGACCTCTTGCCCTGGCTCCTGCTGACCTCTTCTCTGAAGCTGCTCTCAGGCTTACCGAGGAAGCATCCCGGCCAGCGCGCTTCTGAGGTGAGATCGGAAGACAAGCCCACACAGTGTGCATTGTGGGCATGTCTGTAATACAGGGATGGCCAGGCTGGCACTTGTACATGATTAAACTACAGTGCCACTAGCTGTCTTCTAGGCAGCAAAGGGCCGGGCGTCCTGCAACTGTTTCTGGGGGAAGGGGGACCAGTCCGCAACTGCTGCTGGGGAGACCAGCCTGGGGAGCACTTGCCCTTCAGCTCTTCCAGCCCAGCCTTCCACTTAGTTATAAGGTACCTTATAAGCTGCACTACCTGAATCTGATCCGGTCAGAACATGATTCAGTCCTGTTCCTGAACCAGTCCTGCCTTTTACTCAGTCCTGAGCCTGATCCCAAATAGTGTGCAAGTTACTGCTACTCTCACCTATGCATTTATAATCAAATTTACTGATCCATAATCTGTGTATGCTATCAACAATAACAACATCCGTCCATATCACTAGTAGCTCTCTTGAGCAGTGAAACAGAAAGCACACAATTTCCTTCATGTAAAATCAATCCTTTTTATTAGACATATTAAATAAATGAACCTAAAATACAAAATTAGTAAACAACCATAATATCTCAGTTAAAAGGGACCGACAAGGATACTAATCATAAACAGCGCTGAATACTGGCAATACATAATTATAGATCTACATAGGCTGAGCCAAAATAGTTTCTGAATCCCTCTAGTAGCGTCAAAGCTAACAACAGTAAATACAAACAGAGGGTAATAAACTAAGCGCTCCAGCCATTAACTTAAATATATACACTACCATAACATTAATGCCCATATTGCAAACTTCCCTTATATAAAAATAGAGGCTTGCTATATGCCATGGGCTTAAATGGTAACAATAAGTGTTGCTATACTTACAGAGCTGTATGAAAAGCGCCCGGTCCCTCCACCCCGATGCGCGTTTCTTCAGGGGGCGTGTCAGGGAAGAGGGAAGTACGGTCTCTTATAGTGCCCTGTATCCAATACAAAGTCAGCCCTGCATCTCATGTAATCAGTGGTTGTCAAGGTGAACCGGCGCGCCGAGTCGTCTCCCCCGCCGCTGCCAAGTGACTCATCGTCCTCGGTCAGGCGAGGAGCCGATGATGCACGCTGTAGCTGTAGCTGCTCATGTGCCCATCAGCTGACTCTATGGACCGAGGGTTTCCGAGTCTGCGGCCGGAAAGACCCGAGTCAGCGCGCACCACCTGACCTCCAATGATAACAGAAAAATTGCTAAAGAAGGAAGAATATCAAAGTCCCTATATACAAATAGATGATTAAACTAATGTATCTTGCTGCTAATAAAACAAACAACAGATATAATATAAAGTGATCAATGTGCAATATAAAAATACCTAAACTAGTATCCTAATTTCAACAATTAAAGGTGAATTGTGAAAATTCCCCAACAGAGTATAGGGACCTCTATTAGTAATACATATATATCTTTGCTTATAATTTCATTTACATAGTGATAATAGTGTACTAGTATAAAGAATAATAATACCAGGGATTCAAGCTTGAGGAGGATAATTTGCATATTCCAGGTGCCTTCTGGGAAAAGCGAAGAGTCTCCCTCAGCAAGAAGATCGTTGGGTACAGCCGGGACCAGCTGCTTGGAAAGCATCACCAAACCAGGGATTCAAGCTTGAGGAGGATAATTTGCATATTCCAGGTGCCTTCTGGGAAAAGTGAAGAGTCTCCCTCAGCAAGAAGATCGATGGGTACAGCCGGGACCAGCTGCTTGGAAAGCATCACCAAACCAAATTTTTGCCTGTAGGACATTATTGCAAGAAAGCTTGGCTGAGTAGATTACACAAGAAGGAAAACACACAGCAAGTCAGCAGGATCTAGGAGCAACATGGCAGATGTGACAACCTACATGGTGAGCTGCAGCATGTGCTACATGTTCACAGATCGACCAGAAGAAGAATCCAATTTCACCTGTCAGAAGTGTAGACTAGTGGCCCTTTTAGAAGAAAAGGTGCGGGGTCTGGAAGAAAGAATAGCAACTTTGAAACTCAAAGAAAATGAAGACTTCCTAGACAGAACAGAAGCATCTCTACTGGTCACAGAAGGTGAAAAAAGTGTCAGAGAACCTCCAAAAGCAGATGAGTGGAAGCATGTGACCAAAAGAAGCAAGAAGACCATGGAGAAATCACCAACCACACAACTGAAGAACCTATATCAAATCTTTGTAGAGGATGATGGCACACCTAAGGATGAAGCACTACCAGCAAGCAAAAAAGAAAAGGGTACACAGCAACAAGTGACAGCAAAAAGTACAGCCAAGAAGCAACGAAGAGTGGTGGTGGTGGGAGACTCACTACTGAGAGGCACAGAAGCAGCCATCTGCAGACCGGACATAACCGCAAGAGAAGTATGCTGCCTTCCAGGTGCGATGATCAAGGATGTGACCGATAGGATACCAAAGCTCTTCAGCTCCAAGGACGTCTACCCATTTCCTCTGATACATGTTGGCACCAATGACACGGCAAGGAAGGACCTACCGACAATCTGCAAGGACTTTGAAGAGTTGGGGAAGAAAGTAAAGGAACTGGATGCACAGGTAGTTTTTTCTTCTATCCTTCCAGTAGACGGGCATGGCACCAGGAGATGGAACAGGATCCTTGATGCGAACAACTGGCTAAGACGATGGTGCAGACAACAAGGATTCGGATTCCTGAACCACGGTGTGAATCACTTGTACGATGGACTCCTCGCCAGAGACGAACTACACCTCAACAAACCTGGGAAACACACATTCGCCAGAAGACTCGCTACACTCATCAGGAGGTCGTTGAACTAGAAGAAGAGGGGACGGGAAAAAAAACATTAGACTCGAACAAAGAAGACCCAGGAAAACATACTCAGAAGGGAGGTAAGAACATTTCTAAAACAATCCACAGCGAGGAGATTGGAACAAAACAAAATCCTCTAAACTGCTTGCTCGCAAACGCCAGAAGCCTGACAAACAAGATGGAAGAACTAGAAGCAGAAATATCTACAGGTAACTTTGACATAGTGAGAATAACCGAGACATGGTTAGATGAAAGCTATGACTGGGCAGTTAACTTACAGGGTTACAGTCTGTTTAGAAAGGATCGTAAAAATCGGAGAGGAGGAGGAGTTTGTCTCTATGTAAAGTCTTGTTTAAAGTCCACTTTAAGAGAGGATATTAGAGAAGGGAATGAGGATGTCGAGTCCATATGGGTCGAAATTCATGGAGGGAGAAATGGTAACAAAATTCTCATTGGTGTCTGTTACAAACCCCCAAATGTAACAGAAATCATGGAAAGTCTACTTCTAAAGCAGATAGATGAAGCTGCAACCCATAATGAGGTCCTGGTTATGGGGGACTTTAACTACCCGGATATTAACTGGGAAACAGAAACCTGTGAAACCCATAAAGGCAACAGGTTTCTGCTGATAACCAAGAAAAATTATCTTTCACAATTGGTGCAGAATCCAACCAGAGGAGCAGCACTTTTAGACCTAATACTATCTAATAGACCTGACAGAATAACAAATCTGCAGGTGGTCGGGCATCTAGGAAATAGCGACCAGTACCACAATATTGTACAGGTTCACTTGTCTTTCACTAGGGGGACTTGTCAGGGAGTCACAAAAACACTGAACTTTAGGAAGGCAAAGTTTGACCAGCTTAGAGATGCCCTTAATCTGGTAGACTGGGACAATATCCTCAGAAATAAGAATACAGATAATAAATGGAAAATGTTTTAGAACATCCTAAATAGGCACTGTAAGCGGTTTATACCTTGTGGGAATAAAATGACTAGAAATAGGAAAAACCCAATGTGGCTAAACAAAGTAGTAAGACAGGCAATTAACAGCAAAAAGAAAGCATTTGCACTACTAAAGCAGGATGGCACCATTGAAGCTCTAAAAAACTATAGGGAGAAAAATACTTTATCTAAAAAACTAATTAAAGCTGCCAAAAAGGAAACAGAGAAGCACATTGCTAAGGAGAGTAAAACTAATCCCAAACTGTTCTTCAACTATATCAAGAGTAAAAGAATAAAAACTGAAAATGTAGGCCCCTTAAAAAATAGTGAGGAAAGAATGGTTGTAGATGACGAGGAAAAGGCTAACATATTAAACACCTTCTTCTCCACGGTATTCACGGTGGAAAATGAAATGCTAGGTGAAATCCCAAGAAACAATGAAAACCCTATATTAAGGGTCACCAATCTAACCCAAGAAGAGGTGCGAAACCGGCTAAATAAGATTAAAATAGATAAATCTCCGGGTCCGGATGGCATACACCCACGAGTACTAAGAGAACTAAGTAATGTAATAGATAAACCATTATTTCTTATTTTTAGGGACTCTATAGCGATGGGGTCTGTTCCGCAGGACTGGCGCATAGCAAATGTGGTGCCAATATTCAAAAAGGGCTCTAAAAGTGAACCTGGAAATTATAGGCCAGTAAGTCTAACCTCTACTGTTGGTAGAATATTTGAGTTTCTGAAGGATGGTATTCTGGATTATCTCAATGAGAATAACTGTTTAACTCCATATCAGCATGGGTTTATGAGAAATCGCTCCTGTCAAACCAATCTAATCAGTTTTTATGAAGAGGTAAGCTATAGGATGGACCACGGTGAGTCATTGGACGTGGTATATCTCGATTTTTCCAAAGCGTTTGATACCGTGCCGCACAACAGGTTGGTACACAAAATGAGAATGGTTGGTCTGGGGGAAAATGTGTGTAAATGGGTTAGTAACTGGCTTAGTGATAGAAAGCAGAGGGTGGTTATAAATGGTATAGTCTCTAACTGGGTCGCTGTGACCAGTGGGGTACCGCAGGGGTCGGTATTGGGACCTGTTCTCTTCAACATATTCATTAATGATCTGGTAGAAGGTTTACACAGTAAAATATTGATATTTGCAGATGATACAAAACTATGTAAAGCAGTTAATAGAAGAGAAGATAGTATTCTGCTACAGATGGATCTGGATAAGTTGGAAACTTGGGCTGAAAGGTGGCAGATGAGGTTTAACAATGATAAATGTAAGGTTATACACATGGGAAGAAGGAATCAATATCACCATTACACACTGAACGGGAAACCACTGGGTAAATCTGACAGGGAGAAGGACTTGGGGATCCTAGTTAATGATAAACTTACCTGGAGCAGCCAGTGCCAGGCAGCAGCTGCCAAGGCAAACAGGATCATGGGGTGTATTAAAAGACGTCTGGATACACATGATGAGAGCATTATACTGCCTCTGTACAAATCCCTAGTTAGACCGCACATGGAGTACTGTGTCCAGTTTTGGGCACCGGTGCTCAGGAAGGATATAATGGAACTAGAGAGAGTACAAAGGAGGGCAACAAAATTAATAAAGGGGATGGGAGAACTACAATACCCAGATAGATTAGCAAAATTAGGATTATTTAGTCTAGAAAAAAGACGACTGAGGGGCGATCTAATAACCATGTATAAGTATATAAGGGGACAATACAAATATCTCGCTGAGGATCTGTTTATACCAAGGAAGGTGACGGGCACAAGGGGGCATTCTTTGCGCCTGGAGGAGAGAAGGTTTTTCCACCAACATAGAAGATGATTCTTTACTGTTAGGGCAGTGAGAATCTGGAATTGCTTGCCTGAGGAGGTGGTGATTGCGAACTCAGTCGAGGGGTTCAAGAGAGGCCTGGATGTCTTCCTGGAGCAGAACAATATTGTAGCATACAATTATTAAGTTCTGTAGAAGGACGTAGATCTGGGGAGTTATTATGATGGAATATAGGCTGCACTGGATGGACAAATGTCTTTTTTCGGCCTTACTAACTATGTTACTATGTTACTATGTAATAGACAAATTACTTTATACTAATTAAAATGTGACTTTATATCATATTTACGAAGGAAAACCCTAAAAGGCAAAATCTGTGATATCATACTAAAAGCTACCATAGTAGCAACCATATAATAATTATATATATAGCATTATAATGTCCAGTGATTAAATATACAAAAAAACAAACAAATATAAACAGCAATAATACAGCTTAAACACATTTATTTTATAATCTTCCATATTATTCATTTGGCGATATTCTGTTGATGATATCTCAAAATGCAGAATCTCTCATAGTGTAAATAGAGCAGGGAATATCCTATAAGAGACTGAAGACAAATATAAAATTAATACCTTTAAAATAAGAAAAAAAAACCTCAACCCCTAAAAACAATGCAAAAGAATAAGACAATAGAATATGGTGGTTACAAGAATGCACTGAAGCCAAAACTTTCATTTAGTCCCTCCGGGGCCACTGTGCCCAATCTATAAATCCATTTACATTCTAATTTGGCTAATGTTTTAGCCAAATCTCCCCCTCTCTGGCCCATTTGAACAATATCGATGCCCTTCACTTTTAAAAGGCTAGAATCGCTGTTGTGATGTCGGAAAAAATGCCGAGGTATAGTTTTCAACTGAGATGGATCTACACACCCCTTTGCTTTGTCAATATCTCTCACATGTTCTCTAACCCGGATACGTAGTTCCCGAGTCGTTAGTCCAATATACAATTTGCCACACGGGCATTGAGCACTGTATACAACTCCTCTTGTTGAACACGTAATAAAGTGTCTTATTGTGTATGTGCGATTACCACTTGAATTTAGAAATTCCTTGCTTTTTTCAATATTCGCACATCCTTTACAATGTCCACACGGGAAGCAGCCTTTAGTTTCCAACCACGTCTTACTCTTCTTTATAGAGGGTTCGTAATGACTGTGTACCAACAAGTCTTTTAGGCTTTTAGATCTTCGGGCTGTAATTAGTGGGGTTGATGGTAGACATTTCCTCAAGGTGGCATCAGATAACAAAATGGGCCAGTGTTTGTTGATAATTTCTCTAAAATCCGCCCATTGACTATTATATGTTGTAATGAGTCGAACTTGGCCACCATCTTCATCTCTTTTTATTTTATTTTTATAGAGCAAATCATTTCTAGGGGTATGTTTAGCCCGATGATAACTGTCTCTTATCATTTTTTTGCCATACCCCCTCTCCCTAAATCTCTCACTCAAAGTCTTGGCCTGTTCCTCAAAGGAATAGTCGTCCGAACAGATTCTTTTGAGCCTCAAGAATTGGCCTGTTGGTATACCCCTTACAGTCGAGCTAGGGTGAGACGATGTGGCATGCAACAGTGTATTGGTTGCTGTTGGTTTTCTATATACTTCAGTGGTCAAATTACCATTAGAAGCAGTTCTTATTTGAATATCTAGGAATTCCAATTCCCGCCCAGCTTTATATGTAAGCTTTATATTCCGATCGTTGATATTGAGCCGGTTCATGAGTAAATCCAGATCCTGTCTTGGGCCCTCCCAAAAATATATAAAATATCATCGATATATCTCATCCACTGGTGTACGTTTTCGGTACCCAAGACAGGATTGCTGGAAAAAATTTCCCTTTCCCAGGCCCTTAGAAACAAGTTTGCATATGAGGGCGCACAAGACGCCCCCATAGCAGTCAGTAACTGAGATATTATGGTTGTTAACTAATTTGTATTTTAGGTTTATTTATTTAATATGTCTAATAAAAAGGATTGATTTTATATAAAGGAAATTGTGTGCTTTCTGTTTCACTGCTCAAGAGAGCTACTAGTGATACGGATGGATTTTGTTCTCACCTATGCAGTCTGAACCAGTACCTGTGATCCTGCACCTGAGTCTGCCCTGTGTTCCTGAACTAATCCTGTCTGTGCCCAATACTGTATTCATTCTGACTACAAGACATCATTCATTCTCTTAACCAGTTCCTGGCCGGCGTGACTATCCTAGTCCAGCCCTGCTTCCCTGCCCCTTTGGGTTCAGCTGCTGCGGCTCTGTGGTCTGTCCTGGAAGTAGTACCTGTTGTCCACCTGGACTCAAGTCTAACCACATCATCAGGGGCTCTAGTGAAGATGGTCGCTTAGTTACACCCCTAAAGGCGCTCACTAGTCCATGGCACAGTGGTTCCACAACCACCAGCATGACAACTTTGAAGTTGTAAAAATGGGAGATAAGGTGCAGTACACGAGGGCAACCACTATGCGATGTACTGAGGCATGCTGTTCATGCTCCATACATTGTTTACATTCAGCTATCACTGAAGCACATAACAGCTGATCAGCGGTGATGCTGGATATCAGACCTCACCTATTATATTGAGAACCTACTGTATAGATGGGTCTTCAATAGTGATGAGCGAGTATACTCGTTGCTCGGGTTTTCAGGTTTTTGATCTCTGAGTATTTGTTAGTGTTCAGAGATTTAGTTTTTGTTGACGCAACTGCATGATTTACGGCTGCTTGCAAGCCTGAGTACATATGGGTTTGCCTGGTTGATAGGGAATCACCACATGTAATCAAGCTGTCTAGTAGTCACAAATCATGCAGCTGCTGCAAGGAAAACGAAATCTCCGAACACTAACAAATACTCGGGAGACCACCTGAGTGTGCTCGGGAAAACCCGAGCAACGAGTACACTCGCTCATCACTAGTCTTCAATGTTAATCCAAGACAACCTAACTTGTTTCCTAACTTGAACTAGTTCAAGTTTCCTAACTTGAACTAAGGGATCTAGGACTGCGCTTGAAAAACAACCCCATAGTATTATCTCTGCTCCACCAAACCTTACAAGTGGTACAACGCAGCCCGGCAAGTAATGTTCTCTTGGCATTCACCAAACCCAGACTCATCCATCAGGTGGCCAGAAAAAGAAGCTTGATTCATTACTCCAGAGAGAATGTTTCCACTGCTCCAGAGACCAGTGGCAGCATGCTTAACATCACTCTATCGGACACTTGCCATGGTGCTTTGTGATGTAATGCTTGCATGGAAACCCATGCCGTGAAGCTGATGTTGTGCTGATGTTTTTAGTAGGCCGGGGTCACACTTGCGAGTGCAATGTGAGAAACTCGCACGAGTCTCTCGCATCAATACCCAGCACTGCCGCCAGCACTCGGGACTGGAGCGTGCGGCTACATGTATTTCTATGTATTTCTCGCACGTGTGACCCCAGTAGAGGAAGTTTGGACTCATATTGAGTCAGCAGAGTGTTTGTGACTTCAACGTGTTTGTGTACATCAGCACTCGGAGACCCCAGTGTGTAACTTCATGTGGTCTCCACTTTGTGGATGAGTTGTTGTGGTTCATAAACGCTTCCACTTTTCAATAATACCGCTCACAGTAGATCATGGAACATTTAAAAAGACTTGTTAAAAAATGTGGCATCCAATTATAGTACAACTGTCAAATTTAGTGAGCTCTTTACAATAACCCACTCTCGAATTGTTTATAAAGGCAGATTGCATGGCTACAGGCTGGATTTTATACATCTGTGGCAAAGGAATAAAGGGAAAAACAGTATTCAATGATAAAGAGGTGTGTCCCAATACTTTTGTCCATATAGTCTATCTCACCCATTCACTTTATCACACAACATCAGCGTTTGAAAAATTACAAATAATTTGCATTTCAAACATAATGAAATAGTTTAAAAAACCCCCACAAAGGTTACAATCGTATAGTTACTATGAGTATTATGTATATGCAGCCTGCACTGACATTCATCCTGCTACTCTGGGGTGAAAAAACTTTTAGCATCACTACACACCATCTGATATTTATAGCACGTGACTGGCAAGCACAGTTGGGGTTTTAAGCAGCTGCAAGAACTCTGCCCCGTCACATTGGAGCAAAGCTCTAGCAGAAATGCACACAAAGGCTGATTATGAGAGCCACATGAGCACCCAAAAACTGTGCAAAACTGTACTATTGTTAGCTAGTGTATGGCATAAGGAAGCTATTGTTCGCACCAAGCAGTATAAATGCATTGCTATAATGCAAACTGGATACAGTCCAATTACCTTTCCTTTAAAAATAAACCAGCTAAACTGTATTCCCTATAAGGGTATGTGCACACGATGCGGAAAATGCTGCGGATCCACAGTGTTTCCACAGCTGTGAGTCCGCAGCAGTTTCCCAGGAGTTTACATTGCAATGTAAACCTAAGGGAAACAAAAAACGCTGTGCCCATGCTGTGGAAAAAAACGCGCGGAAACGCAGCGGTTTACATTCCGCAGCATGTCACTTCTTTCTGCGGATTCCGCAGCGGTTTTACGGCTGCTCCTATAGAAAACCGCAGTTGTAAAACTGCAGTGAAATCCGCAGAAAAACCACGGTAAATCCGCAATAAATATGCAGCAAAAACACAGCGTTTTTGCCCTGCAGATTTATCAATTCTGCTGCGGAAAAATCCGCAGAGGTCCATTACACATGTGCACATAGCCTAATAGGACTCCTGGCTCACTCACACTGTCGTATAAATCGGATGAGTGCAATCTGATTTAAAATCAGATTGCACTCGGACCAATGTTTTCCAATGAGGCAGTGCAGATCTGTGTATCTTTTATCATCTGTATTTGGCATGAAAAAAAAATTGAAATTTCATTCCAAAATTGGGTGGGTGAGAGAAAACAAATTGCATGCCATACGGACTCACAGTATGTGATACGATTTGTACGGATACATTGCAAATCTGTAGCATGAGAAACAGTAACTGGTCCTGTAAATGATTAACCCCTTCGCAACATGCGCCATACTAGTACTGCGCTGCAGGAACTGCATTTGTGCCAGCAGCAGTACGAGTACGGCGCCGCGATCGCTGCGGTCTCACGGTAAGCGCCCCGGCGATCGCGTGCGGGTGTCAGCTGTATGTGACAGCTGACACCTCGCAGCAATACCCACGATCGGTGCTAGCACCGATCGCAGGCATTTAACCCCTCTGACAGCGACAGAGGGTCATCGCGCAGGGAGCCGCGATGTGATCACGTTATTCTCATGGTCTCCATGGAGACCCCTGGATCCAAGATGGCCGCGGGATCCTTCCGGGTCCTGCAGTGAGGTGGCTAGCGAGCGCCTGCTAAGAACAGGCGCCGGCAAGCTTCCTTCACTGCCTGTCAGATCGCTGACCTGACACAGTGCTGTGCAGTGTCAGATCAGCGATCTGATGTAATACAGTGATGTTCCAACCTGGGACAATGTTATAAAGTTTAAAAAAAAATTAGAATGTGTAAAAATATATATTTTTTTAAATCTCCAAATAAAGAAAAAAATAAATATTTTTCCAATAAATCCATTTATGTAAATAAAAAAAAAACAATAAAAGTACACATATTTGGTATAGCCATATCTGTAACGACCCGCTCTATAAAACTGTCCCACTAGTTAACCCCTTGAGTGATCACCATAAAAAAAAAAAAACAAGGCAAAATACAATGCTTTATCATCATACCGCCGAACAAAAAGTGCAATAAAACGCGACCAAAAAGACGGACGTAAATGAAGATGGTACCGCTTAAAACGTCATCTTGTCCTGCAAATAAAAAGCCACCATACAGCTCCATGAGCAGAAAAATAAAAAAGTTATAGCTCTCAGAATAAAGCGATGCAAAAATAATTATTTTTTCTATAAAATAGTTTTTATTGTGTAAAAGCGCCAAAACATAAAAAATGATATAAATGAGGTATCGCTGTAATTGTACTGACCCGAAGAATAAAACTGCTTTATCAATTTTACCACACGCGGAACGGTGTAAACGCTCCCCCCAAAAGAAATTCAGGAATTGCTGGTTTTCGTTCATTCTGCCTTCCAAAAACCGGAAAAAAAAGCGATCAAAAAATGTCATGTGCCCAAAAAATGGTACCAATAAAAACGTCAACTCGTCCCGCAAAAAACAAGACCTGATATGACTCTGTAGGCCAAAATATGTAAAAATTATACCTCTCAAAATGTGGTGATGCAAAACTATTTTTTGCAATAAAAAGCCAGTGTGTGACAGCTGCCAAACATAAAAACCCACTGTAAATAGTAAATCAAAGCCCCTTTATCACCCCCTTAGTTAGGGAAAAATAATAAAATAAAAAAATTTATTTATTTCCATTTTCCCATTAGGGTTAGGGCTAAAGTTAGGGTTATGGTTGGGTCTAGAGTTGGGGTTAGGGTTTGAATTACGTTTACGGTTGGGATTAGGATTAGGAGTGTGTCAGGGTTAGGGGTGTGGTAAGGGTTATGGTTAGGGTTGGGATTATGGTTAGGGGTGTTTTGGGGTTAAGGGTGTGGTTAGGGTTGGGATTAGGGTTAGGGGCGTGTTCGGGTTAGGGGTGTGGTTATGGTTAGGGTTGGGATTAGGGTTTGGGGTGTGTTAGGGTTAGAATTGGTGGGGTTTCCACTGTTTAGGCACATCAGGGGCTCTCCAAACGCGACATCGCGTCCGATCTCAATTCCAGCCAATTCTGCCTTGAAAAAGTAAAACAGTGCTCCTTCCCTTCCAAGCTCTGCCGTGCGCCCAAACAGTGGTTTACCCCCACATATGGGGTATCAGCATACTCAGGACAAATTGGAAAACAACTTTTGCTGTCCAATTTCTCCTGTTACCCTTGGGAAAATAAAAATTTGGGGGCTAAAAATCATTTTTGTGGGAAAAAAATATTTTTTATTTTCACGGCTCTACGTTATAAACTTTAGTGAAACACTTGGGGGTTCAAAGTTCTCACAACACATCATAGAGTTCCTTGGGGGGTCTAGTTTCCAATATGGGGTCACTTGTGGGGGTTTCTACTGTTTAGGTACGTTAGTGACTCTGCAAATGCAACATGACGCCCACAGACCATTCCATTTAAGTCTGCATTCCAAAACGCCACACTTTCCCTCCCGAGCCTCGACGTGTGCCCAAACAGTAGTTTTCTCCCACATATGGGGTATCAGTGTACTCAGGACAAATTGCACAAAAACTTTTGGGGTCCAATTTCTTCTGTTACCCTTGGGAAAATACAAAACTGGGGGCTAAAAATCATTTTTGTGGAAAACAAAATGATTTTATTTTCACGGCTCTGCGTTATAAACTTTAGTGAAACACTTGGGGGTTCAAAGTTCTCACAACACATCTAGATAAGTTCCTTTGGGGGGTCTAGTTTCCAATATGGGTTCACTTGTGGGGGGTTCTACTGTTTAGGTACATCAGGGGCTCTGGAAACACAACGTGACGACTGCAGACCATTCCATCCAAGTCTGCATTCCAAAACAGCGCTCCTTCCCTTCCGAGCTCTGCCATGCACCCAAACGGTGGTTCCCCCACATATGGGGTATCAGCGTACTCAGGACAAATTGCACAACAACTTTTGGGGTCAAATTTCTCCTGTTTCTCTTGGGAAAATAAAAAATTAGGGGCAAAAATATCATTTATGGGAAAAATATATTATTTTTTATTTTTACGGCTCTACATTATAAACTTCTGTGAAGCACTTGAGGGTTCAAAGTGCTCACCACACATCTAGATAAGATCCTTGGCGGGTCTACTTTCCAAAATGGTGTCACTCGTGGGGGTATCCACTGTTTAAGCACATCAGGGGCTCTCCAAAGGCGACATGGTGTTCGATCTCAATTCCGGTCAATTTTGCATTGAAAAGTCAAACAGCTCTCCTTCCCTTCTGAGCTCTACCATGCGCCTAAACAGTGGTTTACCTGCATATATGGGATATCGGCGCACTCAGGACAAATTGTACAACAACTTTTGGGGTTCAATTTCTCCTGTTACCCTTAGTAAAATAAAACAAATTGGATGTGAAATAATTTTTTGTGAAAAAAAGTTCAATGTTCATTTATTTTTAAACATTCCGAAAATTCCTGTGAAGCACCTGAAGGGTTAATAAACTTCTTGAATGTGGTTTTGAGTACCTTGAGGGGCGAAGTCTTTAGAATGGTGTAACTTTTGGGCATTTTCTGTCATATAGGTGCAGCGCCCCAGAGTCCTGGTCGCTGCAGTAATGTCATTTTCCTCTAGGGGGGAGTGATGTTACGTCTGAAGGCAATAAAGGAGATCTCTTTATCAGGTAACATAAAGCATGCAACATGTTCACACTCCAGACCAGAAGGGGGAGCTCTAAGTATGTTTAAGGTGAACTCCCCTATAAAACATCCTGATCTGGAGGGAAAAGGGGTTCAGAGTTCAGTTCCTGTCAGGAAGACAGTGGGAGAGGAAGGAGTCCTGGAGCCTGAAGTGCTGCAGCTCCTGGAAGAAGACAACTAAAGTGAACATATTGCAGAGTGTGCAGGAAAGCAGAGCACAGGAGAGGAATATCAGAGGGAGATCAGCCAGGAGCAAGCTGCTTCCCTCTGAGGCGCAGGAATCCGGTAGCCAGAATACCGAGGGAATAAGGATCTCTACGCTTTACTTCAGAGACTGGCAGGACAGATAATTCCACATTACTTGCCCGACCTATAACCAGGTGGCACAGTGGCAACTTGTGGGGGCCGGGGCATGATAGAGTCCCTGTAAAAAGCCTCAGTCATACGGGTTTGTCCTATCCATTCCATCAGGAGGACAGAGAAAAAGACATAACACCTAGAACATCTACATCAGTTGTGAGGACCTTACCGAGATGCTCAGCAGGGAGGTACTACAACATCCAGGCGCTAGAGGAAGGCTACTGATTTCCACCTGGATAAGGGGACTCTGGACTCTGCCTATCCTGTGGTCTGTACCCTGGCGTTATGATCCTTAGTGGTTGAGGATCACAAATTACTCCAGCTAAGTAACAAACATAGGACAAGCTCTAGGGAGGTGGCAAACTGGACTGACCGCAAATCTGAACCTATCCAAACACACTAGAAGTAGCCGGTGAACATGCCTAAAAATCCTAGACGTCTCGAGCCAGCCTGAGGAACTAACTACCCCTAGAGAGAAAGAAAGACCTCTCTTGCCTCCAGAGAAATAATCCCCAAAGATATAGAAGCCCCCAACAAATAATAACGGTGAGGTAAGAGGAAGGCACATACACAGGGGTGAAAGCAGATTCAGCAAATGAGGCCCACTAATACTAGATAGCAGAAAATAGAAAAGGGAATCTATGCGGTCAGTAAAAAACCCTTACAAAATATCCACTCTGAGATTTTAAGAACCCCCACACCAACTAACGGTGTGGGGGGAGAAACTCAGTCCCCTAGAGCAACCAGCAAGCGAGGAAATCACATTTTAGCGAGCTGGACTAAAAACATAATGAACGCTGATAATCAAAAAATGATCAAACAAAAACTTAGCTTGTCTTGGAGAGACTGGGAGCAAGGTAGCCACAAGGAATCTGAAGAGCACTGAATACATTGATAGCAGGCAAGGAACTGAGTATCCAGGTGAGCTAAATAGGAAACCAACCAAGGATAACGAACCAGCTGATGCTGCAACCTGCAGAAAGACAACACTACACAGTACCGCTTGTGACCACTAGAGGGAGCCCAAAAATAGAGTTCACAACAGTACCCCCCCCCTTGAGGAGGGGTCACCGAACCCTCATCAAGACCCCCAGGGCGATCAGGATGAGCCACGTGGAAGGCACGAACCAAATCGGCCGCATGAACATCAGAGGCGACAACCCAGGAATTATCCTCCTGACCATAGCCCTTCCACTTAACCAAATACTGAAGCCTCTGTCTAGAGATACGAGAATCCAAAATCTTCTCCACCACGTACTCCAATTCGCCCTCGACCAGCACCGGAGCAGGAGGCTCAACAGAAGGAACCACAGGTACCACATACCTCCGCAACAAAGACCTATGGAACACATTATGAATGGCAAACGATGCTGGGAGATCCAAATGAAAAGACACCGGGTTAAGGATTTCCAAGATCTTATAAGGACCGATGAAGCGAGGCTTGAATTTAGGAGAGGAGACCTTCATAGGAACATACCGAGAAGACAGCCACACCAAATCCCCAACACGAAGTCGGGGACCCACACCGCGGCGGCGGTTGGCAAAGCGCTGAGCCTTCTCCTGTGACAACCTCAAATTGTCCACCACATGGTTCCAAATCTGCTGCAACCTATCCACCACAGAATCCACCCCAGGACAGTCAGAAGACTCAACCTGACCCGAGGAAAAACGAGGATGGAAACCAGAATTGCAGAAAAAAGGTGAAACCAAAGTAGCAGAACTAGCCCGATTATTAAGGGCAAACTCGGCCAAAGGCAAAAAAGTCACCCAATCATCCTGATCAGCAGAAACAAAACATCTTAAATAAGTTTCCAACGTCTGATTAGTTTCGCTCGGTTTGGCCATTAGTCTGAGGATGGAAGGCCGACGAAAAAGACAAATCGATGCCCATCTTAGCACAAAAGGTCCGCCAAAACCTGGACACAAACTGGGATCCTCTATCAGACACAATATTCTCAGGAATGCCGTGCAAGCGAACCACATTCTGAAAAAATAGAGGAACCAAATCGGAGGAAGAAGGCAACTTAGGCAAAGGCACCAAATGGACCATCTTGGAAAAACGATCACACACCACCCAGATGACAGACATTTTCTGAGATACTGGAAGATCCGAAATAAAATCCATGGAAATGTGCGTCCAAGGCCTTTTCGGAACAGGCAAAGGCAAAAGCAAACCGCTGGCACGAGAACAGCAAGGCTTAGCCCGAGCACAAATCCCACAAGACTGCACAAAGGAACGCACATCCCGCGACAAGGAAGGCCACGAGAAGGACCTAGCCACCAAATCTCTGGTACCAAAAATCCCAGGATGACCCGCCAACACCGAAGAATGAACCTCGGAAATAACTCTGCTGGTCCATCTATCCGGGACAGTCAGTCTCTCTGGTGGACAACGGTCAGGTCTATCCACCTGAAATTTCTGCAGCACTCGTCGCAAATCTGGGGAAATGGCAGACAAAATCACTCCCTCTCTGAGAATACCAGCCGGCTCAGAAACTCCCGGAGAGTCAGGCACAAAACTCCTAGAAAGTGCATCAGCTTTCACGTTCTTCGGACCAGGCAGGTATGAGACCACGAAGTTGAAACGGGAGAAAAACAACGACCAACGAGCCTGTCTAGGATTCAGGCGCTTGGCAGATTCAAGGTAAATCAGATTTTTGTGATCAGTCAAGACCACCACACGATGTTTAGCTCCTCCTCAAATGCCCACTTCATAGCCAACAACTCCCGATTACCAACATCATAATTCCGCTCGGCAGGCGAAAACTTTCTTGAAAAGAAAGCACATGGCTTCATCACAGAGCCATCAGAGCTTCTCTGCGACAAGACAGCCCCTGCTCCAATCTCAGAAGCATCAACCTCGACCTGGAAGGGAAGAGAGACATCTGGCTGACATAAGACTGGAGCTGAAGAAAACCGGTGCTTCAGCTCCCGAAAGGCCTCCACGGCCGCAGGAGACCAATTAGTCACATCAGAACCCTTCTTGGTCAAATCCGTCAAAGGTTTAACCACGCTAGAAAAATTAGCGATGAAACGACGGTAAAAATTAGCAAAACCCAAGAACTTCTGAAGACTCTTAACAGACGTGGGCTGAGTCCAGTCATGAATAGCCTGGACCTTGACTGGGTCCATCTCCACAGTAGAAGGAGAAAAAATAAAACCCAAAAAGGAGACCTTCTGTACTCCGAAGAGGCATTTTGAGCCCTTCACAAATAAAGCATTAGCACGCAGGACCTGAAACACCATCCTGACCTGCTTCACATGGGACTCCCAATCATCAGAAAAGACCAAAATGTCATCCAAATAAACAATCATAAATTTATCCAGATATTCTCGGAAGATGTCATGCATGAAGGACTGAAACACAGAAGGAGCATTAGAGAGTCCAAAAGGCATCACTAAGTACTCAAAATGGCCTTCGGGCGTATTAAATGCTGTTTTCCATTCATCTCCCTGCTTAATGCGCACAAGGTTATACGCACCACGGAGATATATCTTGGTGAACCAACTGGCACCCTTAATCCGAGCAAACAAATCAGACAATAGTGGCAAAGGATACTGAAATTTGACTGTAATTTTATTCAGAAGACGATAATCTATACAAGGTCTCAAAGAACCGTCCTTCTTGGCCACAAAAAAAAATCCTGCACCAAGTGGGGAAGAGGATGGGCGAATATGTCCCTTCTCCAAAGACTCCTTTATATAACTCCGCATCGCGGCATGCTCAGGTATAGACAAATTAAAAAGTTGTCCCTTAGGGAATTTACTACCAGGAATTAAATTTATAGCACAGTCACAATCCCTATGAGGGGGCAGGGCACTGGACCTGGGCTCATCAAATACCTCCTGTTAGTCAGACAAAAACTCAGGGACCTCAGAAGGAGTGGAAGAAGCAATAGACACCAACGGAGTATCGCCATGAATTCCCTGACAACCCCAACTTGACACAGACATAGCTTTCCAATCTAAAACTGGATTATGAGCTTGCAGCCATGGCAGACCCAAAACGACAACATCATGCAAATTATGCAGAACGAGAAAGCGAATCACCTCCTGATGTACGGGAGTCATGCACATGGTCATTTGCGTCCAATACTGAGGCTTATTCTCAGCCAATGGCGTAGCATCAATTCCCCTCAGAGGAATAGGAAATTCCAAAGGCTCCAGGACAAAACCACAGCGCCTGGCAAACGACAAATCCATCAGATTAAGGGCAGCACACGAATCCACAAAAGCCATAACCGGGTAGGACGACAAAGAACAAATCAAAGTAACAGACAAAATAAATTTAGGCTGTATAGTACCAATGGTGACAGGTTTAGCGATTTTTTTTTTAAGCGTTTAGAGCATGCTGAGATAACATGAGTAGAATCACCACAGTAAAAGCACAACCCATTTTGACGTCTATGACTTTGTCGCTCAATTCTGGTCAGAGTTCGGTCACACTGCATAGACTCAGGTCTCTGTCCAGAAAATACCGCCAAAGGATGAACAGATTTGCGCTCCCGCAAACGCCGATCAACCTGAATGGCTAAAGCCATAGAATCACTCAGACTTGTAGGGGTGGGAAACCCCACCATAACATTCTTAACGGCCTCAGAAAGACCTTCTCTGAAATTTGCAGCCAGGGCACACTCATTCCATTGAGTAAGCACCGACCATTTCCGAAATTTTTGACAATACACCTCTGCTTCATCCTGACCTTGAGAGATAGCCAGCAACGCTTTTTCTGCCTGATTCTCAAGATTAGGCTCCTCATAAAGCAGTCCAAGAGCCAGAAAAAATGCATCTACATTAAGCAATGCAGGATCTCCTGGCGCCAGAGAGAAAGCCCAATCTTGAGGGTCGCCACGCAACAAGGAGATAACAATTTTAACTTGCTGAGCGGAATCACCAGAG
This sequence comes from Ranitomeya variabilis, assembly GCF_051348905.1. Classification (NCBI taxonomy): domain Eukaryota; kingdom Metazoa; phylum Chordata; class Amphibia; order Anura; family Dendrobatidae; genus Ranitomeya; species Ranitomeya variabilis. The sequence continues at coordinate 844,154,847 of NC_135233.1, read as the reverse complement.
GAACGAGGTCTCAGAGATAGAAATAACTTACAATTATTCTTAAAATTTTGAAACCTAGATCTATCTCCAGAAAACAACTCAGGAATGGGTATCTTTGGTTCTGACATAGGGCTACGAATAACAAAATCCTGAATACTTTGCACCCGTGCAGTAAGATGATCCACACTAGAAGTCAGAGTCTGAACATTCATGTCTGCAGCTGAGCTCAAAACCACCCAGAGTTCAAGGGGATGAAAGAAGCTAAACAGACTGCAGCAAAGGAAAAGCGGGAGGAAAAAAATAAATGTACTCAGGTCTTCTTTTTTTCCCACTTCTGCGATGCATTAAACACTTTTTGGCCTGCTCTACTGTTATGATCCTTAGTGGTTGAGGATCACAAATTACCTTAGCTAAGTAACAAACATAGGACAAGCTCTAGGGAGGTGGCAAACTGGACTGACCGCAAATCTGAACCTATCCAAACACACTAGAAGTAGCCGGTGAACGTGCCTAAAAATCCTAGACGTCTCGAGCCAGCCTGAGGAACTAACTACCCCTAGAGAGAAAGAAAGACCTCTCTTGCCTCCAGAGAAATAATCCCCAAAGATATAGAAGCCCCCAACAAATAGTAACGGTGAGGTAAGAGGAAGGCACATACACAGGGGTGAAAGCAGATTCAGCAAATGAGGCCCACTAATACTAGATAGCAGAAAATAGAAAAGGGAATCTATGCGGTCAGTAAAAATCCCTTACAAAATATCCACTCTGAGATTTCAAGAACCCCCACACCAACTAACGGTGTGGGGGGAGAAACTCAGTCCCCTAGAGCAACCAGCAAGTGAGGAAATCACATTTTAGCGAGCTGGACTAAAAGCATAATGAACGCTGATAATCAAAAAATGATCAAACAAAAACTTAGCTTGTCTTGGAGAGACTGGGAGCAAGGTAGCCACAAGGAATCTGAAGAGCACTGAATACATTGATAGCAGGCAAGGAACTGAGTATCCAGGTGAGCTAAATAGGAAACCAACCAAGGATAACGAACCAGCTGATGCTGCAACCTGCAGAAAGACAACACTACACAGTACCGCTTGTGACCACTAGAGGGAGCCCAAAAATAGAGTTCACAACACCCTGGACTGTGGATGCTGAAGCCTTCAGTAAAGGTAAAGAGACTGCATCCTTGTGTCCTCGTTCTTCACTGCTCCTCACACCATCTACACTCTGGGAAGCCCTGGGGATACACTTCACCTGTGGGAAGGTATACCATCTAGCTGCCATTACATCACCCCAGCGGACCCCTTAGCAGCGTCGGTCACCCTGACCGAATACCACAGGTGGCTTCATGAGCATTATCCCTTTAAAGACCTTTCCCCCATTCACAACGGACGTCCCTAGGGTCACTTACCGGGTCAGCCACCGTGACTTCCCCACCGAGAACCGAAGGACCCGGTACCGAGTACCCCACTGCCATACTGGGGGAGCACCAATCGCCCCTCAAAGTCACTTCAAGTGTGAGATGGTCCTTAACCCCTTTCTGACATCTGACGTACTATCCCGTCGAGGTGGGGTGGGCCCGTATGACCACCGACGGGATAGTACGTCATCACCGATCAGCGGCGCTCACGGGGGGAGCGCGGCCGATCGCGGCCGGGTGTCAGCTGCATATCGCAGCTGACATCCGGCACATTAACCCCCGGCACACCGCGATCAAACATGATCGCGGTGTACCGGCGGTATAGGGAAGCATCGCGCAGGGAGGGGGCTCCCTGCGGGCTTCCCTGAGACCCCCGGAGCAACGCGATGTGATCGCGTTGCTCCGAGGGTCTCCTACCTCCCTCCTCGCTGCAGGTCCCGGATCCAAGATGGCCGCGGCATCCGGGTCCTGCAGGGAGGTAGGTGGCTTACCGAGCACCTGCTCAGAGCAGACACTGGTAAGCCTGCAGCCCTGCACAGCAGATCGTCGATCTGACAGAGTGCTGTGCACACTGTCAGATCAATGATCTGTAATGTCCCCCCCTGGGACAAAGTAAAAAAGTTAAAAAAAAATTCCCCACATGTGTGTAAAAAAAAAATAAAAAAAATATCCTAAATAAAGAAAAAAAAAAAAATTATTCCCATAAATACATTTCTTTAGCTAAATAAAATAAAAAAAACAATAAAAGTACACATATTTAGTATCGCCGCGTCCGTAATGACCCAACCTATAAAACTGCCCCACTAGTTAACCCCTTCAGTAAACGCCGTAAGAAAAAAAAAAAAAACGAGGCAAAAAACAACGCTTTATTATCATACCGCCGAACAAAAAGTGGAATAACACGCGATCAAAAAGACTGACGTAAATAACCATGGTACCGCTGAAAACGTCATCTTGTCCCGCAAAAAACGAGCTGCCATACAGCATCATCAGCAAAAAAATAAAAACGTTATAGTCCTGAGAATAAAGCGATACCAAAATAATTATTTTTCTATAAAATAGTTTTTATCGTATAAAAGCGCCAAAACATAAAAAAAATGATATAAATGAGATATCGCTGTAATCGTACTGACCCAACGAATAAAACTGCTTTATCAATTTTACCAAACGCGGAACGGTATAAACGCCTCCCCCAAAAGAAATTCATGAATAGCTGGTTTTTGATCACTCTGCCTCACAAAAATCGGACTAAAAAGCGATCAAAAAAAGTCACGTATCCGAAAATGTTACCAATAAAAACGTCAACTCGTCCCGCAAAAAACAAGATCTCACATGACTCTGTGGACTCAAATATGGAAAAATTACAGCTCTCAAAATGTGGTAACGCAAAAAATATTTTTTGCAATGAAAAGCGTCTTTCAGTGTGTGACGGCTGCCAATCATAAAAATCCGCTAAATAACCCGCTATAAAAATAAATCAAACCCCCCTTCATCACCCCCTTAGTTAGGGAAAAATAAAAAAATAAAAAAATGTATTTATTTCCATTTTCCCATTAGGGTTAGGGTTAGGGCTAGAGTTAGGACTAGAGTTAGGGCTAGGGTTAGGGTTAGGGCTAGGGTTAGGGTTAGGGCTAGGGTTAGGGCTAGGGTTGGGGCTAGGGTTAGGGCTAGGGTTAGGGTTGGGGCTAGGGTTGGGGCTAGGGTTAGGGCTAGGGTTGGGGCTAGGGTTAGGGCTAGGGTTAGGGCTAGTGTTACGGCTAGTGTTAGGGCTAGTGATAGGGCTAGGGTTATTGCTAGGGTTAGGGCTAAGGTTATGGCTAGGGTTGGGGCTAGGGTTGGGGCTACAGTTAGGGTTGGGGCTAAAGATAGGGTTAGGGTTTGGATTACATTTACGGTTGGGAATAGGGTTGGGTGTGTCTGGGTTAGAGGAGTGGTTAGGGTTACTGTTGGGATTAGGGTAAGGGGTGTGTTTGGATTAGGGTTTCAGTTATAATTGGGGGGTTTCCACTGTTTAGGCACATCAGGGGCTCTCCAAACGGGACATGGCATCCGATCTGAATTCCAGCCAATTCTGCGTTGAAAAAGGAAAACAGTGCTCCTTCCCTTCAGAGCTCTCCCGTGTGCCCAAACAGGGGTTTACCCCAACATATGGGGTATCAGCGTACTCAGGACAAATTGGACATCATCTGTTGGGGTCCAATTTCTCCTGCTACCCTTGGGAAAATACAAAACTGGGGGCCAAAAAATAAGTTTTGTGGGAAAAAAAAGATTTTTTTTATTTTCATGGCTCTGCGTTGTAAACTGTAGTGAGACACTTGGGGGTTCAAAGTTCTCACAACACATCTAGATAAGTTCCTTGGGGGGTCTAGTTTCCGATATGGGTCACTTGTGGGGGGTTTGTACTGTTTGGGTACATCAGGGGCTCTGCAAATGCAACGTGACACCTGCAGACCAATCCATTTAAGTCTGCATTCCAAATGGGGCTCCTTCCCTTCCGAGCTCTGTCATGCGCCCAAACAGTGGTTCCCCCCCACATATGGGGTATCAGCGTACTCAGGACAAATTGGACAACAACTTTTGGGGTCCAATATATCCTGATACCCTTGTGAAAATACAAAACTGGGGGCTAAAAAATCATTTTTGTGAAAAAAAAGAATTTTTATTTTCACGGCTCTGCGTTATAAACTGTAGTGAAACACTTGGGGGTTCAAAGCTCTCAAAACACATCTAGATAAGTTCCTTAGGGGGTCTACTTTCCAAAATGGTGTCACTTGTGGGGGGTTTTAATGTTTAGGCACATCAGGGGCTCTCCAAACGCAACATGGCATCCCATCTTAATTCCAGTCAATTTTGCATTGAAAAGTAAAATAGCGCTCCTTCCCTTCCGAGCTCTGCTATGCGCCCAAACAGTGGTTTACCCCCACATATGGGGTATCGTCGTACTCAGGACAAATTGCACAACAACTTTTGTGGTCTAATTTCTTCTCTTACCCTTGGGGAAATAAAATAATGGGGCGAAAAGATCATTTTTGTGAAAAAATATGATTTTTTATTTTTACGGCTCTGCATTATAAACTTCTGTGAAGCACTTGTTGGGTCAAAGTGCTCAACACACATCTAGATAAGTTCCTTAAGGGGTCTACTTTCCAAAATGGTGTCACTTGTGGGGGGTTTCAATGTTTAGGCACATCAGGGGCTCTCCAAATGCAACATGGCGTCCCATCTCAATTCCAGTCAATTTTGCATTGAAAAGTCAAATGGCGCTCCTTCCCTTCCGAGCTCTGCCCTGCGCCCAAACAATGGTTTACACCCACATATGGGGTATCAGCGTACTCAGGACAAATTGCACAACAATTTTAGTGGTCCAATTTCTTCTCTTACCCTTGGGAAAATAAAAAATTGGGGGCGAAAAGATCATTTTTGTGAAAAAATATGATTTTTTATTTTTACGGCTCTGCATTATAAACTTCTGTGAAGCACTTGTTAGGTCAAAGTGCTCACCGCACATCTAGATAAGATCCTTAGGGGGTCTACTTTCCAAAATGGTGTCACTTGTGGGGGGTTTCAATGTTTAGGCACATCAGGGGCTCTCCAAATGCAACATGGCGTCCCATCTCAATTCCAGTCAATTTTGCATTGAAAAGTCAAATGGCGCTCCTTTCCTTCCGAGCTCTGCCATGCCCCCAAACAGTGGTTTACCCCCACATATGGGGTATCAGCGTACTCAGGACAAATTGTACAACAAATTTTGGGGTCTATTTTCTCCTGTTACCCTTGGTAAAATAAAACAAATTGGAGCTGAAATAAATTTTGTGTGAAAAAAAGTTAAATGTTCATTTTTATTTAAACATTCCAAAAATTCCTGTGAAACACCTGAAGGGTTAATAAACTTCTTGAAAGTGGTTTTGAGTACCTTGAGGGGTGCAGTTTTTAGAATGGTGTCACACTTGGGTATTTTCTATCATATAGACCCCTCAAAATGACTTCAAATGAGATGTGGTCCCTAAAAAAAAATGGTGTTGTAAAAATGAGAAATTGCTGGTCAACTTTTAACCCTTATAACTCCGTCACAAAAAAAAATTTTGGTTCCAAAATTGTGCTGATGTAAAGTAGACATGTGGGAAATGTTACTTATTAAGTATTTTTCGTGACATATGTCTGTGATTTAAGGGCATAAAAATTCAAAGTTGGAAAATTGCGAAATTTTCTAAATTTTCGCCAAATATTCGTTTTTTTCACAAATAAACGCAAATTATATCGAAGAAATTTTACCACTATCATGAAGTACAATATGTCACGAGAAAACATTGTCAGAATCGCTAAGACCTGTTGAAGCGTTCCAGAGTTATAACCTCATAAAGAGACAGTAGTCAGAATTACAAAAATTGGCCCGGTCATTAACGTGCAAACCACCCTTGGGGGTGAAGGGGTTAAAAAATGGTTTTGCTAATTTTGTTGCAAAAATGAGAAATTACTGGTCAACTTTTAACCCTTATAACGTCCTAACAAAAAAAATATATGTTTCAAAAATTGTGCTGATGTAAAGCAGACATGTGGTAAATGTTATTTATTAACTATTTTATGTGATATAACTTTCTAATTTAAGGGCATAAAAACTAAAAGTTTGAAAATTGCGAAATTTACAACATTTTCGCCAAATTTCCATTTTTCACAAATAAACGCAAGTCATATTGAAGAAATTTTACCAATATCATAAAATACAATATGTCACGAGAAAACATTGTCAGAATTACCGGGATCCGTTGAAGCGTTCCAGAGTTATAACCTCATAAAGTGACAGTGGTCAGAATTGTAAAAATTGTCCCTTTCATTTAGGTGAAAACAGGCTTCGTCTCAAAGGGGTTAATAGCTGCTAAGGAAAAAACAGACTGTATACGGGACAGTACACGGATGACAAGTGGGAAAAATGGTCCCGCTCCCCTGGATGAGAATGAGACCATTTATTTATACATAAGTGTGAGCGAACCCTAAGGTTTCACTTACTTTTTTTTTTTAAACTATATCTGTTTCATCTTACATGTATAACATAAACATGTAATAACACAGGAAGCACTGCCCTGCGACATTTGCATGAAATTGTTGCTGTTGTCGACTGTCATACTTTTATTTTTTTAAACAAAACACATTGATGTTGCACAATGATCCCAGCAAGTCACAAATTTACAGTGACAATTGTGTGACTAAGGCTGGAATCACACTAGCGATTTTAAAATCAGTCCGATTTTGATGATTTGGACAGGTGTCATGCAAGTATAATTTTTCACACCTAGCATCCAATTTACATCCGAATGCAGTGTGATTGCTATCCGATATTAACATGAGCTTGTACATACAGCATTCCTCTATATCATTTACACATTTACACATTGTTTTCAAATGAAATATTCTGCAAAACACACACATATATATATATATATATATATATATATATAAGCACAGTATATATATATATATATATATATATATATATATATATATATACAGTTAGATCCATATATATTTGGACAGAGACAACATTTTTCAAATTTTGGTTATAGACATTACCACAATGAATTTTAAACAAAACAATTCAGATGCAGTTGAAGTTCAGGCTTTCAGCTTTCATTTGAGGGTATCCACATTAAAATTGGATGAAGGGTTTAGGAGTTTCAGCTCCTTAACATGTGCCACCCTGTTTTTAAAGGGACCAAAAGTAATTGGACAGATTCAATAATTTTAAATAAAATGTTCATTTTTAGTACTTGGTTGAAAACCCTTTGTTGGCAATGACTGCCTGAAGTCTTGAACTCTGCCAGGCCTTCACTGCGGTGGTTTTCAGTTGCTGTTTGTTTGTGGGCCTTTCTGTCTGACATTTAGTCTTTAACAAGTGAAATGCATGCTCAATTGGGTTGCAGATTTGTCGGCTGCACATCCCAAAGATGCTCCATACAAGGCAGGATGGATCCATGCTTTCATGTTGTTTACGCCAAATTCTGACCCTACCATCCGAATGTCGCAGCAGAAATCGAGACTCATCAGACCAAGCAACGTTTTTCCAATCTTCTACTGTCCAATTTCGATGACCTTGTACAAATTATAGCCTCCGTTTCCTGTTCTTAGCTGAAAGGAGTGGTACCCGGTGTGGTCTTCTGCTGCTGTAGCCCATCTGCCTCAAAGTTCGATGCACTGTGCGTTCAGAGATGCTCTTAGGCCTACCTTGGTTGTAACGGGTGGCGATTTGAGTCACTGTTGCCTTTCTATCAGCTCGAACCAGTCTGCCCATTCTCCTCTGACCTCTGGCATCAACAAGGCATTTCCGCCCACAGAACTGCCGCTCACTGGATTTTTTTTATTTTTCGGACCATTCTCTGTAAACCCTAGAGATGGTTGTGCGTGAAAATCCCAGTAGATCAGCAGTTTCTGAAATACTCAGACCAGCCCTTCTGGCACCAACAACCATGCCACGTTCAAAGGCACTCAAATCACCTTTCTTCCCCATACTGATGCTCGGTTTGAACTGCAGGAGATTGTCTTGACCATGTCTACATGCCTAAATGCACTGAGTTGCCGCCATGTGATTGGCTGATTAGAAATTAAGTGTTAACAAGAAGTTGGACAGGTGTACCTAATAAAGTGGCCGGTGAGTGTATATGTATATATATATATATATATATATATATATATATATATATATATATATATATATATATATATATAAATATATTTGTAATAGATAGATAGGATAGAATAGATCCTTTCTGGCGTCAATGCTGACATCCATTGGTGAAGTAAGTACATTGGCTGTGAACTCGCAGGACCTATCTGACGGCACCGTGAGCAGGAGAGCTTTCTCACACTCGCAGTGCCCTCAGACAGGGAATAGGAGTTCACAGGGAAACACTGAGCACAGGGTACTCAGTGTCTTTGCTGGATGACGGGATGTATGGCCGCATCATGCAACTATGCTGTCTAGATGTAGCAGAGCTAGACCCGTCATGGGACAAATGGATTAGCAGCATCTCTGCGAAAAGGTGAGGAATATTGTTGTTTTTTATTTTTAATTCTTTTGCAGATGACAAGGGCGTCGAGGGAATGGGCGAGGTCGCAAGTATGGTTTAATTAAGATTTATGAAAGGAGTCTGGGTCATTCTTTCAATTAAAAGACTTTATTCTGGGTGTTTTCCTACAATGTGACTATGGGGTTAGTAATGGGGGAGTCTAATTGACGTCTCTCCATTACTAACTTCGCGGTTTGATGTCACCTGACAATACAAAGGTGGCATCAACTCCCCCAATTATCACCCCACTTACAACCGCTACAGGGCAAGTTTGAAGAGCAAGACTAAGTGCCAGAATTGGTGTATCTCAGAGATGCGCCTTTTCTGGGGCAGCTGAGAGCTGATGTTTTTAGCCTGGGGAAGGGCCAGTATCCATAACAAAATTATGCAGGATCCCATGCCATTTTTTTCAAAAAATAATCTTTTATTAATTAAATACTTGTACAGAAAGCTGCACACACACTGTACTAATTGTTTTTGTCCCTGACATCTGTATATCTTCCTATTCTATGTGTATTTAGTGTATGCAATCCATCTATTCTATCATGTCAGCTCCTGCTATGATTTTACAGTACATGGCAGATGAATTGCCAGCTCTTCTTCTATCCATCTTTCTGTGTAATGTAACCAGCGTATGGCATCCAATGTGATATACTAACCCCTTTACCCCCAAGGGTGGTTTGCACATTAATGACCGGGCCAATTTTTACAATTCTGACCACTGTCCCTTTATGAGGTTATAACTCTGGAACGCTTCAACGGATCTTGGCGATTCTGACACTGTTTTCTCGTGACATATTTTACTTCATGATAGTGGTAAAATTTATTCGACATAACTTGCGTTTATTTGTGAAAAAAACGGAAATTTGGCGAAAATTTTGAAAATTTTGCAATTTTCCAACTTTGAATTTTTATGCCCTTAAATCACAGGGATATGTCACACAAAATACTTAATAGGTAACATTTCCCACATATCTACTTTACATCAGCACAATTTAGGAACCAAAATTTTTTTTTGTTAGGGAGTTATAAGGGTTAAAATTTGACCAGCAATTTCTCATTTTTACAACACCATTTTTTTTAGGGACCACATCTCATTTGAAGTCATTTTGAGGGGTCTATATGATAGAAAATACCCAAGTGTGACACCATTCTAAAAACTGCACCCCACAAGGTGCTCAAAACCACATTCAAGAAATTTATTAACCCTTCAGGTGTTTCACAGGAGTTTTTGGAATGTTTAAATAAAAATTAACATTTACATTTTTTTTTACACAAAATTTATTTCAGCTCCAATTTGTTTTATTTTACCAAGGGTAACAGGAAAAAATGGACCCCAAAAGTTGTTGTACAATTTGTGCTGAGTACGCTGATACCCCATATGTGGGGGTAAACCACTGTTTGGGCACACCGCAGAGCTCGGAAGGGAAGGAGCGCCATTTGACTTTTCAATGCAAAATTGACTGGAATTGAGATGGAACGCCATGTTGCGTTTGGAGAGCCCCTGATGTGCCTAAACATTGAAACCCCCCACAAGTGACATCATTTTGGAAAGTAGACCCCCTAAGGAACTTATCTAGATGTGTGGTGAGCACTTTGACCCAAGTGCTTCACAGAAGTTTATAATGCAGAGCCGTAAAAATAAAAAATCATATTTTTTCACAAAAATTATATTTTCGCCCCCAATTTTTTATTTTCCCAAGGGTAAGAGAAGAAATTAGACCACAAAAGTTGTTGTGCAATTTGTCCTGAGTACGCCGATACCCCATATGTGGGGGTAAACGACTGTTTGGGCGCATGGCAGAGCTCGGAAGGAAAGGAGCTCCATTTGACTTTTCAATGCAAAATTGACTGGAATTAAGATGGGATGCCATGTCGCGTTTGGAGAGCCCCTGATGTGCCTAAACATTAAACCTCCCCACAAGTGACACCATTTTGGAAAGTAGACCCCCTAAGGAACTTATCTAGATGTGTTTTGAGAGCTTTGATCCCCCAAGTGTTTCACTACAGTTTATAACGCAGAGCCGTGAAAATAAAAAAATATTTTTTTCCACAAAAATGATTTTTTAGCCCCCAGTTTTGTATTTTCCCAAGTGTAACAGGAGAGATCGGACCCAAAAAGTTGTTGTCCAATTTGTCCTGAGTATGCTGATACCCCATATGTGGGAGGGAACCACTGTTTGGGCGCATGGCAGAGCTCGGAAGGGAAGGAGCGCCATTTGAAATGCAGACTTAGATGGATTGGTCTGCAGGCATCACTGTTATGATCCCTAGTGGCTGAGGATCACAAATAGATCAGCAAGTGATTAAACTAAGGACGAGCTCTAGGGAGATGGTAACTGGACTGATCGCAAATCTGAACCTATCCAAAACAACTAGAGGTAGCCGGTGAACGTGCCTAAAAAATTCCTAGACGTTTCGAGCCAGCCTGGGGAACTAGCTACACCTAAAGAGAAAGAAAGACCTCGCTTGCCTCCAGAGAAATAATCCCCAAAGATATAGAAGCCCCCAACAAATATTAACGGTGAAGTAAGAAGGCGGCACATACATAGGGATGAAATCAGATTCAGCAAAAGAGGCCCACTAGTACTAGAAAGGAGAAAATAGAGCAGGGGTCTATGCGATCAATAAAAAACCCTTACAATATCCATCCTGAGATTTCAAGAACCCACACACCAACTAACGGTGTGTGGGGAGAAACAGCCCACTAGAGCAACCAGCAAGCGAGGGAATTACATTTTAGCAAGCTGGAACAGAAAACATGATAAACACTGCTGATCAAATAATGAGCAAACAAAACTTAGCTTATCCTGGATGGACTGGGAGCAAGGTAGTCAGAAGGAATCTGAGTAGCACTGATTACATCGACAGCCGGCAACAAGTGAAAGTAAAACAGAGCTATATAGGAACCTCCCAGAGGATAACGAACCAGCTGATAGCCAGAGACCAGCAGGATAACAGGCAAAGCCACCAGGGGGAGCCCAAAGCAAAAGTCACACCATACCACCAGTGACCACAAGAGGGAGCCTGAACACAGAGTTCACAACAGTACCCCCCCCTTGAGGAGGAGTCACCGAACCCTCATGAAAACCACCAGGGCGATCAGGATGAGCCACATGGAAGGCACGAACAAAATCGGCTGCATGAACATCAGAGGCGACAACCCAAGAATTATCCTCCTGACCATAGCCCTTCCATTTAACCAAATACTGGAGCCTCCGTCTAGAAATACGAGAATCCAAGATCTTCTCCACCACGTATTCCAATTCTCCCTCAACCAGCACTGGGGCAGGAGGCTCAACCGGAGGAACCACAGGCACCACATACCTCCGCAACAACGAGCGATGGAACACATTATGAATAGCAAATGATGCTGGGAGGTCCAGATGAAATGACACAGGGCCAAGGACTTCCAGAATCTTATAAGGACCGATAAACCGAGGCTTGAACTTAGGAGAGGAGACTTTCATAGGAACGAAGCGAGAAGACAACCACACCAAGTCCCCAACGCAAAGTCGGGGACCCACACAGCGACGGCGGTTGGCAAAGAGCTGAGCCTTCTCTTGAGACAGCTTCAAATTGTCCACCACATGATTACAAATCTGATACAACCTATCAACCACAACATCCACTCCAGGACAGTCAGAAGGCTCCACCTGACCCGAGGAAAAACGAGGATGAAACCCCGAATTACAAATGAAAGGAGAAACCAAAGTAGCAGAACTAGCCCGATTATTAAGGGCAAACTCGGCCAACGGCAAAAAAGTAACCCAGTCGTCCTGATCAGCAGAAACAAAACATCTTAAATAAGTCTCCAAGGTCTGATTAGTTCGCTCGGTTTGGCCATTTGTCTGAGGATGGAAGGCCGACGAAAAAGACAAATCAATGCCCAATTTAGCACAAAAGGTCCGCCAAAATCTAGACACAAACTGGGATCCTCTGTCCGAAACAATGTTCTCAGGAATCCCGTGCAAACGAACCACATTTTGAAAAAACAGTGGAACCAACTCGGAGGAGGAAGGCAACTTAGGCAAGGGCACCAAATGGACCATCTTAGAAAAACGATCACACACCACCCAGATGACAGACATTCTCTGAGAGACAGGGAGATCTGAAATAAAATCCATGGAAATGTGCGTCCAAGGCCTCTTCGGGACAGGCAAAGGTAACAGCAAACCACTGGCTCGAGAACAGCAAGGCTTAGCCCGAGCACAAATTCCACAAGACTGCACAAAGGAACGCACATCCGGCGACAAGGAAGGCCACCAAAAAGACCTGGCCACCAAGTCTCTGGTACCAAATATTCCAGGATGGCCCGCCAACACCGAAGAATGAACCTCGGAGATGACTCTGTTGGTCCATCTATCCGGGACAAACAGTCTCTCCGGTGGACAGCGATCAGGTCTATCCGCCTGAAACTCTTGCAGCACACGTCGCAAATCTGGGGAGATGGCAGACAAAATCACCCCTTCTCTAAGAATACCAGCCGGCTCTGAATCTCCAGGAGAGTCAGGCACAAAACTCCTAGAAAGAGCATCAGCCTTCACATTCTTCGAACCAGGCAGGTACGAAACCACGAAATCAAAACGAGAGAAAAACAATGACCAACGAGCCTGTCTGGGATTCAGCCGCTTGGCCGACTCGAGATAAATCAAATTCTTGTGATCAGTCAAGACCACCACACGATGCTTAGCTCCCTCGAGCCAATGTCGCCACTCCTCAAATGCCCACTTCATAGCCAACAACTTCCGATTACCGACATCATAATTCCGCTCGGCAGGCGAAAACTTTCTTGAAAAGAAAGCACATGGCTTCATCACAGAGTCATCGGAGCTTCTCTGCGACAAAACAGCCCCCGCTCCAATCTCGGAAGCATCAACCTCGACCTGGAAGGGAAGTGAGACATCTGGCTGACATAAGACCGGAGCCGAAGAAAACCGGCGCTTCAGCTCCCGAAAGGCCTCCACAGCCGCAGAGGACCAATTAGTCACATCAGAACCTTTCTTGGTCAAATCCGTCAAAGGCTTAACAACACCAGAAAAATTAGCTATGAAGCGACGGTAAAAATTAGCAAAACCCAAGAACTTCTGAAGACTTAACCGATGTAGGCTGCGTCCATTCATGAATAGCCTGAACCTTGACTGGGTCCATCTCAATAGTAGAAGGAGAAAAAATGAAACCCAAAAAAGAAATCTTCTGGACTCCAAAAAGACATTTTGAGCCGTTCACAAATAAAGCATTGTCACGCAGGACCTGAAAGACCATCCTGACCTGCTTAACATGAGACTCCCAATCATCCGAAAAAAACAGAATATCATCCAGATACACAATCATAAACTTATCCAGATATTCACGGAAGATGTCGTGCATAAAGGACTGAAAGACTGAAGGAGCATTAGAAAGTCCAAAAGGCATCACCAGGTACTCAAAATGGCCTTCAGGCGTATTAAATGCAGTTTTCCATTCATCACCCTGTTTTATACGCACAAGGTTATACGCACCACGAAGATCTATCTTGGTGAACCAACTAGACCCCCTAATGCGAGCAAACAAATCAGTTAACAATGGCAAAGGATACTGAAATTTGACCGTGATTTTATTCAAAAGGCGATAATCAATACAAGGTCTCAGGGAACCATCCTTCTTAGCCACAAAAAAGAATCCCGCACCAAGAGGGGAAGAGGACGGGCAAATATGTCCCTTCTCCAAAGACTCCTTTATATAACTCCGCATGGCAGCATGCTCCGGCACAGATAAATTGAAAATTCGTCCCTTAGGAAACTTACTACCAGGAATCAAATTTATAGCACAATCACAGTCCCTATGAGGAGGTAGAGAATTGAGTTTGGGCTCCTCAAATACATCCTGGTAGTCTGACAAAAACGTAGGGACTTCAGAAGGAGTGGACGAAGCAATTGACACCACAGGAGCGTCACCATGAATTCCCTGACAACCCCAACTTGACACAGACATAGCTTTCCAATCCAGGACTGGATTATGAGTCTGCAACCATGGTAGACCCAACACGACAACATCATGCAAATTATGCAATACAAGAAAGCGAATCACCTCCTGATGAACAGGAGTCATGCACATGGTCACTTGTGTCCAGTACTGAGGCCTACAAGACTTGGAGGTCATAGAAAATACTAGGTGTAGTTGTTTTTGATGTGGGGTGTATGCATTTTTGCATCAACTAATTTGAGTAATACTGAAGATTTTGCATTGAAAGTTATATTATTAACGTTCTGTTCATATTATGGGTTAAAAAACGTATGAAACTCAGGCTTGTCAAAAATGTTGAAATTGTTCTAGTGCTCAATGCGATATTGATTAAAGTGTTACCTTTCAAGGGGGTGTACTCATTTATGCTGAGCACTGTATATATATTTCTTCCCCTGCTCTACATACCCTGTGTCATGTAAATACACCATGCAGTGATATATGTACTGTGTATATATATATGTATATATACGCATTCATTCATCGCTGTCTCACCATCTAAATTGTATTGCCAGAGCTGGTGTTCTGGTGCTTTGTGTTACTTCTATTCACTGTAACAATGACTTGCCTGCAGCAGTGTCACTGGCTAAACATTCTCCTTTGATTGTATTGAGAGTGTGGTGCTGGGGTGGAGTGGGAGAGCTTTAGGCAGAGCTATAAGGGAGGATGCTCACTCTGCTGTCCTGTAGCCCAGCACAAAGGCTGATGGGAAATGTAGCCAGAAGTTAAAGGGGTTGTCTACTACTAGTACAACCCCTTCTTAATCAAAATGTTTGGCTCCCATAAAATAATAACGCCTAAACTCATCTCCGGTGCTGACGCCGTTCCAGTGGTGTCGGCACTTGAGGTCACAGGGCTACATTGCGGTTGCTGTGACACGTGACCCCGAGGCCCAATCATCACTGGCGTCACTGTCCCCACCTTTGTACAAATCGAACATGAAGTCCAGGCTGCAACTGATCTCAGACTTCCGGATTTACTGCGGTTTTTGTGCGGATTCCACCTGCGGTTTTATACCTGCGGATTCCTCTTGAGGAGCAGGTATAAACTGCGGCAGAATCCGCACAAAGAATTGACATGCTGCCGAAAATAAACCGCTGCAGCATGTGCACTGCTGATTTTGTTTTCCATAGGTTTACATGGTACTGTACACCTCATGGAAAACTGCTGCGGATCCGCAGCAAAATCCGCAGCGTGTGCACATATCCTAAGACAGTGTCTGGATTGGATCAATGTTCTATACCAGTGGTGTTCCCATTAGTAGGACATAAGGAACACTAAAGTTTGGTTTCTTTTTTTTCTGCAGTTCTCTGATAATAAAGGTTAATATATACTATACCCTGACTTATATGTGTGACATGCTATTGCCTTAAAAATACTTTTGCTCTGCAAAACAGCAGGACTTTAAAGAGCTACACCAACATGAAATACAACACTTCTGGCTGTCAGTATGCTGGGAGGCAAAAAGAAAAATAAAGCTCTGGAAACAATAGGGATCCTACATGTGAATGTGGTATGTAAAGCACTTCAAATTAGTCATCTCATCTCCTAATTTTAACGATTTTAAAAGGAATCTGTCACCACATTTGACTTATCTAAACTTTTAAAGGGAACCTGTCACCCCCAAAATCGAGGGTGAGGTAAGCCTACCAGCATCAGGGGCTTATCTACAGCATTCTGTAATGCTGTAGATAAGCCCCCATTGTATCCTAAAAGATGAGAAAAAGAGGTTAGATTATACTCACCCAGGGGTGATCCCGGTCCGGTCTGATGGGTGTCTCAGTCCGGTCCAGCGCCTCCTATCTTCATCAGATAACGTCCTCTTCTGGTCTTCACACTGTGGCTCCGGCTCCGGCGTACTTTGTCTGCCCTGTTGAGGGCAGAGCAAAGTACTGCAGTGCGCAGGCGCCGGGCACCTCTGACCTTTCCCGATGCCTGCACACTGCAGTACTTTGCTCTGCCCTCAACAGGGCAAAGTACGCCTGCGTCGGAGCCGCAGCGTTAAGACCAGAAGAGGACGTCATCCTATGAAGATGGGAGGCCCTGGACCGGACCGTGACGCCCATCGGATTGGACCGCCCGCCCAGGTGAGTATAATCTAACCTCTTTTTCTCATTTAGGTTACATCGGGGGCTTATCTACAGCATTCTAGAATGCTGTAGATAAACCCCTGATTCCGGTGGGCTTAGCTCAACTTCCATTTTGGGGGTGACAGGTTCCCTTTAAAATTGGCATACAGGCTATTATAGACTGCTGAAAAATGTCCTACCTGTATGTCTCATATCAGATGCCTTGTGGATAAATCATCTTTTATCATTTTTTATCACTGACCTCAGGGTGCTGCCTGGAAGATAACTCTACCTCTAGAGATTATTCTACATAGAATTGGTCATTTCCAGTGTGATGTGTAATGGTTACCAGTGTGATGTGTAATGGCTGCTCTCCTGATCTCACTGCAGAGCTGTGTGTGACTATGAGGGCTCATAATCACATGCGAGAAACTCGGATGAGTCTCGCACGTCAATACCCGGCACTGCACCCGGCACTCAGGAGCGGAGCGTGTGGCTGCATGTATTGCTATGCGGCCCGCGCTCCGATTTGAGTGCCGGGTATTGACGTGCGAGACTCATCCGAGTTTCGCGCATGTGAGTATGAGCCCTTACTGACACATCTGCAGGTTTCTCTCAGCTTCAGCTTCCATCTCACAGGCAGACAGGGCTGCAATATTGTTGTAATGCCGCCTGAGCTCAGAAAGAAGCAAAAAATGTGTTTGCAAGAAGACAAATTCCATTTCTCCTTTTCTGCGTTAGTTACTTGTCTCACACTGGTAACTGTCTCTTCATGTAAATCAAGCTCTGGGGACAGAGTTATCTTCTAGGCAACGCCCTCCCCAAAGCCTGGAAGAAGTCACTTATGTGAAGTGATAAAAGATGATTTTTCAGCAACAACACAGCCGATATGAGACATACAGGTAGGACTTGTCAGCAGTCTATACGGTAATCTGGATGCCCATATTAATAGTTTACATAAGTCAAATGTGGTGCCAGATTCCCTTTAAGGTGTAAATTAAATTTCACATAGTGAGGAGCTATCTTTACTAGCTTTCTTCTATACTACCAGCTTTAGGGCTTGCTCAAGTAAAAATCAGACAGCACACTGACCAGTATAATTGAATAGGGCTTTTCAGATGACAGTCCAATGTCCCATGTGAAAAAAATTGCAGCATGCACTACTCTCTTCCATTTCTGGAAGAGGCTAGCTTATTCAAATCTTGGTGTGCAAAAAAATAAATCAGA
The DNA here is from genome assembly GCF_051348905.1 of Ranitomeya variabilis. Classification (NCBI taxonomy): domain Eukaryota; kingdom Metazoa; phylum Chordata; class Amphibia; order Anura; family Dendrobatidae; genus Ranitomeya; species Ranitomeya variabilis. The sequence continues at coordinate 844,137,094 of NC_135233.1, read as the reverse complement.
TCCAATATGGAACAAACATATTGCCTTCAAATTTTTATGGGTACTCTGCCAACATTAACTGAGGAAACTGTATTTTAACATGTACATTTTAAAATGGTAATGTACAAACACTTGTTACATGGATGTCAATACAGATGAAAATCAAGATGATTTTTTAATACACAAATCTGAAACAAGTCTTTAAAGTCTTGTTAGCAATTAAGCAAAAATTAGAAAATCTGCAGCAACCCCGGAATTGCTTATTGATTTAATTCTTCTATGAGTGGAGGAAGTTTTAATAACCCCATTAATTCACATTTATTGTACAGTAATTTGTTGATCATCTTGGATGCAGAATTTTCACTAAAAATCCACAATAATTTCCCTGTGGCTCTACCTGGTCTAATAGTTACCACAACATGAGGAAAAAATTAGGAAAAAATCTCCACTATTCTGGAAAAAATATCACAGAGAAACAGGCTCAATTGGCCATAATATTAACTACCGTAATACCTTACATATTTTGATATGTTCTTGTGCACTTTTATTATTTTTACTTTATGAGGTGCAGTTGGACCCTGATGGCTTTGTAAATTGTGGCCTCTGTTCACATGGGACGCATTAGGGTATGTGCACATATCAGGATTTTATGCAGAAATTTCCTGAACAAAACCGGAGATTTTCTGCATAAAATCCGCACGCGTTTTCTTGTGGTTTTTGTGCATTTTTTGCACGTTTTGTGCGGATTTTTCGCGTTTTTTTCCGGAGCTTCCCAATGCATTAAATAGCGGGAAATCCGCAAAAAATCCGCAAAATTAATGAACATGCTGCGTTTTTTTCCGCAATGCGTTTTTATTGCGGAAAAATATGCAGCATGTGCACAAAAATTGCGGAATGCATTCAAAATGATGGGATGCTTGATGTATGCATTTTTGCCATGGAAAACCGGCAAAAAAACGTGCAAAAAGCGCAAAAATCCGGAACGTGTGCACATACCCTTACAGTTAGCACTGGACAGCACGCCACAGGGCGTTACTAATAGACTATGATCCAGATGCTTTGCATACTCTGTGTGAACACTGCTGCAGGCTTGCTGATTGTAGGCTTGCTGTTTCAGGCCGGTTTCACACGTCAGTGGCTCCGGTACGTGAGGTGACAGTTTCCTCACGTACCGGAGCCACTGACACACGTAGACACATTGAAATCAATGCATCTGTGCAGGTGTCATTGATTTTTTGCGGACCGTGTCTCCGTGTGCCAAACACGGAGACATGTCAGTGTTCGTGGGAGCGCACGTATTACACGGACCCATTAAAGTCAATGGGTCCGTGTAAAACACGTAACGCACACGGATGTTTTCCATGTGCAGTCCGTGTGCCGTGCTGGAGACAGCGCTTACCGTAAGCACTGTCCCCCCAGCATGGTGCTGAAGCCGCCATTCATCCGTTCTCTCCAGCGCTCGCTGGGGAGAAGGGATGAAGATTCTTTTTTTTTTTCTGTGTTTAAAATAAACTTTAGGGCATCCTCCCCCCTCCCATCCCCTGTGCGCCCGGCCGCCGGCATTAAAATACTCACCCGCCTCCCTCGACACTTGCTCTCCGCCCTGCAGCTTCTCCTGTATGAGCGGTCACGTGGTGCCGCCCATTACAGTGATGAATATGCGGCTCCACCCCTATGGGAGGTGGATCCGCATATTCATCAACTGTAATGGGCGGCACCACGTGACCGCTCAGTGCAGAAGCTGCAGGGCGGAGAGCAAGCGTCGAGGGAGGTGGGTGAGTATTTTAATGCCAGCGGCCGGGCGCACAGGGGGTGGGAGGGGGAGGATGCCCTAAAGTTTATTTTAAACACAGAAAAAAAAAAAAAAAAAGATTTTTCATCCCTTCTCCCCAGCGAGCGCTGGAGAGAACGGATGAATGGCGGCTTCAGCACCATGCTGGGGGGACAGCGCTTACTGTAGCGCTGTCTCTCCTGCACGGTCCGTGTGGTACCCAGGCGGCACACGGCTGCCGCACGTGTGCCACACGGATGGCCTACGTGAGCTCACGGACACACGGACACGGATAACTACGGTACCGATTTTTTCCGGTACCGGAATTATCTGGATGTGTGAGAATGGCCTCATTTGGTATTACCGCACCTGTGTAGTCGCCATCTTTACTTGGGCCCGCTGCATCATGATAGTGCATTTGATTTGAAGCCTACACAGGTAAGCACCTTTGCCTGTTTCTCTGTGGTGTTTTTTCCTGGTCTAATAGTTACAGGACTAAACATGAGAGAACTCATAAATCTGCCCAGCACTATAGTTAAAATAAATGTCAGTTTTATTTCTATATTTAAACACAATGAAGAACTCGGTGATGACTGCTTGTGTGTTTCAGGCAACTCATAGCCCTAAGGGTATGTGCACACGTTGGAAAAGAGGTGCAGGATTTTCTGCACAAAATCCACATCTCCTGGCAGAATCCGCAGCCACGGATTTGCCGCGGATTTTGTGCGGTTTTTATGTGGAATTGAAGTGGATTTTGTGCGGATTTTGCCACTGCGGATTTTTAACATGAAGGGTGCAGAAACGCTGCAGATCCGCACAAAAGAAGTGACATGCACTTCTTTGAAATCCGCAGCAATTCCACACTGATTTTTCTGCACAGCTTTTTTTTTTTTTCATTGCTTAACATTGTACTGTACATCACAGTGCGGATCTGCAGCGTTTCTGCGCGGAACAATTTCTTGTTCTACAAAAAAAACCCATATACTTCCGTTTCCTTGCTCCTGCATCAGAACCGCTGCTCCACTTTTTGCGGCAGCACTGACAGTAGTGGGGTTAGTCTACTTCAATGCTTTGAATGACGGTGTTTAACAGTGTTTCTAGTTCTAGAAAAAGTCCTGCTGCCTAGCCAATCACACGTGGTCTGACCAATCGTATAAACTTATAAGTTTATAAGAAGCAAGTGCTTGAATGTCCAAGGAACTTTCAAAAACATATTAGTAGAAGCCAAATCAGTTCCCAGGTACCTTTATGAGGGTGCTTTACATTAACCTCCCACCACCCCCTATGCGTACACACACACACACACACACACACACACACACACACACACACACACAGCACCATTTTTTTAAAAAAGTACTCATTATAGTATTCAAAAGCATTTAGAAAGCCTGTTAACCCTTTATGTGCTTCACATGGTCTAAGGGAAAGTGTAATGAGTACATTTAAATTTTCTCCATTAAAAAGTAGTTTTATCAAAAGAACCATAACTGGAGAAAAAAAACACCCTACAAATTTTTTACACAATTTCTTTCAAGAATGGAAATGCCCTATATGTGGTCGTGATCTACTGTTTGGTCGCACGGCTTAAAGGGACTCTGTCACCTGAATTTGGAGGGAACAATTTTCAGTCATATGGGCCTTGTGCAGGCATGTACTACGGAGGACAGAGAATGAACTTCAATCCAATATTGCAGCCAGCATGCAGCCAGCGGGTAAGGAAAGGGTGAATCAAACACCCGAAAACCCCGCCCATATGACTGAAAATTGTTCCCTCCAAATTCAGGTGACAGAGTCCCTTTAAGTCTCCTCTCAGTCTTCTTTTTTGCAAGCTAAACATTCCCAAATCCTGTAACCGCTCCTCATAGGACATGGTTTGCAGACCTGTCACCATTCTGGTCGCTCTTCTCTGAACTTGCTCCAGTTTGATGGGGTTTTTTTTAAATGTGGTGCCAAAAACTCGACACTAGTGTTGAGCGATACCGTCCGATACTTGAAAGTATCGGTATCGGATAGTATCAGCCGATACCCGAAAAATATCGGATATCGCCGATACCGATACCCGATACCAATGCATTTCAATGGGACGCAAAGTATCGGAATGGTTCCCAGGGTCTGAAGGAGAGGAAACTCTCCTTCAGGCCCTGGGATCCATATTCATGTGTAAAATAAAGAATTAAAATAAAAAATATGGATATACTCACCTCTCCGGTGGCCCCTGGATCTTACCGCTGTGACCGGGAGCCTTTGTTCCTAAGAATGAGCGCGTGAAGGGCCTTCGATGACGTCGCGGCTTCTGATTGGTCACGTGACCGCTCATGTGACCGCTCACGCGACCAATCAGAAGCCGCGACGTCAGCCGCGACGTCATCGAAGGTCCTTCACGGGCTAATTCTTAGGAACGGAGGCTCCCGGTTACAGCGGTAAGATCCAGGGGCCGCCGGAGAGGTGAGTATATGGATATATATGGATATACTCACCTCTCCGGCGGCCCCTGGACCTTACCGCTGTAACCGGGAGCCTCCGTTCCTAAGAATGAGCCCGTGAAGGACCTTCGATGACGTCGCTCTGTTATCTCTGTCAGACTCCTGGTCTATCTGTGCTCTCCAAATAGCTGCTTTTCAGGCCTACATTCCACTTTTGTGGCTGTCCGCTACCCTAGGTCCATACAGTATTTTGGGGTAAAAAACAATTAAAAAAAACTCCAGGCCTCTTTTTTCGCTTCTTGTACCCTAGGTCTATACACTATTTTGGTTTAAAAAATAAAATAATACAGGCCACGTATTGAACAGTCTGGTATCGCTGTCAGACGCCTGATCTATTTGTGGCCTACAAATTGCGGCAATTCAGGCCTACATTCCACTGTATTTGCTGTCTCTTACTCTAGTTCTATACACTATTTTTGGGTATAAAATAAAATAAAATACAAAATACAAAAATAAATACAGGCCACATATTGAAGAGTGTGATATCTCCGTCAGATTCCTGGACTATCTGAGCTCTACAAATACCGTAGTTGTTTTTCAGGCCTACATTCCACTTTTTTTGCTGTCTAGTATACACTATTTTCTGGTAAAAAAATAAAAAAAATACCAGCTACATATTGAACAGTCTGGAATTTCTGTGACATGCCTCATCTATCTGTGGGCTACAAAGTGTGCTTTTGAAGCTTCCATTCACCTTTTTTTGCTGTGTTTACCATAGCTCAAAACACTATTTTGGGGTAAAAAATTAAAAAATACAGGCCACATATTGAACAGTCTGGTATCCCTGTCAGACGGCTGAGCTATTTGTGGCCTACAAATTGCGGCAATTCAGGCCTACATTCCACTGTGTTTGCTGTCTGTTACCCTAGTTCTGTTTTAATATTTTAATTTTAAAAATACAGGGCACATATTGAAATGTCTGGTATCTCAGTCAAACGCCAGATGTATCTGTGGCCTACAAATTGTGTCATTTCAGGGCTACATTCCACTGTATTTGGTGTCTGTGACCCTATTTCTATACACTATATTTGGGGACAAAATAAAAACACAGGCCACATATTTTACAGTGTGGTATGTCTGTAAAAATACTTCTGTTTCAAGTTATTATGGCTGCTTCAGGACTGTGTCTTAAATGCACCAACTACTACCACCATTCTAGAGGCAGTCACTGCGCAGATAGAAAGTCTGAGGAGCAGTAAGTGAATGCTTGGGCAGTGTTGTACCCTGTTCTGGATTATGAAGGCGAAATCTTCTAGATTAAATCATGACTGGAAGAGCCAGAGCAAGAGCACATGGAAGAGTACGGGGCCAGGACTCGCAACTACTTAAGCCTTGTATTCCTGGGCCGGATTCTGACAATCCATCACCTACTAATTCTGAACTTGTTGGACGAGGACGTAAAAAAAAAGAGCCTCTGCAGTTTCTACAACAGAAGCTAGAGATTTTGACATTTCAGCTGTATTTCAAGAGGTGTCAATTGGAGAGCGTGGTGGTCGTAAATGTGACTTCTACTATATGGGTGTTTCCACTACACTATGTTTCAAATTATTATGCAAATGACATTTTTCTCGGATTTTCCTAAATGGTTGGTGCAAATGACAGTCAGTCTAATAAAAGTAATCACCCGTTAGAGTACACATCGAATTTTATTGAAGAAACCTCCCAATGATAACAGTATAATCTCCAAAATGAATAAAAACTCAAAATGCACTGTTCCAACTTATTAGGCACAGTAGAATTTCTAAACATTTGATATGTTTTAAAGAACTGAAAATGCTCATTTGTGGAATTTGCAGCATTAGGAGGTCACATTCACTGAACAAAAAAGCTATTTAACTCCAAAACATCCTAACAGGCCAAGTTACATGTTAACATAGGACCCCTTCTTTGATATCACCTTCACAATTCTTGCATCCATTGAACTTGTGAGTTTTTGGAGAGTTTCTGCTTGTGTTTCTTTGCATGAAGTCAGAATAGCCTCCCAGAGCTGCTGTTTTGATGTGAACTGCCTCCCACTCTCATAGATCTTTTGCTTGATGATACTCCAAAGGTTCTCTATAGGGTTGAGGTCAGGGGAAGATGGTGGCCACACCATGAGTTTATCTCCTTTTATGCCCATAGCAGCCAATGACTCAGAGGTATTATTTGCAGCATGAGATGGTGCATTGTTATGCATGAAGATGATTTTGCTCCTGAAGGCACATTTCTGCTTTTTATACTATGGAGGAAAGTTGTCAGTCAGAAACTCTATATACTTTGCAGAGGTCATTTTCACACCTTCAGGAACCTTAAAGGGCCCTACCAGCTGTTTCTCCATGATTCCGGCCCAAAACATGACTCCTCCACTTCCTTGCTGATGTTGCAGCCTTGTTGGGACATGGTGGCCATCCACCAACCATCCACTACTCCATCCATTTGGACCATCCAGGGTTGCTCAACACTTATCGGTAAACAAGGCTGTTTGGAAATTAGTCTTCATGTATGTGTGGGCCCAATGCAACCATTTCTGCTTGGGAACACCGTTTAAGGGTGGCCGAATAGTAGGTTTATGCACCACAGCAAGCCTTTGAAGGAGCCTACACCTTGAGGTTCGAGGGACTCCAGAGGCACCAGCAGCTTCAAATATATGTTTGCTGCTTTGTAATGGCTTTTTAGCAGCTGCTCTCTTAATTCGATGAACTTGCCTGGCAGAAATCTTCCTCATTATGCCTTTATCAGCACAAACACATCTGTGCTCAGATACAGCCACAAATCTCTTAACAGTACGATGATCACCCTTAAGTTTTCGGGAAATTTCTAATGTTTTCATCCCTTCACCAAGGCATTGCAGTATTTGATGCTTTTCAGCAGGAGAGAGATCCTTTTTCTTTCCCATGTTACTTGAAAACTGTGACCTGCTTAATAATGTGGAACATCATTTTTAAGTAGTTTTCCTTTAATTAGAATCACCTGGAAAGCCAATTATCACGTGTTTAAGATTGATTTCAGTGATCCATTGAGCCCAGAGACACAATACCATCCACGAGTTTATTTGAAAAACAAAACAATTAAATCTTTATGACACTTAAATCCAATCTGCATAATAATTTGGAACACAGTGTTAGACAATCCATCCAACATGTTATAAATCAAAATCTTTTTTTTCTCGCAACTCTGTTCAGCTGTGCACAAACTATGTCAAATTGGTAGCTAGACCCCAGTGGGTCTTCTGACAGTGTCATGTTGACTACAATCCACAGATGTTATGTATATCCGTAATCTCACCTCTACTTTACCAGCATGATGTATAGGACAAGCACGTGGTATTGATGGAGCTGTTGGTTTCTTGCCAAAGAAACAAAATAGGATCAATGAGGTGATTAGCCGCACACGCAATGGAGAAATAGTAAAGATGACAATTACTTTCACATTTCACTTAACACACACTTCACAAACTTGCTTTCACTTTTACAACATTATATTCTGAAGCCTTGAAGAAGAAGATGAATGTATTAGGAAGCAAATAGACATGAATAATTATCACCCAAATGATATTACAGAAGTCAGAACATACACAACCTATCTGTGGGGAAATGATTTACCACCAAAAATTTGAAGTATGAGACTAGTGTCATCTTGTGGATTGATATGAGCCAGTAGCGTAGCTACTGGGGGGCAAAGGGTGCGGGTGCTCCGGGCCCGGTGCTCTGAGGGGGCCCACCCAGAGCTACGCTACTGTAACTGTATTGGCACGTGCAGCACGCCAATACAGTTACATTCTGTGGGAGAGCAGGGAGAATCGATCTCCCTGCTCTGCCGCCCGGCCGCTAAGGGGCCCCTGAGCAGACGGGGGGCGGAGCCAGCAGTGGGACCCCCGCCATCATCGGAAGATCAACTGTACCGGCATTTAGCCGATACAGCTGATCGCATTGATGGGAGAAGGAGCGCAGCCCTCCTTCTCCCATCATCCCCCTGTCAGTGTCGGCATCTGACAGCGGGCGCAATGACATCACTACCCGGCGCCCGCTGTCAGGAGATCAGCGGGAGCAGCGTAGGAACCAGGAAGAAGAGAGGTATTTATTTATTTTTTTATGGGTGCTGCTGCCTTATTACAGGGTCTGCCTATGGGGGGCTGCCTTATTACAGGGTCTGACTATGGGGGGCTGCCTTATTACAGGGTCTGACTATGGGGGCTGCCTCATTACAGGGTCTGACTATGGGGGGCTGCCTTATTTCAGGGTCTGCCTATGGGGTGCTACCTTATTACAGGGTCTGCCTATGGGGGCTGCCTTATTACAGGGTCTGCCTATAGGGGTGCTGCCTTATTACAGGGTCTGACTAAGGGGGTGCTGCATTATTACAGGGTCTGCCTATGGGGGTCCTGCCTTATTACAGGGTCTGCCTATGGGGGTGCTGCCTTATACTACAGAGTCTGCCTATGAGGGCACTGCCTTATTACAGGGTCTGCCTATATGGTGGTGCTGCCTTATTGCAGGGCCTGACTATGGGGCTGCCTTATTACAGGGTCTGACTATGGGGGTGCTGCCTTATTACAGGGTCTGACTATGGGGGCTGCCTTATTACAGGGTCTGACTATAGGGGCTGCCTTTTTACAGGGTCTGCCTATAGGGGTGCTGCCTTATTAGAGGGTCTGCCTATGGGTATGCTGCCTTATACTACAGAGTCTGCCTATGAGGGCACTGCCTTATTACAGGGTCTGCCTATATGGGGGTGCTGCCTTTTTACAGTGTCTGTCTATGGGGGCTGCTTTATGCTATAGAGTCTGCCTATGGGGAGCGCATTATACTGTATTGTGGATTATTTGGTGCATTATGCCACTGTATATGGAGGCTATCTAGGGGGCCATCATACAGTATGGAGATTACAGTGTGGGTGTCATACATTGTTGGAGCCATCAAACAGTTTGGGGGCTACTAAGGGGTCAGTATACTGTGTCGGTGGTACTATACAATGAGGGGGCATTATACTGTGTATAAGAGAGCATCATACTGTGGATAGGGGAGCTGTACAGGGGGAGACTCGGGACATTATTAAATGTAAAGTGGGCACTTATTGTTATAGGGGAACTCAGGTTACTGTGGCTATCAAAAGGGTACACAGGGCAATATTACTTTCTAGGGGACAAAATATGGGCATTGTTTTCTAGGGCACTTGAACCCAGTATTACTATATTACAGACGGGTGCTTTAGAATTTAGAGGGCACAGAGAACCACACAGCAGGTGCAGTAATAGGGACACATACGGCAGCAGCGGCTCACTATTGGGGTATCAGGTGCAGTAATAGGGACACATACTGCAGTAGCGGCTCAGCATTGGGGTATCAGGGGCAGTAATAGGGACACATACGACAGCAGAGGCTCAGTATTGCGGTATCGGGGCAGTAATAGGGACACATAAGGCAGCAGGGGCTCAGTATTTGGGTATCAGGTGCAGCAATAGGGACACATACGGCAGCAGCAGCTCAGTATTCGGGTATCAGGTGCAGCAATAGGGACACATATGGCAGCAGCGGCTCAGTATTAGGGTATCAGGGGCAGTAAGAGGGACACATACGGCAGCAGCGGCTCAGTATTGGGGTATCAGGTGCAGTAATAGGGACACATACGGCAGCAGCGGCTCAGTATTAGGGTATCAGGGGCAGTAAGAGGGACACATACGGCAGCAGCGGCTCAGTATTGGGGTATCAGGTGCAGTAATAGGGACAGATACGGCAGCAGCGGCTCAGTATTAGGGTATCAGGGGCAGTAAGAGGGACACATACGGCAGCAGCGGCTCAGTATTGGGGTATCAGGTGCAGTAATAGGGACAGATACGGCAGCAGCGGCTCAGCATTGGGGTATCAGCAGGATGAGAAGTTTGTGTAGGTTGGGAATAGATGGTGATGGGGCAGGAATATGAGAAGTTAAATGTGTTTTTATTGTATTCTCTGCAGACGGGTCCTGGCTGGAAGAAGTTGTCATGTTGGTCTGGGCCAGATGGAAAAGACGGGAAAAATGAACGATTCCATCAGAAAGAACGTCAGTGGTAAGACATTATCTGTAACTGTGCAGTGATCTCTTATATGTTTTGTAGGGCTGTTATCTACCACTGACCATATGGCGGTAATATCCATATTGGTCTTTAACTGGAGATTATCTTCAGTAACAGCGTGGTCATCTGCTGAGGTTCTCCTTCAGTATTAGGGCGCTTCACCGAATTGTAATGAAGGTTACCTGGTTAGGGGCCCACTCAGAAGCTTTGCCCCCCTGAACCAAAACCCTAGCTACGCCTCTGATATGAGCCACAAAGTCCTTCAACGTGAAACTGTTCTGGATGTAATATACAATTTGCTCTTGAAAATTAGAACATGCCTTCTATGATGCTTGCATTAAAGAACTGATTGGCAAGATATGTACGGACTCAGGATGACCGGGCTGCGGGTACCTGTGCTGCGCCGGGTCCGGAAATGTCAAGGCTGCGTCCCTGTTTCCCAGGGGAAGGAATAGGGGAACGGACAGACCCCATTACCTAGGAAGAGGGGGCGTGTTTAGAAAGGGAACCTGGCCGGAAGCTGAGGGAAATAACACGTAAAGCAGTCCCCAGCTGTCAGCGTGTGAGCAGCAAGGGCGGCAGTGCACTGCGCACCCGAAGCACCAGCGCTGCGATGAACTGCAGCAGACAGACTTGGTGACCTTGAGGCAGGGGGCCAGTTTAAAAGAAAGCGGGGATGACAGCAGAGATTTTTGGTGTGGACAAACATCGCATAGGAGGCTGAGCAGCGTGCTCCGTCCTTAGAGCACTGGTGCCACAAAGGACTGTTCCCATTGGCTCCTGCCACTAAAAGTGGTACTGCCAGAGAGCAAGGCGCCGTGTGTTCAGTGACCGCCAGAGAGCGAGGCGCTGTGCGTTCCATGACTGTGAGTACAGCGCACGTGTGCAGTAGAGAGAGCCAGTTCATTCCACGTGTTCAGCTTTGCTAACCAATAATTATAAGGCACAGAGGAATGACAGAGGATGTTAGTATAGTCAGCAAGGTAGTCCCTCAGCATCTTCCCAAACTTTGCACTCCTTGTGAGAGTCCCCTGCGCCCGAAGGTCTGAGAAAACTCTCCCAGAACTTTGCCAGTGTTCCACTGCCTCTGCGGGATTGGAGTTGTGTCTCTCTCACCTGCACTCCTTGCTTTGCCAGTGAACTGTGTCTGTGGTCTCTGCTGCCAGTTTTCAGATGGCAATTTTTTAAATAATTCTGCAAAAAGAGCCCTCTGGTCCTCCAACATTTTAGCTCACCTATCTACCCTCTGGGATAAGAGATATAAAGTTCTCCTTGTAGCGTGGGTCTAGAAGTGTCACCAATCAGTATTGAATGTCCCCCAAAATTTTGAGCAAGGGTGACAGGAAAGGCATCGTAACAACCTCAGCCATGCGTGCAAGACGTAACAGTCAATACTTCTGTGTCCTCACCATGAGGACGAGTGACCATGCTCTCCTGCTCCTCCTTGTCCTCAGGCCTCCACAACTTTCGACTAACCTCAGTATTTTCATTGTAAATACACTCCTGTAGTTTTTATCTCCCCCACCTCATTGTAGATTGTAAATTGTCAGGAGCAGGATAGATTTTTTTTGTTTAATTCTTGTTATCATTGTTAGTGTAGATTGCAAGCTGTCACGAGCAGGGTAGTTTTATTTCTATTTAATTATTGCTATTACTTAGTGTAGATTGTAAGCTGTCACGAGCAGGGTCATTTTATTTTGGTTTAAATGTATTATTGTTATCATTGTTACTTAGGAATGTTGTGTTTGAAACTGTTAAACTGTAAATATGATGGCGCTATATAAATAAATATAAATATTAATATTAGAACACAGAGAAGCAGGATGGAGACATTAATAATGACGTCATTGCCGCTCACCATCTTGGTGGATTCCTCAAAGTTTTGGAGGATGGTACATATGTCTGACATCCATGTCCCCTACAGAGATGTTATGTGTGAAGTCAGAACTGAATACTGACGGCTTTGTTGATGATGGTAGTCACCAACTGCCCTCCTCTGCTCACAAATCCTTTCCAACATCTGCAGTGTAGAGTTCCAACGCGTGGGGACATCACACAACAGTCAGTGAGCCAGAAGCTGCAAATGCTGCTGAAGCATGGGAAGGGTGGATGAAGCTCTAGCTGACTTTCTAAAATTTGTAAGCAGGGCATCGTACTTTCCCTAGCAGATCCGGCAGCTCAGTGTCGCTTTTCATAAAACGTTGAACAATGAGGTTAAGCACATGGGCCAGGCATGACACGTGTGTGAGCTCACCTCGCCTCAGAGCAGCCATCAGGTTCCAGCCATTGTCACACACGACCATGCCTGGCTGTAGGTTCAGCGGTGTCAGCCACAGATCTGACTGCTTTTTCAGAGCTGTCCACAACTCTACAGCATTGTGCGGTTTGTCAACTAAGCATATTAACTACATTGCAATAAATTACACTCAAAATCTGGGTAAACTCCTAAGACACAGGAACTTGGAGGACTAACCAAACAGGCACTCCATAAACATAAGTTCACAAATACAGGCAATAATATGTTCATGTGATTAAATCATTGTGCAGATGATCACGTGCAAATGAGCAATAATAAATAGTAAGAACCTTATACAGGTAAAATATATATATATATGTGTGCAAGAAAGTAAAGGTATAGTTACCAAGAGGAGCACTGTTGGAAGCCCACCATCACCCGACGCGCGTTTCGCACTGAAATGCTTCGTCTGGGGGGTGGTTAGGCACTGGCCATAGATGGTATATATATAAGAGGGACCCAATAGGAGGATGCCGACCCTGGAATTGAAGATTACAAACTGCTGTGCGCACATGCGCAGAACCACATAGCCACCGCTGACATAAAGAACTACTAACACCCAAAACCGGAACACATACAACCATGAACAATAATAATACCACGTGTACCTGCACGAACCCAGGCACCGGAGAGAAGGCGGAACACGGAAGCACAATCACCACAACACCAGCGTCACATCCTGTGCGTCCCTGCCCGTAGTCAGGACAACGGTGATCAACCATGTGAGGCCAATGTAAACATACGGCCTGAGCACAACAATGTCCGCTGGCGTCACATCCGGTGCGTCCAAGTGCCTGCCTGTAGTCAAGACAACGGTAACCAACCATGTGGAGTAAGCGCAAACATACAGCATAAGCACGAAAAAAGAGAGAGACCGCCGACGTCACATCCGGAGCATCCAGATGCCGTAGTCATGGCAATCGCACTTTTTTATTGGCACAAAGCCAGTGTAAAAGACCGAAATAGACACAACAGTGTCAGAATAAAACGCAAGAGACGTAAGTATTAGATATAATCTAATAGCACAAAAAAATGACTATAAACAAAAATGTGAGAGTGAAGGAAAGTGCGCAGTGAACGTAAAATGAACCTGAAAAGAAATATATTAACATTACGAATACAACAAAAACAAAGATAAATAAAGCATGACACAAGACATGTAGATAAGCAGCTAACCATGTATACTAGTGCACCTATCATGCCTAATTTCAGAAGTACCAGCGATAATTAAAAACATACCTATATCAAAAATGTGAACAATATATAAATATATATAAGCAATGTGAGTGGAAATAATGCACCGTTACAAAAGGTGCTGGTAGTGAAATGAACATATTATTGCCTGTATTTGTGAACTTATGTTTATGGAGTGCCTGTTTGGTTAGTCCTCCAAGTTCCTGTGTCTTAGGAGTTTACCCAGATTTTGAGTGTAATTTATTGCAATGTAGTTAATAAAGAGTTTTTTATTGCCTTATGTGAAGTTGGTTTCTTGGTGTTGCATTATCTCACTTCATGGCTTTATTAAGTGGATATTATTAGGTGTTGTATTATTGTTATTACTTGTAGGTCAAGTATATATCCCGGTCCAATATGGATTTCAGAAGCAGAGATGCCTCTAGGACAGTTTTTGCCCAGAATGTTTTTAGTGAGGGTAATCCTCAAGCACAGGAACCAGTACAGAAGACTGCACTGAAAAAGACTTTTAGAAATTTATTAAATCGCCGAACGCGTATATGGTGGAACAAGATGTCCCTGGAAAACTATGTGTCTAAAAACTTGATCCCAAGGGGATTACGAGTACAAATTTTTCCTTCCTTTCCTGTCAATGATGTGGTTTTAAGGACTCGTTGGGAGGCAGCATGCCACACCTGTTCTGTGACTTTTATGACTATCCTTATTGACATCAATACCAAATCCATCAATGACCTTGGGTTGGAAATTGATGAGATTTATAACAAACTCCAGAAGGAGTGTACTCAGGATGAATTTGATAACTTTAAACAGGAGGTTGATGGCTTATGTGACGGATGGGAAAAGGAAATTTCTGCCAGTAAAAATAAAAAGTTTCAAAGAGATCTCCAGGATAAGAATGATAATAGGATTTATAAGTGGAGCCATGTGAATACTCAAGACAGAGGTGATCCCGTGTCAGAAATGGCTAGTACGTCAAGTCCCGGTACATCCGTTTCATCCTCCAGTATGGGTGAACAGAGCCATTTGCGGTTTAACCAGAGGAGGAAGGACGACCGCTTTCAGGGGTATAACACCAGAAGGAGGCTGAAGGCCAGCTCTGACAATGGGGACGAGCCACCACAAAGAAATGTAATGAAGGTAATTAACCTCTCCAATGTGAAACTAACAGAGCATCATTTAGCAGTTTTGAATAAGGGTCTCACTTTTTCTCCATCATCTGCTCCGGATCATTTCTCTATCTTGAAGGACTTACAACTTTTTGCACGTAAGTTGTTTTTTAGGAAATTGTATTACCAACAACCAACTGTCGACTCTTCTTTTATAGAAACAGAGGCGGAAGTACTCCAGATTCTAGAGGAGCTAGCTGAGGAATCTGATACGTCCAAACAATACCCTAAGTATCTTCTCCCTAAGTCCAAAAAATTCCCACAGATTAGTTCAGTGCCTGTCATTGATTTTTTCGTTCAGCTGGTTATGAAAGAAATCGCAGCCATCCCGGAATCCATCAAGAGGGATAACCTCAGTTATGTTGAAAGACAGGCCCTAAAGGAATTGAAAGATCTTAAGGAGGTAATTATTAAGCCATCGGACAAGGGAGGTAATGTTGTGGTATGGTCCATAAAAGCCTATGAGAAGGAAATGATGAGACAGTTGAGGAACCCTTTATGCTATAAAAAATTAACTTTTAACCCTCTATCTAAATTTAGGAGTGAGCTTTTTGATTTACTTGAGGAAGCTGTCTCAAGTGGTGTGTTAACATCAAAGCAGAGGAATGGTTTGTGGAATGAGGACCCTACAATAGCAAGCATTTATTTATTACCAAAAGTACACAAGGACCCAGTCACACCGCCAGGTAGGCCAATTGTGTCTGGAGTGAATAGTTTGTGTGATCCAATTTCAAAATTGATTGATTTTTATTTAAAACCACTGGTAGAGGAATTACCGTCGTTTCTCAAGGACACCACTGATGTCCTGAGAAAGTTGGACGGCTTACAACTGGAGGATAACATGGCTCTGGTCACTTGTGACGTAGAGTCGTTGTATACCTCCATTCGACACCAGGATGGTTTGGAAGCTACGTCCTTTTTTCTTAACAACAGTGGTTTGGATCATGATCTTTGTGTCTTTTTGATTAATGCTTTGGATTTTGTTCTTACACACAATTTTTTCTTATTTCGGGATTCTTTTTTTCTTCAATTACAGGGCACTGCAATGGGGGCGTCTTGTGCGCCCTCTTATGCTAATTTGTTTTTGGGTTTATGGGAGCGGGATGTTTTTTTGACCAATCCACATCCACTGAGTCAGGGAGTAATTTCCTGGTGGAGATATATTGACGATGTCATTATGGTGTGGCAGGGGACACAGGAGGATCTTAAATTGTTCATAGGTGAATTAAATTCCAATGATAAAAACATAAAATTGACCTACAAGTATGAGAGGAAGAATATTGACTTTCTGGATGTGTCAATAATCATTGGTAATGATGGAACAATCCATACGGATTTGTTTCGTAAAGAAACGTCAGTTAATTCCCTGTTACACTCCTCCTCACAGCATCCACGTCACCTGATTAAGAACATCCCGACGGGACAGTTCTTACGTGCCAGAAGAATATGCTCCAATGATGAGCTCTTTGAAAATCAAGCTCAAGATTTATACAAACGATTCAGTGACCGTGGATATGGAAGGAAGACTATTTGTCGCTCCTATCAAAGAGCTTATCATAGCCAAAGGAATGCTCTTCTGCAAAAACAGAAAAAGGATAAGGACACCGACCAGGTACGTTGCATCCTGGATTTCAACTCTAGGAGTGATGAGGTTAGGAGGGCCATTACCAAACATTGGTCCATACTTCAAATGGACAAAACCATCGCCAAAATTATTGGTCCTAATCCTTCTATCACGTATAGACGGTCACACAACTTGCGTGATCAATTGGTGCATAGTCACCATAAAGGATCCAGTCCCAATTTTATTTTTGGTTCTAAGGGACCTAAATGGGGATGCACTAGTTGTGGTAAATGTGTGGCATGCTGTAATGTTTCAACATCGGTTGACTTTACCAATTCCTTGAGAGATAAAAGTTATAAGATCACACATACAATCACTTGCACTACTAAGGCTGTGATTTACCATGCCACTTGCCCGTGTGGTCTTATCTACATTGGGATGACCACACGGGAACTCCGTAGAAGGGTACGGGAGCATGTGCTCGATATTGAGGGGGCCATCACTGAAACGGATACCAGTAAACTCAAACCAATCCCAAGGCATTTTAGGGCTTTTCATGGGTGTGACCCTAAGGGATTATTGGTCAAGGGCATCGATCGAGTTTTTATTGGTACCAGAGGTGGTAACTGGAAGAGGCTGTTGGCCCAGAAGGAAGCTAGGTGGATTTTCAAATTGGACACCATAACACCAATGGGCCTTAATGATCATAACAGCTTTACCCCATTTTTACCAGTCTAGTTTGACTTTAGTTTTTGTATTTCACCCTCCTTAGTTATTATCTTTGCGGACTCTTCCGCACGCTATCATTGTTCCACTATTGTAACGGCTTAATTATGTGGTGCAGTCTTTGCTTGTTTTTAGGTTTTTAGCTGGTTTTATTATTATTATTTTTATTAATAAATATATGTTTATTTTATCGTTTCATTTTTAGGGAGGATGCCTTCTTATTGGAATATCGTCACAGCAACATAATATGTTACACCTTTACCACAGTTTTTTGATTCAACTCTCTTAGCCGGATTGATGTTTGTTTTGTTCGTGTGATTTGGGATTGTGCTTATGTTCATGTGCTCTTGTTCACTGTTTATATATTTTTATATATTTTATATATATATTTTTTATGAATTAAAAAATATGTCTCCTTCACTACATGTTGGTTATATGCATATGGTTACTATGTAACCCTTTCACTACCAGCACCTTTTGTAACGGTGCATTATTTCCACTCACATTGCTTATATATATTTATATATTGTTCACATTTTTGATATAGGTATGTTTTTAATTATCGCTGGTACTTCTGAAATTAGGCATGATAGGTGCACTAGTATACATGGTTAGCTGCTTATCTACATGTCTTGTGTCATGCTTTATTTATCTTTGTTTTTGTTGTATTCGTAATGTTAATATATTTCTTTTCAGGTTCATTTTACGTTCACTGCGCACTTTCCTTCACTCTCACATTTTTGTTTATAGTCATTTTTTTGTGCTATTAGATTATATCTAATACTTACGTCTCTTGCGTTTTATTCTGACACTGTTGTGTCTATTTCGGTCTTTTACACTGGCTTTGTGCCAATAAAAAAGTGCGATTGCCATGACTACGGCATCTGGATGCTCCGGATGTGACGTCGGCGGTCTCTCTCTTTTTTCGTGCTTATGCTGTATGTTTGCGCTTACTCCACATGGTTGGTTACCGTTGTCTTGACTACAGGCAGGCACTTGGACGCACCGGATGTGACGCCAGCGGACATTGTTGTGCTCAGGCCGTATGTTTACATTGGCCTCACATGGTTGATCACCGTTGTCCTGACTACGGGCAGGGACGCACAGGATGTGACGCTGGTGTTGTGGTGATTGTGCTTCCGTGTTCCGCCTTCTCTCCGGTGCCTGGGTTCGTGCAGGTACACGTGGTATTATTATTGTTCATGGTTGTATGTGTTCCGGTTTTGGGTGTTAGTAGTTCTTTATGTCAGCGGTGGCTATGTGGTTCTGCGCATGTGCGCACAGCAGTTTGTAATCTTCAATTCCAGGGTCGGCATCCTCCTATTGGGTCCCTCTTATATATATACCATCTATGGCCAGTGCCTAACCACCCCCCAGACGAAGCATTTCAGTGCGAAACGCGCGTCGGGTGATGGTGGGCTTCCAACAGTGCTCCTCTTGGTAACTATACCTTTACTTTCTTGCACACATATATATATATATTTTACCTGTATAAGGTTCTTACTATTTATTATTGCTCATTTGCACGTGATCATCTGCACAATGATTTAATCACATGAACATATTATTACCTGTATTTGTGAACTTATGTTTATGGAGTGCCTGTTTGGTTAGTCCTCCAAGTTCCTGTGTCTTAGGAGTTTACCCAGATTTTGAGTGTAATTTATTGCAATGTAGTTAATAAAGAGTTTTTTATTGCCTTATGTGAAGTTGGTTTCTTGGTGTTGCATTATCTCACTTCATGGCTTTATTAAGTGGATATTATTAGGTGTTGTATTATTGTTATTACTTGTAGGTCAAGTATATATCCCGGTCCAATATGGATTTCAGAAGCAGAGATGCCTCTAGGACAGTTTTTGCCCAGAATGTTTTTAGTGAGGGTAATCCTCAAGCACAGGAACCAGTACAGAAGACTGCACTGAAAAAGACTTTTAGAAATTTATTAAATCGCCGAACGCGTATATGGTGGAACAAGATGTCCCTGGAAAACTATGTGTCTAAAAACTTGATCCCAAGGGGATTACGAGTACAAATTTTTCCTTCCTTTCCTGTCAATGATGTGGTTTTAAGGACTCGTTGGGAGGCAGCATGCCACACCTGTTCTGTGACTTTTATGACTATCCTTATTGACATCAATACCAAATCCATCAATGACCTTGGGTTGGAAATTGATGAGATTTATAACAAACTCCAGAAGGAGTGTACTCAGGATGAATTTGATAACTTTAAACAGGAGGTTGATGGCTTATGTGACGGATGGGAAAAGGAAATTTCTGCCAGTAAAAATAAAAAGTTTCAAAGAGATCTCCAGGATAAGAATGATAATAGGATTTATAAGTGGAGCCATGTGAATACTCAAGACAGAGGTGATCCCGTGTCAGAAATGGCTAGTACGTCAAGTCCCGGTACATCCGTTTCATCCTCCAGTATGGGTGAACAGAGCCATTTGCGGTTTAACCAGAGGAGGAAGGACGACCGCTTTCAGGGGTATAACACCAGAAGGAGGCTGAAGGCCAGCTCTGACAATGGGGACGAGCCACCACAAAGAAATGTAATGAAGGTAATTAACCTCTCCAATGTGAAACTAACAGAGCATCATTTAGCAGTTTTGAATAAGGGTCTCACTTTTTCTCCATCATCTGCTCCGGATCATTTCTCTATCTTGAAGGACTTACAACTTTTTGCACGTAAGTTGTTTTTTAGGAAATTGTATTACCAACAACCAACTGTCGACTCTTCTTTTATAGAAACAGAGGCGGAAGTACTCCAGATTCTAGAGGAGCTAGCTGAGGAATCTGATACGTCCAAACAATACCCTAAGTATCTTCTCCCTAAGTCCAAAAAATTCCCACAGATTAGTTCAGTGCCTGTCATTGATTTTTTCGTTCAGCTGGTTATGAAAGAAATCGCAGCCATCCCGGAATCCATCAAGAGGGATAACCTCAGTTATGTTGAAAGACAGGCCCTAAAGGAATTGAAAGATCTTAAGGAGGTAATTATTAAGCCATCGGACAAGGGAGGTAATGTTGTGGTATGGTCCATAAAAGCCTATGAGAAGGAAATGATGAGACAGTTGAGGAACCCTTTATGCTATAAAAAATTAACTTTTAACCCTCTATCTAAATTTAGGAGTGAGCTTTTTGATTTACTTGAGGAAGCTGTCTCAAGTGGTGTGTTAACATCAAAGCAGAGGAATGGTTTGTGGAATAAGGACCCTACAATAGCAAGCATTTATTTATTACCAAAAGTACACAAGGACCCAGTCACACCGCCAGGTAGGCCAATTGTGTCTGGAGTGAATAGTTTGTGTGATCCAATTTCAAAATTGATTGATTTTTTATTTAAAACCACTGGTAGAGGAATTACCGTCGTTTCTCAAGGACACCACTGATGTCCTGAGAAAGTTGGACGGCTTACAACTGGAGGATAACATGGCTCTGGTCACTTGTGACGTAGAGTCGTTGTATACCTCCATTCGACACCAGGATGGTTTGGAAGCTACGTCCTTTTTTCTTAACAACAGTGGTTTGGATCATGATCTTTGTGTCTTTTTGATTAATGCTTTGGATTTTGTTCTTACACACAATTTTTTCTTATTTCGGGATTCTTTTTTTCTTCAATTACAGGGCACTGCAATGGGGGCGTCTTGTGCGCCCTCTTATGCTAATTTGTTTTTGGGTTTATGGGAGCGGGATGTTTTTTTGACCAATCCACATCCACTGAGTCAGGGAGTAATTTCCTGGTGGAGATATATTGACGATGTCATTATGGTGTGGCAGGGGACACAGGAGGATCTTAAATTGTTCATAGGTGAATTAAATTCCAATGATAAAAACATAAAATTGACCTACAAGTATGAGAGGAAGAATATTGACTTTCTGGATGTGTCAATAATCATTGGTAATGATGGAACAATCCATACGGATTTGTTTCGTAAAGAAACGTCAGTTAATTCCCTGTTACACTCCTCCTCACAGCATCCACGTCACCTGATTAAGAACATCCCGACGGGACAGTTCTTACGTGCCAGAAGAATATGCTCCAATGATGAGCTCTTTGAAAATCAAGCTCAAGATTTATACAAACGATTCAGTGACCGTGGATATGGAAGGAAGACTATTTGTCGCTCCTATCAAAGAGCTTATCATAGCCAAAGGAATGCTCTTCTGCAAAAACAGAAAAAGGATAAGGACACCGACCAGGTACGTTGCATCCTGGATTTCAACTCTAGGAGTGATGAGGTTAGGAGGGCCATTACCAAACATTGGTCCATACTTCAAATGGACAAAACCATCGCCAAAATTATTGGTCCTAATCCTTCTATCACGTATAGACGGTCACACAACTTGCGTGATCAATTGGTGCATAGTCACCATAAAGGATCCAGTCCCAATTTTATTTTTGGTTCTAAGGGACCTAAATGGGGATGCACTAGTTGTGGTAAATGTGTGGCATGCTGTAATGTTTCAACATCGGTTGACTTTACCAATTCCTTGAGAGATAAAAGTTATAAGATCACACATACAATCACTTGCACTACTAAGGCTGTGATTTACCATGCCACTTGCCCGTGTGGTCTTATCTACATTGGGATGACCACACGGGAACTCCGTAGAAGGGTACGGGAGCATGTGCTCGATATTGAGGGGGCCATCACTGAAACGGATACCAGTAAACTCAAACCAATCCCAAGGCATTTTAGGGCTTTTCATGGGTGTGACCCTAAGGGATTATTGGTCAAGGGCATCGATCGAGTTTTTATTGGTACCAGAGGTGGTAACTGGAAGAGGCTGTTGGCCCAGAAGGAAGCTAGGTGGATTTTCAAATTGGACACCATAACACCAATGGGCCTTAATGATCATAACAGCTTTACCCCATTTTTACCAGTCTAGTTTGACTTTAGTTTTTGTATTTCACCCTCCTTAGTTATTATCTTTGCGGACTCTTCCGCACGCTATCATTGTTCCACTATTGTAACGGCTTAATTATGTGGTGCAGTCTTTGCTTGTTTTTAGGTTTTTAGCTGGTTTTATTATTATTATTTTTATTAATAAATATATGTTTATTTTATCATTTCATTTTTAGGGAGGATGCCTTCTTATTGGAATATCGTCACAGCAACATAATATGTTACACCTTTACCACAGTTTTTTGATTCAACTCTCTTAGCCGGATTGATGTTTGTTTTGTTCGTGTGATTTGGGATTGTGCTTATGTTCATGTGCTCTTGTTCACTGTTTATATATTTTTATATATTTTATATATATATTTTTTATGAATTAAAAAATATGTCTCCTTCACTACATGTTGGTTATATGCATATGGTTACTATGTAACCCTTTCACTACCAGCACCTTTTGTAACGGTGCATTATTTCCACTCACATTGCTTATATATATTTATATATTGTTCACATTTTTGATATAGGTATGTTTTTAATTATCGCTGGTACTTCTGAAATTAGGCATGATAGGTGCACTAGTATACATGGTTAGCTGCTTATCTACATGTCTTGTGTCATGCTTTATTTATCTTTGTTTTTGTTGTATTCGTAATGTTAATATATTTCTTTTCAGGTTCATTTTACGTTCACTGCGCACTTTCCTTCACTCTCACATTTTTGTTTATAGTCATTTTTTTGTGCTATTAGATTATATCTAATACTTACGTCTCTTGCGTTTTATTCTGACACTGTTGTGTCTATTTCGGTCTTTTACACTGGCTTTGTGCCAATAAAAAAGTGCGATTGCCATGACTACGGCATCTGGATGCTCCGGATGTGACGTCGGCGGTCTCTCTCTTTTTTCGTGCTTATGCTGTATGTTTGCGCTTACTCCACATGGTTGGTTACCGTTGTCTTGACTACAGGCAGGCACTTGGACGCACCGGATGTGACGCCAGCGGACATTGTTGTGCTCAGGCCGTATGTTTACATTGGCCTCACATGGTTGATCACCGTTGTCCTGACTACGGGCAGGGACGCACAGGATGTGACGCTGGTGTTGTGGTGATTGTGCTTCCGTGTTCCGCCTTCTCTCCGGTGCCTGGGTTCGTGCAGGTACACGTGGTATTATTATTGTTCATGGTTGTATGTGTTCCGGTTTTGGGTGTTAGTAGTTCTTTATGTCAGCGGTGGCTATGTGGTTCTGCGCATGTGCGCACAGCAGTTTGTAATCTTCAATTCCAGGGTCGGCATCCTCCTATTGGGTCCCTCTTATATATATACCATCTATGGCCAGTGCCTAACCACCCCCCAGACGAAGCATTTCAGTGCGAAACGCGCGTCGGGTGATGGTGGGCTTCCAACAGTGCTCCTCTTGGTAACTATACCTTTACTTTCTTGCACACATATATATATATATTTTACCTGTATAAGGTTCTTACTATTTATTATTGCTCATTTGCACGTGATCATCTGCACAATGATTTAATCACATGAACATATTATTGCCTGTATTTGTGAACTTATGTTTATGGAGTGCCTGTTTGGTTAGTCCTCCAAGTTCCTGTGTCTTAGGAGTTTACCCAGATTTTGAGTGTAATTTATTGCAATGTAGTTAATAAAGAGTTTTTTATTGCCTTATGTGAAGTTGGTTTCTTGGTGTTGCATTATCTCACTTCATGGCTTTATTAAGTGGATATTATTAGGTGTTGAACTAAGCATATTAGCTTCAGCACAGCCTGTTGCCGCTTCAATGAGGCAGTGCTTCCAGCTTGTGACTGATGTGCTACTTTCGGAGATGGAGGCTGAAGAGGAGGAGAAGGTGCTGGAGCTGTAGACTGTGGGGGCAACCAAGATTGACATAGGGCCCAAAATACTCGGGGTCGGGAGGACGTGCACCATCCCAAGGTCGAACTGGGTACCTGTTATGATCCGGTGACCTTGGAGCCGCATGAGAGACTTTCTCAGGAGTAGGTGGTACCTGTACTGACCGCAAACCCTAAACTAACACTGCAACTAGAAGTAGCCGTGGGTGCACCTAACACGTCCTAGACACCTCGACACAGCCGGAGGACTAAATACCCCTATAGATGGAAATGGGAATTCTATCTTGCCTCAGAGCAGAACCCCAAAGGATAGGCAGCCCCCCACAAATATTGACTGTGAGTATAAGAGGAAAGACACACGCAGGCAGAAAAACAGGATTTAGCAAAAGAGGCACTTCTAGCTAAATAGAAAAGGAAAGGACAGAATTCTAAGCGGTCAGTATAAAAAATCCTAAAAATATCCACAGCAGATAATACAAATATTCTACATCTAACTAAAGACATAGAAAGTATATCTGCATCTCCTGAGAATCCAGCATGACTGAAAAATCCAAACAAAGTCTAAGCTGGACAAAAACACAATGAATTGCACTGAATTGCAAAGCACACTGCAAGTGTGCACAGAGACAAAAAAACAGACACTTATCTTAGCTGAATTTGGCAGCAGGGCATGAGGAACCAGAGAGAGATGCAATCTCTCCAAGTACAATGGACAACTGGCACGGACTCATGGTTCCTGCACACCTAAATATCTAATAGAGCTGCAATCAGCAGAAACACCTGCCCTGGATTACAACCCCAAGACAACTGCACTACTACCAACAACCACCGGAGGGAGCCCAAGAGCAGAATTCACAACAGGTACTGGCTTCCACTATGTTAACCCAATGTGCCATCAGCAAGATGTAACGTCCCTGCCCACAGGCACTTGTCCACAAGTCTGTGGTTAGGTGGACTTTCCCAGTAACAGCATTATGGAGGGCATGGGTAATGTGGGACATGTGCCTGTGTAACGCCAGGACGGCACACTGGGACAAATAGTCCAGCAAGTTCGGGACCTCGGGGTGATCATCGACTCTGCCCTCTCTTTCAAGCTACATATCCAAGCCCTTGCCTCCTCCTGCCCAATACAACTCTAAAACATTTCCCGAATCCATACATTCCAAGAAACTGCAAAAACATTTGTGCACGCCCTCATCATCTCCCGCCTCAACTATTGCAACCTTCTACTCTCTGGCATCCCCTCTAGCACTCTTGCACAACTGCAATCTATCCTAAACTCAACTGCCCAAGTAATCCAACTGTCCCTCCGTAATTCCCCAGCCTCTCCTCTCTGCCAGTCCCTTCACTGCCTTCCTATTGCCCAAAGGCTACAGTTCAAAACCCTACCTATGACATACAAAGCCTTCCACAACCTGTCTCCTCCATACATCTCTGACATGGTCTCCCAATGTCCAACTGGGTCATGGCTTCCTCTACGCTATTTATGATCTATTAGTATACCCAAGTCTTTTTTCACATGTGCTGTTGCTTAGCCCTATGCCTCCCATTCTGTAAATGTTTTTTTTTCATTTTTATTGCCCAGATGTAGTACTTTGCATTTTTCCTTGTTAAAAACCATTCTGTTAATTGTAGCCCACTGCTCCAGTTTATTTATCTTTCTGAATCCTCTCTCTCTTCTCTAGTATTCGCTACCCTCCTAGCTTTGTGTCATCAGCAAATTTAATTAGTGTACCCTCAATTTCTTCATCTAAATCATTGATAAAGATGTTGAACAATACAGGGCCCAAGAAAGAGCCCTATGGTACCCCACTTGAGACATTCTTCCAACTGGATGTGCAGCCATTTACGACCACTCTTTGGGTCCGATCACTAAGCCAGTTATGAATCCAACCAACAGTTGCCTTGTCCATTCCATACTTAGTCATTTTTCCCAATAAGGATGGTGTGAGATACTTTGTCAAATGCTTTGCTGAAGTCAAGATATACTATATCTACAGCATTTCCCTGATCCACCCAGTCAGTGATTCTGTCATAGAAGGAAATTAAGTTAGTCTAACATGACTTATTAGTTACAAACACATGCTGACTCTGGTTAATCACTTCATTCTTATCCAGGTACTTACATATATGTTGTTTAATAATTTGTTCAAAGATCTTTCCTAGTATGGAAGTCAGACTCATCGGCCTATAGTTCCCTGGGTCCATCTTCTTCCCCTTTTTGAAGATAGGAACAACATTTGCTCTTCTCCAGTCTTCAGGGACTTCTCCTGTTCTCCAATAATTTTTAAAGATTATGGAGAGTGGTTCAAAAATTTCTTTTGCTATCTCCTTCAGTACTCTGGGGTGTAATTCATCTGGACCTGGAGACTTGAATTCATTTATGTTAGCTGTTTCCTCACTATCTTTCTGTTTATAGATATCCCAGATTCTTCTAGTCCTTTAATAGGACAGTGACGATCAGTTAATGTTACATTTCCTTTCTGAGAGAAAACAGATGCAAAATAGGAATTTAAAAGTTCGGCCTTCTCAACATCCTTTCTTACCATTTCATCATTTTCATCCTGTAAAAATCCTGTAGCATCTTTGACTTTTCTTTTACTTTTGACATATCCCAAAATCCATTTTTACTGCTTTTGACGTCTCTTGCAAGCCTTAATTCATTGTCAGCTTTAGTAATCTGATTCGTGCCCTGCAGGTTCTGCAGACAGCATTATATTCTCTTTAGATATGCCTCCCTCTTTCCATTTGATAAACATTTATTTCTTCCTTTTTAGCAAGTTCTGTGTTCATCCATCCTGGTTTCCTTAAATGTTTTGTATTCTTCCCTCTTTTTGGAATTGTTAACGATTGTGCTTTGAGAATCTCATTTTTCAAGATTTCCCAACCTTCCTGGACATTTTTGTCCTTAAGGATATCCAGACATTGGATCCCTCTGATTCTCTTTCTGAGTCCCTTTAAAATCTGCCTTTCTGAATCTAACCTTGAAGTCTGAATCTTCACAGGTCTTCCTCCTCTAGTTATCCAAAATTCTAAAATAGCATGGTCGCTACCTCCTAGGGTCCCAGCAACTCTTAAGGAACCTTCACATGAAGCGACGCTGCAGCGATAGCGACAACGATGCCGATCGCTGCAGCGTCGCTGTTTGGTCGCTGGAGAGCTGTCACACAGACCGCTCTCCAGCGACCAACGATGCCGAGGTCCCTGGGTAACCAGGGTAAACATCGGGTTGCTAAGCGCAGGGCCGCGCTTAGTAACCCGATGTTTACCCTGGTTACCAGCGTAAAAGTAAAAATAACAAACAGTACATGCTCACCTGCGCGTCCCCCGGCGTCCGCTTCCTGTACTGTGTGAGCGCCGGCCCTAACAGCAGAACGGTGACGTCACCGCTGTGCTTTTACTTTCACTTTAGGGCCGGCGCTCAGTCAGAGCAGGAAGCGGACGGCAGGGGACGCGCAGGTGAGTATGTACAGTTTGGTTTTTTTACTTTTACGCTGGTAACCAGGGTAAACATCGGGTTACTAAGCGCGGCCCTGCGCTTAGTAACCCGATATTTACCCTGGTTACCAGCGTAAAACATCGCTGGTATCGTTGCTTTTGGTGTCAAACCTGACGATACACGCCGGTCTGATGACCAAATAAAGTTCTGAACTTTATTCAACGACCAGCGATATCACAGCAGGATCCAGATCGCTGCTGTGTGTCAAACACAACGATATCGCTATCCAGGACGCTGCAACGTCACGGATCGTTGTCGTTCTCGTTGTAAAGTCGTTTCGTGTGAAGGTACCTTTACCTCCTCAACTATTTCCTCCCTATTTATGAGGATTAGATCCAAGGTAGCAGATCCCTTTGTTTTCTCACCTACCTTTTAGAAGATAAAGTTGTCAGCAAGAGAGGATAAGAATTTGCTTGACCTGTTAGTTTTACCTGAGAGAAATTCCCAATAAATGTCTGGATAGTTGAAATCTCCCATGACCACTGTCATATTTTTTGGAGAACTTGGCCATTTGATGCATAAAGAGTTCATCCATATCTACAGATTGCACAGGCAGCCTGTAGTAAATGCCTGCAATGGTGTCCTTTCCGTTGTTCTCTCTTTGTATTCTTACCCACACAGTTTCCACAGAACTCCCAGTCTCTGAAGCTTCAATCTGTGCAGATATATGTGTAGCGCCCCCACTGCCGCAGGGCCAAGGGGTACCCGGTACCGGGCCTCTGAGTCTCTGCTCTGGGGTTGTCACGGTGGCTAGGCCCGGTCCGTGACCCTGCTGAGGGGCGTACAATAATAGATGTGGATGGTGGTGGAGGTGCGGTGCAGTAAATAACGAGGACACCAGGTTGCAGTCTCTTTACCTCTTTACTGAAGGCTTCTGAGTCCTCAATCCAGAATACGGTTAACAGGGCTGCGCAAGTCCGGCCGGTCCGATGGCACCTTCAGAGTTCCCTTCGCAGGTGGAAATCTGTGCCTACCTGCTAGCGCTCATGTGTTGTGGTCCTTCCCTGCTGTGCTTACGGAATAGTACCCCACAACTGTTGTGCCTGTTTCTCGTGTTCCCTCACAACTCGATTCTGATGTTCTTCTACGTCCCCCTGATCTTACGGTTAGGACGCACCCGTATGACGGGGAGGCTCGGAGGTTCTGGGCTCTATCGTCACCCCTCTCCTGTTGTTACCCCCCTGTGTCTTCCTGGGTCTGTGTGAGACAGCCCGCCTGAGACTGACTGTCCTGCCGTAGGTTCGAAGTTTGGCTTGGAGCTCTATACTTCCTCGGCGTTCCGGCCACCGGTTATGCGCCTCAATAGGATGTTGCCTCGTTCTTATAGCACGACTCCTACTGGTATTCTCCTAGTTGCGTTGATCTCGTTTCTCACTCAGCACAATAAATCTCGCTTCTTGTCCTTTCTTGGGGTACCGCCGCTATATCGTGCAGGCGCGGTCCCGTAACGTTCTCTCTGATTGCTAGGCCTCTGTCAGGATCCCACCCCTGACAGGGACCCCTCCGAATCTTCCCCTACAACACCCTCTGCCACAAGGTGTTGCCTGGTTCCAACCCAGTCAGCGTTCTCCCTAACTTCCTGCCTGACCCCCAGTTCTACCAGTATGTGAGGAGTGGCCTAATGAATAGTACCCTTAGCTCCCCCTGGAGGCCCGACTGTGAAATGTATTGGTGTATGTGATACCTGGTCAGATGAACTCCTTCAGTGCCATCAGACGTACCATAGCCCCCCTAAGCGGCGAAGCAACAGTACTGCAACGACCAGGACTCTGGGGCGCTGCATATGCTTTTCTAACATATAATGAGACACCTCCTCCTCGTTTATCAAGTCTGTTTCTTTCAAATAAGTTGTATCCTTCTAGTCTTGTATTCCAATCATGTGTATTGTCCCACCAAGTTTCAGTGATTCCAATGACATCATATTTCTTCTCGTGTGTTAGTAGTTCCAATTCTCCTTGTTTGTTACCCATGCTTTGTGCATTTGTATATAAACATTTTAGTTTGTGATTGGTTTCTCTTCCTCCAATATTTGTACTATTTAGATTTTTTTTGTCTTTGTTCTTCCCTTCTACTTCTAACAGCAGAGTTCTCAATAGTATTTGTCATGTGTATGGCTTTTTCTGGCCTTTTGCTTCACTTCCCACATTGTTCTAGTTTTAAAGCTCTCCTGATGAGTGTAGCAAGGCGACTTCCAAATACACTTTCCCAGTAACAGCATTGTTGAGGGCCAGGGTTCTGTTGTAGGACACATGCTTGCTTGTGTAATGCCATGTCGGCAGACCGGGAGAAATTGTGGCGGCTGGGGACCGAGTACCTTGGGACAGTCGCTGCCATCAGGTTGCAGAAAGCTTCCGTCTCCCACCAGCCTGAAATGCAAGATTTCGAGCGCAAGCAGACGAGAAATGTGAATTTAGTACTGTGGCCTGTGTGGCGTTGGCTGCGTAATTCCGCTTGCGTTCCAAGGACTGGAGTATGGCAAACTGAACACTGCGCTGGGACAAGGACGTGGATGTGCTTCTTGATGGTGCTACTTGAGTTTGTGTGCAACTACAGATGCAGGGCAGGAGGTATCTTTGCATGCACCATTGACAGGGGATTGGCTTGTACGCACAACAGCAGAAGATGCAGTGGTATCACCCCCAGACACTGTTCATGGAGCCTAGTGATTGGCCAACAAAATCGGGTGCTTTCCTGCCATGTGCCTGATCATGCTGGTAGTGGTTAGGCTGGTAGTTTTGCTACCCCTGCTGATGTGGACATGGCCTTTTTGGGGTTATCGGCAGAGTCTTTAAAAAACAATCAGACTGTTACGGGGACAGTCAGTGTCTTCATCTCCCACACCACCTCCTCACCTCGTCCCCTGTCTTTCAGTGTTCCCCAAGGCTAAGTTCTAGGACCCCTACGATTCTCCATCTACACCTTCGGCCTGGGACAGCTCATGTAATGGCACGGTTTGCAATATCATCAGTACGTCGATAACACGCAGATCTACCTATCTGTACCTGACATCACCTCCTTACTGACCCAAATCACACATCTTCCCGCTATTTCATCCTTCTTTTCTACTCGCTTTCAAAAACTGGACATGGACAAAATGGAATACATCATCTTTCAACCATCTCACGCTGAGTAGACATGAGAGCTGTGTATGCATCATTCGGTGCCACTTTAGTAAGAGGGAAAGTTTGCCCAAGAGAAAATTAATTTCCAGACATTCAAGGCCTTTTTTGAACATTGTTTACAGCTGTGATCTTCATCTTCTTGGTGGGGATGTGGTAAAGTTCCAAATCATCACCAATACCATCATCGTCCATATCTTGTAAAGAGCAAATCTGGTGTTTCCAAGATTTGTGGTTATCTACGTTTAGTGACATTCCTTTAACAGTGTTTGTTATACTTGAACAAATAATTTTCGGCTGTGACATTTGGATATTATAGGTAATATGTATGGGTGAAGATGAAGAACCTTGTGTCACGGGTGTGTTGATAGTTACGGATGGTGCACTCCTCCTTACACTTAGTTTTTCACGAGCACCCATCACTTTGTTTGGTTTTCCTCCAACACATTGATCTGCTTTCTGTAATTCAGCATCTCACAAACATGTTGCACTTTGCCCTTTATACAGACACGTGTGTCTTTGGCAACATATTTTTTATGGGCATTTTTTTATGCCGAGCTTCACATGCACATCTGTTACACCGATATTCTGACGGGTATGAAACACATTCTGGTAATTGGTGGTGGCTAAACGACTAATCATTGTAGGCTGTATCCTGGATGTCATACCTCCCATAGCCTCTGCTGTTATTGATCCTGTACATTACCATTCCTGCCGTCACCATGCCCCTTTTCTTGATCACTTCATCCAACGATTCGTCCGCAATATTTTTTAAAAAACCTGCACCTTCCCAGCAGCACCTGTGTAGGTAACAACGCTACTTTTTTACAAGGTGTTTATAATGCCCCTAAAAAAAAGTGTACACACTGTTAATATGTACCCCCCAGGGGGAAATATTTGTCAGCCCGTACACTTAGTGTATGGGCATTCCAAGTATAGGTGAACCGCTCCTTTGTAATGTTAAATTTTTTTTAATGAAACACTCTTCCTTCTTCCAAGGGGGGTTGTGGTGCATGCAAATTAGGGCCAGGTCTTGCATTCACTCCATGGACAAACTTTATGGTAATAAAAAAAAAGAACAATGGAAACTTTTGTTTCATGTGGCCATCCAGTACGTGGTTTCAAAGGGTTATTGGAGTGCAGGCCAGGCCTTGCATTCAGTGCATAAGCAAACGGTATGGGAGACACACTTTGTTCTAATGGGAACAATTTTGTCATGAGGCCCTCAAGTATGTCTGCTGAAATGGTTTTTGGACTGCATGTAACATTGGTGAAGGGCAGGCTTTGCATTCAATGCATAAGAAAACAGTATGGAAGACACCCTTTATTCTAATGGGAACAATTTTGTCATGAGGCTGTGAAGTACGTCTGCTGAAAGGCTTATTGGGGTGCATGTAACATTGATGCAGGGCAGGCCTTGCATTCAGTGCATAAGAAAACAGTATGAGAGACACACTTTCTTCTAATAGGAACAATTTTGTCATGAGGCGGTAAAGTACATCTGCTGAAAGGGTTATTGGGGTGCATGTAACTTTGGTGCAGGCCAGGCCTTGCATTCAATGCAACATTTTTTCAGGAGGCCATCCTGTACATCTCGTGAAAGGGGTATTGGGGTGCATCCTAATTTTTGGCAGCCCAGCCACTCACTGCATAGGCAATAGCAGTATAGGATACCCACTGTTTAATGGCCCTTTAAGAAGATTAATGCCGCCTGATGCCCATCTAAAAATAGGCTCTGTGACTTTAAGAGTCCCTCCTTCATAAATGAAACAAGATGTCTGCTTATGTGTCACACACCACATGGCCAGCTAGGGTTGTTAAATGTTACAATGACATTACACAGTGAATGCATTTGTATCGGTTGAAAGCAATGTTAAAGTTGAAAAACCCATCAAAAACGCTGCGTGTGAACATAGCCCAAGTGGTGGAGGAACATTTTTGTTTGGAGTTAATTATTTTGCCTTATATACAAGTCATTACCATGGAAAGGATGTTCCTTAACATATTTCT
This sequence comes from Ranitomeya variabilis, assembly GCF_051348905.1. Taxonomy (NCBI): domain Eukaryota; kingdom Metazoa; phylum Chordata; class Amphibia; order Anura; family Dendrobatidae; genus Ranitomeya; species Ranitomeya variabilis. Next base: position 844,104,485 of record NC_135233.1, on the reverse strand, counting down.
CAGCAAAATCCATTTGGGTTTTGGTTTTGTATGTTTTTTTGGTGCACCTGTAAAAATGGCGTGAAACTGTGACATTGTATACAGCTGTGACCTAGGAGTCAGAAATGCTTCCAGGGACTTTTGCCATGATGTTCCCGTGTCATTTCTGCAGTGTTTCTATCATTTTCAGATGTTTATACACCTTAAAAGGACCCCCGGGGGGATTGCGGTAAAAATGCTCGGGTCTCCCATAAACTTACATTGGGCTCGTTGTTCTGTCCGAGTACCCGAGTATTACAAATTATTTAACCCGAGCAATGAGCACCCGAGCATTTCACTAATTATGAACTGTAGTATTTAATGGTACAATTTTTGGGTTCTTGAGACCTTGATAGCTTTTCATTCAATTTTTTATCTGGTTTTGTTCACATTTTTGTTTGGAGTTAATTATTTTGCCTTATATACAAGTCATTACCATGGAAAGGATGTTCCTTAACATATTTCTCAGCAAAATCCATTTGGGTTTTGGTTTTGTATGTTTTTTTGGTGCACCTGTAAAAATGGCGTGAAACTGTGACAACATTGTATACAGCTGTGACCTAGGAGTCAGAAATGCTTCCAGGGACTTTTGCCATGATGTTCCCGTGTCATTTCTGCAGTGTTTCTATCATTTTCAGATGTTTATACACCTTAAAAGGATACCCGGGGGGATTGCGGTAAAAATGCTCGGGTCTCCCATAAACTTACATTGGGCTCGTTGTTCTGTCCGAGTATTACAAATTATTTAACCCGAGCAATGAGCACCCGAGCATTTCACTAATTATGAACTGTAGTATTTAATGGTACAATTTTTGGGTTCTTGAGACCTTGATAGCTTTTCATTCAATTTTTTATCTGGTTTTGTTTTTTTCTATTTATTTGTTATAAATGATTACTGTGCGGGATAAATAGAGTGCTCGCTATTAAAGTTTTGGTTATTAGGCACATGGCGATGATACTAAATATGTATTGTTCATTTATACTTTACTACTTTCTCACAATAAAATCCCATAAAAAGTGATGCCATATTCTAGGAGCCTTTATTTTTTTTCAGCAACGGTGGTGTATGAAGGCTTGAATATGGTGGGATGAATTGTAATTTTAAGTTCATGACATTTTGATTGCTTTTTATTTCCTTTTTTCCAAGGTGAAGAGAAGAAAAATTAACAACTTATTTTCTTGTTTAGTTTTACAGAATTCACCAGGAGCATAAAGAGACAAGCTTGTTTTATAGGCAGTTACAGACACAGTGATGCCAAAAATCTGCTACAGTTTAAAAAAAAAATAAAATAACAATAAAGGATTTAACCTCTTTCCGATGTTGGGCATAAATTTATGACGACATAGGCATTCCTCCCTCAGAGGCTGGCTGGCATTTTTCAGCCTGGGGGGCAATAACAAGGCAGGGGCCCTCCAGTTGCCGTGCTTTTTCCCTGCTTATCTGTGGCCACTGCATTAAAGCAGCAGAGATAACAGGCTTTAAAAACAGGCTGGTACATAGATATGGGAACAGAATGGAGCTAGCTGCATATATATGGAAGCAGAACCAAGCTTGCTGCCTATATAGATACTGTAACAGAAGCAAGCTGACTACATAGGCACGAGACCAGAACCAAGATTGCTACGTAGACAAGGAAACTGACTGGAGCTTACTACAGAGATATGGGAGCAGCCTCAGAGATATGGGAGCCGAACCTAGTTTACTGCAGAGATAAGGGAGCACAACCGAGCTTACTATGTCTACTACAAGATATGGAAACAGAACTAATACATATCCTACCAGAATCTAGATTACTACATTGATACAGTACCAGAACCAAGGTTACTGCTTAGATATGGTACCATAACTGAGCGTACAAACATACATACAACTCCAGAAACACAGACATGTAAACACACACTATGGCAGGGGCATTGCTAGGCTCCTTAAAGATCAAGGGCCCAAGCCCCAAAGTGCATGTCTCCCCATACGATCACCCTATAGCCATTTAAAATCGCATGTATACACACTGCTCAAAAAAATAAAGGGAACACTAAAATCCCACATTCTAGATATCACTGAATGAAATATTCCAATTGTAAATCTTTATTCATTACATAGTGGAATGTGTTGAGAACAATAAAACTAAAAATGATCAACGCAAATCACAACTAATATGCCATGGAGGTTATGGAGTTGGAATGATGCTCAAAATCAAAGTGGAAAATGAAGTTACAGGCTGATCCAAAAAGTGGAAATGCCTCAAGACAAGGAAATGATGCTCAGTAGTGTGTGTGGCCTCCACATGCCTGTATGATCTCCCTACAATGCCTGGGCATGGTCCTGATGAGGCGGCGGATGGTCTCCTGAGGGATCTCCTCCCAGACCTGGACTAAAGCATCCGCCAACTCCTAGACAGTCTGTGGTGCAACGTGACGTTGGTGGATGGTACGAGACATGATTTCCCAGATGTGCTCAATCGGATTCAGGTCTGGGGAATGGGCGGGCCAGTCCATGGCTTCAATGCCTTCATCTTGCAGGAACTCCTGACACACCCCAGCCACATGAGGTCTGGCATTGTCCTGCATTAGGAGAAACCCATGGCCAACCGCACCAGCATATGGTATCACAAGGGTTCTGAGGATCTCATCTTGGTACCTAATGGCAGTCAGGCTACCTCTGGCGAGCACATGAAGGGCTGTGCAGCCCTCCAAAGATATGCCACCCCACACCATTACTGACCCACTGCCAAACTGATCATGCTGAAGGATGTTGCAGGCAGCAGATCACTCTCCACGGCATCTCCAGACTCTGTCACGTTTGTCACATGTGCTCAGTGTGAACCTTCTTTCATCTGTGAAGACCACACGCGCCAGTGGCGAATTTGCCAATCCTGGTGTTCTGTGGCAAATGCCAAGCATCCTGCACGTTGTTGGGCTGTGAGCACAACCCCCATCTGTGGACGTTGGGCACTCAGATCATCCTCATGGAGTCGGTTTCTAACCATTTGTGCAGACACATGCATATTTGTGGCCTGCTGGAGATATTTTGCAGGGCTCTGGCAGTGCTCCTCCTGTTTCTCCTTGCACAAAGGCTGAGGTAGCAGTCCTGCTGCTGGGTTGTTGCGCTCCTATGGCTCCCTCCATGTCTCCTGGTGTACTGGCCTGTCTCCTGGCAGCGCCTCCATCCTCTGTAAACTATTCTGACAGACACAGCAAACCTTCTTGCCACAGCTCGCATTGATGTGCCATCCTGGATGAGCTGCACTACCTGAAACATTTGTGTGGATTGTAGAGTCCGTCTCATGCTACCACGAGTGTGAAAGCACAACCAACATTCAAAAGTGACCAAAACATCAGTCAGAAAGCATTGGTACTGAGATGTGGTCTGTGGTCCCCACCTGCAGAACCACTAATTTATTGAGCATGTCTTGATAATTGCCAATAATTTCCATCTGTTGTCTATTCCATTTGCAAAACAGCATGTGAAATTGATTGTTAAAGAGTGTGGCTTCTCCCTCTTTATCCCCTTCGGCACACTGAGATCATGATTGTGTGGTCCTGATGTTTGTCATGGCAATTCACAAGCAAATAGCGGCCTTAGAGTCTGCCGGCTACACTGACCTGTTAAAAAGTCTACGACATTTAGGTTGTAAAAATCAACTTTTTCATTCCTATCATGCCACTTTGTATTAATTCCTGAAAAGCACCTGAAGGGTTAATAAACTATCTATCAGCAGTTTTCAGTATGCCAGGAGGTGTTGTTTTTAAAATGGTATCAGTTTTGGGTGTTTACCAATATATAGGACCCCCAGAGTCACTTCAAACCTGGATAGGCCTCTAAAAAAATTAATTTGTAAATTTCCTTGAAGAAATGAAAAATTACTGCTACATTTGTAAACCTCCTAAAATACTAACAAAATAAAACAACATTTAACAAATGGTGCTGATGTAAAGCAAACATGTGGAAAATATTATTTATATGATCTTGTGTGCAAACTGTAAAGCGCTGCGGAATATGTTAGCGCTATATAAAAATAAAAAAAATTAAATAAATAAATAAGGCTATGTGCCCACGTTGCCGAATGTTTGCAGAATTTTCCTGATAAAAAGCGGACTCCTTTCGCGGCTGAAATTCTGCAAAATTAATGAACGTGCTGCGTTTTTTTCCACGATGCGTTTTTTTCGCGGAAAAAAAACACAGCATGGGAACAACAATGCAAAATTCCATTAAAAATGATGGAAAGCGTTTTGTAAGCGTTTTTTAAGCTTTTTCACCGTGAAAAAAAGTGGAAAAAATGCAAAAAAAAAAAAAACCGCAACGTGTGCACACAGCCTTAACGTTCTGCTATGGTACGACTATCTGAATTAAAGGGATAATCACTCAAAGTTTGAAAATTACTATTTTTTTCCATTTGTCAACTTTCTGATATTTTTTATAAATAAACACAAAACATATAAACCTAAGTTTATCATTATCATGAAGTATAATGTGTCATGGAAAAAGAATCTCAAAATCACTGGGATTTGTTGAAGCGTTCCAGAGTTATAACTAGATAAAGTGACACTGGTCAGATTTTTTAAATTTGTCTCTGTCACTAAGGGGTTAAGAAAGGATGCATAACAAGTCAAGCATTCCCCGCCCCGCAGCAGGTCTTGAATAGACAGTACAGCTGGTGGGAGGTCGGGCAGTCCTGACTGTTGATAATTAACCGGCCCAGGGGGCAAATGCCTCTCTGCTCCCAAGCCCAGTCAGCCCCTGTGAATCATGACCATGCCCAATTTTTACAATTCTGACCCCTGTCACTTTATATGGTAATAACTCTGGAATGATTGAACAGATCCCACTGATTCTGAATTTTTTTTCGTGACATGTTGTACTTCATGATAGTGGTAAAATTTGTTCACTATGACTTGCGTTTATTTGTGAAAAAAAAAACAGAAGTTTGGCTAAAATTTTGCAATTTACAAACTTTTAATTCATATGCCTTCAAAAATCAGAGAGCTATATCGCACAAAGTAGTTAATAAATAACATTTCCCACATGTGTACTTTATATCAGCACAATTTTGTAAACATACATTTTTTTTTTTTTTAGTTAGGAAGTTAGAAGAGTTAAAAGTTGACCAGAGATTTTCCATTTTTCCAAGAAAATTTACAAAACTATTTTTTTAGGGACATCAAATTTGAAGGGAGTTTGAGGAACCTATATGACAGAAAATACCCAAAAGTGACACCATTATAAATACTGTAACCCTCAAAGTGCTTAAAACCACGTTCAGGAAGTTCATTCAGGTGCTTCACATTAATGGAAGTTGGAAGGAAAAAATTAACATTTAACTTTTTTGATTTACACTGAAACCCCGAGATAAACGCTCAGCGCAGAGCGGAGGATAAATGTGAGCCAAGCCTTACTGCGATCTTTGGGAGCCAGAATAAATAAATCAACAGCAGGTGAAGGATTGGTTTTATTTTTTTACGCCGTTTATCGTGTGGCATAAGTGATTAGACTACTGTATTCTTCGGGTAGGTGTGATTACAGTGATACCAGATTTATATATATATATTTTTTTTGGCTGCTGTCACACACTAAAATTTGCTTTTAATTGCAAAAAGTAGATTTTGCATGGCCATATAATTTTTAACAGAATCATGTTATGGCTTGTTTTTTTGTAGGACAAGTTGACGTTTTTATTGGTACAATTTTCGAGCACATGACATTTTTTGATCGATTTTCTATTCTCATTTTTGGGAGACAGAATGAACAAAAACCAGCACTTTAGGAATTGTTTTTTTCGTTTCAATAAATTTTATTCAAGTTTTTTAACAATTAACAGATCAAGAAAAACTTTCCCAGGAATTGTTTTTTCTACACAATAAAAACTATTTTGTAAAAAAAATATATTTTTGCATTGCCTTATTCTGAGAGCTATAACTTTTTTATTTTTCTGTTGACAGATGTACCGTGGCTTATTTCTTGCAGGACAAGATAGCGTTTTCAGAGATACCATTTTTATTTACAATCGTCTTGTTGATCACATTTTATTCCACTTTTTGTAAAAGTATAATTTTTTGCTTCGTCTTTTATTTTTTTTTAAGGTGTTCACAGAAAGGGTTAACTACTGGGACAGTTGTATGGGGCAGGTCGTTCCAGACGCGGCAATACCAAACATGTACTTGTTTTGTTTTTTTTACATAAAAATAGAAATTTATCATTTTTTTTTCTTATATTTTTTTACTTTTTTTTCCACTTTGTCCGACTTTGGGACTTTTACAGCTCTGATCGCTGTTATAAACCATTGCAAAGCACTTCCCAACTATGGCATACTTTTTACATCCAATTTCGGGAAGGGGCTTAATGCCCATTTTGTACATCTGTATGGCATCTGTTTTAAAATAAATAATCTAATAATAAAAGTCATGCACGGTTCCCTATCTTTATAAGGCCGGTTTCACATGTCAGTGGCTCCGGCACGTGAGGTGTCAGTTTTGTCACGTACCGGAGACACTGACTCACGTAGACACATTAAAATCAATGTGTCTCTGCACATGTCAGCGTGTTTTCACGGACCGTGTGTCCGTTAGAAAAACACGGAGACATGTCAGTGTTCGTGGGAGCGCACGGATCACACGGACCCATTAAAGTCAATGGGTCCGTGTAAAACACGTACCGCACACGGATGCTGTCCGTGTGCAGTCCGTGTGCCGTGCAGGAGACAGCGCTACAGTAAGCACTGTCCCCCCAGCGTGGTGCTGAAGCCGCCATTCATTTCTTCTCTCCAGCAGCGTTCGCTGGAGAGAAGATAAGAAAAATCTTTTTTTTTGGTGTTTAAAATAAAGATCCCTGTCACCACCCCCTGTGCGCCCGCCCGCTGGAAAAAAAAATACTCACCAGGCTCCCTCGATGCGTCCTCTCCGCGCCGCAGCTTCTCCTGTATGAGCGGTCACGTGGTGCCGGCCATTACAGTGATGAATATGCGGCTCCACCTCCCATAGGGGTGGAGCCGCATATTCATCACTGTAATGGGCGGCACCACGTGACCGCTCATACAGGACAAGCTGCGGCGTGGAGAGGACACATCGAGGGAGCCAGGTGAGTTTTTTTTTTTCCAGCGGGTGGGCGCACAGGGGGTGGGAGGGGGGTGGTGACAGGGATCTTTATTTTAAACACCAAAAAAAAAAAAAAGATTTTTCTTATCTTCTCTCCAGCGAACGCTGCTGGAGAGAAGAAATGAATGGCGGCTTCAGCACCAGATGCAGAGGACAGCGTTTATCTCTAGCGCTGTCTCCTGCACGGTCCGTGTGTTACCCAGTCGGCACACGGCTGCCGCACGTGTGCCACACTGATGTTCCACGTGAGCACACGGACACGGATAACTCCGGTACCGATTTTTCCGGTACTGGAATTATCTGGACGTGTAGGACAGGCCTTATTGTAATGGATCAGTGAAAAACACATATCATATGGATGGTAAATCAGATTTTTACAGACCCATTGACTTATAAGTTATAAAGGGTGCGCCTGATCCAGAATACGGATCAAAGTAGTGCATGATGTAATTTTTATTTTTACACCAAAACCATCCATGTATAAAAATGTTCATGTGAACTAGCACATTGGCTTGCAATTGCCAGGGTGCTGTCCGTATGTTATCAGTTTTGCATACAGACAGCACACAGATATTGAATACGTTCGTCTAAACAAGTCCTTATTGTTAGAGTCAAGAGTGACAGCTGTAGGCACACGCAGCTCTCACTTTAACCCCCTAATAATACTAGCTGTGTTGTGACTACAGTGACATTCTGGTCTCATTTAGAAGCTGAAAATCTGCTGTGGCTGCAATGGAGGCTAAGATATAGGCATTAGTAGCCAGAATAAATCTAGTACATCTGTGGCAACTGAGTTGCAACTCTGTGATACATCCTTGGCAGGGAATGGATTAATCATGTAATAGTAATGTATTTTCTTTACATTTGTGAAAATATGAAAAAGTATAATTTTTCATATTTCCCACTGTTAGACACTAGAGGGAGCAAATCCTCACATCTTCCATGCAAAGCAATAGTAATGCAACCTACATAATCATTAGTGGAAATGTGAGAACAATCTTCTCCCTATGTAACCATGGCTAAAAGTTTTAAGACTGACACGAGTGTTGGTTTTAACAAAGTTTGCTGCTTTTGTAGATATTTCAGTCAGTTGTTTCCAGGGTCTGGCTGTCAAATTTAAGCTTGGGGGTAAGCACAATGAACTGGCTCATGAATGCTGTGGCCCATCCTTAAGCCAGCCATACACATTAGATGGCTTTCAGTCAAATGATGCTTCGTCCAATTGTTCAGCCGACAGTCATCTCAGCTGACTCTCCCATACACAGGAGAGTTCAGCTGAGAACTCCTGCGTTCTTCATGGGAAAGTTTATCTCAGGGAGAACAATACAATCGGCAATCCAAAATTGGAAAGGTCCTATCGATATCTCTCTCCCCTTCCCCCAGTCACATATAGAGCCCCCTCCCATGGTATAGATATACAGGCCCCTCCTAGTATAATCAAATATAGAGCCTGTAACGCTCGCGCCGAGACTGGTTGGCGCGGGCGCCAGGGGGTGTGGCCCCACTGGACCACAGACCAAACTTCCCTGGAAGGGGTGTAACTAAGTAGCTTCCTAGGTGTTCGCTGGAGCCTCTGATGGTGAGGTCAGACTTGTGCAATAGGAAGCTATCAGGTACCACTCCAGGGTGGAGTCGGACTGTGGATGCTGATCCCACCGGGGACAAGACACAGGCAGGCACGGCTGTGACACTGGCTGACGGATGGGAATGGCAGAGGACCTGAAGGGCAGACCGGCTTGACGGAGATACAGGCAGGCAGATGGGCATGGCTGGCACTCAGGCAGACAGGCGGGCACGGCTTGCACCGGCAGACAGGGCTGATACTCTGGTAGGAACTGGTATACAGGCAGAAACAGGTAAGAACCTGTTCAGACTGGTGAACATAAAGAAACAGGTAGAGACCCGTACGGCAAGTTGCTGAATAAAGGTAGAGCAAGAGTGGATGCAAAGCAGAATCACAAGAGGCGGAGTAAGAGCAGGAGGTGGAGCTAAGAGTAGAGAAGAAGGCAGAGCCAAGAGCAGACAAGGAGAAGGCAGAGCCAAGAAAGGAGCCGCAGGGGGCAGAGCCAAGAGCCAGGACTGCAGGAGGTAACGCCAAGAGCCAGAGAGTGCAGAACCACAGGTTGTGGCGAGGAAAGCTGAGAGGCACAGAACCACAGGTTGTGGCAGAACTGAGCAAAGTAGCGCAGAACCACGGGTAGTGGTGAACAGAGCAGAGAGATGCAGAGCCACTGATAGTGGCAAGCAGAGCAGAAAGATAAGGCGGAGGTACACACAGCAGAGTGGGAAATGACAAATGACAAAGAAGGAACAGGAACGGACATAGACCAGAGTACAGACAGGAACGGACAAGGATACACAAACAGAACACAGATGAAGGCCTGCTAATTGCAGCCCTCTGAGACAGGAAACAGACACGACCTGGCAGCTCAGTAGCAAGTGCTGAGGGAAATAGTTTGCTCAGGCATCCTCCAATGGGTGAGGATGCCTTAAGTATCAGAGGCCTCTAGGCCATTGGCCAGGGACACCTTAGGTCTCAATAAGAATCCGGAGTGGCTGGCACCGCCCCCCTATGCACACAGCCAGGAAGTGTACACAGAGCAAGCGGCCATAAAGCACATGGCATGGAGCCGGCAGCAGACAGATCTCACAGCATGGCACTGGGTGAGTGAGTTGATGTAACAGGCAGGTGGGGAATGGAAGGCCATGCAGTGATGCCAACAGGGTTGTTACAGTACCCCCTCCTTTACGCCCCCTCTTCTTCAAACCCGCCAGAATGATCTGTAGAAGAAAGAAACCACTCACAGTCCAAGTCATCATAACATCTTCAAAGTAGGATAAGGCAAACGGGTCACCAGGAATTTCAGAAGACAAAGTCTCTTTGTGCTCAACAGGGTTAGCTTCATCAGAAATCTCAGATAGCAAAGTCTCTTTGTATCCAATGGGGTTAGCCTCCTCAAAGGACTGGACCATTTCCTCTGGGTAGACAAGAAGCAGGGACTTGGATGCTACTGACTTGTTATCTTCACCAGCCGGCCACATGGAAGCCGAAGGAATACTCACAGGATACATCTTCTGCCCGATACCCAGAGACAAATTTTCAAGTAGCAGAGATGTTCTAGAGTACTGAACACAGGAAAAATCACTGGAACTGAGGGTGGAGAACAACAACTCCACCGGATCAGGAAAAAACTGAGAGGAGAAAATTTCTCTTTTGGAATCTTCACCAACCGGCCATATGGACGATGAAGGTACCCACATAGGAACCATCTTCTGCCCGTTATCCAGAAGAAAACGTCCAAAAGGCGGGGATGTTTCCATGAACAGGTTACAGGTATAGTCATTAGAGTTGTGAGGAGATTGTCACTGCTTCCCCATCTTTGGTGACGTCAGCACACCTTGACTCGATGACTAACAGGTTACTGGTATAGTCACTGGAGACGTGTGGAGAGATAGTCACCCCTTCCCCATCTTTGGTGATGTCAGCACACCTTGACTCGACGACTAGCAGACCAGCAGAAGAAGACAACACAGTTGACTGTCCTTGACGCATGGGAACCACACACCTCTCATGGCTGGGTAAATTCAAACAAAGCATTTTGCAGGAACTCTTGACCAGAGCGGGTGGTAGAGTCCTAGGCTCAGAATGACCCATGGGTATAACAGACAGCATATGAAAGACAAACTTCTTCGAGTATAAGACTCCAACCTGGAGCTGTAATTGTCCTTGAAGGACTAGACTGCTCTTGAGTAGGGCTTGACAAACTTCAGACAACGTCCTCACCGGGTTCTGGAGCTGTATGACGGAGACCACACACCGACTCCGAATGGCAGGCAACTTTACCACGCCAAAGCTCCCAGAAAACAGAGAGTCTTTGATTTCGATGGAGAGGAAGTACTCTCACCTTGGGCAGCCTCTCCTGCTGGCCCAGGGTTTTGGAGTTTTAGATCTACAGGGCAGACTGTCTGGATGTTCCTTGATACCGCGTTCCCTTCTTGCGGCTGGATTCGGACTGCTGCTTTGCCAGCCCACTTTTATCAGCCTTCTGGGGTTTTGCTTGGGTAGCTACTGGGACAGGTAGAGGAACAGGCGGGTTTTGGACGGACTTGGTCAGACGTGGCGGTTTCTTTGGGGGATTCGCTTGTCTAGACCGCCTCTGGGATCTGGTGAGGGAAGACTTTGCAGAAGGAGCTGGCTTAGGCGCTTTGAAGGCCTCAAGGTTCGAGAGGATAGGATCCCTTGCTTCCCAGAGAGGGTTCATCCAATTCAATGCATCTCCTGCTAGGTAGGTCAACATGAATCCTACCTTGGACCAATCAGAGGGAAATTCAGAAGCATTTGATTCCATGTACGTCAAACTACGCGCCAGGAACTCCATGCACTCCTCTGGATCCCCATGGTTTCTTGGCAGGAGTTTTTCTTTATTGGCAAGGTAATTATACAACTCATCTGAGACTATGAGTTGACCACCTGGAGTAGGTGTAGACAGATCTTTCAACTGAGCATAAAAACCTTCCGGGGGCCAATACTGGCTAGAAGAGAGTTCATTTTGCTCCAAGAGCAGTGGCTCATGGGACTCAGCGGGGACCATGGCCTGAGCAATCTGTAACGCTCGCGCCGAGACTGGTTGGCGTGGGCGCCTGGGGGTGTGGCTCCACTGGACCACAGACCAAACTTCCCTGGAAGGGGCGTAACTAGCTTCCTAGGTGTTCGCTGGAGCCTCTGATGGTGAGGTCAGACTTGTGCAATAGGAAGCTACCAGGTACCACTCCAGGGTGGAGTCGGACTGTGGATGCTGATCCCACCGGGGACAAGACACAGGCAGGCAGGCACGGCTGTGACACTGGTTGACGGACGGGTATGGCAGAGGCCCTGACAGGCAGACTGGCTTGACGGAGATACAGGCAGGCAGACGGGCACGGCTGGCACTGGCAGACAGGGCTGATACTCTGGTAGGAACTGGTATACAGGCGGATGTATGGAAACAGGTAAGAACCTGTTCAGACTGGTGAACATAAAGAAACAGGTAGAGACCCGTACGGCAAGTTGCTGAATAAAGGTAGAGCAAGAGTGGATGCAAAGCAGAATCGCAGGAGGCGGAGTAAGAGCAGGAGGTGGAGCTAAGAGTAGAGAAGGAGAAGGCAGAGCTAAGAGCAGAGAAGGAGAAGGCAGAGCAAAGAACGGATCCGCAGGGGGCGGAGCCAAGAGCCAGAGAGTGCAGAACCACAGGTTGTGGCGAGGAAAGCTGAGAGGCACAGAACCACAGGTTGTGGCAGAACTGAGCAGAGTGGAGCAGAACCACGGGTAGTGGCAAACAGAGCAGAGAGATGCAGAGCCACTGATAGTAGCAAGCAGAGCAGAAAGATAAGGCGGAGGTACACACAGCAGAGTGGGAAATGACAAATGACAAGGAAGGAACAGGAACGGACACGGAAACACAAATGAAGGCCTGCTAATTGCAGCCCTCTGAGACAGGAAACAGACACGACCTGGCAGCTCAGTAGCAAGTGCTAACTGAGGGAAATAGTTTGCTCAGGCATCCTCCAATGGGTGAGGATGTCTTAAGTATCAGAGGCCTCTAGGCCATTGGCCAGGGACACCTTAGGGAGGTGCACAGTCTCAATAAGAATCCGGAGTGGTTGGCGCCGCCCCCTATGCACACAGCCAGGATGTGTACACAGAGCAAGCGGCCATGAAGCTCATGGCATGGAGCCGGCAGCAGACAGATCTCACAGCATGGCACTGGGTGAGTTGATGTAACAGGCAGGTGAAGAATGTCCCCCAGTATAGATCTCCCCACCATAGTTTGAGCACTTACATGCCTTGCGGTAATTATTCCCCCTTGTATAATTAATCACACTCTCACTACTGGTTTCAGGGTAGGCATGAATTATAGAAAGAGGTAGGCACCTGACTAGGGGGATACCATTTATCCATGGTGAAAGACAGTCATGATGCTGCTCACTACTTTATCTGTACTCTACGACCACAGAAACTGGAGTAACTGCCCTGCTCACACAGGGTACTAACAGCTGGAATTTCAGCAGCGCAGCAGTCAGCGCCCTATGCCAGCACTAGACTACTACTGTACCTACGGTGGCAGGCAGGACAGGGTCATGATTACCTAGTACTATAGATAAGTAGTGAAGGGCACCATAGGCAGCGCTGAGACCTAACTTCTAAGGCTACTTTCACACTAGCGTTAACTGCAATACGTCGCAATGCGTCGTTTTGCCGAAAAAAACGCATCCTGCAAAAGTGCTTGCAGGATGCGTTTTTTTCTGCATTGACTAACATTAGCGACGCATTGACACACGTCGCAACCGTCGTGCGACGGTTGCGCCGTGTTGTGGCGGACCGTCGGGAGCAAAAAACGTTACATGTAACGTTTTTTGCTCCCGACGGTCCGCTTTTTCCGACCGCGCATGCGCGGCCGGAACTCCGCTCCCACCTCCCCGAACTTCTGCGCACCTCACAATGGGGCAGCGGATGCGCTGGAAAAATGCATCCGCTGCCCCCGTTGTGCGGCGCAGAGAACGCTAGCGTCGGTAACCTCGGCCCGACGCACTGCGACGGGCCGAGCCCGACGCTAGTGTGAAAGTAGCCTAACTGGGAGAAGTGCTGGGTGGTGTCAGGTCAGTACTGCCTATAATCTCACCCACATATAGTATAATAATACATTCCTGTAATTAGGGTAGTTCAATCTCAATGAACATCTTATTCACATGAGTATATACCACTAGAGGAGCAACAAAGCGTGGGGAAGGGATATCAGTTATGTGAATAAAATATTGCATTTATTATATATAAAAAGAATTGCTCAAGTGATTTGAAAGCATCATATACCCAGCACTGTATTGAGTATATACAGATCTGGCAAAAATTAAGAGACCACTGCAAAATGTTGTTTGTCTGATTTTTCTCTTTATAGGTATATTTTTGAGTAAAATGTAAATTGTTCATTTATTCTATAAACTTCTGACAACATGTCTCCAAATTTCCAAGCAATAAATTTTGTATTTTTTTTCTGACAAAGAAAAATGGTCAAAATAAAAAAAACAAAACAGTGCTTTCTGACCTCAAATAATGCAAAGAAAACAAGTTCCTAATCATTTAGAAACAACAATACTAATGTTTTAACTCAGGAAGAGTTCAGAAATCAGTATTTTGTGGAATAACCATGATTCTTAATCACAGCTTTCATGTGTCTTGGCATGCTTTCCACCAATCTTTCACACTGCTTCTGGCGCAAAAATGTAAACAGTTCTTCTTTGTTTGATGGCTTGTAACTATCCATCATCCTCTTGATTACATTCCAGAGGTTTTCAATGGGGTTCAGGTCTGGAGATTGGGCTGCCCATGACAGGGTTTTGATGTGGTAGTCTCTTAATTTTTGCCAGAGCTGTATTGGATCGCTGCTACATGCCTGAAAATGTATGTGCTATAAGGCTGTGAGCCACTAAAGACCCTAGAAAAAAAAAAAAGCCAGTAATCCGGGAAAACGTGTGTCAGGGTCAGTTAGTGTTAGCAATCAATTGATCCACGAGGAGAGGGTCCGCTTATGTGAGGGAACACAATTACCTCTGCCTACTGTGTTCGATACAATATATCATTCATGTGGAACGCTGACTGAAGGTGTACACAGTATAGACACTGTGTCAGTATATATGGTGTTGTCTCCTGCTTAATGCAGTCACCGAGCACACCAATGTTACGGACAGCTATCCTCTTGCATGCAGAGCGTCTATCTTGCGATTATATACTGTGACTGCTCATAATTGGAAAACTTGTGTACTGAGCTGTTCACAGTGTATGATATGAGAATCAGTGATACTTGATCATAAAATTTTTTGTAATAATTTGCTTACTACCTAAAATAACTATTAAAGCAACACTCCAGTGGTTTTTTTTTATTGCACTGGAGTGATGCTTGAAAAGTAATTGCCCTGCCCCCTGTCTGATGCTCACCTGCGGCTGCCTACATCCTTTTCCAGCATCACTCCCAATGGTCGGTTGAGAAAAGTGACCTGCTCGAAGCACCAGTGTTTAATGGAGCCTTGCGGAGGTCACTTTTCAATCCAAGTGTATGAGAGACTTGTTCTGATCTCATTCTGGCTCTCACAGACTTGCATTGAGTTCTTGTGACATAACTTTTGACTTCCGGCCAGTCAGAAGTTACGGCACAAGATGGCACTGGAATGGCATTGGTAAAAGGTGAAGCCAAGGGGAGTAAAAGAATGGAGGCAGGAGCTTACACTTAAACCGCCACTGCAGCGCTGAAAAAAAAAAACCTCTGGTGTGGTGCTTTATATACACATAGATCCTCTAGCTCTGGCCAATGTGATTTATATGAGGAACATTGGCTGTCGTTTATTAGTGGCTCACAGCTGCATGGCCTATACATTTTCAGGCATGCAGCAATGATCCAATATATACTGAATACAATGCTGACTGAGTATATAATGTAAGGCAGTTTTTTTTTTTTTTTTTTTTAACATAACCCCCCTTCTCCTTTGCTTTAATAATACATTTATTCAGATTCAATAAATCCCTGCAGTAATCACACCGCTGGTCTCCCCACCCTATTGTAGTGTAATAATTATAGCCAACCAGCATCCCTCTTCCTCAAGGATTATAGTAAGTTGCCCTTACACCCCCATGCAATATTAATTATAACCCATAATAGCATAGCCGGAATCATCCCGCCAAACCCCATAGCATAATTAGCCACCTCCATTAGCATCCCCGGCCTCACCCTATCCCAAAGAATCCAGAGTGCTGCAGTCAGTGTGACACAAGAAGATGCGCACTGAGTGCAGCACACTACAACTATGTCATGTCCTCACCGGGTTCTTCTGTCTCATCTGGCCTGGCCCATGGACAAGTGAAGACTCGTCTGTGGTGGGCTGTGTCTTCTGAGTGGGAGAGCTCCTCTCCAGCAGGTAGAAGGAAGGACTGTCACGTACAGCGTGCTGTCACATGCTCATGTCTCAGGTGTTCTGATACGGCAATTTAAAGCTACAGAACCGCTATATATTCCAGCGGCCAGGACCACCAAGTTCTTTAGTGGTGCTGTACTTTACTTTAAATAATGCTCTCAGTTTGAAAAACAAGATCATTTTGTAGTTATGATACCTTTTAAATGCTAACAATAATAAAATAAATGAGGTTACAAAGCAAGCTTTCGGGACTTTGCTTTGAATCACCTGTCGCTGCATCACAATCTGTAAGACGTGAAGCGGCCTCTAACAGATTACAAAGCCGCCACCGATGGTTTAAAAGTACAAAGTTCCTCATGTCCCAGACGGCCCCAAACTGTTGCTAAGGAATCGGCCTGGGGGGCAAATGCCCCCCTGCCCAGCATGCCACCGATTGTTTCTATGGTTACTGAAGTACAAGCATTTGCTTTGTTGCCAAACTTGAAATGACAAATACATCATGTTTATGCAAAGACTCAATATTTGCAGTGTTGACCCATATTTTTCAAGAATTCTACAATTTGCAAAAATGTCCGAGTTCCCCCACAGCCTAAATGTTGTACACCCTACAAAGTTATTTCTGATGAAGCCCCCTTCAGACTGTTGGTGACATGTCAAAGAATGATTCTTCAGAGAAGAAAGGGCGAGTGCTACTATGAGCCCTGATTAATGCAAACAGTAAAACATTCTGGGACCATTCATGTGAGTGGGCTAACTCACAATTTTGCCTAAGAACACTACCATGAATAAAGAATATCTAAAAATCCTCTAATGAGCCCACAATTTGTATTCACAAGTAGTGTGACCTCAGACTTAAACCCCAAGCCTGCAAAACCCCTTTAAAGCAGGCTAGCGGGGGCCAAGGTTGATTGGTTAACCTAGCTTTGGCATTTTGGTCGAACTGAAGGCTGTGTATTGCTTTGTCTGGGAGGCCTACATATATGGCACTACAGTAGTCCAGATGTTAGGATATGAAGGCATATACTTGTCTCCAAGTAGAATAAGAAGTGTATTAATATTAACAATATTCCTCAGATTGAAAAATAAAGATTTAACAACAACTGATATTTGGATCAAGTGACCGTCCCGTCAATAACTACAACCAAATTGAATATCTTGTTTGAGTTTTAAAGGGTTGCATTTCCCAGGGATATAAGTGTTCAAGTTAAAGGTTTCCATTTTGCTGTCCTCTAAACTAAAAAAAACCCTTAATTTTGTCTGAGTTGTTCCATTCTTGTATATTGGATAACCAGTAATTTATAGTCAGAGAAGGGTCACTGAATCTTGGCTTGAATGCCAGGGATAATTTATTACAGGAAATATATATATCTTGGTACCGTGTTAGCCAGTAGATAGAAAAATGTTTAGAATTGAGAGTCCTCAGTGGTTGATACCTTTTAATTATCAACCACTGAGGACTCTCAATTCTAAACATTTTTCAGGGATAATTTAACTCTTTTTACAGCGCCAGTATTTCCACAGCGCTTTACAGACATTTTCTGCAATGTCTCCATTGGGGCTCATAATGTAAATTCCCTATCAGTTATCTTTGGAGTGTGGGAGAACATACAAACAGACTTACAGAAAAAAACTTGTTTTAGTTTCCCCATACTCCAAAAACTGCAATTTCTTTATTAAACCATGAAATAATACCCAATTTACATGGCCGATTCTTATACAAGTTATGTTTTGTTTTTTCCCCAAGAAGAAAAAGTACGTATTGGAGCTTATGGGCTTGTTCACTTGTCTGATTTTGATTTAGTTTCCAGATAAAACTTGCCCATTCAAGTGCATGGTTTAGCGAAAAAAAAAAAAAAACTGCACATAGATGTCATGTGCGCTGCAACAGTGTTCTATCTGTTTTTCACCGTAAAGCTAAGTTAAGCTTGGGAGATGTCCATCAGGTTTCTTTTCTCTCAATAAATGGTCCTTTTTTGAGTACGGTAACAAAAACTGACGTATACAGTTAGGTTCATATATATTTGGACAGAGACAACATTTTTCTAATTTTGGTTATAGACATTACCACAATGAATTTTAACCCCTTCCCGACCCATGACGCCACGTAGGCGTCATGAAAACCCGTGCCAATCCGACCCATGACGCCTATGTGGCGTCATGGAATGATCGCGTCGCTGCAGATCGGGTGAAGGGGTTAACTCCTATTTTACCCGATCTGCAGGGAGAGGGGGAGTGGTGCTTCAGCCCAGGGGGGGTGGCTTCACCCCCCCGTGGCTACGATCGCTCTGATTGGCTGTTGAAAGTGAAACTGCCAATCAGAGCGATTTGTAATATTTCACCTAAAAAACAGGTGAAATATTACAATCCAGCCATGGCCGATGCTGCAATATCATCGGCCATGGCTGGAAACACTAATGTGACCTCCCCCCACCCCACCGATCGCCCCCCCAGTGCGCCGTTATAGGGTCCGGTCCCCTCCGTCCGCCTGCCGGCTCCCCTGTCCTGCTGTCCGCTCCCCCGTCCTCCTGCCCGCTCCCCCCCTGCTCCTATGTCACCCCCCCGTGCTCCGACGCCCCCCTCGTGCCCCGATCTCCCCCCCCTTATACTTACCGAGGCTCCCGGTCCCCGTCCGCCTCCATCATGGGCGCCGCCATGTTCCAAAATGGCGGGCGCATGCTCAGTGCGCCCGCCGGCCGGCAGATTCTTAGAGGTACATTTTGATCGCTGTGGTAGGTTCTATCACAGCGATCAAAATAAAAAAATAATAAATAAACCCCCCCCCTTTATCACCCCCATAGGTAGGGACAATAATAAAATAAAGAAAATATTTTTTTTTCTTTTTCCACTAGGGTTAGGGTTAGAACTAGGGTTAGAACTAGGGGTAGGGTTAGGGGTAGGGTTAGGGTTACGGGTAGGGTTAGGGTTATGGCATGTGCACACAGAGCGGATCCGCCGCGGATCCGCAGCGGATCGGCAGCGGATCGGCAGCGGATCGGCAGCGGATCGGCCGCGGATCCGCAGCGGATTGGCCGCGGATTGGCAGCGGATCCGCAGCGGATTGGCCGCAGATTGGCAGCGGATCCGCAGCGGATTGGCCGCGGATCCGCAGCGGATCCGCAGCGGATTAGCCGCTGCGAATTCGAAGCAGTTTTCCATCAGGTTTACAGTACCATGTACACCTAAGGAAAACCAAATCCGCTGTGCCCATGGTGCGGAAAATTCCGTGCAGAAACGCTGCGTTGTATTTTCCGCAGCATGTCAATTCTTTGTGCGGATTCCGCAGCGTTTTACACCTGTTCCTCAATAGGAATCCGCAGGTGAAATCTGCACAAAAAAACACTGGAAATCTGCTGTAAATCCGCAGGTAAAACGCAGTGCCTTTTACCTGCAGATTTTTTAAAAATCGTGCGGAAAAATCTCACACGAATCCGCAACATGGGCACATAGCCTTAGGGTTAGGGTTGGAATTAGAGTTAGGGTTGGAATTAGGGCTAGGGTTTGAAATAGGGTTAAGATTAGGCTTGTGGTTAGGGTTACGGATAGGGTTAGGGGTGTGTTGGGGTTACAGTTGTGGTTAGGGTTGGGATTAGGGTTACGGTTGGGATTAGGGTTAGGATCAGGGTTGGAATTAGGGTTACGGGTGTGTTGCGGTTAGGGTTGTGGTTAGGGGTGTGTTGGGGTTAAGGTTGTGATTAGGGTTATGGCTACAGTTGGGATTAGGATTAGGGGTGTGTTGGGGTTAGTGTTGAAGTTAGAATTGAGGGGTTTCCACTGTTTAGGCACATCAGGGGTCTCCAAACGCAACATGGCGCCACCATTGATTCCAGCCAATCTTGCGTTCAAACAGTCAAATGGTGCTCCCGCCCTTCCAAGCCCCGACGTGCGCCCAAACAGTGGTTTACCCCCACATTTGGGGTACCAGCGTACTCAGGACAAACTGGGCAACAACTGTTGGGGTCTAATTTCTCCTGTTACCCTTGCAAAAATAAAAAATTACTTGCTAAAACATAATTTTTGAGGAAAGAACAATTATTTTTTATTTTCACGGCTCTGCGTTATAAACTTCTGTGAAGCACTTGGGGGTTGAAAGTGCTCACCACACATCTAGATAAGTTCCTTCGGGGGTCTAGTTTCCAAAATGGGGTCACTTGTGGGGTGTTTCTACTGTTTAGGCACATCAGGGGCTCTGCAAATGCAATGTGACGCCCGCAGACCATTCCATCAAAGTCTGCATTTCAAATGTCACTACTTCCCTTCCGAGCCCTGACGTGTGCCCAAACAGTGGTTTACCCCCACATATGGGGTATCAGCGTACTCACAACAAACTGGGCAACAAATATTGGGGTCCAAATTCTCCTGTTACCCTTGTGAAAATAAAAAATTGCTTGCTAAAACATCTTTTTTGAGGAAAGAAAAATGATTTTTTATTTTCACGGCTCTGCGTTGTAAACTTCTGTGAAGCACTTGGGGGTTGAACGTGCTCACCACACATCTAGGTAAGTTCCTTGGGGGGTCTAGTTTCCAAAATGGGGTCACTTGTGGGGGGTTTCTACTGTTTAGGCACATCAGGGGCTCTGCAAACGCAACCTGACGCCCGCAGAGCATTCCATCAAAGTCTGCATTTCAAAACGTCACTACTTCCCTTCCGAACCCCGACGTGTGCCAAAACAGTGGTTTACCCCCACATATGGGGTATCAGCGTACTCAGGAGAAACTGGACAACAACGTTTGGGGTCCAATTTCTCCTGTTACCCTTGGGAAAATAAAAAATTGTGGGCTAAAAAATCATTTTTGAGAAAAGAAAAATTATTTTTTATTTTCATGGCTCTGCGTTATAAACTTCTGTGAAGCACTTGGGGGTTCAAAGTGCTCACCACACATCTAGATTAGTTCCTTGGGAGGTCTAGTTTCCAAAATGGGGTCACTTGTGCGGGAGCTCCAATGTTTAGGCACACAGGGGCTCTCCAAACGCGACATGGTGTCCGCTAATGATTGGAGCTAATTTTCCATTCAAAAAGCCAAATGGCGTGCCTTCCCTTCCGAGCCCTGCCGTGCGCCCAAACAGTGGTTTACCCCCACATATGGGGTATCATCGTACTCAGAACAAACTGGACAACAACATTTGGGGTCCAATTTCTCCTATTACCCTTGGGAAAATAAAAAATTCTGGGCTAAAAATCATTTTTGAGGAAAGAAAAATTATTTTTTTATTTTCACGGCTCTGCGTTATAAACTTCTGTGAAGCACCTGGGGGTTATAAATGCTCACTATGCATCTAGATAAGTTTCTTGGGGGGTCTAGTTTCCAAAATGGGGTCACTTGTAGGGGAGCTCCAATGTTTAGGCACACAGGGGCTCTCCAAACGCGACATGGTGTCCGCTAACGATTGGAGCTAATTTTCCATTCAAAAAGTCAAATGGCACGCCTCCCCTTCCGAGCCTTGCCGTGCACCCAAACAGTGGTTTACCCCCACATATGAGGTATCGGCATACTCAGGAGAAATTGCCCAACAAATTTTAGGATCCATTTTATCCTGTTGCCCATGT
The DNA here is from genome assembly GCF_051348905.1 of Ranitomeya variabilis. Lineage (NCBI taxonomy): Eukaryota > Metazoa > Chordata > Amphibia > Anura > Dendrobatidae > Ranitomeya > Ranitomeya variabilis. The sequence goes on along the minus strand of NC_135233.1, from coordinate 844,082,892 downwards.
GAAAATGAAAGAATTGAGGCTAAAAGAAATTTTGTGTGAAAAAAAAATACTTTTTCATTTTTGCGGATCAATTTGTGAAGCACCTGGGGGTTTAAAGTGCTCACTATGCTTCTAGATAAGTTCCTTGGGGGGTCTAGTTTCCAAAATGTGGTCACTTGTGGGGGAGCTCCAATGTTTAGGCACACGGGGGCTCTCCAAACGCGACATGGTGTCCGCTAAAGATTGGAGCCAATTTTTCATTCAAAAAGTCAAATGGCGCTCCTTCCCTTCCGAGCCCTGCCGTGCGCCCAAACAGTGGTTTACCCCCACATATGAGGTATCAGCGTACTCAGGACAAATTGGACAACAACGTCCCTGGTCCAGTTTCTCCTTTTACCCTTGGGAAAATAAAAAAATTGTTGCTAAAAGATCATTTTTGTGACTAAAAAGTTAAATGTTCATTTTTTACTTCCATGTTGCTTCTGCTGCTGTGAAACACCTGAAGGGTTAATAAACTTCTTGAATGTGGTTTTGAGCACCTTGAGGGGTGCAGTTTTTAGAATGGTGTCACTTTTGGGTATTTTCAGCCATATAGAACCCTCAAAATGACTTCAAATGTGAGGTGGTCCCTAAAAAAAATGGTTTTGTAAATTTTGTTGTAAAAATGAGAAATCACTGGTCAAATTTTAACCCTTATAACTTCCTAGCAAAAAAAAAAAATTGTTTCCAAAATTGTGCTGATGTAAAGTAGACATGTGGGAAACGTTATTTATTAACTATTTTGTGTCACATAACTCTCTGGTTTAACAGAATAAAAATTCAAAATGTGAAAATTGCGAAATTTTCAAATTTTTTGCCAAATTTCCGTTTTTTTCACAAATAAACTCAAAAATTATCAACCTACATTTACCACTAACATGAAGCCCAATATGTCACGAAAAAACAATCTCAGAATCGCTAGGATCCGTTGAAGCGTTCCTGAGTTATTACCTCATAAAGGGACACTGGTCAGAATTGCAAAAAACGGCAAGGTCATTAAGGCCAAAATAGGCTGGGTCATGAAGGGGTTAAACAAAACAATTCAGATGCAGTTGAATTTCAGCCTTTCAGCTTTCATTTGAGGGTATCCACATTAAAATTGGATGAAGGGTTTAGGAGTTTCAGCTCCTTAACATGTGCCACCCTGTTTTTAAAGGGACCAAAAGTAATTAATTCTAAAACTGACTCCAAGGCTATTTCAGCCGATTTCAGGCAGGTACATATAAAATATGTGCTACATATGTGGAAGTAGAATAAGTGTAAAACTTTACCTGTTTAAAACTGAAGATATAAATGAATGCAGCCTAAAAGGGACCGGACAGGTTCTGAACCATCAGATTTTCCATATTATTGGACAGTCATTGAAGAGTCTATCTTCCGTCTAAGGTTGCTGCTTATTGGTGACCTGGAGTCACCTCTGGTTCCAAGTAAAAAACTGCAGCATTGACATAACTCAGACTGTGCATTGTTTCCTGATGGGTGAGATTGGTGGAAATAACCTTGCAAAAATTAAAAAAAAAAATCCAACCGTACGAAAAAAGGTAAAATAATCTGCAGATATTTCTTTTTTTTTTTTAAAGGGATATTCCCAATTGTTATGCAATGGTGTAAATACGCTCAGTTATGGGGTCAATTCTCCTTCATAATTTTTACTGTCAAAGTGGCACTGCTGTACAGGGAGCTGCGCTGTACAGGGAGCTGCGCTGTACAGGGAGCTGCGCTGTAAAGGGAGCTGCTCCGTTCACATTCATAGGGCTGTGTTGCATTTCCCTACACTGCAGATAGATGGCAGTGTGCTGTGGAGGGGAAAAAAATGCTGCTGCCCCTGTTCTTTTGCAAGGTGCTGACAATCAGACCCCTTCTGATCAGTAAGTAAAATACCATTATGTTTATTGTTGGGGGATCTACTTTAGGCTGGAGTCACACACAACGTATTAAAAAAAAATCTGTCCGTTTTACAGGGACGAGAATCGCTGAAATGTTCCCTGAGCAGTGATCCGTATGTCATCCGTGTGCAGTGCGAGGATGCAATTTTCTCGCATGTAAGCATCCGTGTGACATCCGTATGGTGAGATTTTCTCGCCGGCTTGCAAAATGGACATATAATGGATCCATGGGCTCAAATGTTCGTGAAAACATATATACAGCATAATATATATATATATATTATATATACACTGTGTTCCAAATTATTATGCACAAAGAGTTTAGGAGTTACAGTTAAGTCCATATATATTTGGACAAAGGTAACATTTTTCTAATTTTGGTTATAGACATTACCACAATGAATTTCAAACAAAACAATTCAGATGCAGTTGAAGTTCAGAATTTCAGCTTTCATTTGAGGGTATCCACATTAAAATTGGATGAAGGGTTTAGGAGTTTCAGCTCCTTAACATGTGCCACCCTGTTTTTAAAGGGACCAAAAGTAATTGGACAGATTAAATAATTTTAAATAAAATGTTCATTTCTAGTACTTGGTTGAAAAACCTTAGTTGTCAATGACAGCCTGAAGTCTTGAACTCATGGACATCACCAGACGCTGTGTTTCCTCCTTTTTTATGCTCTGCCAGGCCTTCACTGTGGTGGTTTTCAGTTGCTGTTTGTTTGTGGGCCTTTCTGTCTGAAGTCTAGTCTTGCATGCTCAATTGGGTTAAGATCAGGTGACTGATTTGGCCATTCAAGAATATTCCACTTCTTTGCTTTAATAAACTCCTGGGTTGCTTTGGCTTTATGTTTTGGGTCATTGTCCATCTGTAGTATGAAATGACGACCAATCAGTTTGGCTGCATTTGGCTGGATCTGAGCACAAAGTATGTCTCAGAATACCTCAGAATTCATTTGGCTGCTTCTGTCCTGTGTCACATCATCAATAAACACTAGTGACCCAGTGCAAATGGCAGCCATGCATGCCCAAGCCATCAAACTGCCTCCGCCGTGTTTTACAGATGATGTGGTATGCTTTGTATCATGAGCTGTACCATGCATTCGCCATACTTTTCTCTTTCCATCATTCTGGTAAAGGTCGATCTTGGTTTCATCTGTCCAAAGAATGTTCTTCCAGAACTGTGCTGGCTTTTTTAGATGTTTTTTAGCAAAGTCCAGTCTAGCCTTTTTATTCTTGATGCTTATGAGTGGCTTGCACCGTGCAGTGAACCCTCTGTATTTACTTTCATGCGGTCTTCTCTTTATGGTAGATTTGGATATTGATACGCCTACCTCCTGCAGAGTGTTGTTCACTTGGTTGGCTGTTGTGAAGGGGTTTCTCTTCACCATGGAGTTTATTCTGCGATCATCAACCACTGTTGTCTTCCATGGGCGCCCATGTCTTTTTGCATTGATGAGTTCACCAGTGCTTGCTTTCTTTCTCAGGATGTACCAAACTGTAGATTTTGCCACTCCTAATATTGTAGCAATCTCTTGGATGGGTTTTTTCTGTTTTCGCAGCTTAAGCATGGCTTGTTTCACCTGCATGGAGAGCTCCTTTGACCGCATGTTTACTTCACAGCAAAACCTTCCAAGTGCAAGCACCACACCTCAGATCAACTTCAGGCCTTTTATCTGCTTAATTGAGAATGACATAATAAAAGGATTGCCCACACCTGTCCATGAAATAGCCTTGGAGTCAATTGTCCAATTACTTTGGGTCCCTTTAAAAACAGGGTGGCACATGTTAAGGAGCTGAAACTCCTAAACCCTTCATCCAATTTTAATGTGGATACCCTCAAATGAAAGCTGAAAGTCTGAACTTCAAATGCATCTGAATTATTTTGTTTAAAATTCATTGTGGTAATGTCTGTAGCCAAAATTAGAAAAATGTTGTCTCTGTCCAAATATATATGGATTTAACTGTATAAGGCAAATAGATAATGGCTGCACTCAAGTGTATTGTGCTAAAGCAAGGAAATGGGCAATACATGAAATGTGAACAGCATAATGGCTTGTGAAATTTATGAAAAAACACATGAGATTTTTAGCACAAAATTTGGCCAAATGTTGTGAGCCCATTCACCAAACGTCAAGGTAATCTCAGATCGAATGGGTAACTAACCTGTCTGCCTAGTGTGAACACTTACCTATGGCTAATAAAATGGTAAAGCCTGTATTTATAGAGGAGGTTAGAACCAACTGTGTTTGGATGTAATTAAAATCACAGCATGGTGAAGGGCGGGGCGTTCAAGTCAGAAAAAGCAATACATAGTAAATATAGAAAAACTGACTGAACTGGCTGTTCAGTCAGTTTTTCTATATTTACTATTTAACTGTATAAGGTTAGAATTTTTTTGTTTGTCATTTAAACTCATTGATGGTGATGTGTGTCAGGGCTCTTTATATCACTGAAAGCAATTGCAGATACCTGTGCAAATTAGTTTGGCAGGTGTGTCCAAATAAAGGCAAGACTACTTAAGAAGGCTGTTCCACATTATTAAGCAGCCTACATTTTTTGCCAAAATGGGAAAGAAAAAGGATGTGTTGGCTGCTGAGAAGCAACAAATTGTGGAGTATTTAGGTCAAGGCATGACTACAATCAACATTGCCAAGACACTTCATCGTGATCATCGCACAATCAAGAAGTATGTAGCCGATTCCCAGCACACATGTGTGCGTGCTGATAAGGAAAAATTGAGGACTCTTTCCAACAGGCAATTGCGTAAGGTTAAAACAGCAGCTGCAAAAATGCCTTGTCATAGCAGCAGACAAGTTTTTGAAGCTGCTGGTGCCTCCAACGTCCCCAGAACAACAAGATGCAGGGTCCTTCAGAGGTTTGCAGCTGTGCGTCAGCCATCCTGTCAACCACCTCTATCCACTGCACATAAGCAGAAACGGCTTCAGTGGGCCAAACGATACATGAAGACTGACTTCCAAACTGTTTTGTTCACCGATGAGTGCCGTGCAACGCTCGATGGTCCAGATGGATGGAGTGGAGGATGGCTGGTTGATGGACACCCCATGAAAACACGGATAAGGCGCCAACAAGGAGGAGGTGGAGTAATGTTTTGGGCTGGAATCATGGGGAGAGAGATTGACGGTCCCTTTATGATCCCTGAAGGGGTAAAGATGAACTCCATAATCTATGTGGAGTTTCTAAAACAACACTTCCTGCCATGGTTCAAGAGGAAGAACCGTGCTTTCCGCATCAAGACCATTTTCATGCATGACAATGCACCGTCTCATGCTGCAAAAAACACATCTGCATCTCTGGCTGCTATGGGCATAAAAGAGGACAAACTTATGGTGTGGCCACCATCTTCCCCTGACCATACCTCCCAACTTTTGAAGATGGGAAAGAGGGACAAAGTTTGAAGCGCGCAACGTGCGCCGCGGCAAATTTTAGGCCACGCCTCTGACCACACCCATTCATAACTAGTCACACCCATATCCACGTCCCAACCACACCCATTTAGCACTGCTGATCACATTGTTTCACATACAATAATTATAAACAAAAAAAATATGGCCACACAGTGCTCCATGCTGTATAAGGGCCACACATGATGCTCCATACTGTATAATGACCGCACATGATGTTCCATACTGTATAATGACCACACATGATACTCCATACTGTATAATGACTGCACATGATGCTCCATACTGTATAATGACCGCACAAGATGCTCCATACTGTATAATGACCGCACATGATGCTCCATACTGTATAATGACCGCACATGATGCTCCATACTGTATAATGACCGCACATGATGCTCCATACTGTATAATGGCCCCACATGATGCTCCATTCTGTATAATAACCGCACATGATGCTCCATACTGTATATTGGCAGCACATGATACTTCGTACCGTATAATGGCCACATAGCTACTCCTACACACGCGGCTGCGCTCCGTACACTTTGCACTCACAGCTCCACTCCGTACACACGCACTCTGCTCCATACACCTCGCACACACATGGCTCTGCTCCATACACCTCGTACACATTCAGCTCCGCTCCATACATCTCATACACACACGGCTCCGCTCCATACACCTCATACACACACGGCTCCGCTCCATACACCTCATACACATAAGGCTCCACTCCATGCACCTCGTACACACATGGCTCTGCTACATCCACACTGTAAACACCTCCTGACCCCACACAAGGCAGCTAACTTACCTCATCCAGCAGCACCGCAAGTTGGCAACCAGCGCCACAGCTGAGTCCTGCAATCCATGGAGGTCCGGATCATGTGACCCCTGACTCCTTCCCTCCTGTGACCTCATCACAGGTCCTGTGCGCAGAAAGCAGGCAGCCAATATGTGGTGTAAGGCTCTGTGGTGCAGGGATGACCGGCTGATACGTGTCCCCTCTCTCTCTGGAAGACTCAGGAACATACGGCAGGGGAGGGAGCGTGGCCTAACACAAGGGGGCGTGTGACGGCTGCTTCTCCTGCTGTCTGCAGGAAGCAGAGTGTCCCGTGCTGGACAGCGGGGCAAAGCATCAAATCCGAGACAGTCCCGCACAATGAGGGACGGTTGGGAGCTATGCCCCGGACCTCAACCCAATTGAGAACCTCTGGAGCATCATCAAAAGGAGTGTCTATGATGGCGGGAGGCAGTTCACATCTAAGCAACAGCTCTGGGAGGGTATTCTGTCCACATGCAAAACAATTAAAGCAGAAACCATCCAAAAACTGACAAATTCAATGGACGAGAGAGTTCAGAAGCTTCTTTCGAACAAGGGGTCCTATGTGCAAATGTAACATCACCTAGAATAAAGTTTTCACTTGAAAACTGTTTGATTTCATTTTGTAATAAGCTGATAATGCTTATAACTTCACAATTGACCATTTTTTTGTTCAAAATTTAAAAAAAAGGTTGAAAACTCTGCTGTGCATAATAATTTGGAACATGCATTTTGAGTGTTTATTTTTTTTAAAAAGGATACTGTTTTCATTGGCAGTTTGTTCCAAAACACTGCAATTATACTAGAATAGTAGATGACTGGAAAATAACAATGACTGCAATTCAGATTTAGATTAGTAATTTAGAGAAAATATGAGGAAATATTATTTGCATAATAATTTGAAACACAGTATATATATATATATATATATATATATATATATATATATATATATATATATATATATATTTATTATATACACCCCTCTGTGTTCATCATCTCATTGAATACATTTACATTTGACCAGCTTGATTTTCCTGAAATTACCAGCACCCCGACAACCAATGTGCGAAAATTTCGCAGGGGCCAACTAGTAGTTTATCAATTAACAAAATGCTAAGTGAATGAACAAAAGAAAATCTAAATCACAATAGGATCAATTCTTCCAGGCACTTGCACACAGTATTTAACCCCTTCACCCCGAAGCCTGTTTTCACCTAAGTGACAGGGCCAATTTTTACAATTCTGACCACTGTCAGTTTATAAGGTCATAACTCTGAAATGCTTCAACGGATCCTGGTGATTCTGAGATTGTTTTCTTGTGACATATTGTATTTTATGATAGTGGTAAAACTTCTTCGATATGACTTGCATTTATTTGTGAAAAAAACAGAAACTTGAAGAAAATTGTGAAAATTTAGCAATTTTCAAACTTTTAGTTTTTATGCCCTTAAATTAGAGAGTTATATCACATAATCTAGTTAATAAACAACATTTCACACGTCTGCTTTACATCAGCACAATTTTTGGAATTTTTTTTTTGTTAGGGAGTTATAAGGGTTAAAAGTTGACCAGCGATTTCTCATTTTTGCAACAAAATTTGCAAAACCATTTTTTTTTAGGGACCACCTCACACTTGAAGTGACTTTCAGGGGTCTATATGACAGAAAATGCCCAAAAGTGACATCATTCTAAAAACTGCACCCATCAAGGTACTCAAAACCACATTCAAAAAGTTTATTAACCCTTCAGGTGCTTCACAGGAATTTTTGGAATGTTTAAAAAAAATTTGAACATTTAACTTTTTTTTCACAAAATTTTTACTTCAGATAAAATTTGTTTTATTTTACCAAGGGTAACAGGAGAAATTGGACCACAAAAGTCGTTGTAAAATTTGTCCTGAGTACGCCGATACCCCATATGTTGGGGTAAACCACTGTTTGGGCACATGGCAGAGCTCGGAAGGGAAGGAGCGCCATTTGACTTTTCAATGCAAAATTTGCTGGAATTGAGATCGGACACCATGTTGCGTTTGGAGTGCCCCTAATGTGCCTAAACAGTGGAAATCCCCCACAAGTGACACCATTTTGGAAAGTAGACCCTCTAAGGAACTAATCTAGATGTGTGGTGAGCACTTTGAACCTCCAAGTGCTTCACAGAAGTTTATAATGTAGAGCCGTAAAAAGAAAATCATTTTTTTTCACAAATAATTATCTTTTCGCCCCAAATTTTTTATTTTCCCAAGGGTACCAGGATAAATTGGACCCCAAAAGTTGTTGTGCAATTTGTCCTGAGTACGCTGATACCCCATATATGGGGGGGAACCACTGTTTGGGCGCACGGCAGAGCTCAGAAGGGAAGGAGCGCCGTTTGAAATGCAGACTTAGATGGATTGGTCTGCAGGCGTCATGTTGCATTTGCAGAGCCCTTGATGTACCTAAACAGTAGAAACCCCCCACAAGTGACCCCATATTGGAAACTAGACCCCCACGGAACTTATCTAGATGTGTTGTGAGAACTTTGAACCAACAAGTGTTTCACTACAGTTTATAACGCAGAGCCGTGAAAATAAAAAATATATTTTTTTCCACGAAAATGATATTTTAGCCCCCAAATTTTTATTTTCCCAAGGGTAACAAGACAAATTGGACCCCAAAAGTTGTTGTCCAATTTGTCCTGAGAACGCTGATACCCCATATGTGGGGGGAACCACTGTTTGAGCGCACGGGAGAACTTGGAAGGGAAGGAGCACTGTTTTAGTTTTTCAACAAAGAATTGGCTGGAATTGAGATCGGACGCCATGTCGCGTTTGGAGAGCCCCTGATGTGCCTAAACAGTGGAAACCCCCCAATTCTAACTGAAACCCTAATCCAATCACACCCCTAACCCTAATCCTAAAGGTAACCCTAACCACACCCCTAACCCTGACACACCCCAAACTCTAATCCCAGCCCTAACCCCAGCCGGAAAATGGAAATAAATACATTTTTTAAAATTTTATTATTTTTCCCTAAGGGGGTGATGAAGGGGGGTTTGACTTACTTTTATAGGGTTTTGGCGGATTTTTATGATTGGCAGCCGTCACACACTAAAAGACACTTTTTATTGCAAAAACTAGTTGTTACGCTTTTGGGACCAGGAGAACAAGATAGGTGAACCCACTGAACCGAAACAGCGAACCTCCCCAGGACGAGTGGACCAGGTAGACCACCCCCTATACAGGGAGCGTTAGGAGCAGGCCCAGGGGAGACTACTGCATGGCAGCCGGTACCAAAGGCAGGGACGACGGGCAAAAACAAAACAAGAAAGATGAAGAGAAGCGGGTAACGGGAAACAGACTAAACAGGACGAGAATGGGAGACAAACCAGTAGACAAGATGAGGACACTGGACCACGGATGAGCAGAAGACGAAGACGGAAGGACTAAACTGAGGAACGGAGCACCGGGGAAACGGAGACACAGGAGGACTGGAGCTGAAAAGAAGCACGTAAAAAGGCAAGGGTTAGGCACAGAAACGAAAAACCAGAAACGTAAGACAATCCGAAAAGAGAACGCAGAGTACGCAGAGAAGCGAGAGAGCCAGAGACACTTGCAAAAGAACAAATGACAAACAGGCACAGGCGAAAGGAAGAGGTGACCTTAAATGCAGAGCGGCAGCGTACCTTCCGGGTCATGGTCCTCCAGAACCACAGAGAGCAGCGGGAGGAGCGTCAGGACAAAAGAACAGTGTGCGCGTGCGCAGAGGAACCTAATGCGCGTGCGCCCGACAGGAAGCAGGAGCCGGGAGAGCGAGCAGAGGAGACGGCACTGGAGGAAGAACAGGAGCGCGCCGGGACGCCGTGGAACTGTAAGTATGAGCGGACAGCAGGGGCCGCGGCGGTGATAACGGCGACCTGACAGTACCCCCTCCTTACCTCCCCCCTCCTAAGACCAGAAAGAAATCTAGCCAAAACTCAAGGAGCTTGGATGTTCTCCCGAGGTTCCCAAGATCTCTCCTCCGGACCAAAACCCTTCCAATCCACCAGAAAAAAAGGTCCTCCCCCTCACTTTCTTCATGGCTAGAATGTCCTTGATCTCAAAAACATCAGCAGCGGAGACCGGCTGAGAAGAATGAGTAGAAGAGGCATGAAACTGGGTGAGAACAAGTGGCTTCAGGAGGGAAACGTGGAAGGAATTAGGAATACGGAACGAGGGAGGTAGCTTCAATTTGTAAGAGACATCATTAATACGGGTCAAGATCTCAAAAGGTCCAATATAACGGGGACCCAATTTACGTGAAGGAATCTTTAAGCGAACAAATTTAGAGGATAACCATACCCTATCACCAGGACGATATAATGGAGGATCTAAGCGCCTCTTGTCAGCATGCCTTTTCATTCTGTCACGCGCAAATTCAAGAACTGTCTTGGTCTTTTGCCAGATCCTGGAGAACTCCCCGGACAGAAGATCAATCCGCCGGTACCCCCAAGACAGGAGGAACCGGTAGAGGTACACCAGGATGTTGCCCGTAGACGATAAAGAAGGGCGACTTGGAAGAAGATTCACTGGGATGGTTGTTGTATGCGAATGCAGCCCACGGAAGAAGATCGGACCAGTCACTGTGATGTGAATTGGAAAAATGACGAAGATAAGTCACCAGAGTCTGATTAGTGCGTTCCACTTGACCGTTGGTCTGTGGATGGTAGGCAGAAGAGAAGTCGAGCGAGATGTTCATAAATTTACAGAGAGATCTCCAGAACCGAGAGGTGAACTGAACTCCTCTATCCGAAACGATATGTTGAGGGAAGCCATGAATACGAAAAATATGGCGAACAAAAATTGCCAAATCAGGTGCAGAGGGTAAACAAGGAAGGGATATGAAATGAGCCATTTTGGAAAACCTGTCCACAACAACAAGGATGACAGTGCAGCCGGAAGAGCGAGGCAAATCGGTGATAAAATCCATTGCAATGTGTTGCCACGGAGCTGAAGGAACTGGCAGCGGATGAAGAAGTCCACAGGGCCGTCGCCTTGGTATCTTGTTCTTGGCACAAGATGGACAGGAGGCAATAAAATCTTGAACATCCTGGGAAAGAGTTGGCCACCAGTAGTAGCGGGACAGAAGGGAGAGAGTCTTCTTTAGACCAACATGACCAGCAAATTTGGAAGCATGGCCCCAACGTAAGACCAGCCTCCTATTGCGCTCAGAGACGAAGGTCTTGCCCGGAGGCAACGAAGACAGATTGACGGGAGCTACTACGATGACTTTGGAGGGATCCAGGATGAGCAAAGCCTCCTCCTTCGAATCGACAGACAAAAAGGATCTGGAGAGAGCATCAGCCTTAAGATTTTTATTGCCAGGACGAAAATTTAACTCAAAATTGAAACGAGCAAAGAAGAGGGACCATCTAGCTTGCCGGGGATTAAGTCTCTGTGCTGAACGAATATAAGCTAGGTTCTTGTGGTCCGTATAGACCCTGAACGGGTGAATAGCTCCTTCCAATAAGTACCTCCACTCTTGTAAGGCCAATTTGATGGCCAATAACTCCCTGTCACCAATCGAATAGTTTCGCTCAGAAGAGGAGAAGGTCTTGGAAAAGAAACCGCAGGTGACGAGTCACCTAGACGAAGATTTTTGAGAAAGTACTGCCCCAGCTCCTACTGCAGAAGCGTCCACTTCGAGAATAAAAGGTTTGTCAACCTGAGGGCGATGAAGCACGGGAGCAGTGGAGAAGGCTTGTTTCAGAGACAGGAAGGCATCTTCAGCTTCAGCGGACCAGACGTGAGGATCGGATCCCTTGCGAATCAAAGAGATGATAGGTCTGATCAGAGAAGAAAAGTGAGGAATGAACTGTCGGTAGTAATTCGCGAGACCGATGAATCGCTGGATAGCTTTAGTACCTAGAGGACGAGGCCAATTGAGCACGGCGGACACTTTCTCCGGGGTCCATACATAAACCAGAGTCGGAGATAATGTATCCCAGGAAAGGAAGAGATGACTGCTCAAAAGCACACTTCTCGATCTTGGCGAATAGGCGATTCTCCTTCAGATGCAGAAGAACAAGACGAACGTCCCTTCTGTGAGAAGACAGGTCAGGAGAGTAAACGAGAATGTCGTCCAAATATACCACCACACAGGAATACAAAAGATCTCGGAAAATGTAATTCACAAATTCTTGGAATACTGCGGGGGCATTGCATATGCCGAAGGGCATGAAAAGGTACTCATAGTGACCATCTCTGGTGTTGAAAGCGGTCTTCCACTCATCTCCGGAACGAATTCGGATAAGGTTGTAGGCCCCACGAAGATCCAGCTTAGTAAAAATTTGTGCACCCCGTAGCCGATCGAAAAGTTCAGGATTGAGAGGAAGTGGATACTTGTTCTTGATAGTAATACAATTAAGACCTCGGTAGTCAATGCAGGGACGGAGAGTACCATCCTTCTTGACAAAAAAGAAACCTGCGCCCGCAGGAGAGGAGGACTTCCGGATGAAACCCCTGGCCAAATTTTCCTGTACATACTCGGTCATAGCTTGAGACTCAAGAGGATTCAGCGGGTAAATGCGTCCCCTGGGTGGAGTTGAACCAGGAACGAGGTCAATCGGGCAGTCATATGAACGATGCGGGGGCAAGTTCTCCGCCTCTTTCTTGTCGAAGACATCAGCAAAGGAATGGTAGGCCGAAGGCAAACCTGCCCGAGGAGAAATCAAGACAGACGACCTTAATGGAAGAACAGGACGCGGACATCTAGTCTGACAGGAATGACCCCATCGGAGGACATCACCAGACCGCCAATCCAAAACAGGCTCGTGTATTCTTAACCATGGAAGACCCAGAAGAAACGAATGAGACAGCGATGGCAACACGTAAAAGGCAATCTTCTCCCGATGCAAAGCTCCGATTTGCAGCTCCACTTCTTCGGTGACCAAGGTAACGGTCTCCTGCAAGGGCCGACCGTCAACTGAAGCTAACTGCCGAGGAGACTCCAAGGATCTGACAGGAATTTGAAACCTACTGACCGCCTCGAGTTGAATAAAATTCCCAGCCGCTCCTGAATCAACATAAGCTACCTCAGAAAAACAAGAAGAACCAACATGCAACAGAACAGAGATAGTAAAAGGTAGAGAGGTATCACTATCACCTAGGTAGGCCTCCCTTACCTGTCCAAGGCGGAAGCGTTTCCCGGCTTCACCGGACAGGAACGTAGAAGATGGGAGGCGCTGCCACAATAAAAGCAGAGACCCTGTTTAAGTCTCTCCTTACGATGCTGTTCCGCCGGCTTGATACGGTCCACTTGCATAAGTTCAGGTGCAGAGGCTGTAGAAGAAGAGACTGGCAGAGAACGAGAAGGACTGCGAGAAGACGTAACTGGTCGAGGCAATCTCCTCTCCCTGGCAGATTCACGGAGACGTTCCTGAAAACGCAAATCTATGCGGGTTGCCAGGGAAATAAGATCCTCCAGGGATGTTGGAGTATCTCTACCCGCCAACTCGTCTTAATTCGACCAGACAGACCGCGCCAAAAAGCCCCAACCAAAGCCTCATTGTCCCAGCCCAGCTCGGAGGCCAAAGTACGAAAATGAATGGCGTACTGGCCGACAGAAAGGGAACCCTGGCGGAGATTAAAAAGAGACTCTGTGGTAGAAGCTAACCGCCCTGGCTCATCGAAAACCTTACAAAAAGTCTTCAGAAATGAAGAAAGTTGGGAGACGAGAGGATCATCTCGTTCCCAGAGGGGATTAACCCAGGCCAGAGCCGCACCCTCAAAGTGAGACACAATAAATGCCACCTTAGCTCGGTCAGTGGGGTATTGTTGTGGCAGAAGTTCAAAGTGCAACTGGCATTGATTTAGGAAACTCGACACAATTTGGGATCCCCGCTATACCGCGGAGATCTAGCCAGACGAGGAGGTGGGTGAGAGGCCGTAGTCTGGGCAGGAGCAGAGGCGGCAGTTTGTAGGGTCAGCAAACGGTTATCCACCGAAGCCATGTAATTTAGTATGTGGCCCTGGGTGTCGCATTGCTGGGCGAGCTCCTGCTGGAGACCAGCCAGCTGGGTAGCGCTCCCCGGGTCAGAGGGTTGAAGAGCAGCTAAACAAGACTCCATAGATTTTAGAAAACCCATAATCCTGGTTTGGTTCTCCCGCAGAAACAACAGTTCATTTGGGTGGAAACGGAAGTACCAGCGGGGTCCATGGCCTGTTTGTACTGTTATGCTTTTGGGACCAGGAGAACAAGATAGGTGAACCCACTGAACCGAAACAGCGAACCTCCCCAGGACGAGTGGACCAGGTAGACCACCCCCTATACAGGGAGCGTTAGGAGCAGGCCCAGGGGAGACTACTGCATGGCAGCCGGTACCAAAGGCAGGGACGACAGGGAAAAACAAAACAAGAAAGATGAAGAGAAGCGGGTAACGGGAAACAGACTAAACAGGAGGAGAATGGGAGACAAACCAGTAGACAAGATGAGGACACTGGACCACGGATGAGCAGAAGACGAAGACGGAAGGACTAAACTGAGGAACAGGAGCACCGGGGAAACGGAGACACAGGAGGACTGGAGCTGAAAAGAAGCACGTAAAAAGGCAAGGGTTAGGCACAGAAACGAAAAACCAGAAACGTAAGACAATCCGAAAAGAGAACGCAGAGTACGCAGAGAAGCGAGAGAGCCAGAGACACTTGCAAAAGAACAAATGACAAACAGGCACAGGCGAAAGGAAGAGGCGACCTTAAATGCAGAACGGCAGCGTACCTTCCGGGTCATGGTCCTCCAGGACCACAGAGAGCAGCGGGAGGAGCGTCAGGACAAAAGAACAGTGTGTGCGTGCGCAGAGAAACCTAATGCGCTGCGCGCCCGACAGGAAGCAGGAGCCGGGAGAGTGAGCAGAGGAGACGGCGCTGGAGGAAGAACAGGAGCGCGCCGGGACGCCGTGGAACGGTAAGTATGAGCGGACAGCAGGGGCCGCGGCGGTGATAACGGCGACCTGACAATAGTTTTTGCATCACCACATTTTGAGAGCTATAATTTATCCATATTTTGGCCCACAGAGTCATATGAGATCTTGTTTTTTGCGGGACGAGTTGATGTTTTTATTGGTACCATTTTCAGGCACATGACATTTTTTGATCGCTTTTTATTCCGATTTTTGGGAGGCGGAATGAACAAAAACCAGCAATTCCTGAAATTCTTTTAGGGGGGGCGTTCATACCGTTCCACGTGTGGTAAAATTGATAAAGCAGCTTTATTCTTCAGGTCAGTACGATTACAGCGATACCTCATTTATATAATTTTTTTATGTTTTGGCGCTTTTACACAATAAAAACTATTTTATATAAAAAAAATAATTGTTTTTGCATCGCTTTATTCTGAGAGCTATAACTTTTTTATTTTTCTGCTCATGACGCTGTATGGCGGCTTTTTTTTTGCGTGCCAAGATGACGTTTTCAGCAGTACCATGTTTATTTATATCCGTCTTTTTGATCGCATGTTATTCCACTTTTTGTTCGCCTGTATAATTAAGCTGTTTTTTTTTTGCCTTGTTTTTTATTTTTTATTTTTGCGGTGTTCACTGAAGGGGTTAACTAGTGGGATAGTTTATAGAGCGGGTCGTTACGGACGCGGCGATACCAAATATGTGTACTTTTATTGTTTTTTATTTACATAAATAAATGGATTTATTGGGAATTTTTTTTTTTCCCTTTATTTGGGGGTTTTTTTTGTTTGTTTTTTTTATACATTCTATTTTTTTTTTACTTTCTACCATTGTCCCAGGGTGGGACATCACTATATTAGATCAGATCGCTGATCTGACACTGTGCATAGCACTGTGTCAGATCAGTGATCTGACACGCAGTGCAGTAGGCTTTCCGGCGCCTGCTCTCAGCAGGCGCCGGCTAGCCACGTTACTTCATGACCCGGAAGAAGTCCCGCGGCCATCTTGGATCCGGGGACTCCTTCCGGATCACCGGAGCAATGCGATCGCATCACGTTGCTCCGGTGGGAGAGCGCAGGGAGCCCCCGTCACTACTGAGAGCGGCATCAGAGGGGTTAAATGCTCGTGGGCATTGCTGCGGGGTGTCAGCTGTTATATACAGCTGACACCCACACCCAATCACCGCGGCGCTCAGCGCGAGACCGCGGTGATCGCTGCGCTGTACTAGTACTGCGGCTGGCACAAATGCAGTGCCCGCAGCGCAGTACTAGTACGGCGCATGTCACGAAGGGGTTAAGGTTGTTCTAAACATCCTGGGAGAACCGCAGACCTTCTGTGGATTTAGTCTAGCACATATCCTTCAGTCTCTTCACATAATCCTAGTCAAACTTAATGTTTAGAGCAGAACTCTGTGGGGCCGTGTCCTCACTTACAGGACTCCTTGTTCTTCAGCCTGAAGATAAATCTTAATGACAGTGGCTGTATATATTGGGTTGTTATCCTGCTACAGAACACATTTGGAGTCAATCAGATGCCTTCCTGATGTTATTGCATAATGGGCAAGTATTTGCCTGTGTCACGCTCACGCCCTGACTGGTGGGCGTGAGCTCGGGGAGTTTGTGGCCCCACTGTGCCACGAACCAGACTACCCTGGAAGGGGCATGACTATGACAGCTGCCTGGGTTTTCGCTGGAGCCTCTGATGGTGAGGTCAGGCTTGTGCGGCGCAGCTGCCAGGTGCTCCAGGGTGGTGTCTGGCTGTGGCTGCTGATCCCACTTGGGAGACAGGAACACTAGGAAAGGCACAGCAGAGACACAGGGCTGGCAGGCACAGCAGAGAACACAGGGCTGGCAGGCACGGCAGAGAACACAGGGCAGGCAGGCACGGCTGAGAACACAGGGCAGGCAGGCACAGCTGAGACACTGGGCAGGTTGGTGTGGTGTATGAAGGAACAGGTAGGGACCTGTTCACACAGGAGGTGCAGGTATGGATATGAAGTATGAAGGAACAGGTTGGGACCTGTTCACACCGGAAAAGAACCGCAAGGCTGCAGATAGGAGCAGTAGAGCAGCAACAGAAGCTAGGCAGAGCGGAACCGCAAGGAATGTGGAGAGGAGCTGCAGTTAGATTTCTGCAGAAGCTAAGCAGAGCAGAACCGCAAGGAATGTGGATGGGAGCTGCAGCAAGAGATTTCTGCAGCAGCAGGAGTGGAGCAGAGTAGAACGGAGCAGAACCGCAGGAGTGCGGAGCAGAGGCAAAGTCGCAGAGAGACAAGGGTAGAACCACAAAGTGCAGAGCCAAGAGCAGAGTGAAGGCACAGAGTGCAGAGCCAAAAGCAAAGGCACAGAGTGCAGAGACAAGAGCAGAGCAAGCCCCAGAGTGCAGAGCAAAGTCACAGGTTGCAGAGTAAAAAGCAAAGCAGAGTGTGGAGCCCAGAGCAGAGAGGCACTGCAGGGAAAGAAACCACAGACAAGGAGACAGAGGTAGGACAAAGTTCAGACAAGGTAATGGAACAAGACAAGGTATAAGAACAAAGACACAGGGACCAGGATATACTGCCTACTGGAGGGCGGACAACAAGATCAAGGCAAAGCTAGGAGTAGAACCTCCAGAGAAGGAGAAAAACAGAGCAAGGCCTGGCAGCTCAGAAGCAAAACACATACTGAGTTAACACATTGCACAGGCCCCGTCCACAGGATGGAGCTGCCCTAAATACTGGAGGCCTCTTGGTAATTGGTCAGGAACACATTAGACAAGTGTGCCCTGATTCTTTAAGAACCAGAGAGTTCTGGCGCCGACCCTCTATGCACACAGCCAGGAAGCATGCAGAGAGCAGAGGCACAGAATATGGAGCTGGCAACAAACAGAAACCAGAACATGACCTGGAGCAGTGGGTAAGATAGCGTGAGATGAGAGGCCATGCCGTGATGCCAGAAGAGTTGTTACAGTCTGTATTTCTCAGTATTAAGGATAACAAGAAAAGGGTAATGTTGAGGACTATAGACACAGTAGTCAAACAAGGACACAGTGAAACAGATGAAAGACACATCATGCTTATTTATCTTCAAAATCAAAGATGTTAAGCAATGCCGTCAACTCAGAGGTGGCAGCAACCAGTGTGACCCAGCTACACCCATCTACTTTTGGAAAAGTCTGTCTGGAAGTGTTCTTCATGGAAGTTTTGTGGCCAAAAACCATTCCTTATACATAAAAACAAGGCCAAGCAAGTAAACTGTGCATACCAACATAAGAAATGATGTCCTGAAAATGGCAGCAGGTGTTTTGGAATGAGGTGTCAAAATTTGAAATATTTCGCTGTAACAGAAGGCAATTTATTCACTTAAGGGCTGGAGAGTGGTAAAGAATGAGTGCTTGCGGGCAGCACTAAAGCTTGTTGGAGGGTCCTTGAACATTTAGGGCTTTGTTTTATCAAACAGAGTTGAGAATTTGGTCAAGATTAATGGTGTCCTCATTGCTGACAAATACACGCAGATATTCAATCACTTCTGAAAATTGGTATAAGCCCAAAATGGAATAAAGTTGCCAAAAGGTATTTACCAAAATATATGATTTTCTTGTGTTTAATATATCATAAAAGTAGAATACTAGCCTTGATAAATTCCCTTTTTCATATGTCCTCATTTCAGATTTGCTGCAAAAATTACAGTTATGCTTACATATGGAAGATTTGTTTTAGGTTATGTGCACACGTTGCCAGGCTCGGACTGGCCCACCGGAGAACCGGAGGATTCTCCGGTGGGCCCAGGCACTGACACCTGCTGGCATACTGGCCAGCAGCTGCCTAGGGCCCCCACTGCTCCAGGGGCCCCCTTCCTGGCCGCCCACCCTCCTTGAAGACGATACTCACCCTGCTCCAGCGATGCCTGGTCTCGGCGTCTGCAGCTCGTCCTGAATGAGCGTTCACGTGGTGCCGCTCATTAAGGTCATGAATATGCGCATATTCATGACCTTAATGAGCTGTATCACATGACCGCTCATGCAGGAAGGTGCTGCGCCGGGAGTCGGGACAGAGCCAGAGGGATGTCGGCGCGGCCGCGCGGCGTTGGACAGGTGAGTATGAGGGACGGGGGGATGAAGGAGGACATAAGCCAGCACGCCATGCAAGATGGGAGCAGGAGCGGGAGCTGGGGGGTGGAGAGATAAGCCATGCATACAGGGGCGGATATGAGCCATGCATACAGGGGGGGATATGAGCCATGCATACAGGAGGGGGGAATATGAGCCAAGCATACAGGGGGGGATATGAGCCAAGCACACGGGGGGGGAATATGAGCCATGCATACAGGAAGGGGGGAATATGAGCCATGCATACAGGGGGGGGGGAATATGAGCCATGCATACGGGGGGGGGGGGAAATATGAGCCATGCATACAGGGAGGAATATGAGCCATGCATATGGGATGGGAGGGAGATGAGCCATGCATACAGGAGGGGGGTCATTATACAGTATGGAGAACTGTGTGTGGCCATTATACAGTATGGAGCATCATGTGTGGCCAATGGACATTATACAGTATGGAGCATCATGTGTGGCCATTATACAGCATGGAGCATCATGTGTGGCCATTATACACTATGGAGCATCATGTGTGGCCATTATACAGTATTGAGCATCATGTGTGGCCATTATACAGAATGTAGAACTGTGTGTGGCCATTATACAGCATGGAGCATCATGTGTGGTGGCCGTTATACAGTATTGAGTATCATGTGTGGCCATTATACAGTATGGAGCACTGTGTGGCCATATTTTTTTGTTTATAATTATTGTATATACAACAGTGTGATCAGCAGTGCTAAATGGCTGTGGTTGGGACGTGGATATGGGTGTGACTAGTTGTGAAATGGGTGTGGTCAGAGGCGTGGCCTAAAATTTGCCGCGGCGCACTACGCACGCCGCAAACTTTATACCTTCTTCCCTTCTTCAAAAGTTGGGAGGTATGGTACCACATTTGCCAGATCACGGCAAGTGCCGCAAATCTCATAGGGAATGAATGAGGCCGAACGCAGTATTGCTGTAAGTGATCCATTATGCGGCAGACGCAGAAAAACTGCCAGATCTGCTGCAAAAGGTGACTTTCACATCAGCGATTCTTGCCAAAGTCACTGCCGATAGTGTCATACTCACAAAAGGGGGAGGCAGCACTAAAAGTGCCTAGGGCAGCAGAAACTCTAAATACGGCCCTGGGGGGGGCTACATTATATTCTGTGGGGGGACTGCATTATACTCAGGGTACATTATATTATGGGGGGCTACATCATACTATATGAGGGGTTGCAGTATACTCTATGGGGGGCTGCATTATATTCTGTGGTGGGGTTGCATTATTCTCTCAAGGGACTACATTATAATGTGGCACCCCTAGGGGTATTTGGTGTCAATAACTATTTTTGTGGCAAATACAAATACTAAAATAGCAAGACTGCACTACCATCTCCGGCCAGAAGGGGGAGCTCCAGAGACTCCCCTTGATCTATTCTGGTCTGAGAAAAGGACTGGCAGTTGGGCTAAGGAGCTAGGAGTGAAAGGTCATACAACTGAATTTCTAACAACCCTATGACGGTTGATAAGTCAGGACCATCGACCTGAAGAGAAGAGGAATAGAGAGAAAGGACATTGTGAGAACCGGGTAGCATTAATTATTACCCAGAATAGACGCAGAGACGGATACCGGATCCGCGGCTATATTCATTATATATAATACAGCAACCGGAAAGACGTGAGGTGATATCAGCCTCACTAGGGTCAGGCGTAGCAACAGACAGAGTTCAGCGGTATTCCCAGAGGGGATAAACTGACAAAAAGGACTCGGGTTGCCCGTCGAACCAGGACCCGGGAGGGACAGATTGAGTCGGCAGCCAGTTCACATACAGCAGCAGGGCCACATGGAAACTGCGCATAATAAGAGATAGAAATCTTGACATGGTCAGAGTAATTCAGAGTGCTCATACAGACTCCGGTGACAGTACTGATTGCAAATCCCTTCATGTTGAAGTAAACTGGTTAAACGTTTCAACGCCTCAGTCTTTCATTTGGACAATAATCATCTACTCAAGATCGGGATCATCACTACTGGGAGGATCCGCTGCTGATCAAGTAAGTGCCTGTTCCTTCACGATATCCCTTACACTGTGCATTGCCTGAGACCACAGCACTGGGTCAAGCCATTCGTGACATCCCCCTCAAGAGACAGACTTCATTGGTCTAGTGCTGGGTACTTCGGTCTCCCGGGCGTCACAACTGGCGTCACAACTGGCGTCACGAACAGGATAGGGCCAGCCCGTACACCGGGTATTGTGTGCCGTGATTGGAGCCTAAAACTGTGAAAACTTGGATGAAAATTTTGAAAATTGACTTATTAACCCCTTCATGACCCAGCCTATTTTGGCCTTAATGACCTTGCCATTTTTTGCAATTCTGACCAGTGTCCCTTTATGAGGTAATAACTCAGGAACGTTTCAACGGATCCTTGCGGTTCTGAGATTGTTTTTTCGTGACATATTGGGCTTCATGTTAGTGGTAAATTTAGGTCGATAATTTCTGAGTTTATTTGTGAAAAAAACGGAAATTTGGCGAAAATTTTGAAAATTTCGCAATTTTCACATTTTGAATTTTTATTCTGTTAAACCAGAGAGTTATGTGACACAAAATAGTTAATAAATAACATTTCCCACATGTCTACTTTACATCAGCACAATTTTGGAAATAATTTTTTTTTTTGCTAGGAAGTTATAAGGGTTAAAATTTGACCAGTGATTTCTCATTTTTACAACAAAATTTACAAAACCATTTTTTTTAGGGACCACCTCACATTTGAAGTCAGTTTCAGGGTTCTATATGGCCGAAAATACCCAAAAGTGACACCATTCTAAAAACTGCACCCCTCAAGGTGCTCAAAACCACATTCAAGAAGTTTATTAACCCTTCAGGTGTTTCACAACAGCAGAAGCAACATGGAAGGAAAAAGTGAACATTTAACTTTTTAGTCACAAAAATGATCTTTTAGCAACAATTTTTTTATTTTCCCAAGGGTAAAAGGAGAAACTGGACCACAAAAGTTGTTGTCCAATTTGTCCTGAGTACGTTGATACCTCATATGTGGGGGTAAACCACTGTTTGTGGGCACGGCAGGGCTCGGAAGCGAAGGAGCGCCATTTGACTTTTTCAATGAAAAATTGGCTCCAATCTTTAGCAGACACCATGTCGCGTTTGGAGAGCCCCCGTGTGCCTGCCTAAACATTGGAGCTCCCCCACAAGTGACCCCATTTTGGAAACTAGACGCCCCAAGGAACTTATCTAGATGCATAGTGAGCACTTTAATCCCCCAGGTGCTTCACAAATTGATCCGTAAAAATGAAAAAGTACTTTTTTTTCACAAAAAATTTTTTTAGCCTCAATTTTTTCATTTTCACATGGGCAACAGGATAAAATGGATCCTAAAATCTGTTGGGCAATTTCTCCTGAGTACGCCGATACCTCATATGTGGGGGTAAACCACTGTTTGGGTGCACGGCAAGGCTCGGAAGGGAAGGCGCGCCATTTGACTTTTTGAATGAAAAATTATCTCCATCGTTAGCGGACACCATGTCGCGTTTGGAGAGACCCTGTGTGCCTAAACATTAGAGCTCCCCTACAAGTGACCCCATTTTGGAAACTAGACCCCCCAAGGAACTAATCTAGATGTATAGTGAGCACTTAAAACCCCCAGGTGCTTCACAGAAGTTTATAACGCAGAGCCATGAAAATAAAAAAATATTTTTCTTTCCTCAAAAATGATTTTTAGCCCGGAGTTTTTTATTTTCCCAAGGATAATAGGAGAAATTGGACCCCAAATGTTGTTGTCCAGTTTGTCCTGAGTACGATGATACCCCATATGTGGGGGTAAACCACTGTTTGGGCGCACGGCAGGGCTCGGAAGGGAAGGCACGCCATTTGGCTTTTTGAATGGAAAATTAGCTCCAATCATTAGCGGACACCATGTCGCGTTTGGAGAGCCCCTGTGTGCCTAAACATTGGAGCTCCCACACAAGTGACCCCATTTTGGAAACTAGACCTCCCAAGGAACTAATCTAGATGTGTGGTGAGCATTTTGAACCCTCAAGTGCTTCACAGAAGTTTATAACGCAGAGCCATGAAAATATAAAATTATTTTTCTTTCCTCAAAAATGATTTTTTAACCCACAATTTTTTATTTTCCCAAGGGTAACTGTTGTGAAATTGGATTTTGGGCTCCCCCGGTGGCCACTGGTGGAATTGAACTGGTGTGCATCATCCCCTCTGTTCACCTGTTTCCATCAGGATGTGGGAGTCGCTATTTAACCTTGCTCCTCTGTCACTTCCATGCCGGTCAACATTGTAATCAGAAGCCTTTCTGTGCATGTTCCTGCTGCTAGACAACTCCCAGCTAAGTTGGACTTTAGTCCTCGTTTGTTTTTGCATTTTGTTCCAGTTCACTGCTGTAGTTTCGTTTCTGTGTCTGGAAAGCTCTTGTGATCTGAAATTGCCACTCTGATGTTATGAGTTAATACTAGAGTCTTAAAGTAATTTCAGGATGGTATTTTGATAGGGTTTTCAGCTGACCATGAAAGTGCCCTTTCTGTCTTCCTGCTATCTAGTAAGCGGACCTCAATTTTGCTAAACCTATTTTCATACTACGTTTGTCATTTCATCTAAAATCACCGCCAATATATGTGGGGGCCTCTGTCTGCCTATCGGGGAAACTTCTCTAGAGGTGAGCCAGGACTATATTTTCCTCTGCCAGGATTAGTTAGTCCTCCGGCCGGCGCTGGGCGTCTAGGGATAAAAAACGTAGGCAACGCTACCCGGCTACTGTTAGTTGTGCGGCAGGTTTAGTTCATGGTCAGTTTAGTTTCCATCCTTCCAAGAGCTAGTACTTATGTTTGCTGGGCTATGTTCTCTTGCCATTGAGAACCATAACAGGTAACAGGAGAAATTGGACCCCAAAAGTTGTTGTGCAGTTTCTCCTGAGTACGCTGATACCCCATATGTGGGGGTAAACCACTGTTTTGGCACACGTCGGGGAGCGGAAGGGAAGTAGTGACGTTTTGAAATGCAGACTTTAATGGAATGCTCTGCGGGCGTCACGTTGCGTTTGCAGAGCCCCTGATGTGCCTAAACAGTAGGAACTCCCCACAATTGACCCCACTTTGGAAACTAGACCCCCAAGGGAACTTATCTAGATGTGTGGTGAGCACTTTGAACCCCCAAGTGCTTCACAGAAGTTTATAACGCAGAGACGTGAAAATAAAAAATGTGTTTTCTTTCCTGAAAAATATTTTTTTAGCCCAGAATTTTTTAATTTTCCCAAGGGTAACAGGAAAAATTTGACCCCAAAAGTTGTTGTCCAGTTTCTCCTGAGTACGCTGATACCCCATATGTGGGGGTAAACCACTGTTTGGGCACATGGCGGGGCTCGGAAGGGAAGTAGGGACGATTTGGAATGCAGACTTTGATGGAATGGTCTGCGGGAATCATGTTATGTTTGCAGAGCCCCTGATGTGCCTAAACAGTAGGAAACCCCCCACAAGTGACCCCATTTTGGAAACTAGACCCCCCAAGGAACTTATCTAGATGTGTGGTGAGCACGTTCAACCCCCAAGTGCTTCACAGAAGTTTACAACGCAGAGCCGTGAAAATAAAAAATCATTTTTTCTTTCCTCAAAAAAGATGTTTTAGCAAGCAATTGTTTATTTTCACAAGGGTAACAGGAGAAATTGGACCCCAATATTTGTTGCCCAGTTTGTTGTGAGTACGCTGGTACCCCATATGTGGGGGTAAACCACTGTTTGGGCGCACGTCAGGGCTCGGAAGGGAAGTAGTGACATTTGAAATGCAGACTTTGATGGAATGGTCTGCGGGCGTCACGTTGCATTTGCAGAGCCCCTGATGTGCCTAAACAGTAGAAACACCCCACAAGTGACCCCATTTTGGAAACTAGACCCCAAAAGGATCTTATCTAGATGTGTGGTGAGCACTTTCAACCCCCAAGTGTTTCACATAAGTTTATAACGTAGAGCCGTGAAAATAAAAAATAATTGTTCTTTCCTCAAAATTATGTTTTAGCAAGTAATTTTTTATTTTTGCAAGGGTAACAGGAGAAAATGGACCCCAATAGTTGTTGCCCAGTTTGTCCTGAGTACGCTGGTATCCCATATGTGGGGGTAAACCACTGTTTGGGCGCACGTCGGTGCTTGGAAGGGAGGGCGCACCATTTGACTTTTTGAACGCAAGATTGGCTGGAATCATTGGTGGCGCCATGTTGCGTTTGGAGACCCCTGATGTGCCTAAACAGTGGAAACCCCTCAATTCTAACTTCAACACTAACCCCAACACACCCCTAACCCTAATCCCAACTGTAGCCATAACCCTAATCACAACCCTAACCCCAACACACCCCTAACCACAACCCTAACCCCAACACACCCGTAACCCTAAATCCAACCCTAATCCTAACCCTAATCCCACAACTGTAACCCCAACACAACCCTAACCCTATCCTTAACCCTAACCATATCCTTAACCCTAACCACAAGCCTAATCTTAACCCTATTTCCAACCCTAGCCCTAATTCCAACCCTAAGGGTATCGTCTCACATAACGATTTACCAACGATCACGACCAGCGATACGACCTGGCCGTGATCGTTGGAAAGTCATTGTGTGGTCGCTGGGGAGCTGTCACACAGACCGCTCTCCAGCGACCAACGATGCCAAGGTTTTGGGTAACCAGGGTAAACATCGGGTTACTAAGCGCAGGGCCGCGCTTAGTAACCCGATGTTTACCGTGGTTACCAGCGTAAAAGTTAAAAAAAAAACGTACATACTCACATTTTGGTGTCCTTCAGGTCCCTTGCCGTCTGCTTCCCGCTCTGACTGAGCGCCGCCGTACAGTGAGAGCACAGCACAGCGGTGACGTCACCGCTGCGCTCTGCTCTCACTTTCCGGCCGGCAGACAGTCAGAGCGGGAAGCAGACGGCAAGGGACCTGAAGGACACCGAAATGTGAGTATGTACGTTTTTGGTTTTTTTTAACTTTTACACTGGTAACCACGGTAAACATCGAGTTACTAAGCGCGGCCCTGCGCTTAGTAACCCGATGTTTACCCTGGTTACAAGTGAACGCATCGCTGGATAGCTGTCACACACAACGATCCAGCGATGACAGCGGGAGATCCAGCGACGAAAGAAAGTTCCAAACGATCTGCTACGACGTACGATTCTCAGCAGGGTCCCTGATCGCTGCTGCGTGTCAGACACAGCGATATCGTATGGATATCCCTGGAACGTCACAGATCGTACCGTCGTAGCGATCAAAGTGCCACTGTGAGACGGTACCCTAACTCTAATTCCAACCCTAACCCTAAGGCTATGTGCCCACTTTGCGGATTCGTGTGAGATTTTTCCGCACCATTTTTGAAAAATCCGCAGGTAAAAGGCACTGCGTTTTACCTACGGATTTACAGCGGATTTCCAGTGTTTTTTTGTGCGGATTTCACCTGCGGATTCCTATTGAGGAACAGGTGTAAAACGCTGCGGAATCCGCACAAAATTGACATGCTGCGGAAAATACACAGCGTTTCCGCACGGTATTTTCCGCACCATGGGCACAGCAGATTTGGTTTTCCATAGGTGTACATGGTACTGTAAACCTGATGGAAAACTGCTACGAATTCGCAGCGGCCAATCCGCTGCGGATCCGCTGCGGATCCGCGGCAATCCGCTGCGGATTCGCAGCCAAATCCGCACTGTGTGCACATGCCCTAACCCTACCCCTACCCCTACCCCTAATTCTCACCCTAATTCTAACCCTAGTTCTAACCCTAACCCTAGCAGAAAAAAAAAATTTTTTTATTTATTTTTATTATTGTCCCTATGGGGGTGATAATGGGGGGGGGTCATTTACTTTTTTTTATTTTGATCACTGATAGGCTATATCGCAGGCTATATCGCAGTGATCAAAATACTTCTGAAATGAATCTGCCAGCCGGCAGACTCTGCGGGCGCAGTGCGCATGCGCCCGCCATATTGGAAGATGGCGGCGCCCATGGAGAAGCCGGACGGACATCGGGAGGCCCGGTAAGTATGAAGGGGGGGGGTGATCGGATCACGGGGGGGGGACCGGAGCACAGGGGGGGGGGACCGGAGCACAGGGAGGGGGCACCGGAGCACGGGGGGAGCGGACAGGAGAACGGAGGAGCGGACAGAACGAATTAGGGGGGCGGACCGCGCACCGGAGCACTGGGGGGGCGATCGGTGGGGTGGGGGCAGATTAGGTTTTCCAGCCATGGCCGATGATATTGCAGTATCGGCCATGGCTGGATTGTAATATTTCACCGTTTTTTGGGGTGAAATATTACAAATCGCTGATTGGCAGTTTCACTTTCAACAGCCAATCAGAGCGATCGTAGCCACGGGGGGGTGAAGCCACCCCCCCTGGGCTGAAGCACCACTCCCCCTGTTCCTGGAGATCGGGTGAAATTGGAGTTAACCCTTTCACCCGATCTGCAGGAGCGCGATCCCTCCATGACGCATACGCTGCGTCACAGGTCGTGAAGGCACCGACTTTCATGACGCAGCGTATGCGTCAAAGGTCGTTAAGGGGTTAAAGAAAATCCCGTTCTCCATTGAAAACTATTGAAAGTGACTTTTCTCCATTGGTTATAATGGAGTAAAAATGGCCGCCATCCCCTGAGGTAATCATCTCATAACCGTTAGGCACAAAACTGTTAATCGAGCTACGTCATTACCCAAGCCCCAGTCTAACTGAAAAACTTCAAAATCCACCATTACAGAGCGTGCGGCAGATAGAGGCAGCAGGGGGCGTGTCATTGTGAGCGGTACCAAGCAGAGTGCTCTGACATCAGAGCGAGGGGAAAAAACAATCCTGTTGCACAGAGGAACGAATCTACATTATCTAGACGGAAGCGGAGACCGGAAGGGTCTAGATTAACTAAGGGGGTACAGTATGTCGCAACACGGAGACGCCGCAGCACCCGGCGACGCTAATGCAGCTGAAAGACAGAGTGTCGATAGAGAGCCCGGCAGCGCAGCAGGGCAAGGAGTGGCGCCCATCATGCCGGTGTTGATGCCATATACCCCGGGTGGCCCGTGGCTTCCAATGTATGAAGGTAAACCTAATATCCTTGACAGTTTCAGGGAAAAGATGCTGGCTCATTTTGATATGTTCCCCGTGGGTGAAGCTCAGCGTGTTAGTCTCCTGATGATGCAGTTAAGTGGCCATGCTAAGCGAGAAGTCACGGCATGGGCAACTGATCTAAAAGGTACTGTTGAACGCATATTTGCTGGATTAAAAGCTACATTTGAAACCACTGCCAGCAGCAAAGCTAAAGTACGATTCTTTAATTGCAAACAAAAAGCTAATGAGGGCGTGAGAGATTTTGCCTTAAACCTGCAGGAAGCCCTTAAATCACTTACACTGGCTGATCCCATTTTTAACACTGGAGCGGATAAACTGCTAAGAGATCAATTTATTGAGGGACTCTACACCCCTTCTCACTGGGGGCATGCTTGTTTTTAAGAACCCTGAATTGACATTTGCCCAATTAAAAGAGAGCGCTATACCTCTCCAGCTGGCAGAGGCACCTCGGGATCAGGATTTTGCGCAACCCATGGCAGGTGCATCTCAACAACAGGAAGTGCCAGTGACATCGGCTATGTCTGGGGCCATTGCTAAGCCCCTGGGGCCTAGTACTAATGAGACTCTTCAACTAAAGCTTGACTCTTTAACTGATGTTGTTGCTTCAATGGCTAAAACCATGCAGGATATGAGAGGACTCAAGATAGAGTTGGCAAACCGTAGAGAGGATGTCCCATGGATGAGACCCCGGAGATACCCGACATAGAGAGGGCGACCCCGCGACCGTTTCCAACCGGATGGACAGCCCATTTGCTGCCGTTGCCAGCAGCCAGGCCACTTTGCACGAGATTGTGGTTTAAACGGGAATCCCCTGGGAATGCGGGCCGCTTCGCAGGAATGAATTTTCAAGGCCCAACACCCTGGCACGACAGGTACATCGGAGGACGACCTATCATCCCTATCGTGCTGGACGGAATTCCCCTCAACGCTTTGCTGGATACAGGTTCCCAGATTTCATCTATACCATATATCCTTTATAAGAGGTACTGGGCTGAGGTAGATATTGATAAAGGACCCTCTGATGTTGAACTAGATATATGGGCCAGTAATGGTAAGTTGGTACCGAAACTAGGATTCAGGGAGATGACCATAAAGATTGGTAAAGCAGAATTAAAGAAACAGGGTATAATTGTCGTTGATGTTGACCGGCAGAACTGTGAACCAACTGTATTGATAGGAATAAATGTGTTAGAGAACTGCTTGTCCGAAGTTATTTCTGTCTTACAGCAAATTGCTGAAACTGCCCGATCCTGCCAGCAGAGAGTTCTCAGGAGGGAAATAAAAGTATTAATGTTAAGGCAACAGGTAGAAGTTGCAGGTGGAGAAATCGGCAGTGTGAGGGTGAGTGATCCAACGTCTATTGTAATCCCACCAAAAACAGAAATGCTGGTATGGTGTAGAGCGGCCATTGGTACTAAAGGACGAGACTATCAAGCCTTAATAGAACCAGCGTACACCGACAGCAGGCCCACTATACACACACGGCACGAGGGGTGGTCGAGGTACACCGGGGACGGGTGTCGGTACGACTTTTGAACTGTGGAGAGGAAGAGGTCACTTTGCCAAGGTATGCTACAGTGGCAAAGTTATATACTGTTGACAACAATGCCATCACAACCGTTGAGCCCTTAGAATCGACCTGTCAGGTGGAAAATAACGGCTCAGATGGAGAATCGGAGGATTGATGCCAACAGCTAGACGTGGGCGTAGATTCAACACCTACCCATCAAAGACAAGGGGTGTATAGATTAGTGACATAATATGAACAGGTCTTCAGTAAACACCCATTGGACTTCGGACGGATAGAAAGGGTGGAACATACAATCCCCACCGGTGACCATCCCCCGATAAAAGAAAGATATAGGCCCATACCGCCCGCTCACAATCAATGCGCGAAGGACATGCTGAGAGAGATGAAACAGGCCGGGGTAATAAGAGATAGTTGTAGCCCTTGGGCGGCCCCTCTGGTGATTGTCAAAAAAAAGGACGGAACCATGAGAATGTGCGTAGACTACCGGCGGATTAATAACATCACCCATAAAGACGCCTATCCCTTGCCTAGGATAGAAGAGTCCTTGACCGCTTTGAAATCTGCTAATTATTTTTCCACCTTAGACTTAACAAGCGGGTATTGGCAAGTCCCTGTGGCTGAGAGGGATAAAGAAAAAACGGCATTCACCACACCAATGGGTCTAAGCGAATTTAATCGCATGCCGTTCGGACTCTGCAACGCATCCGGTACTTTCCAGCGACTGATGGAATGTTGCCTCGGACACAAGAACTTCGAGACCGTCCTCCTGTACCTAGATGATGTGATCGTCTACTCAAAGACTTACGAACAGCACTTAACAGACCTGGCAGAGGTGTTCGAAGCCTTATCCAAGTATGGTATGAAAATCAAACCATCCAAATGTCACCTTCTAAAGCCAAAGGTACAATACTTAGGGCACATCGTGAGTTCGGAGGGAGTAGCACCGGATCCCGAGAAAACAACTGCCATAAGGGATTGGCCAAGACCTACCAATGCAAAAGAAGTGAGGCAATTCTTGGTATTGGTGGGTTACTATCGCAGATTTATAAAAGGATTTACCAAGTTGGCAGCACCCTTGCAAGACGCTTTGGTAGGGCAGACAAAGAAACCTTCGAACCGAAACCCTCCTTTTCAGTGGGACGACGAAAGAGAAGACTCCTTTGAGCAACTAAAGAAGGCACTAACCGGAGAAGTTCTTGCGTATCCGGATTACCATCAACCTTTCATCCTCTACACCGATGCCAGTAATGTAGGATTGGGAGCGGTGCTGTCACAAAAGCAAGAAGGTCGGGAGAAAGTCATCGCCTTTGCAAGTAGAAAACTCCGGCCTACTGAAAGAAATTCAGAAAATTATAGTTCCTTCAAATTGGAGCTACTGCCAGTAGTTTGGGCAGTGACTGAACGTTTCAAACACTATTTGACCGGTGCAGAATTTATTGTCTACAATGACAACAATCCGTTGACCCATCTAGACACGGCTAAATTAGGTGCGTTAGAACAGCGATGGATGGCCGGTTATCTAATTACAACTTCGTGATCAAGTATCGAGCAGGTCGCAAGAATGGAAATGCCGATGCCCTATCCTGGATGCCACACTTGAGAGATGTAGAAGAAGAAACGGGGGAGCTTGAAGAAATTGAACTACCAGCCTTTCATCAGCCCAAGGCAAAACATCGTCAGTCAAATACCTATCAGAAACAACAAGAAGTGAATTTTAATCCGTTAGCACACCATAGATGGGCTGACACCCAAGATAGCAATCCGGCTGTGAAGTTAGTGAAGGAACTATTGACTGAGCAAAGTGCATATCCCGTTGAGGATGCCCCAGAAGAGACGCATCAACTCTGGAAAGAGAGAGGCAAAATGTTCCTGTATCAAAAGAAGCTCTGTAGGAGATACACCAATCCAAAAACACATGAATTGGTTTGGCAAATTATCGTGCCTAAACAAGATGTGAGGATGGTCCTCGAGGCTTACCACAATGGTGCTGGTCACTTCGGTTGGAAAAAGTTAGAAGTGCCTCTAAGAGAAAGATTTTATTGGGTCGGGATGAGAAAATCAATCGAACAGTGGTGCAGAAACTGTGGCCCGTGCAACCTCAGAAGGAACGATCAAAAGAGCACCACTGCAGCCCATAATCACCAAACAACCACTTGAACTTGTAGCCATGGACCATGTGAAGTTGGCACCGAGCCGGTCCGGTTATGTCTATGCCTTGACCATCGTGGACCATTATTCGCGCTTCTTGGTAGTAGTACCTGTAAAAGATCTGACTGCGAAAACAGCAGCCAAAGCGTTCCAAGCGTACTTTTGTAGACCCCATGGATATCCGGAACAGGTTCTCACTGACCAGGGTACAGCCTTTGAATCAGAGATCTTCAGAGAATTCTGTAATATGTATGGTTGCAAAAAGATCCGGACGACGGCCTATCATCCGCAAACAAACGGCTTATGTGAGAAGATGAACCATATTGTGATAGACCTACTAAAGACTTTACCTGAAACGGAAAGGAATCAATGGCCAGAGAAATTGCATGACTTGGTGGATCTGTATAATCATGTCCCGGTGAGCTCTACCAACTGCACCCCAGCTTATCTTATGCGTGCAAGACCCAGCCAATTGCCAAT
The DNA here is from genome assembly GCF_051348905.1 of Ranitomeya variabilis. Lineage (NCBI taxonomy): Eukaryota > Metazoa > Chordata > Amphibia > Anura > Dendrobatidae > Ranitomeya > Ranitomeya variabilis. Next base: position 844,050,469 of record NC_135233.1, on the reverse strand, counting down.
CGATCTAGAAATGGGAATTCTGAAACCAGACGCAGAAGTTCAAGACTCCAATTGGGATGTCGTACGGCAAAAGCAGTATCGCCAAGTGCAAGAGAGTGTGGAAAGAAGCCTCCAGCAAACCAGAGAAAGACAAGAGGGAACTTTCAACCAGAATGCTCTAGCAACTCCATTAAGACCTGGTGACCAAGTACTTAACAGGAATCGTCGAACCAATAAACTGGATAATCAATGGGAAGCCGTACCCTACACAGTTTTATCAACAAGAATGGATAATCCTAAAATGTGTCTCATTAGCAAAAACGGAGGTTTAACATCTGTACTAGTGTCAAGAGACAATCTTAAATTATGTCCGGAGACGTTGAAAGAGCCAGAAGTTGTCCAGCCAGAGCCAGAAGTTATTCAACCCATACAGGTTCAACCAGTAAAGGAAAAAGAGGAAATGTATCACACCTGTATAGGAGACTTTCCCAAAACCCTACTAACATACCATGGTGCGGTAGTGGTTCCCATGGTGGCCTTTTATCCAACACCGAACCCAATATTAGAAGTCCCAAGACAGGAAGAGGCTGACCCCGTACTGCAAGAGGTTCCAGACCAGGAAGAACAGATTCCTAATCGGAGTAATCTCATTCACGGTGGACTTGCCAACCCCATAGTTGTGGAATTATCTTTAGCAGAGAGGGCAGATACTATATCCGCAGTAGACAGAAGTACACAACATAAAGAGACACCGCTATTACGTAGATCCCAGCGTAGTACCCAGGGTCAATTACCGGCCAGGTATGCGGATTACCAACTATAAGACTATAGTCATTGTTATCGTTCTGTAACGTTTAAGCCCAGTACCTACAGAGACTTACCTGTATGAACTTCTTGCATATTCTTGAACTTTTTATCAGCCCGGAAACACCAAATCAAAGCTCCAGAAAGACTGCTTTGTGAACTTTGCTTCCTAGTACCTTCAAGGATAGAACTGTATTAATGGACGCTATTTGAAGTGACTTTTTACAGAATTCCATTTTTTTTGTTTCTTTGAGTGGTTTTTGTAACTTTTCATTTTTAAGACTCTGTACATACCAATTGTTATTTCAAAATGTTATCGTCCCGCAGTCCCGGAGTACTGTTCTTAACTAAGGGGGAATGTGGCGCCCCTAGGGGTATTTGCCACAAAAATAGTTATTGACACCAAATACAAATACTAAAATAGCAAGACTGCACTACCATCTTCGGCCAGAAGGGGGAGCTCCAGAGACTCCCCTTGATCCATTCTGGTCTGAGAAAAGGACTGGCAGTTGGGCTAAGGAGCTAGGAGTGAAAGGTCATACAACTGAATTTCTAACAACCCTATGACGGTTGATAAGTCAGGACCATCGACCTGAAGAGAAGAGGAATAGAGAGAAAGGACATTGTGAGAACCGGGTAGCATTATTACCCAGAATAGACGCAGAGACGGATACCGGATCCGCGGCTATATTCATTATAATACAGCAACCGGAAAGACGTGAGGTGATATCAGCCTCACTAGGGTCAGGCGTAGCAACAGACAGAGTTCAGCGGTATTCCCAGAGGGGATAAACTGACAAAAAGGACTCGGGTTGCCCGTCGAACCAGGACCCGGGAGGGACAGATTGAGTCGGCAGCCAGTTCACATACAGCAGCAGGGCCACATGGAAACTGCGCATAATAAGAGATAGAAATCTTGACATGGTCAGAGTAATTCAGAGTGCTCATACAGACTCCGGTGACAGTACTGATTGCAAATCCCTTCATGTTGAAGTAAACTGGTTAAACGTTTCAACGCCTCAGTCTTTCATTTGGACAATAATCATCTACTCAAGATCGGGATCATCACTACTGGGAGGATCCGCTGCTGATCAAGTAAGTGCCTGTTCCTTCACGATATCCCTTACACTGTGCATTGCCTGAGACCACAGCACTGGGTCAAGCCATTCGTGACATCCCCCTCAAGAGACAGACTTCATTGGTCTAGTGCTGGGTACTTCGGTCTCCCGGGCGTCACAACATTATGGGGGCTACATCATACTATATGAGGGGGCTACAGTATACTCTATGGGGGGGGCTGCATTATATTCTGTGGTGGAACTGCATTCTCTCAGGGGACTACGTTATATTCTGTGGTGGGTTGCATTATACTATATGAGGGGGGCTGCATTATACCCTATGGGGGTGCTACATTATATTCTATGGTGGGGACTACGTCATACCTGAGGGGGTTGCATTATATTTTGTGGAGTGCTGCATTATATTCTATGAGAGGGGACCGCATTATATTTTATGAGGGGGCTACATTATATTCTGTGAGGGGGATACCCCAAACCTTGATACATAATTAAGACGTGAACTACCTTATATTATACCCTGATATTAGCGCTTTTTACCGCACAATTGGTGGTCTTGTATCTATTTCTATGTAGCTACATAGTGGGCCCCAAGAATGATTTTCTCTGGTGGGCCCAAGGTGCTCCAGTCCGACGCTGCACGTTGCGGATTTTGATGCGGATCCGTGTTTTTGGACGTGCAGAATTGCATCAAATCCGCAGTGTAGTGCACAAGCAATGTTAGTCAATGGGAAATTGAGAATTGTGCACATGCTGCGGAAAAAAACTCATGGATTTGCAGTGTTTTATTTTCCACAGCAATGCAATTCATTTTGCATTTCTGCACCCGTTGACTACCATTGAGGCAGGCAAATACGCAGCAAAACTGCAGGTTTAAAAAAGATCTGCAGATTTGCTGCGGAGTTGTCTCCGAGAAACGCTGCAGATAGGGAAGAGGAAGAGTGTGTGGGCGGAGACTGTGTGCGGAGATGTGCGTGTCTGTGTTCGGGTGTTTGTGTGTGTCTGTGTGCGTGGCTCTGTGTCTGTGTGTAGGCAGGCATCGTCTGATGGGACTACTAGTCCCATCCGGCTATGTCTGCTACAGTGACAGCTAGCCGGATGATACCCGTGGGCACTAGGGACCGGAGTGTGTGGCTGCATGTATTTTTATGCACTGAACTCTACGGTCCCAACGGCAGAGCCGGGTATTGATGTGAGAGACTCGTGCGAGTTTCTCCCAAGTGTTACCACAGCCTAACGCAGAGTGTGTGTGTGTGTGTGTGTGTGTGTGTGTGTGTGTGTGTGTGTGTGTGTGTGTGTGTGTGTGTGTGTGTGTGTGTGTGTGTCTTTATTTAACTCTATATGTACCATTTTATTATGTTTCTTACTAAACATCTGGCTTGGTATTGGTATTATCTATCTATGGATAGATAGATTTATCTATCGATCTACCTATCTGTGTGTGTAAACATTATTCTTCAATGGAGTATGTAAATGAAGAGGTTGGACAAGAAATGACATTACAATTCTTTTTTTTGTTAAATAATCTTTATTTAGCTTACAAAAACGCATACAAATCCACATGAAAAAATGCATGAAAATCCGTTTTAAAAACGCGTCAAATCCGCGCGGATTTTTACCTGCGTTTTCTGTCAAGAGATGCAGAATCTGAGCAGAAAATTTTACAGGCAAATCTGCAACGTGTGCACATACCCTTACAGAACTTTTTGACAACTGAACTTCTTTTATGCCAAATTCAAGAATTAATGCTCAAAGAAAAAGATGCAAACTACTAAGCAAATCTGCACTAAGTTTATGAGACCCACATTTGGAGTTTACCTCCACCAGCTACATACAGTGGGGGAAATAAGTATTGGTTCCCTTGCTGATTTTGTAAGTTTGCCCACTGACAGACATGAACAGTCTATAATTTTAAGGGAAAATGAGGAGAAAGGAGGAGTATTATGGCTTAAAAAGTATTTTTAACCAATTATACATAATAGAACATAGGTTCAAAACAGATTTAAAAAAATAGTAAGGTGCATAAGGATGGAAAAATAGGACCACCAGTGCCAAACACCTACCAATAGTCTGCATAAGATAGGCAAAAGCACTTGTTCAATGAGGTAGATAGTTAAGGTACATATCACATCATAGTCTTAAAAATTCTTATTGCTGAGAACAGCGCTTACCAGTGAGTGCGGAGGGTGGATGGCACTGGACTGGATCCTGAGAGACCCCAATGTTTCCACCTCCATGCTTGATGGTGAGGACAGTGTTCTTTGAGTCATAGGCAGCATTTCTCTACCTCCAAACACGGTAAGTTGAGTTAATTTCAAAGACATCAATTTTTGTCTCATCTAACCACAGCACCTTCTCCCAATCACTCACAGAATCATCCAGGTGTTCATTTGCAAACTTCAGACAGGCCTGCACATGTGCCTTCTTGAACAGTGGGACCTTGCAGGCACTTCAGGATTTTAAACCTTTACGGAGTAATGTGTTACCAATGGTTTCCTTGGTGACTGTGGTCCCAGCTGCCTTGAGATCATTAACAAGTTCCGCCCGTGTAGTTTTAGGCTGATCTCTCACCTTCCTCATGATCAAGGATACCCCAAGAGGTGAGATTTTGCATGGTGTCCTAGATCGATGTCGATTGACAGTCATTTTGTATTTCTTTCATTTTCTTACTATTGCACCAACAGTTGTCTCCTTCTCACCCAGCGTCTTACTTATGGTTTTGTAGCCCATTCCAGCTTTGTGCAGGTCTATGATCTTGTCCCTGACATCCTTATAAAGCTCTTTGTTCTTGCCCATGTTGTAAAGGTGAGTCTGACTGATTGAGTCCTGGATAGGAGTCTTTTATAAAGGTGACTATGTAAGACAGCTGTCTTTAATGCAGGTAACGAGTTGATTAGGAGCATCTGACTGGTCTGTAGGAGCCAGAACTCTTAGGCTGCCGTCACACTAGCAGTATTTGGTCAGTATTTTACATCAGTATTTGTAAGCCAAAACCAGGAGTGGAATAATTAGAGGAAAAGTATAATAGAAACATATGCACAACTTCTGCATTTAGCACCCTCTCCTGGTTTTGGCTTACAAATACTGATGTAAAATACTGACCAAATACTTCTAGTGTGACGGCAGCCTAAGGCTGTGTGCACATGTTCCGGATTTTTCACGTTTTTTTCGCTATAAAAACGCTATAAAACCGTGAAATAAAAACGCTCATATTAAGCATCCTATTAATAGAATGCAATCCGCATTTTGTATACACATGCTGCGTTTTTTTTTCCGGAGCGGAAACGCATTCCGGAAAAAAATGCAGCATGTTCATTAATTTGCGGAATCCGCACACATAGGAATGCATTGATCCGCTTACTTCCCACGTGGGGCTATGCTCACCATGGGGGAAGTAAGCGGAACATGTGCGGATGGTACTCAGGGTGGAGGAGAGGAGACTCTCCTCCAGGCCCTGGGAACCATATAATTGTTAAAAAAAAAAAGAATTAAAATAAAAAATAGTGATATTCTCACCTTCTGATGGCCCCCAGAGTCCTCCCTCCTCTCAGCGGTGCACGCGGCGGCTTCCGTTCCCAGGGATGCTTTGTGCGAAGGACCTGGGATGACATCGAGGTCACGTGACCGTGACGTCATCCCAGGTCCTTCGCACAAAGAATCCCTGGGAACGGATGCCGCCGGGTGCACCGCTGAGGAGATTGGGGGCCGTCAGAAGGTGAGAATAACCATTTTTTAATTTTTTTTATCATTTTTAACATTAGATCTTTTTACTATTGATGCTGCATAGGCAGCATCAATAGTAAAAAGTTGGTCACACTTGTCAAACACTATGTTTGACAAGTGTGACCAACCTGTCAATCAGTTTTCCAAGTGATGCTACAGATCGCTTGGAAAACGCTAGCATTCTGCAAGCTAATTACGCTGGCAAAATGCTAGTGTTTAGCGGGAAAACGCATGCGAATTCCGCATGCGATATACCCGCGGCAGAAGTTGCAGAATTGCCGCTGAAATTTCCGCGGCAATTCTGCAACATGTGCACTTAGCCTTAATGTTTGGTAGGAGATCAAATACTTATTTCTCACTGCAAATACATTTATATAATTTATACGTGATTTTCTGTATTTTATTTTTTATATTTTATCTCTCAATGTTAAAATTAACCCCTTCATAACCTTGGGATTTTCCGTTTTTCCATGTTCATTTTTTGCTCCCCTCCTTCCCAGAGTCATAACTTTTTTATTTTTCCGTCAATATGGCCATGTGAGGGCTTATTTTTTGCGAAACAAGTTGTACTTTTGAACGACATCATTGGTTTTAGCATGTCGTGTACTAGAAAACGGGAAAAAAAATTCCAAGTGCAAAGTGTAAAAAAAAAATTGTGTCATTTTCCGATACCCGTAGCGTCTCCATTTTTCATGATCTGGGGTCGGTTGAGGGTTTATTTTTTGCGTGCCGAGCTGGCATTTTTAATGATACCATTTCGGTGCAGATACGTTCTTTTGATCGCCCGTTATTGCATTTTAATCAGGTTAATGCTTTTTTCTTTATTGATAAATCGGGCAATTCTGAACTTTTATATATTTTTAGAAGCTGGCACAACTCGATCGCCTCTGCTACATAGCAGCGATCATCAGATCGCTGCTATGCAGCAGAAATGCAGGTGTGCTATGAGCGCCGACCACAGGGTGGCGCTCACAGCAAACCGGCATCAGTAACCATAGAGGTCTCAAGGACCTCTATGGTTACTCTGCAGAAGCATGGCTGACTCCAGATCATGTGACGGGGGTCGGCAATGCGCTCATTTCCGGCCGCCCGGCCAGAAGCGCCAGTTAAATGCCGCTGTCAGCGTTTGACAGCGGCATTTAACTAGTTAATAGCGGCGGGTGAATCGCGATTTCACCCGCCGCTATTGCGGGCACATGTCAGCTGTTCAAAACAGCTAACATGTCCCGGCTTTGATGCGGGCTCACCGCCGGAGCCCGCATCAAAGCGGGGGTTCTGACATCGGACGTACTATCCCGTCCGAGGTCAGAAAGGGGTTAACCTATCCTTAAAATGATACACTGTTCATATTGTCAGTGGGCAAACTTACAAAATCAGCAAGGGATCAAATACTTATTTCCCCCACTGTAAGCACCCACCATCAAATGTGGTCTTCATTGTATTTCATATCCATTATAACACAGCCGAGTGCTATGAGATAAAAGATTGCATAGCCCTCTGCCCAGTTTTATTCTGTGGGGCAGCTCAGATCTGTGATTATTTTCTCATGCAGATTTCTCACTCCCAAAAGTCAAAATCAATCTATAGCGTTTATAAAAGGGTAAACGGAGAGGACCACATTGCTGCCTTACATATCTACTCAATGGATACATCCGCCCTCTCTGCCCAAGAGGCTGCAACAGCTCTCGTAGAGTGAGACCTTATATCTCCCCTTAGAATAACTACCACTTATGGAATAAGCTTGTTTGATGGCTTCTTTAATCCATCTAGAGTATTTTTAGATTCTTTAAACCCATTCCTCCCTGATAGGAAACAAAAAGCGATTGACATTGTCTCCAGGATTCCATAACCGATAAATACTTTATCAGGCATCTCCTACCATCTAGTGTATAAAGTTTTTCTATGATTTTTAGAATTAGCAAAAAAATGAGTAAAGAACTATTTCTTGACTCCTATGGAAGCTGGAAGCCACTTTAGGGAGATTAATTTTAAAAGCCAAATCCGGATTATCCTCCAGGATCTGTGTAAAGGGTGGACCCACTGACAGGGCCTGAAAATCGCTAACTCTACGAGCTGAGGTTAGGGCCACTAGAAGGACACATTTTAAAGTTTGGAATTTAACTAATATGGAGTCCATGGGTTTAAAGGGAGAGTCTGTCAGAGCTGTCATAACCAGATTCAAATTCCAATGAGGACTTTTCTCACTGGGCATTGGTCTTTACCTGGAGCAGGCTTTAATATAATGAGAAATCTATCAACAACCTGCTAGGTCGTAATTATACAGAGCACTAAAGGCCGACGCCTGACGTTTAATGGTGCTGGTGGAAAGTCCCTCTTCCAGACCTTTTTGAAGGAACTCTACAGTGGAATTAACTAGCACCCCGACTTCCAGCCTCACCCCTGAGATGTCTAGAAATCTCTTCCAGGTCCAACCATAAATCTTTGCAGTGACTGACTTTCTGCTCTGGAGCAAGGTGGAAACAAGGTTAGAAGAAAAACATATATCCCTTAAAGCAACCTCTCTAGTTTCATGCTGTCAAATCTAGACTGGATATTTGAGGATGCCATAACAGGCCCTGTGCAGAGCAGATCTGGAACTTCTGGTAGTACGCATAGCTCAGTGACTGACATTAGTCTAATCCAAGAATACCATGACCTCTTGTGCCAAAAGGGTGCTATCAACAGGTCTATTGTCTTCTGTTTTTCCCAGGATTGCTGGTATTAACATCATTGGTGCAAAAGCATAGGCTTGGTTATAATTCATTCTGACAAGGAATCCATCCACCACTTGAGGATTTATATCTGGCAGACCCCCATATATCTACAATCTGATTGAAAATTAGTTGGTTCAGAGCCCATTCTTGTTGCCTTAGCCGATTGCAGCTCAAGTCTGCTTTACCGTTTTCTATCACTTTTATGTGTAGAGCAGTTAGAGAAGGGAGATGATTCTTTGCCGTCTGAAATATCCGATTAGTTACTTGCATTAGAGCATTGGACAGAGTGCCTCTCTGATGACTTATGTACGCCACTATTACCCGATTGAAAGGATTCTCACATGGTTACCCTGTGAAGAGAAAAGGAGTTCCATCATGGCGTGCTCCACTGCCAGTAATTCTTTCATGTTTGAGGAACCCATCTTCTCTTGCCCATTCTCCGTGAACAAGGTGATCCTCTAAAATGGGAACCTCATCCCCTTGGACTTGCATCTGTGGTTATCACCCTCAATATTTTGTTTACCCAAGGCACACTTCTGGGTAGATTATTTGTGTAAAATGAGACTGAATTGTTATTTGAGCATCAATCTCTCTTCCAGATAACCTACCAATGCATATTTGTTAGCCAGAACATCCAGCTGGTGTGTAACTGGGCCCATAACATTGCTGGGATAAAAGATCAAAGAACCCAGCAGAGACATAGCTTTCCTGAGAGTCATGGTGTGAACTTTTACTGTCTCTGACACTTGGCTATAAATGTTTTCCTTCTGGTCTTCTGAGAGACAACATTCCTGATTTACCAAGTCCAGTATAAGGCCTAAAAAAAAAAAAAAAAGTACTGTTAGGGATTTGAATCCTGACGTCTTAAGATTTAAGAGCCAGTCAAAGTCGTTCAAGGTAGTGCCAACCTCTTCTAATTGGGAGTTGCAGTGATGAACTGACCTGTCGATCAGGAAATTGTCCAAATATGGGGCTACTAGAGCGTCCATTTCTGGAAGGTGAGTTGTCACTCCCGTTACTAGCTTCATAAAAATCTTGAGGTGCAACTGACGGTCCGAACGGAAGGGCTCTTCATTTTTTATGGCCAAGACATCTCTCAGGAACTTTTGATATGTTACATGTATCAGAAAGTGATAATACACATCCTTCAGATCCAGAACCATATAGCAATCCAGACATAATATAGAAGAATTAACACTTCTATTTTTTTTAAAGCATTTTTACTTTGCAATATTTTTTTCTACACCTGTCTAAACTTTTGCACAGTACTGTTCATATGTATTGTAGGGTTTCAGCGCACTGGTAGCCTCTTGGATCTGTACCGACGCACGGTTTTTATATCAAAACAGCATATAATATGTTGTGAATCATAAACTCTACAGCTACAAAACAAAAACCGTTTTTCTCCTGTACAGTGGAATAGCATTAAGTTACTCACCGGTTAACAGTATTTTTCGGAGTCCATGACAGCACCTCCAGAGAGGGGGGGGATCTGCCCTTCAGGAACAGGAAACCTACAGATACATAAGGGCGGCACCTCTCCCACGCATCAGTTGGTTTACAGAGCACAAGAGGACCACCAAGGTTAATGACATGATATATATATAAAAATATTACTACTATTTACCACGTGTGGAATATAATAAGGAAGAGGTGCACACCCAGAACTTAAGAAAACGGGAGGGAATCTACGGGTGCTGTCATGGACTCCGAAAAATACCATTAGCCGGTGAGTAACTAAGGGTACCGTTACACAAAACGATTTACCAACGATCACGACCAGCGATACATAGTAACATAGTAACATAGTTAGTAAGGCCGAAAAACACCGGATTACGTACCGGTAATGCTCTTTTATAGAACCACGACAGCACCCCTTCACTCAAGTGGGTGCTGTCGTGGCGAAGAGAAAACGCCGGATTACGTACCGGTAATGCTCTTTTATAGAGCCACGACAGCACCCACTTGAGTGAAGGGGTGCTGTCGTGGCGAAGAGAAAAAGACATTTGTCCATCCAGTTCAGCCTATATTCCATCATAATAAATCCCCAGATCTACGTCCTTCTACAGAACCTAATAATTGTATGATACAATATTGTTCTGCTCCAGGAAGACATCCAGGCCTCTCTTGAACCCCTCGACTGAGTTCGCCATCACCACCTCCTCAGGCAAGCAATTCCAGATTCTCACTGCCCTAACAGTAAAGAATCCTCTTCTATGTTGGTGGAAAAACCTTCTCTCCTCCAGACGCAAAGAATGCCCCCTTGTGCCCGTCACCTTCCTTGGTATAAACAGATCCTCAGCAAGATATTTGTATTGTCCCCTTATATACTTATACATGGTTATTAGATCGCCCCTCAGCCGTCTTTTTTCTAGACTAAATAATCCTAATTTCGCTAATCTATCTGGGTATTGTAGTTCTCCCATCCCCTTTATTAATTTTGTTGCCCTCCTTTGTACTCTCTCTAGTTCCATTATATCCTTCCTGAGCACCGGTGCCCAAAACTGGACACAGTACTCCATGTGCGGTCTAACTAGGGATTTGTACAGAGGCAGTATAATGCTCTCATCATGTGTATCCAGACCTCTTTTAATGCACCCCATGATCCTGTTTGCCTTGGCAGCTGCTGCCTGGCACTGGCTGCTCCAGGTAAGTTTATCATTAACTAGGATCCCCAAGTCCTTCTCCCTGTCAGATTTGCCCAGTGGTTTCCCATTCAGTGTGTAATGGTGATATTGATTCCTTCTTCCCATGTGTATAACCTTACATTTATCATTGTTAAACCTCATCACCAACGATACGACCTGGCCGTGATCGTTGGTAAGTCGTTGTGTGGTCGCTGGAGAGCTGTCACACAGACAGCTCTCCAGCGACCAACGATGCCGAAGTCCCCGGGTAACCAGGGTAAACATCGGGTTACTAAGCGCAGGGCCGCGCTTAGTAACCCGATGTTTACCCTGGTTACCATCGTAAATGTAAAAAAAAAAAAAAAACCGTACATACTCACATTCCGGTGTCCGTCAGGTCCCTAGCCTTCTGCTTCCCGCACTGACTGAGTGCCGGCCGTAAAGTGAAAGCAGAGCACAGCGGTGACGTCACCGCTGTGCTCTGCTTTTACTTTCCGGCCGGCAGTCTCAGGCACAGCCCCATGCGGGAAGTAAGCGGTTCAATGCATTTCTATGGGTGCAGAATCGCTGCGATTCTGCACAAAGAAGTGACATGCTGCGGGTTTTAAACCGCTGCGTTTCTGCACGGTTTTTCCCGCAGCATGTGCACTGCGGTTTCCATAGGGTTTACATGTTAATGTAAACGCTATGGAAACTGCTGCGGACCCGCAGCATCAAAATCGCCGCGGATCCGCGGTAAAAACCGCAAAGTGTGAACATGGCCTTAAAGTTTCCTATTATTTACTATTTCCTGTGTTGTTTTCTATTACACACCTGTTACTATGACCAGGGGGCCGTATTCACATTCACCACAGCACTTTACACAAGGACAATGACTGCAGGCGCGGAACTAGAGATCAGACAGATGGAACCAAAATCATTAATGAAACTAGAACATAATAGTAAATGTACCAGTCAAATGGTTTCACAGACCGTTTGTGCTCTAAAAACTGAAAGGATTATGTCAAGATTAATTATCCTTGCTAAAATGTACAGGTCAATGTCAGTATAATTGACCGGCCCGTTGTCTTGCTGACCAACCACAATGTCAGAGCTGGAGCGCGTTCCTGCAACAGCACTGCTGGGTGATGTGGAAACTCCAGCAATGATGGCAATAGAACGGACCTGCTTGATTATTTCAAGCAGGTCTGTGCTTACCTCCCATTGAGATCAATGGGAACTTAGCTGGAGGCAGAACACTGCTGTGAGTCTGCACGATTTACAGCAGCATTTTGACGCTAAACGGGGCACTCTGCTCTGTGAAGACTGAGGATTCTGCCTGCCTATTTGGCTGGCAGATTCCTCAGTGTGAATGGAGCCTTAGGGCCCGTTCACACTACATTTTCCTATGCAGTAAATCTAGCGCTGAAAATGGTTTGCCTCCTATTTTCATCAATGGGAGTCCAAAAGATTGAGCACTGAAAAAAGCACCTTACACAGTATTGTGTGTATGGTGTGTGTACTGTTTTTACATTATTAACCTTTTTTACACCAGCAGGCTGTCTTGCAGGCTCTCTGCCTCCTAGGCTTCTGTCCTCCGGCGCTTGCTGCGTCCGCCCACTGATGAAGTCAGCAAGGGCCGGACACACGTAATGCATTGCTATGGATAAGCAGGCGCGCTGCTATGGACTGTCGAGCGTTCCCCCTGCCCCTTAGGCCCCGGACGGATGATGCAATCACATGGCCTAAGCCTTGGTGCACTGTTACGACCCAACATTTAAAAATTAAAGGGAATCTATAACCAGGTTTTCCCCATATAAAGTACTGCAAGAACCTACAAGACCAGCATTCTGAAAGCTGTATATGCAGTTGAAACCAGACAAACACCAGAGTACTTGACGGAAGCAATTCTGAACAGCCAATCGTAGCATTTCTGAATCATATGGCCTGAAACAATAATGTCCCAGGCTATGATCGGTGCTCTAAGGCCGGGTTCACATTAGCATTTCTGTGCGCAGCATATGGTCCTCATACATCTGCATGCGTCCATATCTTTAACATTGTGTACACAGGGACATGTTTTTGCATGCGTTCGCATGCAGATGCGTATGCATGCGTCGTTTCAGTGTGCGGCGGTGTCCGGCAAACGCAACATGTTGCATTTTTTGAGGCGTCAAATATTGTGCAATCATCCGTGTTCGGGTACTGGTCTGGTACCTGAACCCAAACTTTTTGTAACTGTTTGGCAGAATCCTCCGGACCCGAACATCCAGATGTCCGCCCATCTCTAATCAGCACTCATGCCTGCTGTTTTACACTTTTTTTTCACTGCATTTTTTTCTTGTATCTTTTTCTTAAAAAAAAAAAAAAAAAGTTTACACCAAGCACACTCAGGCGGATCATACGCTGCGCACAGAAACGCTAATGTGGACCCAGCCTTAGTGTTTGCCGAATGTTTTTTTTTGCCTTCCTCTGGATCAACATGTTAGGCTATGGTTGAACTAGATGGACTTAAAGTCTTCCTTCAACCTTAAATACACTGCTCAAAAAATAAAGAGAACACTAAAATACCACATCCTTGATATCACTGAATGAAATATTTTAGTTGCAAATCTTTATTCATTTCATAGTGGAATGTGTCGAGAACAATAAAACATAAAAATGATCAATGTAAATCAAAATGAATATCCCATGGAGGTCTGGATTTGGAATGATGCTCAAAATCAAAGTGGTAAATCAAATTACAGGCTGATCCAACTTCAGTGGAAATGCCTCAAGGAAATGATGCTCAGTAGTGTGTGTGGCCTCCACATGCCTGTATGACCTCCTTACAACACCTGGGCATGCTCCTGATGAGGTGTCGGATGGTCTCCTGAGAAATCTCCTCCCAGACCTGGACTAAAGCATCTGCCAACTCCTGGACAGTCTGTAGTGCAATGTGACATTGGTTGATGGTGTGAGACATGATGTCCCAGATGTGTTCAATCGGTTTCATGTCTCGAGCGGACTAGTCCATAGCTTCAGCGCCTTCATCTTGCAGGAACTGCTGACACACTCCAGCCACATGAGTGTCCTGGATTAGGGGAAACCCAGGGCCAACCGCACCAGCATATGGTCTCAGAAGGGGTCTGAGGATCTCATCCCGTTACCTAATGGCAGTCAGGCTAACCCTGGCGAGTACATGGACGGCAGTGCAGCCCTCCAAAGAAATGCCACCCCACACCATTACTGACCCACTGCCAAATCGGTCATGCTGAAGGATGTTGCAGGCAGCAGATCACTCTACACGGCATCTCCAGACTGTCACATGTGCTCAGTGTGAACCTGCTTTCATCTGTGAATTGCACAGGGCACCAGTGGCGAATTTGCCAATCTTGGTGTTCTGTGGCAAATGCCAAGCATCCTGCCCGGTGTTGGGCTGTGAGCATAACCCCCATCTGTGGAAGTCGGGCACTAAGACCATCCTTATGGAGATGGTTTCTAACCACCTGCGCAGACACATGCAAATTTGTGGCCTGCTGGAGATCATTTTGCAGGGCTCTGGCAGTGTTCCTCCTTGCACAAAGGCTGAGGTAGCGGTCCTGCTGCTGGGTTGTTGCTCTCCTACGGCCCCCTCCACATCTCCTGGTGTACTGGCCTGTCTCCTGGTAGCACCTCCAGCCTCTGGACACTACGCTGACAGACACAGCAAACCTTCTTGCCACAGCTCGCATTGATGTGCCAACCCTGGATGAGCTGCACTACCTGAGCCACTAGTGTGGGTTGTAGAGTCCGTCTCATGCTACCATGAGTGTGAACGCACAACCAACATTCAAAAGTGACCAAACCATCAGCCAGAAAGCATTGGTACTGAGTGGTGGTCTGTGGTCCCCACCTGCAGAACCACTCCTTTATTGAGTGTGTCTTGATAACTGCCTATAATTTCCATCTGTTGTCTATTCCATTTGCACAACAGCATGTGAAATTGATAGTCAGTGTTGCTTCCTAAGTGGACAGTTTGATTTCACAGAAGTTTGATTTACCTAGAGTTATATTCTGTTTAAGTATTCCCTTTATTTTTTTGAGCAGTGTACTATGTTACTATTTTAGCTCCTACATAGAAAAGATTTGCATAAACAGGATCAAATGAGAAAATAATTACTTTTTTTTAAGCATAATCACATAAAAATACATACCATAACACTACTATGGGATTCTATGATGGGTACAACTACAGAGGAGCCACAGGTCAAAGGCAAATGCTATGCAATCTAATCATACTTGCACCCTGTATTAACCTTAGAACATACACACAGAAGGTCCACTATATAATAGGACACAATATCACTATGCTGGTAAATAGCATCAAGCAAAAAAAACCCATCATAATGGTTAAAGGGGGAATACAAAGGTTATTTGCAGCATATTTACTTCAAACCAGCGGCGCCACCACCCCTACACGCGTTTCGGCGTGAGTGCCTTCTTCCGGGGGAGTTACTATTTTGTCTGACATATCTGTTATTTAAGGGCATGAAAGTACAAAGTTTGAAAATTACAAAATGTGAAACTCATATACAGGTCCTTCTCAAAAAATTAGCATATAGTGTTAAATTTCATTATTTACCATAATGTAATGATTACAATTAAACTTTCATATATTATAGATTCATTATCCACCAACTGAAATTTGTCAGGTCTTTTATTGTTTTAATACTGATGATTTTGGCCTACAACTCCTGATAACCCAAAAAACCTGTCTCAATAAATTAGCATATCAAGAAAAGGTTCTCTAAATGACCTATTACCCTAATCTTCTGAATCAACTAATTAACTCTAAACACATGCAAAAGATACCTGAGGCTTTTAAAAACTCCCTGCTTGGTTCATTACTCAAAACCCCCATCATGGGTAAGACTAGCGACCTGACAGATGTCAAGAAGGCCATCATTGACACCCTCAAGCAAGAGGGTAAGACCCAGAAAGAAATTTCTCAACAAATAGGCTGTTCCCAGAGTGCTGTATCAAGGCACCTCAATGGTAAGTCTGTTGGAAGGAAACAATGTGGCAGAAAACGCTGTACAACGAGAAGAGGTGACCGGACCCTGAGGAAGATTGTGGAGAAGGACCGATTCCAGACCTTGGGGAACCTGAGGAAGCAGTGGACTGAGTCTGGTGTGGAAAGGCGTGTGCAGGAAATGGGCTACAGGTGCCGCATTCCCCAGGTAAAGCCACTTTTGAACCATAAACAGCGGCAGAAGCGCCTGACCTGGGCTACAGAGAAGCAGCACTGGACTGTTGCTAAGTGGTCCCAAGTACTTTTTTCTGATGAAAGCAAATTTTGCATGTCATTCGGAAATCAAGGTGCCAGAGTCTGGAGGAAGACTGGGGAGAAGGAAATGCCAAAATGCCTGAAGTCCAGTGTCAAGTACCCACAGTCAGTGATGGTGTGGGGTGCCATGTCAGCTGCTGGTGTTGGTCCACTGTTTCATCAAGGGCAGGGTCAATGCAGCTAGCTATCAGGAGATTTTGGAGCACTTCATGCTTCCATCGGCTGAAATGCTTTATGGAGATGAAGATTTCATTTTTCAGCACGACCTGGCACCTGCTCACAGTGCCAAAACCACTGGTAAATGGTTTACTGACCATCGTATTACTGTGCTCAATTGGCCTGCCAACTCTCCTGACCTGAACCCCATAGAGAATCTGTGGGATATTGTGAAGAGAAAGTTGAGAGACGCAAGACCCAATACTCTGGATGAGCTTAAGGCCGCTATTGAAGCATCCTGGGCCACCATAACATCTCAGCAGTGTCACAGGCTGATTGCCTCCATGCCACGCCGCATTGAAGCAGTCATTTCTGCCAAAGGATTCCCGACAAAGTATTGAGTGCATAACTGAACATTATTATTTGATGGTTTTTTTGTTTGTTATTAAAAAACACTTTTATTTGATTGGACGGGTGAAATATGCTAATTTATTGAGACAGGTTTTTTGGGTTATCAGGAGTTGTAGGTCAAAATCATCAGTATTAAAACAATAAAAGACCTGACAAATTTCAGTTGGTGGATAATGAATCTATAATATATGAAAGTTTAATTGTAATCATTACATTATGGTAAATAATGAAATTTAACACTATATGCTAATTTTTTGAGAAGGACCTGTAGAGTCCTTGCAAACAGAGTGATCTATTTTGTGTTTATTTCTTAATGGTGATGGCTTACAACCAATGAAAACCCAAAAGTAATTATCTCAGTAAATTAGAATTAACTAAAAACAACAGAACAAGCTTCCTAAGCGTTTAAAAAGGTTCCTAAGGCTACTTTCACACACAGCATATTTGCTGCGTATTTTGCTGCTGCTTTACCTGCGTTTTTTTACGCAGGCAAAAAACGCAGCTGCTTTCACACACTGCGTTTTTTGCAGCTGCGTTTTTTTCAGCATTGTGTACTGAAAATAAAGTTTGTTTGAAAAAAAAAAAAAGGGGGAAAAAAAGAGTCATTGAGGTCATTTCCTGTCTTTATGACTCAGAATACAATACACACTGGAGGGACAGGTATAGTTTTAGGATAGGGGGGTAGATTTGCCTGACAGGTTCCCTAAGTGCCACGTATTTCAGTGCCACATATTTCAGTGCCACGTATTTCAGTGCCACGTATTTCAGTGCCACGTATCACGTATTTCAGTGCCACGTGCCACGTATCAAAGTGCCACGTATCAAAGTGCCACGTGCCACATATTACGTATCAAAGTGCCACGTGCCACGTATCACAGTGCCACGTATCAAAGTGCCACGTGCCACATATTTCAGTGCCACGTATTTAAGTGACACGTGCCACGTATCAAAGTGCCACGTATCACGTATTTCAGTGCCACGTATTTAAGTGACATGTATCACGTATAAGTGCCACGTATTTAATTGCCACATATTTAAGTGCCACGTATCAAGATTTTCCATGGAGAACAGACACATCCAGAGATATGTCTGCTCTCCACGGCTGCAGCAACACACTGACAGGAGCCATAGTTCCTGTCGGTGTGTCACTGCACATGCGCGAGCGAGTTTACCGGCGGTCATTGACCCCGGCACTCTTGCTTAACGGCAGTGCTGCGTGGGAAAGTTCAACGCAGCTGTACTGCTGTTAACCGAGACGCCGGAGTCATTGAACTCCGGAACAGTACGCGATACACTGCTAGGAGCTTCGCTCCTGGCAGTGTATCGCCGGAGAGCAGGGGATCGGCGTGGGACACTCGTTTTATGGATTCTGCGGACAGGGAGTATGAATTTGGTTTATTATTTTTGGATTTTTTCCTGGAGGATCGAGGGCTTCGCCTACAAGTGTGCTGTTGGTGAGTATATACTCTATGTTATGTGTTGTATGTACTGTGTGTCATGTATGTGTATTGTGTGTAGGTGTTTTGTGTAACTTTACAATTGTGCTAAGTCGCCGGACACAGGGACAACTCTCCCATCCTAATACCGGATGGGAGTAGTAGTCCCATACGGCGACTTAGCACAATGGTGGCACTAGCGTCGCATGGGGACACACACACACGCGCACGCACACACACACACGCGCGCACACACACACACGCGCGCACACACACACACGCGCGCACACACACACACACACACCAAATCGATCAGCAGCCCCACGTTTATGCTCATTCTGTTGGACTCCATGCTGCTTCTCTGGGGGGCGGGGGCTTCCCTCTTCCTGTCCGACTTCACGTCCGGTCCTGGGTGTCAACCCCTCCGTACAAAGACGCCGACACCCAGGACAAAGGCGCTGTGTGTAGACGGTAAGATGGGGCCCTATGGGGATACGCAGACACGCCGCTGCGTAAAGAATTGACATGTCAATTCTTTTTACGCCGACGTGTTTGCAGACAAAAGCGCCGCGTTTTTTTGCGGTGTGTCTGAACGGCAAAGTGAATTTCTCATTCACTTTGCCGGCAGACGAAAATGACATTGCGCATTTTTGAAAAGCGCCCGCAAAATAGCGCTCAAAAATGCGCTGTGTCTGAAAGTAGCCTTAGTCTGTTTTAGTAGGCTCCACAATCATGGCGAAGACTGCTGACTTCACAGATGTCCAAAAGACAGTCATTGACACACTCCACAAGGAAAGTAAATTGTGCATTTAAAGGGAACCTGTCACCTGAATTTGGCGGGACCAGTTTTGGGTCATATGGGCGGGGTTTTCGGGTGTTTGATTCACCCTTTCCTTACCCGCTGGCTGCATGCTGGCCGCAATATTGGATTGAAGTTCATTCTCTGTCCTCCGGAGTACACGCCTGCGCAAGGCAATCTTGCATTGCGCAGGCGTGTACTCCGGAAGACAGAGAATGAACTTCAATCCAATATTGCGGCCAGCATGCAGCCAGCGGGTAAGGAAAGGGTGAATCAAACACCCGAAAACCCCGCCCATATGACCCAAAACTGGTCCCGCCAAATTCAGGTGACAGGTTCCCTTTAAGGTGGGCTCCGGCGGTGAGCCCACCTTAAAGCCGCGACATGTCAGCTGTTTTGTATAGCTGACATGTGCGCGCAATGAGCGCGAGCGGAATCGCGATCCGCCCGCGCCCATTAACTAGTTAAATGCCACCGTCAAGCGCTGACAGCGGCATTTAACTGGCGCTCCTGGCCGGAAGTGCTCGCACCGCTGACCCCGGTCACATGATCGGGGGTCAGCGGTGCATTGCCATAACAACCAGAGGTCTCCTTGAGACCTCTATGGTTGTTGATGGCCGAATGCTTTGAGCGCCACCCTGTGGTCGGCGTTCAAACTATACGACCATTTCTACTACATAGAGGTGATCTGTACTTCACCTCTATGTAGCAGAGGCGATTGTGTTGTGCATGCTTCTAGGAGGCTATTGAAGTATGCCAACATTAAAAAAAAAAAAGTGTTTAAAAATATAAAAAAAATTAAAAATATATAAAAGTTTAAATCACCCCCTTTCGCCCCAATCAAAATAAAAAAAAAAAAAATAAAAATCAAACCTACACATTTGGTATCGCCGCGTTCAGAATCGCCCGATCTATCAATAAAAACAAAGGATTAACCTGACCGCTAAATGGCGTAGCGGAAAAAAGAAAAAAAAAAAACGCCAAAATTACGGTTTTTTGGTCGCCGCGACATTGCATTAAAATGCAATAACGGGTGATCAAAACAACGTATCTACACTAAAATGGTATCATTAAAAACGTCAGCTCGGCACGCAAAAAATAAGCCCTCACCTGACCCCAGATCACGAAATATAGAGACGCTACAGGTATCGGAAAATCGCGCAATTTGGTTTTTTTTTTGCAACTTTGGAATTTTTTTCCACCACTTAGATAAAAAATAACCTAGACATGTTAGATGTCTATGAACTCGTAATGACCTGGAGAATCATAATGGCAGGTTAGTTTTAGTATTTGGTGAACCTAGCAAAAAAGCCAAACAAAAAACAAGTGTGAGATTGCACTTTTTTTGCAATTTCATCACACTTGGGAATTTTTTTCCCGTTTTCTGTTACACTGCATGGTAAAACCAATGGTATCGTTCAAAAGTACATCTCGTCCCGCAAAAAATAAGCCCTCACATGGCCATATTGACGGAAAAATAAAAAAAAGTTATGGTTCTGGGAAGGAGGGGAGCGAAAAACGAAAATGAAAACACGGAAAAAGCTCCGGGGGTGAAGGGGTTAAATAAAAATGAACATTTAACTTTCTTCACAAAAAATTTACTTCAGCTCCAATTTGTTTTATTTTACCAAGGGTAACAGGAGAATATGGACCCCAAAAGTTGTTGTACAATTTGTCCTGAGTACGCCGATACCCCATATGTGGGGGTAAACCACTGTTTGGGCGCATGGCAGAGCTCGGAAGCGAAGGAGCGCCATTTCACTTTTCAATGCAAAATTTACTGGAATTGAGATGGGACGCCATATTGCGTTTGGAGAGCCCCTGATGTGCCTAAACATTGAAACCCCCCACAAGTGACACCATTTTGGAAAGTAGACCCCCTAAGGAACTCATCTAGATGTGTGGTGAGAGCTTTGAACCCCCAAGTGTTTCACTACAGTTTATAACGCAGAGCCGTGAAAATAAAAATTCTTTTTTTCCCCACAAAAATTCTTTTTTAGCCCCCAGTTTTGTATTTTCCCAAGGGTAACAGGAGAAATTGGACCCCAAAGCTGATGCAGAAAAGGTGCGTCTTTCAGGGAATGACCAGAGAACCAAAAACGTTACAGCTAATGCTCAACTGCAGCAAAGAAGGAAACACAAAAACTGCGATGATCTGCTGCTGCCAGTACAAACACACCAGCCCGTTCACACTGGCGGTGGAGCCTCTGCTGCGAGGTCCATTTTTTGGCTGGAAGAGCAACAAGTTGGACTCTTCCCCCTGTGGACAGCACACGTCCTGACAGGACCCTGAAGCCGCCATTATAGTGAAGGAGGTCTGCCTGGCGCCATTTGTACCTGTCCTAATTCACAGAGTTTATGTCAGGAAATGGTGACCAATGTGACTACAGCAGAGCTCTGGGCCACAGAGACACCAGGAAAGGAAGTGCCCCCACAAGTCCCATCAGTAACGCGAGTGTCCGGTGATAGAGCACGTGACTGGACCCCACTGTGGCCGAGCTCCTCGTCACGGGAACTTCCAGCCATTATAGTAGAAAACGACACAAAACCACATAAAGACGCGCTGCCTCCTAGAACGGTACCGACACCTGCTAAAGCGACAGCGATAAAAAGCGGCACTGCGCGGAAACCTGCGGCAGAACGGAACACCCACGTGGAAATCCCCCACCTCGCGGCCATCTTGCAGTCAGTATCGACCACATGGTAAGTAAACCCAAAATGGCTACGAAGAGCGCCGCGCTCGGCTCGTTTATAGGTCCTTTTGGATTCTCGCAACCTCATTGGTTGGAGGTGTGCGTTCCAAATCCGATCTCTCGCCTGCCATTGGTCACACGTTCGCACAGAATCAGAAGCGCAGAAAGAGCTAGGGGCGGTGTTTGCGGCGTTCCTCCACGGATTGGCTAGAGGTGAACACGTGACACGGAGCCTTTATTAGCGCCTTCTCAAGAGTCTCGCAGCCACTCGGTTTCTTGTCACAGGCGCTTCGTGTCCTCTTGAATAGCTCAGGCACGTGACCCATACATCCACGGGAACCGCACATCCGCCGCCGACATGGTGAAACTAGCTAAGGTAAGTGCGCGCGCGGGGCGGTAGCATCGAAATATGCGATTGATATCTGCCACATTTAGGTGCTTTTACTATCAGTTCGTGTACATCTGCGCAGCGTGTGCCCGGCTGGTTATTGGCCGTGGCTGTACACCGATGGTAGCCGCTTAGAGACTGGGCAGCTTTCTGTGGCCTGGTAGCTCGCAGCTACAAGAAAGGAGTTCAGTAGTACGCATGCGCGATTAAGAGACTAGCGAGCGGCGATGGGTGACGTCAGCTTGTTCCGTAGCGAGGGGCGCCCTGTGGGCCCGTGGCGGCGACGGGGCAGCGGCCGCCTGTGAGTTACCGGTCGTGTGAGCCAGCCGTGAGGGGGGAAGGGGTCGGAGACTATTGGGAGAGGTGTGCGCGGCGCTAACGGCGCCATTTTGTTTTCCCGCTTGCTGAACTTCTACGTCTAGTCCGCGGCCTCACTTCCGCCCCGTGCACTTTTTGCACGTGGGGGTGTTCCACGTGGCCGCGGAGGGAGAAGCCACACGGGTGGTCGGACAGCACATGGTGTCACCCGCACGTGGGCTCCTCATGGCCGCTCCGGGCTCCACACATTGTTCCCCTTTGTGTCACATCACCTTCCCGCTCCCTGGGCGCTTGTTCTCGGCTTTTATGTTTTTTTCTTGTGTATTTGATAATTTGCACCGTTTTGTGTTACAGGGAGCAAAAGCACAAGGTAAACCTAAGAAGGCCCCTCCCCCCAAGCAGGTGGACTCCAGTGAGGATGAGGAGATGGAGGAGAGCGAAGAAGAGCTGGTGAGTGCTGCCTTCGCTGGCCGGGAAGGCTTTCCCCTTAACTGTCCATTGGTCACTTCGCTTTTAAACTTGGCTGCTTGGAGTGAACGGAAACATTCTGATCCTGACTGTTCCATGTTGTGGATGAGGTTCCCATTCACACACGGCAAGCGGAGATCTGAGACAACAGCGAGTGTCACTCGTGTAATCCTTCTGATCACAGCAGTTCTGAGGTCATTTTAGTTTGTGGAAATCTTCCTTTTTTTTTTTTTTTTGATGCCTTCCAAAGCGGGATTAAGAGTGTGAACAAATCCGTAAACATGTAACTAACTTAAAGGAACCTGTCGTACAGCGCTCAGGCATAGGGTTGGCATCGGCCCTGGTTCAGTCACCACTCTGCATAGTGAGCAGTAGCTGTAACCACCACCCTGGCACTGACTGCCAACTCCTATGCGGATCCTGCTGTCAGTGATCTGATGAACATCCATTGATCCATGGCATCCCCATCCATTGGGGGTTATTCACACACACTCTGGATGTGAGTGGAGCTGTTAACTGTAGTGCCTGCTGCCGAGTGCTGCAGTACACCTCCCATGTTCTTCAGCTCTCAGCAGATGCCAGTATGCAGTGAGTAGAGCGGTTCAGCTTTGCTCACATATGGCTGGAGATGATGACCGCTGATCAATGAAGATGCCAGGCATTGAACCTCCCTCACAATTTTATTGGTGACCTTGTGTAAGGTGTGATATTAATAGATCTGTGTATGGTTACATCTTTAGGGACATGCTCATTTTACTTACGGGGTTGTCCACTACTAGGACATCCTGATCTTGATCTTCAAATGTTTGGGGCCAATAAAACAAAAAAAAACCTACTCTCCTCCTGTGACAGCGCCATCCAGCGGTGTCTGCACTCTCGCTCCCTGTGCTGTTATGACTAGTGTTGAGCGATACCGTCCGATACTTGAAAGTATTGGCCGATACCGGCAAAGTATCGGATCTGATCCGATACCAATACAAGTCAATGGGACTCAAGTATCTGAAGGTATCCCTGATGGTTGGGGATCGGGAATCTGAATCGGAAGTTTCCAGTGTATGGTTCCCAGGGTCTGAAGGAGAGGAAACTCTCCTTCAGGCCCTGGGATCCATATTAATGTGTAAAATAAAGAATTAAAATAAAAAATATTGATATACTCACCTCTCTGACGCAGCCTGGACCTTACCGCTGTGAACCGGCAGCCTTCTTTGCTTAAAATGAGCGCGTTCAGCACCTTCCATGACGTCACGGCTTCTGATTGGTCGCGTGCCGCTCATGTGACCGCCACGCGACCAATCGGAAGCCGCAACGTCATCCCTCAGGTCCTAAATTCCTAGAAGGGAATTTAGGACCTGAGGGATGACGTCGCGGCTTGTGATTGGTGTCCTGGCGATCACATGAGCGGCACGCGACCAATCAGAAGCCGTGACGTCATGGAAGGTGCTGAACGCGCTCATTTTAAACAAAGAAGGCTGCCGGTTACCAGCGGTGATGTCCAGGGGCCTCCGGACAGGTGAATATATCAATATTTTTTATTTTAATTCTTTATTTTACACATTCATATGGATCCCAGGGCCTGAAGGAGAGTTTCCTCTCCTTCAGACCCTGGGAACCATACACTGGGAACTTCCGATTCAGATTCCCGATACTTTTGTGGTATCGGATCTCGGTATCGGAATTCCGATACAGCAAATATCGGCCGATACCCAATACTTGAGGTATCGGAATGCTCAACACTAGTTATGACACATTAGCTGGTGTCAATATCTCTGCCTTTGAATGTTTTAAACATAAAGGGGAAGTGAGAGATCACAGTAACAGCACAGGAGCCCCAGGATGGCCGTCACCGCCGGAATGAAGCCAGCACAGGAGGAGAATATAGGCCTTTTTATTTTATCTGCCCCGAACATTTAGATCAAAGAGAACTCCTCTTAGTAGGGAAATTAGTCCAAAATCAAAAAAGATAGAGGGAGGAATGAGACTGCAGAGAATCTGTTGGATCCTGAAATAAGTCATCCGATCTTGGAGGTGGAGGAGGGGAGATGTAAATATATAACATGCATTAAATGGGTGAGAAGGTTTTATAAATGTCAGCACAGATGATGATTTTTACTGTGGGACTTAATACTGATTTCAGTGATGATCTGCTTAACTGATGTGCTGTTCAATGTTTGGCAATGATCTCTATAGTTTTGTGACAAAAGGTTAATTATAGCTTGTGTTGTAATGATACCCTGCTCTGTCTGAGACGTTAGTCCGGCGAGCACACTCGGTTATTTTTTACAGTTTTTTTTTTCCGAATAAGAATGCATACAGTAGTAACTATCAGTTACTGGTAGGACCACCCACCAGGCCAAAATACTAGGAAGAGGAGGAGTTTTAATTAGTCACAGAATATACTGAGTCTTTCCTCAAAAAACATGTCTATTCAACTGCATCTGTTCCATAACCTGATTTGTATTTTCACTCACTGCTGCATTTGGCCATCAGAGATCTTGGACATTTCGGTTCTAACACTTGGTTATCTTTTAATAGATGGAGGTTCCTGTGAAGACGCCCTCTAAGAAAGCTACTACTCCAGCCAAGGCAACACCAGGGAAAAAAGCTGCCACTCCAGCTAAAGCTGCAGCCACCCCTGGTAAAAAGCGCGCCACTCCTGCAGCAGCCAAAAATGGTAAAAAGGCAAAGAAAGCAAAAAAGGAAGAAAGTGAGGAGGAGGAGGATGAAGATGATGATGATGACGACGAGGAGGAAGAAGAGGAGGAGGAGGAGTCCGGTAATTATTTATTTAGTTAGTTTACATTTGTAAAGTGTATAAGTAAACTTGTACAGTACCAACTTTTTATTTTCTATAATTTTTAGAGGATGAAAAACCAGCTGCCAAGAAGCCAGCTGCCAAAAAGCCAGCTGCCAAAAAACTTGTAGCTAAAAAGGAAGAATCGGAGGAGGAGGATGAAGATGACGATGATGAGGAGGATGACGACGATGATGATGACGATGATGAAGGTATGATTCCTGAATACACCACAGCTTTGTAAAGACAATGGGCATCTTGGTTACTGTCAGTTCTAAGTGTTACTATGCAGTTTGTCTTATTTGAGTGATGTTTTAAAAGGTTTTTCCACTTGAATAAACGTGGATTCCAAATGCTTTTATGCAAGTAATAGCATGCACTTGCCCTCCCCAGGTGCAGTGCAGTCAGTGTTGCTGCTCCAGCAGTGATGTAAGCTTTTGAAATGAGGTAGCGGCTGACATCCAGCACTGGGGAGGCTGAGTACCTGTTCAGTTTTACATTAAAGCATATGAGGTTCTGTTTTCTTTACAGGGGACCTCCTTTAAAGAAACTTATTTTCTGAAAACTGCACACTTAGCACAGATGGTTGTTAAAAAAAAATCACTAACCATAGCACAAATGATGAATATATTATGGGACTTAATACTGCATACCCCATGATGATATATTTTACTGATGTGCTTAGTATCGAAAGTAATTTGAATCATTAGAGGGCAACCCCTTAATATACAAAATTAGCATATTGTAAGCTTTCAATTACAGGGAATGTTATGGTGTTTATGCAGCTTGTTTTACAGCTGACAGGTTTGATTAAAAAAGATTTAGTAGAAAATAGTACTGTGACTGTCTAGCAGCACTGTATCCAGTATAGGAATGCGATTTCCGATCAGTTACTGTTATAATGAAGATGGCATTCATCCTCCTTGACCGTATACATAGGGGCTGTTCTTCAAAGCTTTTAGTCTATTTTGGCATAAGACTTGTAAATTTTTGCACAACACTAAGTTTACTTTTTTATTTACACCAGTTTTTGCAGCACCTTGTCCACAATGGGCAGAGCTTGGGACTTTGTGTGGCTATGCATTCCTGGCGAGGTACCAGCCAGCCTTTTATTGTGCAACAACGAATCTGCCCCATTATCTTATTTAGGAGAGAAGAGCATAATTACTGTAGGTAGAAATGGTACTAGCTCTGGGCTTAAATAATCATGGGGCTGATGGCAAAGCACAAAGAGCATAGTTAAATATAAAATTCAGGCTGATGTCTGGGCAGCAGACAATAGGTTGAACCACAGGGATGAAAGTGGAATAAATGTAAGACAAGTTCAGACAATTTGGGCATTTTCAGGAATGCAGTGTTGATAAGGTCATCTTTTTAAAGCCATTGATCACTGCTAGGCATCCTCTGCTTAATCAATTCAGGACCCCAATTAAAATAAAAACTATTGGTACCCCCTCATGCAGCTGTACCATTCC
The DNA here is from genome assembly GCF_051348905.1 of Ranitomeya variabilis. Classification (NCBI taxonomy): domain Eukaryota; kingdom Metazoa; phylum Chordata; class Amphibia; order Anura; family Dendrobatidae; genus Ranitomeya; species Ranitomeya variabilis. Next base: position 844,023,324 of record NC_135233.1, on the reverse strand, counting down.
AGCAATGTGGGTGCTAGTGTTCCTATGCGGTCACGTGACATTGTCGCGCTTAATCATCTTTTTAATTTTTTCTTTAATCAATATTATAGATTTACAAATGTTATCAGATAAAATTTTTCTCTTTCTCTCCATTCACAGTTGCTAGTAGTAAGATTCTATGAAGGAGGTAGAAGCTCCATTTCTCTCACATTTACATAGAACTTCATTAGAAGAGTGAGGGGCAGTTGCTACTATATAGACTTGGAGCCAAATGTTGTTCCATGCTTTCAGATCTGTCAGATCTTCCTCACTCTCCCTTCACCATAACCTTTCCCAAAATCTGAGAATTCCCAGAAAGTTCTCCTTTATATAAACTTATATGAAATTTAGGTGCATTTAATTAATCCTGACTTAAATGCAATTTTTGACTTAACAAAAACATGTGTTTTCTTCTGTAATCACCATTCCACCCTCTACCACTGTATGCTAGTATACAAGCCTTCTAGGGTTAGGAGACTGCTGGATTTGGTCTGCACACATCTTGTGTACATTGTTTAAGCATAGTCTCACTTTAAATAGTCACATTAACATGAGTTAACTATTCCCACTGAAGGCTCACATTGGAGTTTGTATAATTCAGAAGTGTTTGTTGCAATGTAAGTCCATGGAGACACGTTCTAACGTTTGATAACCTTATATTGCAAAAAAGACTTCTGGTTTGCACAGCATCATGAGTGGGGAGAGCACTGTCATTTAATTTAGGAGAGGACCTGAGCAGGTGGTGATTGGTGGGTTTATTAATACACCTACACATTTACACAGGTTTAACGCAACATTTTTAATGTGAGTATTCTTAAAGGGAACCTGTCACCCCCAAAATCAAAGATGAGCTAAGCCCACCAGCATCAGGGGCTTATCTACAGCATTCTGTAATGCTGTAGATAGGCCCCCGATGTATCCTGAAAGATGAGAAAGAGGTTAGATTATACTCACCTAGGGGGGCGGTCTGATCCGATGGGCGGTCCGGGGCCTCCTATCTTCATAGGATGACGTCCTCTTCTTGTCTTCATGCTGCGGCTCTGGCCAGGTCTCTGACCTTTCCCTGCGCACTGCAGTACTTTGCTTGCAGACAAAGTACGCCGCAGCGTGAATACAATAAGATAACGTCATCGTAAGAAGACGGGAGGCGCCGGACCGCGACGCCCATCGGATCTGACCGCCCCCCAGGTGAGTATAATCTAACCTCTTTTTCTCATCTTTCAGGATACATTGGGGGGGGGCTTATCTACAGCATTCTGTAATGCTGTAGATGAGCCCCTGATGCCAGTGGGCTTAGCTCATCTTCGATTTAAGGGCTGCAGCATCTGCCAATAATGTCTTATGTAGTGATAATCGCTACTGTTCCACCCTTTCATGTACTTTGACCGACTACCAGGATAACACTAAGCTTTGCTGTAGCGATGCAAGGCAACAGTGCTACGTTGTGCATTGTATCAATATACTATCCAACCAAACAGGCTGATACCCAGGTTTTTACCTCATGTGATATCATAACTGACCAGATTTGCATTCAGGTGCCAGCAATAACTCCTCCATAGTGTACTTGGGCAGATCTGCTATTTAGGCTCCTTGGAAGCATTGTTAACAAATCGTGCAGCTTTATTCCCCCTCTTCTCATTCTTAAATAAGCCTGCGTAATTTGCAAATTTTTAGTGTCATGAAATTGCTAGTTCGAACAGCAACTTTTATATGGCAATAAAATATTTTGCTGTCCTTTTATCAAGTCTGCTGTCCCAGATGTAAACCCTTCCTTGAGTCTGCATGGATATTCAGGTCCTTCATCGATAAGCTGTGACGAATAATCAATGAGGGAATACATTAATTTGAGCAGTGATATTTTGTGAACACTAGTACTAGCCAGTAGTCAGGTGAAAATGGGGACGTTAAAAAAAATAAATAAATAAAAAAATAGGTTGCTCTGGCTGCCTAGAATGTCTGCAAAATTTCTTGCATCAAACACAAAGGTCAAAATTTTGCTGGTGCTGTGAACTGGTGAAATAAAGGTAATTGTAGGAGGAATGTCAACATGTAGTTGATCAAAGGTTCAGAACTGCTAGAAGCACTATATTAATTGGCAGACTTGCATATTAGTTTGACTAACCAAATGTCTAAATTTTAATGCAGATGATGAAGATGCGGCAATTGCACCAACCCCTCCTGTTAAATCTAAAAAGGCAGACTCTGAAGAGGAGGAGGAGGAGGAGGAGGAGGATGATGATGATGATAGCGATGAGGAGGAAGGTGTGTAATGAAATTCTTTTTTAGCTTGTGTAGGCTGTTTTTTTTTGTTTTTTGTAAATATTAATTGTTCTCTCTCCAGTACCTGTGAAGGAGTCTGGAAAGCGCAAAAAAGAAATGCCCAAAAAAGGTGCTCCAGAAAAGAAAAAGATACAACCGGCTCAAGCATCTGAAGGTATTAAAACTGAATTGCTACTGCAGATAATGTACGGCACTTCAGAGTTCATGTAGTGGACATCAAAGAGTGTTGGGGTGCCTTCGGGACATATGTCTGATGTCTTCCGCATAACTGGGTCTGGTAGTATGCTCCAGAGAGGCCATAGACTGTAATGGTGACTGTAGAGCGAACATGCACTCAGACGTGCACAATTTTTGGGAGTGTCTGCCTACTGGAGGCGGGCACTCAGACATAGTAGACTGCGTCTGGGTGTCGGCCTTCTGTAGGCACACTTTCAAAAATTGTGCATGTCAGAGCGCATGTTCACTCTACCGTCACCATTGCAGTCTTAAGGCCTTGCGCACTTCACTCTTCCGTCACAATTAGTCTTAAAGGCCTTGCCAGTGCATATGCTCTTACGCTTTTTGCTAGAGATTTTGACAAATGCCCTGATGGAGACACCATGCAATGTTTATCATAGATGAATTATCTAATCTATGATTAGCTGTAGCAAAGTTCCATTGTAGTTTGTTATTCATAAGTGGTTTCTATCATTACATCTATTTTTGTATGGCTGTTCCTATAATTGATCCAAAGCAGTAATGTTCTGTTATCATACTTTTTAACCTAAGCTGTAGTAATACGCTGAGCTAAACCTGTACGCCCACTAGTTCCATTTGTATGGAAACACCCATCGTTGACATGTCAAAAAGCAAATATTTATGCAGGGTTTTTTTTCCTCTCCTTACAAGGATTATCCGTCTTTGTTGGGAACCTGAATGCATCTAAAGACTTCAATGAACTAAAGTCTGCTCTGAAAGACTTTTTCACAGAGAACGATTTAACTGTGCAGGATGTTCGTGTTGGGGTTAAGAGGTAGGCTTACTTTTAAGTTTTTAATTCTTAGACCATGTAATCTGACTATATCAGACCACATATTAACCACCTACTATTTGTACTCTAGGAGATTCGCCTATGTGGATTTCTCTTCTACAGAAGAGGTTGAAAAGGCACTTAAACTATCGGGAGAGACTGTTCTTGGTTTTGAAATTAAAATACAGCTGCCAAATAACCCTGAAGAAAAGAACAGCAGTGCTGAAAATCGGAAGGGTATTTGTCTGTTTACAGATGTTATGTGTACTTGATGTTTATTTTCTCTTGATAACCTTTGTGTGTGATCACAATTTACTTGGCAGAAAGAGATTCAAGAACTCTGTTTGTGAAGAACTTGCCTTATAGCACAGGTGCTGAAGAGTTGCTCAAGATCTTTGAGAGTGCCAAAGACATTCGCCTGCCTGTTGGAAAAGATGGATCTAGTAAAGGGTAAGTTAATGTTATGGGTAGTGTGGGGTTCCTTTTTGTAAAAAAGAAAATGCTGTGTATATTTGGTCAATGCATGAATTTTAAATCGTGTGCTCTAATTTAGGATTGCATATGTAGAGTTCAACTCTGAGGAGGAGGCAAATCAAGCCATTGAAGAGCACCAAGGTGCAGAGATTGAAGGCCGCTCTATTGTTGTTGATTTCACCGGAGACAAAAGCAAGAATGCTGGAGGCAGAAGAGGAGCACAAGGAGGAGGTTGGTGCTGACTTATAGTATCAAGATCTATAAGTCCTCAAAACTGACAGTGCTATGCAGGTGCTGGGAGCAAATAAGTGCTGTAAGCCCCAACTGCCTCTTTGGTCTCTATGTGCAGATTCCTGGGCTCTTGGCTAAATGCTTTCATTATTACCTGTATTGCACTGTGAAAAGTTGGGTTGTCAGAACTTCTGATAAACTTCCTTTACATAAAATCATTGCAGAGGGCTGCTCAGTCTTATGCCGAAGTCCTCCAGTTAGTGTAAACGACTGTCGGCTGGAAATGATGAATAAATGGAATCTGAATACTTTTGTAGAAACTTATTTAGATAGTCAAGTTCTGATCCTGCTGACTAATGTAAAACGTTTGCTCCACTTAGTGACAGTGCATCCATATAAAAAAAGGAAAGCCTGTTACAAATACATATTTAACTTTTATTTTTTTCTTGTGTAAAGGTGATTCCAAGGTACTTCTGGTAAACAACTTGTCCTACAGTGCTACAGAAGACAGTTTGCAGGAAGTCTTTGAGAAGGCCACTTCAATTAGAGTACCACAATACCAGGGAAAACCTAAAGGGTAAGTATCCCATTCCGGTTGAGATTGTAAGGAACTATTATTGCTTATTTAGTTGGTTGACAATCCTAAAGATCTAGGTAGATTTCTCAAGCTTATTTCTGGTTTTAAGTCTATAAAACTTACCTTTTTTTACAGGTTTGCTTTTGTTGAATTTTCATCTGCCGAAGAAGCAAAGGAAGCCTTAGAATCTCTTAACAACACAGAGATTGAAGGCAGGCAAATACGTATTGAGATCAGTCAAGGAAGTGGTCCTCATGGTGGAAGAGGTAAATTTTCTGCTCTAATTATGATTTGAGCTTGTTTACTTGCGCTAGGAATAATGATGGTTTTGAACTGCTCCAGCCACAAGAAGTGGTAGGAAAATTATTCTTTTGCTTGCAGCTACTGCAAAGGTGTTTAGTTTTCAAAATCGATAGCAGTTTTCCATTTATATAGTGTTGCCTGCATAACTGCAGCCAGTGTGTTTGTCTCCTACCCCCAGTTTTAGTGTTTCTAATGCTGCTGAACTTGTTTTAGGATCCACTCAATCAAAAACACTGTTTGTCAGAGGACTTTCTGAAGACACAACAGAGGAGACCTTAAAAGAAGCATTTGATGGTTCTATTAATGCTAGAATAGCAACTGATAGAGACACTGGTGCATCAAAGGGGTAAGTGTTGTGATCTAAAACTTACCAGATGTACTATTGTCCTAATACCTTCTCATTGAGCTCCTTCCAGCCAATTTATATTGTGGCTGTTGATGGATTCGCACGAGAAGAATAAAAAATGGCATGTTTGGCTTTATGTCCCTCAAGTGAGGGTTGAATTGCTTGAGTGCAACATGAATTAAAGTAGGGTAGGAGTAAATAAATGTATTTGATGCCCATTCATTCATCTAATGTTCTATCTTGTAACCCTCACTTCCCTCCACAGGTTTGGTTTTGTAGATTTCTCTACAGCTGAAGATGCTAAATCTGCCATGGAAGCAATGGAAGATGGGGAAATTGATGGAAACAAAGTTACACTAGACTTTGCAAAACCCAGAGGAGAGGGTGGCCGAGGTGGATTTGGTGGCAGAGGAGGTGGCCGAGGTGGATTTGGTGGCAGAGGAGGTGGTCGAGGTGGATTTGGTGGCAGAGGAGGTGGCCGTGGTGGATTTGGCGGCAGAGGTTTTGGTCGTGGTGGTTTTGGAGGTAAGGCCATTTCTGACAACACCCTATTTACTGATTTATTTTTGGCAAAATTACTAAATGCTTATTTGATTATTTTTTTTTTTTTTTTTAGGTAGAGGAGGTGGAAATATGGGACAAGGAAAGAGAAAAAGGTTTGATGACTGAATGGTTTGATCCCTCTCTCTCTCCAAGCCTCAAGCCATCTCCCTTTACTGAAAGGACTCTGAGGGTAGGAGGGGTGCTACTTGTTCCCTTCCCTGTACCCCTCCAAATTAAACTAGCATTTGAAGAGCCTTCGGTGTGGACATTCCAATGTGGAGATCAACCTTTTTCCTGTTGACACCTGGACATTGTCATTTCATGGAATGTGACTGTATCTTACGGACTTTTTTTTTTTTTTTTTTTTAAAGGAGTGTGTGTGAGACCCCGTATTGAATTTGTCAACGTGTGTTTTACCTACTGTACATTTATATTTTTCCCTCCAAATCCTGTAGTTTTGCTTTAAATGCAGAATGTTCTGGTTTGTGCTTCAGCAGCTTGTCTTCAGATTAAAGGACCTCATCTGGTTATGTATTTTATTAGTATAACTGTTTTCAAATATTCTGCTGTTAGAACAGTTCATTGTTTGTATCAATTTATCATTTTAGTTAGTGTGTGATCTAAAATATTGAATGGCCCACAAACTGCCCTCTGCTTAAAATGGTACTCCTCTCAGACATGGCATACCTATAGGATATGCTGTAAAATGTTTGATAGACTGTCACATTTGTGGGACCCAAATCGATCTCGGTCAAAGATTACTATTTTGCAGCTCCAGTCAGTGGAGTTGGTGTTACCCCAAAATAAGCTTTCTATTGATATCTGCTAGAGTTACACGTAACCATGTAAGCTTTGTATCTTATTGTAATGTCAAAGATGCAAAACAAAAAGATTTAGCGGCTCCTGATTTAGTCAAATGTGAACAGGTGCGATCTGCTCTCTGCAATAGTATACAAACAAATGCAGCAGCACATGGCGTGTGTGAGGGTATATAGGAATTTAGAACTGCATTACTGCTATATAGACAATGGTTCCAAAATGCACACCGCTTAACCAATTTGTATGACTATCCACCCTGACAAAGCATACTCCATTGAAAAAAGGAAACCTATTTTATCAAACATCATGCCAGGGAGCACAAATTTGAACGGCAGGCAAGATTTAGTTACAAATGGCCTTAAATTGGAGGAGTACTCCATATTTGGGCCAGCACTCGTGTGTAGGGCCTGTATCACTCTAGTTTAACCATAGATATTTGTGCAGTAAGGTGTGAGTTTATAAAACCAGCTTTAGGCTACTTAGAGCTAAATCTTGCCTGACCTTGAAACTTGTATGCCTTTACCCAGGAGAGGCAAGTTTGATATTGTAGGTTAGGTTCCCTTCCACAATGGGGTAAATGGGCACACAATTTAACTGCCTTGTACCTCTATTATAGAAGTGTATTCTTACAGCAGTAATGCAGTTCCTAATTCTCACATTCGATCTTCTATACTTTCACACAGTGTTGCTGCACTATGTCGGGGATGAGAATATGCTAAAGAATTCTCCAGCTAGAAGATACTCACACATTAGGTTACTTTAAAAGATATGGTGGTGCACTTCTTAAATGCAATTGCTTATTTTGTTTAGCCTGTAATCTATGGATGCAGAAGCTATTGTAAATAAAGCAGCTGTCTAGTCATTGCCACAAAAAATTAAATGCAAGCCTTTACTTACAAGGGATTGACTTCTTGCCTGCATTTCATGTTTCGTATTTGCTGCACGGCTGCAGTTCTAACCCCTCTTTACTGAGCAGTGGTCGGTGACTGCAGCACGGCCCCAAGAGGCCTGAGCTAGTGAGACATGCCCCTTGTCTCATCTGTTCAGACTGCTGCTGTCTCCATTCGGCAGCTCTCCCTCCACTGGCTGCTTTATATGAACAAGTCTGCAAGGCTCAGCAGTAAGTCTGTTCATGGTGAGCTGACTAATACAACAGATGCAGGAAGTTTAATGGTCTTTATTCAACCAATTAAAGTGCAATTTACAGGCACCTCCTACACGCGCATGTCAAGGGCAGAGTATAAATAAGGCATTTTTGCAATTTATGGGATCTGCACCTATAGGGCAATTTTAGTGGATATGCTCTAATTTGTAAGATGGAGCCTGCAGGGTTGCGTAACTCATTTGCACATTGTGTTTTAATCATTTTTTTATAGAATATATTTTAAAGTCATGGTTGAATTCCTAGACTGACTGTTGCAGACTTTTTTTTTTTTCGTGAAAACTGCTCCCATCTCAGTTGGGTTGTTCTTAAATGCTTGGGAAATGTTATAGAATTTTCATTCCTATCCACCCTAAAGGTACCGTCACACTCAGCGATGCTGCGGCGCTATAGACAACGAGCCGACCTAAACTAGATCGCTGCAGCGTCGCTGTTTAGGTTGCTGTAGAGATGTCAAACACAGAAACTCCAGAACGATGCAGGAGCGATCCAGTGACGTAACGACGACTCACTTCTCGTTGGTTGTTAGCTCCATGTCAAACAGCCGGAGTGTACCGACTGGCTAGAAGGAGACGCTGCGACACCCCCTATGCTCGTTGCTGGCGTCGTTGCTTTTGATGTCAAACATGACGATACACACCAACGAAATAAAGTTCTGGACTTCTATCTCCGACCAGCGATGGCACAGCGGGATCCAGATCGCTGCTGCGTGTCAAACACAACGAGATCGCTATCCAGGACGCTGCAGCGTCATGGATTGTTGCCGTTCTCTTTGCAAAGTTGCTGAGTGTGACTGTACCTTTAGGTAAAATATCTTCCTGACATTTGATGTAATTGAATATCCACAGTTTCCCCATTTATTGTACAGTTTCATAATGGTGATTGTAGACAGAACTTGTGCTCAAGCATAGCTGGTGCTGGGAGCTCGGTTTACCTGCCCTGGCAGTTTATAATCCGCTTGGTGGTCCGGTCACTTGTAGCAGAAGTGTGGAAAGGGCTTTCTCTCAACCCAATATAGATGTGACTGCAGGAAGCGGATGGTTTTCAGAGCAACTGGAGAGCAAATAATTACTGGAGTCTGCCAGATGTAGAACCACGTTGGGTCCTTGATACTCAGCATCTTGTCCGAGCATTAGGCAACTGCTCAGACTAAAGTTGATGTCTCGGAAGGACAAAGTAAAACCGAAACATCCCCACCAACACATTTAATGTGTATCTCAAATTTCTGAATTTACACTGATATCGCCACCTCCAGAACAACACTCACTTTCCCTAACTGACAACTGATAAAAAAAAAATTCAAAAATGCAATTTTTTTTTTTTTACCCCTGCCCCATTGCACATACAAAACGTTATATAAATTGGATAACTGCAAGCGTCATCTTGTCCTTGAATTTTCAAGCACTCCCCTTGACTGTTATATGTATTATTATATTTACATTAAGAATATGATGGAAAAAAAATTACCTTTTTTGTGGGGGAGGGGGAAGGGTTTCTGTGCAAAACTAAAACCACTGTATTCATACAAGTCCGAAGAATAAAGCTTTTACTCAACACTGTAAAGTTTAAAACAATTTGTGACTTGCTCTATATTCCCTTTTTTGTATGCATAAATTAAACAATAAATGTTAGGTACCCCAATATGCTATCAATCAAAACTCCCAACTCATCCTGCAAAGAAATGTCTTACCCATTTTTCCCCAATAGCAGAGCCATGGAGATCTCTCAAAACATATCCACAAAACAGTGGTCTTGGTGTGTAAAAGTAGCACAAAATAAGGATAAGTTTGGTATCTCTGTATTGTACTGATCTAAAGAATAAAGTTGTCTTATCACAGTGTAGTGAATGGTGTGGAAAAAAAAAAAAAAGCTGAACTGCTGTTTGTTCATTCTGCCTCCCAAGATTCGGTATAAGCTAAGTCAGACTGCTGTATAACTAAGACAAGGATTGCAATGCTTGGCATGGCCATTTTTTCTACCAACCCAAGCATGACAGCTGCATAGCAATACATGCTTTCACTCTCGGGTTGGGAGTGCAGATGGCTAGTCCGAGCATTATGTTGCGATCCTCGTCCTGAGTTATATGGTCATCTGACTCTTTAGGCTTGCTTCATTTTGATCATCTAAGTCTAAACTGATCACTTTCAAGTTTCCTTTTAATGGTATTTGCAGATGGCCTGCAGAATATTGAGTTTTTGGTGCAGAAAGTTCCACTGTAAATACACAATACTTGGAAGGAAAAATACATGCAATATTGTTTGCAATTTTCCATTTATTTGAATGAATGAAAAACACACTGAAAGATTTGAAACTGTTTCAAATCTGGAAGGAAAATAAGCAGAATGAGATTTCAGAAACATCGTCTGCTAAGGACATAGCAAGGCACTATAATGCACATGCGTGGGTGAAGCCAAAGAGCGACAGCACATGCCCACTACCGTACTTCGCTCTGCAGGGCAGAGAATACGCCTGCACAGAAGAAAAATGGAACACTGGATGACGTAGGACAAGTCATCCACAGGAAGCAAACTAGAATAGCATTTCGAGATGAGGAGGCACCGGACCAAAACCGACTCATATGGAAGTATAATAAAGCTCTTTATTTTGCCTTGCCGGATGAATTGGAGTTATGTTCAGCATTATGGAATGCTGTCACATGGGGCTAAAAGTTGGTGGCTAGTGATGAGCGAGTGTACTCGTTGCTCGGGTGGTCTACGAGTATTTATGACTGCTAAGTTTTCTTCGCCTCAGCAGCGTGATTTGCAGCTATTGGCCAGCTTGATTACATGTGGGGATTCCCGAGCAACCAGGCAACCCCCACAAGTACTCAGCCTGGCTAATAGCTGTAAATCATTCAGCTGCTGTGATGAAAACTAAATCTCCAAACACTAACAAATACTCGGAGGTCACCTGAGCAACGAGTACAGTTGCTCATTAGTGGTGGCCGAAGGTAATATGGGAAAAACCTGATGACAGGTTCCCTTTAAAAAAACGGACGCAGCTTACCTAGAGTGCAAGGGTATGTGCACACGTGGATTTTGCTGCGTATTCACAGCTGTTTTCCATGAGTTTACAGTACCATATAAACCTATGGAAAACAAAATCCGCAGTGCACGTGCTGCGGAACAAAACGGGTGGAAACGCTGCGTTTATTCTGCAGCATATCAATTCTTTGTGCGGATTCCGCAGTGGTTTACACCTGCTCAATATGAATCTGCACAAAAACCTGCAGTAAATCCGCACTGCGGATTTCCTGCAGATTTACCAAAATCAGTGCGAAAAAATCCGCACACCTTTCTGCAACGTGTGCACATACCCCAAAAGTTGATAATAAGCCCATTGTGGCGATGTTTCGAATCCAATATGAACCTTTTTCAAGCAGTCAGCATAGTGCAAAGATCATACATTTAACGGTGCAGTGATTACAATCATAATTATGCATCTACTATATAATTGTCTAAGGGTCACTTCCGTCTGTCTGTAACGGATATTCATTGGTTGCGGCCTCTGTCTGTCATGGAAATCCAAGTCGCTGATTGGTCGTGGCAACACGCCCATTGCCATGACCAATCAGCGACGGGCACAGTCCGACGGCAACATGGCCGCTCCTTCCTCCCCCGCAGTCAGTGCCCGCTCCATACTCCCCTACAGTCAGCGCTCACACAGGGTTAATGGCAGCGCTAATGGACCGCGTTATGCCGCGGTGTAATGCAATCCATTAACGCTGCTATTAACCCTGTGTGACCAACTTTTTTACTATTGAGGCTGCCTATGCAGCTTCAATAGTAAAAAAAAAATCTAATGTTAAAAAAAATAAAAAATCATCATATACTAACCTTCCGGCGCCTTTCCCGCTCCTCGCAACGCTCCGGTAACCGCTCCATGCATTGCAATCTCGCGAGATGATGACGTAGCGGTCTCGCGAGACCGCTACGTCATCATCTCGCGAGACCGCAATGCACTCTTCAGACCGGAGCGCACGAGGAGCATCGGTAACCGCTTCCTGGATCCAGGGGCCAACGGAAGGTGAGTATATAACTTTTTTATTTTAATTATTTTTTTTTAACAGGGATATCATGCCCACATTGCTATATACTGCGTGGGCTGCGCAATGTACTGCGTGGGCTGCACAGTGTACTGCGTGGGCTGCGCAATGAACTGCGTGGGCTGCGCAATGTACTGCGTGGGCTGCGCAATGTACTGCGTGGGCTGCGCAATGTACTGCGTGGGCTGCGCAGTGTACTGCGTGGGCTGCGCAATGTACTGAGTGGGCTGCGCAATGAAGTGCGTGGGCTGCGCAATGTACTGAGTGGGCTGCACAATGTACTGCGTGGGATGCGCAATGAACTGCGTGGGCTGCGCAATGTACTGCTTGGGATGCGCAATGAACTGCATGGGCTGCGCAATGTACTACGTGGGTTGTGCAATGTACTACGTGGGCTGTGCTATACACTATGCATACATATTCTAGAATACCCGATGCGTTAGAATCGGGCCACCATCTAGTCATTAATTAAACCGCATATAGCACCATAATACAAAACATAATTTGCCTTTGCATACATATAAGATATTGCAAACTAGTGGACAAATAGCAGAGTGTACTATATAAAGTGCATAATTATACCGATAAAGTGTAAGTGTCAATGCAATAGGGCTTGAGAATAAATATGTTCTATACAAACAAGCACATGATATTAATAGGTGCCCCTCAGATGACATGGCACACTGTCTGGAAGTAAGACCCTTCTAGGTAATGCTAGTTGGTTATTACCTGTATGGTGATGGGGGCATGTGCCCCTCAAAGAACTGGTGCCTAAGTCCTAATGGATAGCAGTGAGAAATGGTACTTTGCTGGTCATGGAAGAAGTCCTCAGTTGTGGGCTTTAAATAAGTCCAGGAGCGCTGTCCTGGCCGGTGACAGACGCTCCATAAGCCGGAGGCATGAATATCCTCAACGGTGTGCTTGCAGGACCTGCTTGATTTTTCCAGTCACATGACTCGCGCAGTAACGTATCAGAGAAAAGTACGGATTGTAGTAGGAGCCAAAAAACGTTTCGGAAAGTCTGCGGATTCCTTCATCAGGGATGGCTCCTGTGTCTGTATAGGTTTAAATACCCATGGCTCATCCATGCATAAGTCAATCAAAGGCAAAAAGTTCAACTTCATTATTTAAGCCCTTAGAACATGTATCTAATTAAAAAATCCATTGAGTTTCTTCTTTTGACATTTGTTAATGAAGTCACCAATGCGCCAATGTTTGTGCACCACCTTAATGCCTATTACCTTGACACCATGTAGCGATCCCCCGTGGAGTGCTGCAAAATGTTTTGATAAGGGGTGATCATCAAATTTATTTCTTATATTTCGAAGGTGCCCATTAATTCTTTTATTTAAGGGGCGTTTTGGTCACCCCACGTACATCTTTCTGCACGGGCATTCTATGACACAGATCACCCCTTGTGTAGTACTTGTAATGAAGTCAGTGATTTTAAATTGTGTATCATTTCTGGATGTCACAGATTTTTGTTTTGTTGGATGTAAAGTTTTGCACATTTTGACATGGGGAAAAAAACCTTTTATTTGTTGCTTAAAAGGTCCCAATAACTTTTTTGATGGACCAGGATCTTGTACTTTGGGGGTGATGATATTGCCCAAATTCCTGGCCTTTCTAAAAACGAATTTCGAATGTTCAGATAGTTTTTCCTCAATAACCTTGTCCTCTTTCAGAAGATCCCAATGTTTATTGACAATCTTCCTCAATAGGTGGGTATTTGAATTGTACTGGGTAATGATTGGGATGGATATTTGATCCGTGCTCTTCATTAAATTCCCTTTTTTCCGTTCATAATTACGAATGAGTTTGCTTCTATGGATCTCACACTGATTTTTTTATCTCCAGCAGTTATTTTTGGTTATAGCCTTTATTTAAAAATTTGTTAATAAGGGTATCGGCTTCCCTTTCATAACGCAATGGACTGGAGCAGTTACGATGTGACCTCATAAATTAGCTGCGGTAGATGTGGAGAGCTTCCCATCTTCCCAGGTAGAGGTTTCCATAACTGGGCGTGAATCTGGTCCCCATGGCTGTGCCCCATTGCTGGGTGTAGTAGTCCGTCTTGTATTTAAATGAATTATGTGTTAAAATTAAAAGTGCACATTCCTTAATAAAAATCCACTTTTTCCGGAGACAGGCTTTGTGTGTTTCTTTTAAAAAGTAGCTCATTGCTTTCGTTCCCTTGTCATGTTGAATTACTGTGTACAAAGATGTAAGGTCAAGTATTTCCAAGATATAATGACTTTGCTATTGCAAGTTGCCCAAAATCTGTAGAATTTGCTTGCTGTCTTTAAGGTAAGCCGGCGGGCTTGGTACAATTTTTTGTAGATAACAATCTACATAGTGAGATAAATTTGAAGTAAAGGTCCCGTCAAATTAAGCGACGCTGCAGCGATATAGACAACGAGCCGATCGCTGCAGCGTCGCTGTTTAGGTCGCTAGGAGACGTCAGACACCGGCAAAAGCAGAACGATGCAGGAGCGATCCAGTGACGTACTTATCGTTCTCGCTGGTTGTTCGCTCCATGAAGAAACATTGCAGGCATCGTTGCTTTTGCTGTCAAACACGACGATACACGCCGATCTGACGACGACCAAATAAAGTTCTGGACTTCTAGCTCCGACCAGCGATATCACAGCGGGATCCAGATCGCTGCTGCGTGTCAAACACAACGAGATCGCTATCCAGGACGCTGCAACGTCACGGATCGTTGTCGTTCTCGTTGGAAAGTTGTTTAGTGTGAAGGTACCTTTAGTGGGTTTACCCTGTGAAGTAGATTAATTAGATTAATTATGAGATGTAAAACCGTGCTTTTGATCTATACATCTCTCCCCCTTGACAGGGTGAGTCATCTATGGTTTTATAAGCCATTATTGCACACACCATATTATCGTAAAAAATAAAAAATATAAAATATATTTGGTCGTCAGATCGGCGTGTATCGTCGTGTTTGACAGCAAAAGAAACGATGCCAGCGATGTTTTACAATGGTAACCAGGGTAAATATCGGGTTACTAAGCGCAGGGCCGCGCTCAGTAACCCGATATTTACCATGGTTACCATTGTAAAAGTAAAAAAAAAATACTACATACTCACCCTCTGATGTCTGTCACGTCCCCCGGCGTCCGCGCTGCTGCTCAGAGCTTCCTGCACTGAATGTGTCAGTGCCGGCCGGAAAGCAAAGCACAGCGGTGACGTCACCGCTGTGCCCTGCTACTGCCGGCGCTTACACAATGCAGGGAAGCGGACGCCGGGGGACGTGAATGTAAGTATGTAGTGTTTGTTTTTTTACATTACACTGGTAACCAGGGTAAACATCGGGTTACTAAGCGCGGCCCTGCGCTTAGCAACCCGATGTTTACCCTGGTTACCCGGGGACTTCGGCATCGTTGGTCGCTGGAGAGCTGTCTGTGTGACAGCTCTCCAGCAACCACATAGCGACGCTGCAGCGATCGGGATCGTTGTCGATATCGCTGCAGCGTCGCTTAGGGTACTGTCTCACAGTGGCACTTTTGTCGCTACGACGGTACGATCCGTGACGTTCCAGCGATATCCATACGATATCGCTGTGTCTGACACGCAGCAGCGATCAGGGACCCTGCTGAGAATCGTACGTCGTAGCAGATCGTTTGGAACTTTCTTTCGTCGCTGGATCTCCCGCTGTCATCGTTGGATCGGTGTGTGTGACACCGATCCAACGATGCGTTCGCTTGTAACCAGGGTAAACATCGGGTTATTAAGCGCAGGGGCGCGCTTAGTAACCCGATGTTTACCCTGGTTACCATCGTAAAAAAAAAAACAAACAGTACATACTCACATTCCGGTGTCCGTCAGGTCCCTCGCAGTCTGCTTCCCGCTCTGACTGACTGCCGGCCGTAAAGTAAGAGCAGAGCACAGCGGTGACGTCACCACTGTGCTGTGCTTTCACTTTACGGCGGCACTCATTCAGAGCGGGAAGCAGACTGCGAGGGACCTGACAGACACCGGAATGTGAGTATGTACTGTTTTTTTTTTTTTTTACTTTTACGATGGTAACCAGGGTAAACATCGGGTTACTAAGCGCGGCCCTGCGCTTAGTAACCCGATGTTTACCCTGGTTACCCGGGGCCTTCGGCATCGATGGTCGCTGGAGAGCTGTCTGTGTGACAGCTCCCCAGCGACCACACAACGACTTTCCAACGATCACGGCCAGGTCGTATCGCTGGTCGTGATCGTTGGAAAGTTGCAGAGTGTGACAGTACCCTTAGTGTGAAGGTACCTTTAGGGAAGGAAAAGTCCCAGGTGTTTAGACTGTTTACATTTAATCAGGAAGTCCAGGGAGGTATGTTGTCTGCCAGCAATGGAACAGGGCAATGTGTTAGAGGCTCAAATCGCCATTTTGGAAAAAGTAAAGAATGCCCATAAAGCTAACAATAATAAAAATGCCTGAAAAAGCACCAAACCTATGGTCCTAAGAGAACTTCCCAAGTTTTGGGGTTGGTTCATCAGAGATACCTTGGAATCAGAAGGAGGACTGTAGCCATTTAACCCCTTAGTGACCAAGCAAAATTTTTGAAATCTAACCAGTGTCACTTTATGTTGTAATAACTCTGGAATGCTTCAACATATCTCATTAATTTTCAGATTGTTTTTTTTGTGACACATTGTACTTTATGATAATGATAAACTAATATCGATATGTTCTGATTTTATATAAATATCAGAAATTTTGCAGAAATGTTAAAAAAAATTAGCAATTCTCAAACTTTTAGTGATTATCCCTTTAATCCAGATAGTCATACCACACAAAAACATTAATAAATAATATTTCCCTCATGTCTGCTTTGCATCAGCACCATTTGTAAAATGTTGTTTTATTTTGTTTGCATTTTAGAAGGTTTAAAAATTTATCAGTAATTTTTCATTTTTTCAAATTTGCAAAACTTATTTTTTTAGGGACCTATTAAGTTTTGAAGCGACTTTGAGGGTCCTATATACTGGAAACCCCCAAAAGTTTTTCCATTTTAAAAACGGCACCCCTCAATATATTAAAAAATGCTTTGAGGTAGTTTATTAACCCTTCAGATGCTTTTCAGGAATTAATGCAAAGTGACATAACAGGAATAAATAAACTGATTGTTGCTGACTTCCGAACAGGCCGCAATAGCCGGCAGATTTTAAGTCTATTATTTGGCCGTGAAATGCCATGGCAAACATCAGGACCACACGATCAAGATCTCAGGGTGCTGATGGGGTTGAAGAGGGAGCGTCCACACTCTGTTAACCATCTAGATGCTGTTGTCATTATTGACAACAGTATATAAGGGGTTAAAAAATAAGTATAGTCGGTACCAACACAAATCATGGCAGATGCAGCAAGTTGTCAGCTATAGTGTACAGCCGACAGCTACAGGATTGTAATCCGTCGGAGGATGCTAGTCTCTTATAACGTAGGTCAGTAAAAAGACGTATTGGTGGGCACTAAGAAGTTAAAGGGAACCTGTCAGCAGGATTGTGCACAGTGTCTGATTGGCGCCGTTAGGCCGGCGTCACACTCAGCGTATCAAAATACGGTCCGTATTTTACGGCCGTAATACGCAGAAAAGTCCCCAAAATAGTGATCCGTATGTCATCCGTAGGCAGGGTGTGTCAGCGTATTTTGCACATGGCATCCTCCGTATGTAATCCGTATGCCATCCGCACTGCAATATTTTCTCGCAGGCTTGCAAAACCGACATCTAATGGATTTATGGGCTCAAATGTTCGGTAAAACATATATACAGTATATATATATATATATATATGTCATTGAGACACACATATATATATATATTCTGTATTTATATTTAATTCAGCGCGATGTATGTGAAAAGCCAGTAATTCAATTGCCGGCTTTTCATTTCTCCTTCCCAAACCCGACATGATATGAGACATGGTTTACATACAGTAAACCATCTCATATCCCCTTTTTTTTTGCATATTCCACACTACTAATGTTAGTAGTGTGTATGTGCAAAATTTGGGCGCTGTAGCTGCTAAAATAAAGGGTTAAATGGCGGAAAAAATTGGCGTGGGCTCCCGCGCAATTTTCTCCGCCAGAGTGGTAAAGCCAGTGACTGAGGGCATATATTAATAGCCTAGAGAGGGTCCATGGTTATTGGCCCCCCCTGGCTACAAACATCTGCCCCCAGCCACCCCAGAAAAGGCACATCTGGAAGATGCGCCTATTCTGGCACTTGGCCACTCTCTTCCCACTCCCGTGTAGCGGTGGGATATGGGGTAATGAAGGGTTAATGTCACCTTGCTATTGTAAGGTGACATTAAGCCAGATTAATAATGGAGAGGCGTGAATTATGACACCTATCCATTATTAATCCAATTGTATGAAAGGGTTAAAAAAACACACATTATTAAAAAGTATTTTAATGAAATAAACACACAGGTTGTTTTAATATTTTATTGCTCTCTCAATCCACCTGAAGACCCTCGCTCTGAAAAATAATAAACCAACAATATACATACCTTCAGATGATCTGTCACATCCCGCGAAGTAAATCCATCTGAAGGGGTTAAATCATTTTACAGCCAGGAGCTGTGCTAATGCACTCGCTCGTGCCTGTAAACCCCCGGGTACTGAAAGGAAGGCAGGATGATCTGTACTTATCTTGAGTTGTGGTGATGCGCCCTCTGCTGGATGTCCTCATATGAACTCGAGCGTGGGAACTTTTTTAGCAGCTACAGCGCCCAAATTTTGCACATACACACTACTAACATTAGTAGTGTGGAATATGCAAAAAAAAAAGGGATATGAGATGGTTTACTGAATGTAAACCATGTCTCATATCCTGTCGGGTTTGTGAAGGAGAAATGAAAAGCCGGCAATTGAATTACCGGCTTTTGACTAACACCGCTGCGTATTTCTCGCAAGTCACACTGCAGGTCCGTGTGGAATCCGTATTTTTCTCGCCCCCATAGACTTTCATTGGCGATTTTTTTTGCGCAATACGGTGACAAACGCAGCATGCTGCGATTTTCTACGGCCGTACAAGACCGTATATTACGGATGCGTAATATACAGCAGATAGGAGCTGGGCCATAGAGAATCATTGGGCCGTGTGTAATGCGTATTTTACGGACGTAGTTTATGCGCTCATACGTCCGTAAAACTCGCTAGTGTGAGGCCGGCCTTATACTGATTAAAATAATACCTTGGTTGATGAAATCCATCTTGTGGTGGTTGTTTAATCTTTATTTTCAGTTTGTAGTTAATGATATGCTCGTGCTCAGGGATGGCCTGTGGGTGGTCTTCATGTGGTGCTCTGCTTAGGTATTCATAATGCAGACTGCTGACAGGTCACTGATCCTTCACTGACCTGCCTCTATTTTACATAATGTATATTATATATATTGGGGAAAAAAATCCCCTCTGCAGGTCTGCGCTACAGCATGATCGCATCTATAATGTGTATTTAAATATTTTCTTTCTTTGATGGTATCCATAAATTCATTAAAAAAAATCAATTTCAAAATGGTACCGGCTGCACCTGCGTAGTAGTAGCTATTGGCAATCCAATAGCTGCTACTGCGAAGGCGCCGGCGATGCTTTCTTGCTGCTTGCTAGACATAAAAAATTGCCTCCTCCAAGATGGTGCCATTGATGCCTGCACAATAGCATCAATCGCCTTCAGAAGGAGATTTATTTCTCCAATATACCGTGGGTACGAAAGTATTCAGACCCCTTTACATTTCTCACTCTTTGTTTCATTGAAGCCATTTGGTAAATTAAAAAAAGTTCATTTTTTCTCATTAATGTACACTCTGCACCCCATCTTGACTGAAAAAAACAGACATGGAGAAATTTTTGAACAATTATTTAAAAAAGAAAAACTGAAATATCACATGGTCATAAGTATTCAGACCCTTTGCTCTGACACTCATTTAAGTCACATGCTGTCCATTTCCTTGTGATCCTCCTTGATATGGTTCTACTCCTTCATGTTTAATTAAGCTGATAGGACTTGATTTGCAAAGGCACACACCTGTCTATATAATAATAATCTATATTTTTATATAGCGCTAACATATTCTGCAGCGCTTTACAGTTTACATACATTATCATCGCTGTCCCCGACTGGGCTCACAATCTAAATTCCCTATCAGTATGTCTTTGGAATGTGAGAGGAAAGCAGAGTACCTGGAGGAAACCCACGCAAACATGGGGAGAACATACAAACTCCTTGCAGATGTTGTCCTTGATGGGATTTGAACCCAGGACTCCAGCGATGCAGTGCTATCCGCTGAGCCACTGTGCTATCCGCTGAGCCACTGTGCTATCCGCTGAGCCACTGTGCTATCCGCTGAGCCACTGTGCTATCCGCTGAGCCACTGTGCTATCCGCTGAGCCACTGTGCTATCCGCTGAGCCACTGTGCTATCCGCTGAGCCACTGTGCTATCCGCTGAGCCACTGTGCTATCCGCTGAGCCACTGTGCTATCCGCTGAGCCACTGTGCTATCCGCTGAGCCACTGTGCTATCCGCTGAGCCACTGTGCTATCCGCTGAGCCACTGTGCTATCCGCTGAGCCACTGTGCTGTATGAGACCTCACAGCCCACTATGCATGTCAGGCCAAATGAGAACCATGAAGTCAAAGAAACTGCCAAGGAGCTCAGAGACAGAATTGTGGCAAGGCACAGATCTGGCCAAAGTTACAAAAGAATTTCTGCAGTACTCAAGGTTCCTAAGAGCACATTGGCCTCCGTAATCCTTAAATGGAAGAAGTTTGGGACCACCAGAAGTCTTCCTAGACCTGGCCGTCCAGCCAAACTGAGCAATCGTGGGTGAAGAGCTTTGGTGAGAGAGATCACTGTGGCTGAGCTCCAGAGAAGCAGTAGGGAGATGGGATAAAGTTCCACAAAGTCAACTATCACTGCAGCCTTCCACCAGTCGGGCCTTTATGGCAGAGTGGCCCAACGTAAGCCTCTCCTCAGTGCAAGACATATGAAAGCCCTCATAGAGTTTGCTAAAAAACACATGAAGGACTCCCAGACTATGAGAAATAAGATTCTCTGGTCTGATGAGATGAAGGTAGACATTTTTGGTGATAATTCTAAGCGGTATGTGTGGAGAAAACCAGGCACTGCTCATCACCTGCCCAATACAATCCCAACAGTGAAACATGGTGGTGGCATCATCATGATATGGGGTGTTTTTCAGCTGCAGGGACAGGACGACTGGTTGCCATTGAAGAAAACATTGAATGTGGCCAAGAACAGAGATATCCTGGACGAAAACCTCTTCCAGAGTGTTCTGGACCTCAGACTTGGCTGAAGGTTCACCTTCCAACAAGACAATGACCCTAAGGGCTGAAGGTTCACCTTCCAACAAGACAATGACCCTAAGCACACAGGTAAAATAACAAAGAAGTGGCTTCAGAACAACTCTGACCATTCTTGACAGGCCCAGCCAGAGCCCTAACTTAGACCCAATTGAGCATCTCTGGAGAGACCTGAAAATGGCTGCTTCACCATTCAACCTGACGGAACTGGAGAGGATTTGCAAGGAAGAATGGCAGAGGATCCTCAAATCCAGGTGTGAAAAACTTGTTGCATCATTCCCAAGAAGACTCATGACTGTACTAGCTCAAAAGGGTGATTCTACTCAATACTGAGCAAATGGTCTGAATACTTATGACCATGTGATATTTCAGTTTTTCTTTTTTTAATACATTTGCAAAAACTTCTACATTTCTGATTTTTTTCAGTCAAGATGGGGTTCAGAGTGTACATTAATCATAAATAAAATGAACTATTTGAATTTACCAAATGGCTGCAATGAAACAAAGAGTGAAAAATGTAAAGGGGTCTGAATACTTTCTGTACCCACTGTATATATATATATATATATATATATATATATATATATATATATATATATATATAAGGTGCTGGTCAGTTTTTTGTATATATGCACATGATTTCTATATATGCCTCTGGTGCAGGATGCATTGTGCCTTTCACATACGCCTCTCCTGCAGGACTGATTGGCCATAACTTACACACCACGTCCATTGCTGCCCCTTGGTATATGCAGTTATTCCAGCCGTGTTTCTCCCGAGCGGCAGTTGGTCGGTGATGCAACCTGTGGTGTTCGGCAATGGATGGCCGACGCTGCTTCAGGGGACTGCTTGGGCCGATGGTGATGCAGTTGGGATGGTTCTGCTCCCCACAGGTGAAGCGAGGCCCCAGAGCTACCGGTATAGTTGGTAAGGGATCGTAGACGATGGGGTGCAGGACTGAGGGTGTGAGAAATGACTGTAGGACACAAGGATTGCAGTTTCTTTTGCCTTTAATTGTTAGTGCAGGTGCAGTCCGGGGCATGGGCAACAGATGATGATGGCACCTGGGCAGCTTCTTGGGATCCACCTAGCCAGGTGGGTTTGGAGGCCTTCCTTCAGTGCTATTCTCTATGTCCTTGTTGCTTTAAGCTCTGCACAGTCCCTCTCCTAAATGACTAAGTATGGAGTGGACAAGGAAACTGTTAGATGGATTCATAACTGGCTTAGTGATCAGACCCAAAGAGTGGTCGTAAATGGCTGCACATCCAGTTGGAAGAATGTCTCAAGTGGGGTACCACAGGGCTCTGTCCTGGGCCCTGTAATGTTCAACATCTTTATCAATGATTTAGATGAAGGAATTTAGAGTAAATTGATTAAATTTGCTGATGACACAAAGCTAGGAGGGATAGCTAATACTAGAGAAGAGAGAGAGATTCAAAAAGATATAAATAAACTGGAGCAGTGGGCTGCAACTAACAGAATGATTTTTAACAGGGAAAAATGCAAAGTACTACATCTGGGCAATAAAAATGAAAAAAGCATATACAGAATGGGAGGAATAGGGCTAAGCAACAGCACATGTGAAAAAGACTTGGGTATAATAATAGATGACAGACTGAACATGAGTCAACAGTGTGATGCAGGAGCAAAAAGGGCAAATACAATTCAAGGATGTATTAACAGAAGCATACAGTCTAGATCACGTGAAGTCAGACCTCATATGGAATACTGTGTCCAGTTTTGGGCTCCACATTTTAAAAAATACATTAACAAACTGGAGCAAGTTCAGAGAAGAGCGACCAGAATGGTGACTGGTCTGCAAACCATGTCCTATGAGGAACGTTTACAGGATTTGGGAATGTTTAGCTTGCAAAAAAGAAGACTGAGTGTCATGTCGGACGCTGTTCATTCTAGGGCGTTCGACAGACAGCGGTAATTCCGCTTTTGTCCACTATGCGCTCAGTGGCGTCGGCTAGATTTTGTCTAGCTGGTCCGGGGTTAATTTAGCTGGTGCTCGGATTGGAAGCTGGGCCAAGCCCACTGCCTTTAAATAGTTCTTCTGAACATTTGGCGTCGCCGATTATAGCTTCTGTCTAGTGCTTGGTTATCTCGGTCTGGAGTGGTGAGCTAGGAGTTGGAGTATCGTATCTGGTGGTGTATTTCACTTTGTCTTATTTACTCCTTCCTATATTTGTATTTGTTTTGCCCTGTGCACTTATTGTGTATTCCTGAGTGACTGCGGCTTGGTTCATATTTTCAGTTATCCTTGTCTGTGCTTACTGTGGGTATGGGTGTATGATCTCTTCACTGGGTGGTGGTTTCAGCCTAGGGTTGAAACAGGAGATAGGGTGAGGGTGGAGGCCTAGACATGCACACCATCAGTGTAAATTCTAGGTAGAGGGTCAGTCAGGATTTCCCTAGTCTGAGGGAAATTGCAGGGGCCCAGGTTATTAGCTCTTGCCTACCTAGGCTTCCCGTGACATTATAATCGGCCTTGAAAAAAAAAAAAAAAAGGGTTTCTTTTTTTTTTGTCATGGATCCCATGACTTCCATAACCCGCCAGTTGAGGGCGCTGTTCCTACAGGTCACTGAGTTGAGGGGGGCAGTGCAGCAACAGAGACTAGCAGTATCTAATGTGCAAGCTGGAGTGACAGGTAGAGTTGCTGAGCCTAAGTTTCCTCTGCCTGAAAAATTTGCTGGGGAACGCAGTAAATTTGTTTCTTTTCGTGAAGCTTGCAAACTATATTTCCGTATGTGCCCGATCTCCTCGGGTAATGAGGCTCAGCGTGTGGGCCTGGTGTTGTCATTATTAAACGGGGATCCCCAAGCATGGGCGTTTTCTTTGCCATCTGATTCTGCTGCATTTGACTCTGTGGAGAGTTTTTTTTCCTCTCTTGGAAACATTTACGATGAGCCTGACAGAATGGCTCTAGCAGAATCTAAGATACGCACTATTCGCCAGGGGGAGCGAGTTGCAGAGGATTACTGTTCTGAATTTCGCCTCTGGGCGGTCGGTACACAGTGGAATGATCCAGCGCTGCGGAGACAGTTTATTCATGGGGTTTCTGGAAGGGTTAAAAAAGCCCTTCTGATGTACGAGACTCCAGCTTCTCTAGATTCCGCTATGAGTCTGGTTGTCCGGATTGATCGCCGTTTGCGTCAGGGGGAGCATGAGATGCTGCCTGTGGGAGAAGGTTTAGGTTCACGTGAGGTTGCTGCAGGTGAGCCCACGGAACCTATGCAAATCGCAGGGGTGTCACATGTTAAGCGTCGAGCCCCTGTGCTCAGGAAGCAGGGAGCCTGTTTTTACTGCGGTAAAACTGGTCATTTTGTTAACATTTGTCCTCTGCTGTCTAAGAAAAACGCAACGGCGGAAAACTTCTAAGCTCAGAGGGTGTGGAGGAGGCCAATCTGAGCTTATGTATATCCTCCATGGTGGTTTCTCAATGCATGCTCCCTGCTAAGGTTATTATCGCTGGCAGTGAGCTGCCAATTACTGCTTTTGTGGATAGTGGTTCTGCCACAAATCTCATTGATGAGGAGTTTGCTCGCACTTCTTGTTTTAAGATCGAAAAACTGCCTCATCCTATCCGTGTGGTCACCATCAATGCTGCTCCTCTCTCACAGGGGGAGATTACTGAGTTTGTGGCTGAGGTGAAACTCCACATTGGGGTTCTACATTCCGAGCAGGTTACATGTAAGGTACTCAAGAATCTTCCTGCACAGGTGGTTTTGGGTTTTCCATTGTTGTCTATGCACAACCCGGTTATTGACTGGAAAACTCAGGACATAATTCAGTGGAGCGAGTTCTGCCAGGAGAATTGCCTGGCCACATGTGTGTCTGCTGTGACTTCAAGCGTTCCGGAGTCACTTCTGGATTTTATGGATGTGTTCTCTGAGAAGGGTTGTTCAGAGTTGCCACCACATCGCCCCTATGACTGTACTATCAGGTTTAAACCAGGGGCCAAATTGCCTAAAGCAAGGATGTTTAACATCTCCGGTCCGGAGAGACAAGCGTTAAAGGATTACATTGCTGAAAGTTTGAGCAAAGGGCACATCAGTCCTTCATCCTCGCCTGTGGCAGCAGGGTTCTTCTTCGTTAAAAAGAAAGATGGCGGACTACGCCCATGTCTGGATTTCAGGGAGTTGAACCAGATTGCGGTTCGTGATCCATACCCTATGCCATTGATACCGGATTTGTTCAATCAGGTGGCAGGTGCTAGATGGTTTACCAAGCTTGACCTCAGGGGGGCGTACAACCTCATAAGAGTCCGTCAAGGTGATGAGGAAGATGGCTTTTAATACCCCTGAGGGTCATTTTGAAAATTTGGTGATGCCATTTGGGTTGACTAACGCACCTGCAGTGTTCCAACATTTCATTAATGATGTGTTCTCGCATGTTTTGGGGAAATTCGTTATCGTGTACCTAGATGACATTCTCATATATTCTTGCGACCGAGATACTCATTTAGATCATGTCAGGCAGGTGTTACAGCTTCTCAGAGAGAATAAGCTGTATGCAAAACTTGAGAAATGTGTATTTTCTGTTCAAGAGTTACCTTTCTTGGGTTATATTGTGTCTGCTTCTGGTTTTAAAATGGACGCCTCTAAGGTGCAAGCGGTGTTGCATTGGGAACGGTCTGATAACCTGAAAGCACTTCAGCGGTTCCTTGGGTTTTCTAACTACTATAGGAAGTTTATCAAAGATTTTTCCATCATTGCTAAACCGCTCACTGACATGACTAAAAAGGGTACCAATTTCTCCGTTTGGCCTGAGGCTGCTGTGCGCGCATTTGAATTTCTTAAGAACAGCTTTGTTTCAGCCCCCATTCTTGTGCAGCCAGACGTATCAAAACCTTTTGTTGTGGAAGTCGATGCGTCTGAGGTTGGTGTGGGGGCAGTACTATCACAAGGCTCATCTTTGAGTGATTTGCGTCCATGCGCCTATTTTTCCAAGAAACTGTCGCCCGCCGAACGTAACTATGATATCGGCAACAGGGAGTTGTTGGCAATCAAGTTGGCCTTTGAGGAATGGCGACGCTTCTTGGAGGGGTCGGTTCATCAGATTACTGTTATTACTGACCATAAGAATTTGCTTTATTTGGAGTCTATACTCAACTAATCCCACACAATCAAAGTGGGAAGAACGAAGAGATCCCATAATTAAAACCAAATGTTTATTGATATTTATTTAAAATTAACAGAATAAAAAAGCATAAATACCATAGGGGACACCAAGAGACAAGGCAAATAATAAACAGACCATACTCATGAAAATAAGGATAACAACAGTAGCTGAACAAAACCCAAAATAATTAGCTCAGTGGCTTAGTATCTCCAATGTAAATAACGGTATCAAATAATCTCATCTACCTCCCAAAGGACAACCTCAGTAATAATGCACACAGTGGTTACATTATCTGATAGATACATAAGATGCACATATGGGGGCAAACTAACAGACCGCTGAATCCATAAGATAGTAAAGAGATGGTGTTACCTCGTGCTGATGGCGTCCCCTCACCCCGACGCGCATTTCGCCTCCTGCTTCTTCCGGGGGCGTGCCGAGGTGAGGGGCAACCGTGCTTTATATATGAGAGGTGATGTCCAGAACATTGGCAAGTAGCGGCGCATTGCGTGTGGCTCCGCCCCCATACTGACGCGTTTCCCTTCGACGCTCAGTGACACGCAAGCAACAGCTATGCGTGTCAGTGTTTGAGCGTTCCAGGGAGCGACGGAGGGCTGGAAACACAGCGCATGCGCACATGCCTAATGTGGAACACAGAAAGATAACATCATAGTGCGGCGCCGAAAAAGGTGAACCAAGAGAAGGAAAAATGGGGGCCTACAGGATACTGTGATGTAGTGACTGATTCCGTAAGAAAACCTAAGAATAAAGTGATGTGCCAATAAAGTGCTAGTGACTGTATAGTGAAATTAACAGTGTATGAATAATTACTAAGTAAATCAAAGTGCAACAAATGAATATTTAATGGGGATAAACAAAATAAGGTTCCCACAGAACGTTTTTACCCATTAACCATATCAATGTGCCAAAATTACTACCTTACAAAGGGGACCAAAGTGCTGTATAACAAAAAATTACTAAGTGAGCTTGTATATAACAGTCCCATCTATAAAAAACAATAAACAAAGTGGGTATTAACCTACAATATATGAGCCTAAAAACAACACAAATAAAAGGATTTTCATATAAACAATCAATCCATATCATTATTTTATCCATATAAGTATCTAAGTGTACCCACACTATTGTTATCCCCAATTAAAAGCCCCCAGACGCTATTGTAACATATAGTATCCAATTACTAGAATAAATATATCAAAGGCCCAATAGTCCACCTAAATAATACTCTTTGTAATAATGATAATATATAATGAAATAGGATACACTAATGTATATAAATACAATTAAATGAATAATATTCACAATTAAATATTCATATGAAAAGTCATTTAAGTTACAAAAAGGAAGAGAAAAAGTATCAATATAACTTTAAAATATAATAAATATATAATACAAGTTTTTAGTAAACGATCTTCTCTTCTTCCTAAAACCTTCTCTTGTCTCCTCTGAATGTCCTAAGCCCCGCACTCCATGGGAAGAAAAAGTTGCATGGACATATCAAAACCAACAGAGCCTCTCATATACTAAAAGGGAACATAAAGGACAATGTTAAAATATACGTACTAAAAATTATTTATAAACAACACACTGATACAATAATATATACCCCTCAACCCCTAAAAAAATGCCAATTACAGAAATGTAGAGAATCCCATATTCTCGTTCAAACCAACAGGGCTCAAGGCACCCAGACGAAAAATCCAGCGACACTCCAGTTGTGCCAACATTTTACTTATATCACCACCTCTAACTCCTAGATCTAATTGGTCAATGGCTTTAAATCTTAAGCCCCGTGATTTACACTTGTGATATCTCCTAAAGTGTCGTGGTAAGGTTTTTAGCAATGTTTCATCCTTGACACTTGCCGCCTTATTTGGAGTCTGCCAAGCGTCTGTCTCCCAGGCAGGCTCGCTGGGCATTGTTTTTCACGCGGTTCAACTTTGTTGTCACTTACAGACCGGGGTCTAAAAACACTAAGGCGGATGCTCTGTCCAGGTGTTTTCCGGGGGGAGAACCTCGGGAGGATCCAGTACCCATCCTCCAAAAGGGTGTTGTGGTTTCGGCTCTCACAACCGAGGTTGAGGCTGAGATTGCTGAGGCTCAGGAGGAGGTACCATCTGAGCTTCCCATCAACAAATCGTTTGTACCGCTTCATCTCCGCTTAAAGGTTTTGGCGGAGCATCATGATGCTGTCCTGGCTGGCCACCCAGGGGTTAGAGGTACCTTGGAGTTGGTGTCACGTCGGTTTTGGTGGCCCAAGATCCGACAGGACGTGGTCTCATACGTGTCAGCTTGCACCACGTGCGCTAGGGCTAAGACGCCCCGCTCCCGTCCTGTTGGCGTACTACTTCCTCTTGAGGTACCTAGTAAGCCATGGATGGAAATCTCCATGGATTTCATCACTGATTTGCCCTCCTCAGCTGGGAACACGGTCATCTTGGTGATTGTTGATCGGTTTTCAAAAATGTTGCACTTTGTGTCTTTGCCTTTGTTGCCTAACGCTAAGACTCTGGCTCAGGTATTTGTGCAGGAGGTGGTCAGACTTCATGGGGTTCCGTCTGACATCGTGTCTGATAGGGGTACTCAGTTTGTGGCAAAATTTTGGAAAGCATTTTGCTCACGGCTGGGGATCAAGTTGTCTCATTCTTCTGCGTTTCATCCTCAGTCAAATGGTCAGACCGAGCGTATGAATCAAAATTTGGAACAGTACTTACGCTGCTTTGTCTCTGTTAACCAGGAGGAGTGGTCGACGTTCCTTCCTTTGGCTGAGTTTGCCATCAATAATCACCGCCAGGAGTCTTCTGGGGAGTCTCCGTTTTTTTGTGTTTACGGGCTACATCCTCAATTTTGTACTTTGAGTCAGAGGGGCTCTTCCGGCGTTCCGGAGGAAGACCAGTTAGGAGCACAATTGTCATCAGTCTGGAGGAGAGTTAAACAGCGCCTGTTGAGTGTGGGTGCTAGGTACAAACGTGTGGCTGACAGTAGGCGTGTGCCAGGTCCGGACCTGAGTGTGGATGACTGGGTGTGGTTATCCACAAAAAACATAAGACTCAAGATACCATCCCTTAAATTGGGTCCAAGGTTTATTGGTCCATTTAGGGTCGCCGCCGTCATTAACCCTGTAGCGTACCGATTGGAGCTTCCTACGTATATATATGTATAAGATACACAACGTATGTATAAGATACACAACGTGTTCCACAGATCGTTGCTAAAAAAGACAGTGGGTCTTGTGGACGCGACACCAATGCCTTCTCCAGTCTTGGTGGATGGTAATTTGGAATTTGAAGTCTCCAAGGTGGTTGACTCTCGTGTAGTGCGTCGCACTTTACAGTACTTAGTACACTGGCGTGGTTATGGGCCTGAGGAGAGGTCCTGGGTACCAGCCTCGGACGTTCATGCGGATCGGCTGGTCAGTATGTTTCACCGCCGCCATCCAGACAAGCCAGGTCCTATAAGTCGTGAGGGCCCTGGGGTCCCTCGTAGAAGGCGGGGTAATGTCATGTCGGACGCTGTTCATTCTAGGGCGTTCGACAGACAGCGGTAATTCCGCTTTTGTCCACTATGCGCTCAGTGGCGTCGGCTAGATTTTGTCTAGCTGGTCCGGGGTTAATTTAGCTGGTGCTCGGATTGGAAGCTGGGCCAAGCCCACTGCCTTTAAATAGTTCTTCTGAACATTTGGCGTCGCCGATTATAGCTTCTGTCTAGTGCTTGGTTATCTCGGTCTGGAGTGGTGAGCTAGGAGTTGGAGTATCGTATCTGGTGGTGTATTTCCCTTTGTCTTATTTACTCCTTCCTATATTTGTATTTGTTTTGCCTTGTGCACTTATTGTGTATTCCTGAGTGACTGCGGCTTGGTTCATATTTTCAGTTATCCTTGTCTGTGCTTACTGTGGGTATGGGTGTATGATCTCTTCACTGGGTGGTGGTTTCAGCCTAGGGTTGAAACAGGAGATAGGGTGAGGGTGGAGGCCTAGACATGCACACCATCAGTGTAAACTCTAGGTAGAGGGTCAGTCAGGATTTCCCTAGTCTGAGGGAAATTGCAGGGGCCCGGGTTATTAGCTCTTGCCTACCTAGGCTTCCCGTGACACTGAGAGGAGGCTTAATAGCTGTCTACAAATATTTTAA
Organism: Ranitomeya variabilis; assembly: GCF_051348905.1. Lineage (NCBI taxonomy): Eukaryota > Metazoa > Chordata > Amphibia > Anura > Dendrobatidae > Ranitomeya > Ranitomeya variabilis. The sequence goes on along the minus strand of NC_135233.1, from coordinate 843,992,911 downwards.
GGGCTGTCACATTGTAGAAGAATCATCTTTATTTTCATTTGCACAAGGAAAGACTAGAAGCAATGGGATGAAACTGAATGGGAGGAGACACAGGTTAGATATTAGAAAAAACTTTTTGACAGTTAGGGTGATCAATGAGTGGAACAGGCTGCCACGAGAGGTGGTGAGTTCTCCTTCAGTGGAAGTCTTCAAACAGAGGCTGGACAGACACCTCTCTGGGATGATTTAGTGAATCCTGCTTTGTGGAGGGGGTTGGACCAGATGACCTAGGAGGTCCCATCCAACTCTAACATTCTATGATTCTACCGCCTGGACCTTTTACAGATGACTTCCCCAATCCAGGCTGAAAATCACAATATCTTCCAGGTAAGCTGCGGCATACTACTTGTGAGGGGCCAAGATCTGGTCCATGGCCCTCTGGAAGGTGGCTGGGGTTCCCTGCAGCCTGAAAGGCATCCTGGTATTGAAAGCAACCTTCAGGTGTAAAGAAGGCTGTCTTCTCCTTGGCACTTTGGAACATGAGAATTTGCCAATACCCTTTTGTTAGGTCAAGAGGGATGATGAATCAAGCTGACCCTATTCTGTCAATGAGTTCATCAAGCCGGGGCAAAGACTACGCATTGAACTTGGACACCTCATTCAGCTTACTATAGTTGTTAGAAAACTGCAATTCTCCATCGGGCTTTGGCACAAGGACAATGGGGCTGGACCAGCTACTCTTTGACTCCTCAGTGACACCCAGGTTCAACATTCTCCTCACCTCCTCCGAAATCACCTCGCACCGGGCTTCGGGGATTCAACATGGTTTTAAGTTTACCTGCACATGTGGTTTCATCAGGATTTCATGCTCAACGACCTGCATACAGCCCCAGCATCTCTGAAAACTGGTCTCAGTTCCCCTGAAGCAGCTCTCGGCACTGTTGTTTCTGGGCCAGTGATAGTGTCTCTGCCACTGCGACATCCTCAAACTCGGATTCAGGATTGGACCCCAGGCACGTAACTTTCACCTGATCCCTGTCTCACAATGGCTAAAGCAGGTTGATGTGGTATACCTGGTACGAACAATTGCTCATGTCCCTGGGCCTACTTAAATAATACATCTGGATAATTAAGAATAAATGCTGTGTCGTCACATGTCTGCCCCATCTTAATTAGCCAGACTTGATAGTCTTCGAATCAACCTTCTCCACTTATTGGGGACAATCCATTAGCATGTCTGTAAGCACAGACATGAATGTAAGAGGTTTCACCTTCAGGAGAACAAAATTTTCTATTGTCCAGTTTCCTCAAAGCACATTCCATGTCTTCCTTGTAAAAAAAACTCCACAATCCCCATGCCATCCTTGTGTACATCGGTATAGCAGACATCTTCAGCTTCTCTCATATGATCTTTTAGATCCTGCCTACTACCTATGGGGGAAGCTCTGAGACAAGGACTCTGTATTCAGTTTGCTGGGAAGGTGATCCATTCCTCCAGCAGAGTCCTCCATAACCTCCCCCTGGTCTCCAGCTTGACCTGGGAAACTCCACACATAATGGCAAGAACTGAATACCAATCCATTGCTTTCACACATGGCATCCTCCGCATTCTGAGGATCTGGAAGCTGATGAACATGAATGGTGTACCACCACCTCCCCCATGATTCTTCAGCTCAATGGAACGACTCCTCCAGCTCCTTCTACCATACATTGACTGGTAAATTGCTCTCATAAATGCACCCATTCCCCAAGTGCTGACTCCCAGCCCGGGAGAAGTCCACTTGACGGCCTGGTAAAAGGTGTTTTGTGGGACAATATCTGGGCTGACTAGGGTGGTGGAAAACCCAGTGTTCCGAGGTTCCTGGGCCTTGATATCACTGACCTTGACCGGCTGGAGGTGGCTATGAAGGTTGGCTGGTGTAGAGTGGTCAGTATGTGATATAGTGTGAACAGGGTGTATCACTTCATCCTTTGCTGGTGTATCCTAGGGGTAGTGCTCCTCAGACCCTGATGGCTCGTCTTGGCAGATATTAACTGGATGGGTCAATTTTGTAAACTTTTGTCCTAGTGGGGTTTCAGCTAGATAGCGGGATAGTCCTGCTCAATTGGCTGGTGGCCACTTAAATTCTCAGTTGAGGGGTCTCCTGGGATTGGCGGGCAAATCAGGTCTCCAGTGAGTTTGATTGGCTGTAAACTCATCAACCAATTGGGCTGCTTGTTTGGGCTTCCAGTCAGCTATCCACTTTCATATTTCAGGGGCTATTTTCTCCATAAGCTGCTCAAGCCCAATCACGTCCCAGAAGGCATCAGGGGAGTGGATAGCCCGACCATCGAGCCAGCGGTTGCAGTGTTGTTGTAGTTGTCTGCCAAATTCTACATAGGAGTGGAGCTAGTGGGGTTGGACATGCTAGCATCTGAAACGTTCTATGCATGAATTCCACGCCTCAATATGTTCGATTATCCACCACCCTCGGATCCTTCAGACGGAACCTGAAAACCAATCTCTTCAGGAAAGCCTACAGCCTGCAATAACCATTCTGGCGCCTCACCACCACCCGAGCTGCCACCTCACCACCACCAGAGCTGCTGCCTCACCAACACCAGAGCTGCCGCCTCACCACTACCAGAGCTGCTGCACCCTCTACCTTCTGTCTCTTCCCCATTATCCTGTAGAATGTAAGTCCGCAAGGACAGGGTCCTCTTCCCTCTGTACCAGTCTGTCATTGTAAATTTGTTTACTGTATCTATAACTCTGTATGTAACTCCTTTCTCATGTACAGCAGCATGGAATTAATGGCACTTTATAAATAAATAATAATAATGTATGCCTCACCTATGGTCTGGTGGGTCTGTCTGCCTCCCTGGTTGTGGAACCCTGGATGGTGTCTACGACCACCAGTTCCCTGCACCTCCCCTGGATGTGCCGTGCTGAATAGCATGCCACTGCTGCCACCAAAATGTGGAGACATGGGGGGGTCAGTGGGTGCCCTAGTCCACTAGCCGAAACCACACGGACCATGGATCATCCAACTGAATGCCCGTTCTCCTTTCACCGTGGGCATAATACTACTCAGACAACACAGGGTGAGGCTAAAACAGTGTGGCAATACTTTATTGAACCACAAAACACAATAACAAATAGAACAGCCCCAGCAAAAAGGAGATTTTTATGTACTCACCGTAAAATCTTTTTCTCCGAGCCAATCATTGGGGGACACAAGACCATGGGTGTTATGCTGCTGCCACTAGGAGGACACTAAGTTAACAGAAAGATTAACTCCTCCTCTGCAGTATACACCCCTTCACTGGCTACAATTCAACCAGTTTGGTAGTAAAGCAGTAGGAGCATTAAACAAAATACAAAGTATGTCAAAACCAAAGAAGTAACAACAAGCCAAACAGGCTAACAGGGTGGGTGCTGTGTCCCCCAATGATTGGCTCGGAGAAAAAGATTTTACAGTGAGTGCACAAAAATCTCCTTTTCTTCTACGCCTCATTGGGGGACACAGGACCATGAGACATCCCAAAGCAGTCCCTGGGTGGGGAGCAATCATAGCTGCTAATACACCATGTACCACTGCCTTACGGCTAAGGTACCGCTGATTGAAGAATGCGCATGCCAAGGGCGGCATCTGCAGAAGAGAGAGAATGAATGTGGTAATGTTTCGTAAAAGTGTGCAAGCTGGACCATGTCGCAGCCTTGCAGACCTGTTGTGCTGACACCTGGTGCCAAATGGCCCACGAGGCGCCCACCGACCGAGTAGAATGGGCCTTGATCCCTGCTGGGATAGGAACACCTTTGACACTATAGGATTCCTGAATAGCCGACCGAATCTATTTGGCTAGAGTAGCTTTGGAAGCGGGAGAACCCCTCCTTGGTCCCTCTGGAAGTACGAATAGGACATCCGACTTGCGGAAGGGAGCCGTCCGAGAGACGTACCGTCGAAGGGCCCTCACCACACCAAGAGTGTGCAAAGCCTTTTCAATGCGATGGACTGGTGCCGGACAGAACAAAGGCAGAATAATCTCCTCGTTGAGGTGGAAAGAAGAAACGACCTTGGGCAGAAAAGCAGGAGAAGTCCTCAAGACTGCCTTGTCCGAGTGAAACATTAGAAACGGAGGTCGGCAGGAGAGTGCCGCCAGCTCCAAAACACGTCTGATGGATGTAATGGCCACTAGGAAAACTACCTTCCAGGAGAGGAAGGTCAGGGAAACGTCCTGTACCGGTTCGAAGGAGGTCTCCTAAAGAGCTCCGAGGACTAAATTAAAATCCCACGGATCCAAAGGCATTTTGTAGGGAGGCGCCACATGGGAAACTCCCTGAAGAAAAGTCTTCACCGGCAATCTATTGGCAATATTTCGTTGGAACAGGACAGGCAATGCCGAAACCTGACCCTTGAGAGAGCTAAGTGCAAGACCCGACTCTAGTCCAGATTGGAGAAAGTCCAATATGGCAGGAATGGAAAATACCAGAGGAGATCACCCTTGTGCGTCGCACCATGTGAAGAAGATTCGCCAGGTACGGTGGTAACTGCGCATGGACACAGGTTTCCTAGCCTTGATCATGGTGGAAGACACCTTGGGAGTGAAACCCGCTTGGCCTAGAATCCAGGATTCAACGGCCAGGCCGTCAAAGACAGGGCCCCTGAGTTCTGGTGGTAAAACGGGCCCTGTGAGAGAAGATCCACGCGATCTGGAAGATGCCAGGGGACGTCGGCGACCAGCTGAACCAGTTCCGCGTACCATGCTCGGCGCGGCCAGTCCGGCGCCACGAGAATCACTGGTACCCCCTCTGCCCTGATCTTCTTGATGACCCTTGGTTGCAGGGGAAGAGGGGGAAAAATGTACGGGAGGCGGTATTGATGCCACGGCAGGACCAGGGCATCTACTCTGATGGCCCGTGGGTCGAGGGACTGTGCAATGAACTGTGGAACTTTGTTGTTCATCCTGGAGGCCATGAGGTCCACATCCAGGGTCCCCCAGCGATGACAAATCTGCTGGAAAACTTCCGGGTGAAGGGACCACTCGCCTGAGGCGAGGCCCTGGCAGCTGAGGAAGTCCGCAGCCCAATTCTCCACACCTGGTATGTGGATCGCCGAGATGGGCGAATGGTTGGACTCGGCCCAACGAAGGATGTGGAACACCTCGAGCATAGCCGTCTTGCTGCGGGTTCCCCCTTGACGGTTGATGTACGCCACAGCTGTGGCGTTGTCGGACTGGATTCTGACTGGGTGACCCGCCAGAAGATGGTGAAACCTGGACAACGCTAGCCTGATAGCTCGTATTTCCAGGAGATTGATGGAAGGCGAGACTCTCGAGTGGACCACCGCCCTTGTGCTGTGTGATGGTTGAAAACTGCCCCCCAGCCCATGAGGCTGGCATCGGTGGTTACCACCAACCACCGCACTGGGAGAAAAGACCTTCCCTGGTTTAGGGAGAACTTCAGTGTCCACCACCTGAGGGTCCTTCTGACCTGTGGGGACAGAGTGAAACGGCGGTCGAGGGAGGACGGTATTATGGTCTGGTGATTAAGGAGCGACATGCGACTAGCTCTGGGCAGGTGGTAACTATGCCGACCGCAGTTCCTGATCTTAACACAGACACTAGCAGTAGCCGTGGGATGTTCCTGTCACTCCCTGGACACCTCGTCACAGCCGGAGATCTAGCTACCCCTAAAGGTAGAAGCAGGAAAGCTATCTTGCCTCAGAGAAAATCCCCAAAGGATAGGACAGCCCCCCACAAATAATGACTGTGAGAGGAGAAGGAAATGACATACGTAGTATGAAACAAGATTTAGCAAAGGAGGCCACTACTAGCTAGAAAGAATTAGTACAGGACAGAACACTGTGCGGTCAGTAATAAAAACTAGAAAAAGTCCACCGCAGAGAAATGCAAAAATCTCCACACCTGACTAAAGGTGTGGAGGGCAAACTCTGCTGCCCAGAGCTTCCAGCTTAGCTGACTAGATACATACTGATAAGCTGGACAAATGAGCAAAACATAGAAAGTGCTAAACAACAAAGTCCACAACAAGTGAACTGCAAAAAGACAAGCAAGGACTTAGCTTTGCTGAAATGGTCAGAGTGACAGGGAAATCCTCAGAGAGCCATGACTCCAAGCTCAACAATTGACAACTGGCATTGAATTAGGGAAAAGGCCAGACTAATATAGCAGAGCCAGAAAGACGATCAGTGAAAACAGCTGCTGATGCTAAATCCAAGAAGCAGCCATACCACTCAAAACCACAAGAGGGAGCCCAAGAGCAGAACTCACAAAAATGCTACTTATAACCACCGGAGGGAGCCCAAGAACAGAATTCACAACAGGACGGGTTCCCGTTCCACGCCGACAGCAGCGCATGTTGTAGGGGATGGAGGTGAAATTGCGCGAATGGAACCGCTTCCATGGCTGCTACCATCTGCCCAAGAATTTGCATGCTGAAACGAATGGAGTGGGAGACTGGATGGGAGAGCTCCCTGCTGCAAGGCCAAGGCCTTGTCTTGAGGGAGAATGACCAGACCACGAAAAGTGTCTAGTGTCATTCCAAGAAAGGAGATCCGTTGAGCCGGAATCGGAGAGGATTTTTTGAAGTTTATCTTCCAGCCCAGGCGAGAAAGAGTATCCACCATGAGAACGACGGACTCTTCGCAGGCTGGGTAAGATGGACCTTTTATCAGTAGGTCGTCCAGGTACGGGAGTACTACCACTCCCCTGGAATGAAGAATGGCCATGGCAGCCGCCATGACCTTCGTGAAAACTCTGGGAGCGGTGGCGAGGCCGAAAGGTAAGGCCACAAACTCGAAGTGTTCCCCGCGAAGTGCAAAGCGAAGGAACTGCTGATGAGGAGGAAAGATTGGGATGTGGAGGTAAGCATCCTTGATGTCTATCGATGCCAGGAACTCTCCTTTTTCCATGGATGCGACGACAGAGCGAAGCGATTCCATTCTGAAGTGCCGAATTTTGACAAATTTGTTCAGAAGTTTTAGGTCTAGAATCGGACGCAGCGATCCGTCCTTCTTTGGGACCACGAATAGGTTCGAGTAGAACCCTTTGAACCTTTGGTCTTGGGGAACTGGAATGATGACTCCGTCCCTTTGTAGTGCCCGTATGGCCTGGAGAAAAGCTGTTGTCATCGATTTGGGAGGACAAGACTGGAAGAAGCGTGTAGGGGGGGGAAGGAAAATTCTATTTTGTATCCGGTAGACACCAGTTCCCTGACCCACTCGTCGGAGACGACCGAGAGCCAGGCTTGACAGAACGAAAGTAGACGACCTCCTACTTTGTTGGTGCCCCCGGATGTTACAATGAGTCATTGAGTAGAGGATCTAAGGGATAGGGATCCCTTAGACCCAGATGGTCTTGGTCTGGGCTTCCAGTTACAGTTAGGTCTGTAAGAGACCTGGGGACCTCGGTCACCGCGCGAACCTTGCCCTGATGCGGAGGAGAAGGATGTAGATGACCAGTTGGTCATTGTTACGAAAAGGCTGGAATCGAGATTGTTGTTGATACCGAAACGGCCAAGTAGGCTTTTGTTGGGGGAGAAATTTACTTTTTCCCCCGGTGGCATCCGAGATTATTTGGTCTAATTTTTCTCCAAATAAACGACCAGCCTGGTAGGGCAGAGATGTCAAAGAGCGCTTGGAAGCCGAATCTGCTCGCCAATCCCTGAGCCACAGGGCTCTTCTAATGGAGATTGCATTTGCGGCTGCCTGTGCAGCGCAATTGGGAGTATAAATTTTTGTCTCAACACATGTGAATAAATACATCACATTTTTGCAAAGATATACCATAAGAGTGCGGCTGATTTTTCTATATTGGACTTATTGTTGGGTTTTTCCCAAGTACAGCCAGCACCAACTTAAGATAGCTGAGTGCGCTCCTTTTTTCTTAATATGTGCAGCGCAATTGGCTGCGTCTATTGAGGCGTTGACTACGAAGTCCCCTGTCTGGGCTATCTGGTTAGCCAGGTTGATCGCCTCTGGAGGAAGGTTGCTGTCTTGGATGGTCGTGGTAAGCACCTCAGCCCAAGCGACCATAGCCTTAGCCAACCAAGAGGCAGTGAAAGATGGGAAGAGAGAGGCACCTGTGGCCTCGAACACTGAGCGAGCCAGGTAATCAATCTGACGGTCAGAGGGGTTCTTAACTGAGGAACCGTCTGACAGGGATAGGATAGTTTTGGAAGCAAGATGTGATACAGCAGGGTCCACTGAGGGGGACTGCAGCCAGTCCTTGATCAGTTCCTGAGCAAAAGGGTGTTTGGCCTCGATGGGCTTTTGACCCATGAAGCGTTTGTTGGGACGGTCCCTGTGTTTTTGAACAATCTCCTTAAACTCAGGATGAGTGACAAAAACCTTTTGGACACGTTTAGTTTTTTTGAACGACACCACGTGTTCAGGCGTAGATATGGATTCCTCGTCCACCTTCAGAGTCTTGTTGACCGCTTCAATGAGAGAATCGAGTGTCTCTTGGGAGGTGGAGGAATCCTGAACGTAGGAATCGTCGGACTCATATTCAGAGTCGTTTAGGTTCTCTGGAGAAGGGGACCGGGAAACTGAACTCGCCGAAGCTGAAAAACCAACTCGTCCGTGGTCAGGGGATGGAACATGGGCACGTTTTCTGGAGCCCCGAGTAGTTAGTGAGAGAGTACGCCCCCTGCTGGTGGACGGATCCGTACCATCGCCCGAGTCCTCCGCGGTCTGACTTGAAGGGGGGCCCCGGAGGGAGTCAATTGCCCTGACTAGGGAAGCCATAGATCGTGAGAGAGAAGGTGCCCACTCAGGGGGGCTAGGCTCTACAGGGTCGGCGGCATCGGCGGCGGCATAAGCGGGAGGCGGCTGCACAGAGGCCAGGACACAATCCGCACATAACGGGGTACTGTGAGCTCGGGGCAGGGCCGTATTGCAAGTGGCACATGAAGTGAAAAACACTGTGTGCTTCTTGTTACCCTTTTTAGTCTCCTTAGATTGAGACATAGTGTCTTTAGAGACAGAGCAGGGCAGTGTGTGCAGGGAAAGGGTTAAGCTTTCTTGAAGCAGCTTACCCACGGTCCTGTGCCTGTGTCCCTGGGGAGGAATGTAGCCATGGCGGTTCCGGTCAGCGTGAGCCCCTTTGCAGGAAGATGTGGCAATGTGGCCCCCGAGATCTGCAGGGCGCCTCTCGTCCCAAACAAGAAGCGCCGATATAGGGGGCGGGGTTACAACCGTGGGCGGATCTGCCCACTGGGGCCTACTCCGGCTGAAAAGCCGGGGACTAAATTTCTGGGTCTGCCCGGCGATGCGCGGCGGCCGCGATGGAGCGCCGCTGACCACCGCTGACCCCCGAGCGACGGCGCCTCTCCCCAGGGACCCGGACCGCACCTCTGCCGCAAGGATAGGAGCACAGGGTATATACTCACAGCCTCCGGTTGTGCCGGTCCCCCTGTCCCTGTGAGAGTGCGCGCTCAATCCATGCACCCATGGGGGATGGAGAGGCCCCTGATATTCTTCTTCCTTTTAAGGTGGTGAAACACCCTTGTAGTGCCCATATGGGCTTTCTGTGCAACGCCATCAGGTGTGGGCCTTGTCTGACGGGCCCCGGAGAGGTACATTAGAGCCAGACTCTATGTGCTCGCCGTCTGGCAGGGGGGGAGGGGGAGATCGGGACCAAGGAGGAAACCGTCGCCCCGGTAAAATATGGCGTGCCCCAGATGTCGCAGGAGAGGGACGGGGAGGTATACTCGCCTTGCTCGCCTGTTGTTGGTTCGGGGGAGAGCGGACCCTATAAAAAAGGAATCCGTCGCCCCCTTCACTCCATTGGATAAAAAATAAAAATTTACAGAAAATAAAAATTAAAAATTAAAATAAGAAAGTTGGGGTCTGAAACCAGACCCAAGTGCCTCCTACAGACACTAAGCAAGAACTGGTTGAATTGTAGCCAGTTAAGGGGTGTATACTGCAGAGGAGGAGTTAATCTTTCTGTTAACTTAGTGTCCTCCTAGTGGCAGCAGCATAACACCCATGGTCCTGTGTCCCCCAATGAGACGTAGAAGAAATACACAAAATGGTGCACATTATAGAGTCTCACCCTTCCGCTGGCTCACAAGGATTAAAGCAGATGCAACTTTGGTGTTTCCAGAGCCGACTACCCCCAGCAGTGGCACCCCGCTTTTGTTGGGTACCCACTGAGAGGAGGTGACGATAAGCTTAGGAAGCTGTCAATCCATTGATGTACGGGGCCAGGTGACTTGTTTGTCCCCACTTGGAGTCTCTAAAAGTGTTTGAGGGTTCAGTGATGGTCAATGAAGCATCTCTGTATTTCTTCAGTTGGAGCCAGGCTGCCATGGCTACTGTAATGTAATGTATCTCTAAACACAAGCAGATCCTCATTTTTTATTGTTCACAACTCTCATTCAGGTATTCCTCCTCAGGCTTGGGGTAAGGTGGAAGGAGGCCATCCCTCACTGCTGGAGTGTTCAAACAACATGCATAGATTGTCCTTTATATTTGCAGAGCACCAATCGGTCATCAACATATTAACAAACATTGTTCAATTATCCTGTGCCTTTGTTTCCAAAGGATAGTAGAACAATACTCGGACTGCAATACTATGACAGACACAATAGCTAATCAGTAGCCATTCAACAAATAGTAGCCATTGAACATTAATTCAATTGACAATAAAGGTACCTTCACACGAAGCGACGCTGCAGCGATAGCGACAACGATGCCGATCGCTGCAGCGTCGCTGTTTGATCGCTGAGGAGCTGTCACACAGACCGCTCTCCAGCGACCAACGATGCCGAGGTCCCCGGGTAACCAGGGTAAACATCGGGTTGCTAAGCGCAGGGCCGCGCTTAGTAACCCGATGTTTACCCTGGTTACCAGCGTAAAAGTAAAAAAAACAAACAGTACATGCTCACCTGCGCGTCCCCCGGCGTCCGCTTCCTGACACTGACTGAGCTCCGGCCCTAACAGCACAGCGGTGACGTCACCGCTGTGCTTTCACTTTCACTCTAGGGCCGGCGCTCAGTAAGTGTCAGGAAACAGACGCTGGGGGATGCGCAGGTGAGTATGTACTGTTTGTTTTTTTTACTTTTACGCTGGTAACCAGGGTAAACATCGGGTTACTAAGCGCGGCCCTGCGCTTGGTAACCCGATGTTTACCCTGGTTACCAGTGTAAAACATCGCTGGTATCGTTGCTTTTGCTTTCAAACACAACGATACACGGCGATCGGACGACCAAATAAAGTTCTGGACTTTATTCAGCGACCAGCGACATCACAGCAGGATCCTGATCGCTGCTGCGTGTCAAACTAAACGATATCGCTAGCGAGGACGCTGCAACGTCACGGATCGCTAGCGATATCGTTACAAAGTCGTTTCGTGTGAAGGTACCTTAAGAGTCACATTCATTCTCACATGAACAATAGCTCAAGTCCCTGAGCCTACTGAAATAATACATCTGGATAATTGAGAACAAATGCTGTGTCGTCACATATTCAGTATTTGGTCAGTATTTTACATCAGTATTTGTAAGCCAAAATAAGGAGTGGAACAATCATAGGAAAAGTATAATAGAAACATGTGCACCACTTTACCCATTCCTGGTTTTGACTTATAAATACTGATGTACATATATACAGCAATCACTGGTGATATTATATACAGGAGCTCTGTATATAGTGTCAGTGTACAGGTAATACAGGGATCACAAGTGACTTTATTCACAGAAGCTCTGCATATAGTGTATAATGTACAGGTAATACAGTGATCACCAGTGACATTATGCACATGAGCCCTTTATATAGTAAAGTGCTTCTCACTAAATTAGAATATCATCAAAAAGTTAATTTAATTCAGTTCTTCAATAGAAAATATGAAACTCATATATTATATAGAGTCATTACAAACAGAGTGATCTATTTCCAGTTTTTATTTCTGTTAATGTTGATGATTATGGCTTACAGCCAATGAAAACCCAAAAGTCATTATCTCAGTAAATTAGAATAATTAACAAAAAAACACCTGCAAAGGCTTCCTAAGCATTTAAAAAGGTCTCTTATTCTGTTTCAGTAGGCTCCACAATCATGGGGAAGACTGCTGACATGACAGGTATCCAGAAGGAAGTCATTGACACACTCCATAAAGAGGGTAAGCCACAAAAGGTCATTGCTAAAGAATCTGGCTGTTCACAGAGTGCTGTATCCAAGCATTTTAATGGAAAGTTGAGGAAGGAAAGAGTGTGGTAGAAAAAAGTGCACAAGCAACCGGGATAACCGCAGTCTTGAAAGGATTGTTGAGAAAAGGCCATTCAAAAATTTGGATGAGATTCAAAAGGAGTTGACTGCTGCTGGAGTCATTGCTTCAAGAGCCACCACAAACAGATGTACCAGGACATGGGCTGCAAATGTTGCATTCCTTGTGTCAAGCCACTCATGACCAATAGACAACGCCAGAAGTGGCCAAGGAGAAAAAGAACTGGACTGTTGCTCAGTGGTCCAAGGTGTTGCTTTCAGATGAAAGTACATTTTGCATTTCATTTGGAAATCAAGGTCCCAGAGTCTGGAGGAAGAGAGGAGAGGCACAAAATCCAAGCTGCTTGAGGTCTAGTGTGAAGTTTCCACAATTAGTGGTGGTTTAGGGAGCCATGTCATCTGCTGGTGTAGGACCACTGTGTTTTATCAAGACCAAAGTCAGAGCAGCGTCTACCAGGAAATTGTAGAGCACTTCATGCTTCCCTCTGCCGACAAGCTTTTTGGAGATGGAAATTTTATTCTCCAGCAGGACTTGGCACCTGTCCACACTGACAAAAGTACCAACATCTGGTTTAAAAACAACAATATCACTGTGCTTGATTGGCCAGCAAACTCTCCTGATCTTAACCACATAGAGAATCTATGGGGTATTGTTAGGAGGAAGATGAGAGACACCAGACATTGCAGACTAGCTGAAGGCTGCTGTGCCGCTGTAAGAATCAGGCTGCACTCAGATGTCATCCGAGTGCAGTCCCATTTGAGAGAGTGGATTCAAACAGGGACAACGGAGAGTGGACCCACTGGACCGTGACGACGAACCCCTCTCGGACGAGCTGACCAGGTGGACCGCCCCCTATACAGGGAGCGTTAGGGGCAGGCCCGTGAGGGACTATCGCCACGGAAGCTGGAGGGTCGACTGAGATAAGAAGGGTACACTGCAGGAACTCAGGGACCGAAGGAAACAGCGGAGGAAACAGAGGGAATGGCAAGGAACTACTGAGACGAGGGAGAAGATGGGAATACTACAGAGACACGGAGGCTGACGAGACAATATGGAGACACAGAGGCTGACGGGAGCAAGGAAATGGTAAAGGAGCCAGGCAGGTACCGCAGAGAAACAGGAACTGAAGGAACAAAGCAGGAACACAGGAAAATCAGGCAGGTACTGCAGAGGAAGGAGGAGTCCCAAGGTCAGAAAGCTAGGAACGCACAGAGACCACAGGTGACCAGAAGCACTTGTAAACACAAATGATCATCAGGCACAGAGGAGCAGCAGGAAGCAGCTTATATACCAGCGTGAGGGCTACTTCCGGGTTACAGTCCTCCAGGATGACAGAGAGGACAGGAAGGAGTGCCAACAGAGGAATCAGATGTGCGCACGCGTAGAGCTGAATGCGCCGCGCGCGCGCACCCGGCGAGCTGCAGAAGCCGGGGGCGAGCGCTGCATGACAGTACCCCCGTCTTTACGCCCCTCCTTTTTAAGACTTGAAAGAAACCGGGACAAAATGCGAGGGGCCTGAATGTTCTCACGAGGCTCCCAGGACCTCTCCTCAGGACCAAAACCTTTCCAGTCAACCAAAAACAAAGTTCTCCCTCTAAGTTTTTTCATGGCTAAAATGTCCCTAACTTCAAAGACATCATCCTCGGAAACAGGCGAAGGAGAACAAAGGTTAGAAGAATGAAACTGATTAAAAACTACGGGTTTAAGGAGAGACACATGAAAAGAATTAGAAATACGCAGAGAGGCAGGCAACTTAAGTTTGTAAGAGACGTCATTAATACGAGACAAAACTTCGAATGGACCGATATAGCGAGGACCCAGCTTATGTGAAGGAATTTTGAGACGGATAAATTTAGAAGAAACCCAAACCTTGTCCCCAGGATGGAATATAGGAGAATCGAGGCGTCTTTTGTCCGCATGTCTCTTCATCCTGACTTGAGCCAACTCAAGGGCAGACTTGGTCTCCTGCCAGACCCTGGAGAACTCTCTAGACAGAAGATCAGCCGCTGGTACAGTAGAGACAGGAGGAACCGGAAGAGGAAGACCAGGATGTTGACCGTAGACGATAAAAAATGGAGATTTGTTAGTAGCTTCGCTGGAATGGTTATTGTAAGAAAACTCAGCCCATGGCAGCAAGTCAGACCAATCATTCTGATGGGAATTGGAAAAATGACGGAGATAAGTTACCAAGGTCTGATTAGTACGTTCCACCTGGCCATTGGACTGCGGATGGTAGGCCGAAGAAAAGTCAAGCGAAATGTTCATAGATTTGCAGAGGGATTTCCAGAAGCGGGCGGTGAATTGAACACCTCGGTCAGAAACAATATGTAAAGGAAGACCATGAAGACGAAAAATATGGTGAACAAAAATCTTTGCCAATTCGGGAGCAGAAGGCAAACCAGGTAGTGCAATGAAATGAGCCATCTTGGAGAAACGATCCATGACCACGAAGATGACGGTACAACCAGATGAAGAAGGCAGGTCAGTGATGAAGTCCATTGATAAATGTTGCCACGGAGTGGAGGGTACCGGTAAAGGATGCAAAAGCCCGGAAGGTAGTTGCCTGGGAATTTTATTCTTGGCACAGGAGGGACAAGAGGCGACAAAACTTTGGACGTCCTTGGACAACGTAGGCCACCAGTAATAGCGAGAGATCAGACGGAGGGTTTTTTTGAGACCTACATGTCCAGCTAATTTGGAGGCATGACCCCAAAGTAAGACGCGTTCTCTGTTCTCTTCAGCAACTAAGGTCTTACCCGGAGGCAACGAGGAAAGAGAGAGAGGAGCAACTGTGATGACTCTAGCAGGATCGATGATGTGCGCAGGTTCTTCCTCCATATCCACCGCCTGGAATGACCTAGACAGAGCGTCGGCTCTGGAGTTTTTATCTCCTGGCAGGAAAAGAAGTTCGAAGTCAAACCTGGCGAAAAACAAGGCCCACCTGGCCTGCCGAGGATTTAGTCTTTGCGCAGAGCGGATATATGCCAGATTCTTCGTGATCTCTCAGCCAAGGAAGACCCAACAGGAAAGAATGAGACAATGAAGGTAAAACATAAAAGGCCAGTTTCTCACGATGAAGAGCTCCAATCTGAAGTTCAACTTCCTCCGTAACTAAGTTGACGGTCTCCCGCAAAGGCTGACCATCGACGGAAGCTATTTGTCTAGGAGTCTCCAAGGGTCTAACAGGTATCCCAAGCCTGTTAACAACCTCGAGCTGAACAAAGTTCCCAGCCGCTCCTGAATCAACATAAGCCTCCAGAGAAAAGTGACGGGAACCTAAATGTAGAATAACAGACAAAACCAGAGGTGGAGAGGAGTCATAACCACCTAGGAAGGCCTCTCTTACCTGTCCTAGGCGGAGGCGTTTCCCGACCTCTGAGGACAGGCGCGTAAGAGATGAGAGGCACTACCGCAGTAAAAACAGAGACCTTGTGCGAGTCTCTCCTTGCGGCGCTGCTCGGAAGACTCAAAGCGATCGACCTGCATGGGTTCAGGAGAAGATGAAGAAACCACCGGGGCTGTTTGAGAAAAAGAAGTCCCTCGAGCAATAGTGGTCTGGCGAAGAGGTCTCTTTTCTCTGGCAAGCTCGCGAGTGCGCTCCTGAAAGCGCAGATCAATGCGTATGGCCAAGGAGATAAGATCATCCAAAGAGGTGGGAGTGTCCCGTCCTGCCAGCTCATCCTTAATCCGTGAAGACAAACCACGCCAAAACGCTCCAACCAAAGCCTCATTATTCCACCCAAGGTCTGAAGACAGAGTCCGGAAATGGATGGCGTACTGAGCTACAGAGAGAGTGGCCTGGCTAAGGTTAAAGAGGGACTCTGTGGTAGAGACCAGACGTCCAGGTTCATCAAAAACCTTGCGGAAGGTATCCAGGAACGGATTGAGTTGGGAGACCAAAGGATCATTACGCTCCCAGAGGGGATTAACCCATGCCAAAGCCTCACCCTCCAAATGGGATACTATAAAAACAACCTTAGCTCGATCGGTGGGATAAAGTAGCGGAGACAATTCAAAATGCAACTGGCATTGAATAAGAAAGCCGCGGCATGCTTTAGGATCCCCACCATACCGAGGAGGTCTAGTAAGTCGGGGCGAGGGTTGTGGCGCAGAGACAGGAGTGGAGACAGAGGCCACATTCTGGAGGGCGAGAAGCCGATCATTAATAGAGGCCAAAAAATTCGAAATATGGGACTGAGTGTCCCATTGTAGACCTAGCTCCAGCTGAAGGGCAACCAACTGCGGAGCAATACCAGGATCAGAAGGCTGTAAAGCCGCTAGGCGAGACTCCATATTTTTTAAAAACGACATGATCCTAGTCTGGTTTTCACACAAAAAGAGTAAGTCTTTTTGAGTAGCGGAAGCTCCAGCGGGGTCCATGGCCTGATGATACTGTGACGCTGTAAGAATCAGGCTGCACTCAGATGTCATCCGAGTGCAGTCCCATTTGAGAGAGTGGATTCAAACAGGGACAACGGAGAGTGGACCCACTGGACCGTGACGACGAACCCCTCTCGGACGAGCTGACCAGGTGGACTGCCCCCTATACAGGGAGCGTTAGGGGCAGGCCCGTGAGGGACTATCGCCACGGAAGCTGGAGGGTCGACTGAGATAAGAAGGGTACACTGCAGGAACTCAGGGACCGAAGGAAACAGCGGAGGAAACAGAGGGAATGGCAAGGAACTACTGAGACGAGGGAGAAGATGGGAATACTACAGAGACACGGAGGCTGACGAGACAATATGGAGACACAGAGGCTGACGGGAGCAAGGAAATGGTAAAGGAGCCAGGCAGGTACCGCAGAGAAACAGGAACTGAAGGAACAAAGCAGGAACACAGGAAAATCAGGCAGGTACTGCAGAGGAAGGAGGAGTCCCAAGGTCAGAAAGCTAGGAACGCACAGAGACCACAGGTGACCAGAAGCACTTGTAAACACAAATGATCATCAGGCACAGAGGAGCAGCAGGAAGCAGCTTATATACCAGCGTGAGGGCTACTTCCGGGTTACAGTCCTCCAGGATGACAGAGAGGACAGGAAGGAGTGCCAACAGAGGAATCAGATGTGCGCACGCGCAGAGCTGAATGCGCCGCGCGCGCGCACCCGGCGAGCTGCAGAAGCCGGGGGCGAGCGCTGCATGACAGCTGCTATCAAAGCATCCTGAGCTTCCATAACAACTCAGCAGTCCCCCTGGCTGATTGCCTCCATGCCATGCCACATTGATGCAGTTATTGATGCATATGGGGCCCCGACCAAGAATTGAGTGCGTATACTGAACATACATTTCAGTAGACCAACATTTCGGATTTTAATATCATTTTTCAAGCTAGTGTTATAAAGTATTCTAATTTCCTGAGATAATTACTTTTGGGTTTTCATTGGCTGTAAGCCATAATCATCAACATTAACAGAAATAAACACTTGAAATAGATCACTCTGTAATGACTCTATAAAATATATGAGATTCACTTTTTGTATTGAAGAACTGAAAAAAACTAACTTTTTGATGATATTCTAATTTTGTGAGAAGCACTTGTATATAGTGTATATTGTGCGTGTACATGTAATACTGTGACTCACCAGTGATGTCTGTAGTTGAAGTCCTTCATCTTTACTTTTCTTCTCTTCTATCGCAGACCGCTATAACTTCTTCCTGCTGAGACTCATCTCTGAAGAAAATAAGACACAGTTATCTATAACTGATCTCTTCGAGAGCAGAGCACATTGCCCACATTTTCCCCCTGACTTCTATACTACGTCAGATGAAGAAAAAAAGAGACATAGAGCCACCCTGCACAGAAACAGTAACCCCTTTTGTTCCATCCATGGAAGACAGTATCCTCAAAAGTAAAATATATTACAGAAGTAATAATTTCCCCTGATTGGCCTCTACTGTTATTATGTCCCCCACTTGCCACCATAAACCAATAATGTCAAATATCTTGGGCCCCTTTCTTTAATTTCCCCATCTTGGGTCCCTTTATTTAATAATGTCTCCATCCCGAGCCCTTTCATTTAATGTCCTAATCCTAGGCCCCTATGTTACCCCATCTTTGGCCGCTATGTTGCTCCCATCCTGATCCCCTCAACACCTTATGTCCACTATCCTGCCTGATCATGGGGGGGGGGGGAGAAAGATTCCTCCCACTTTCGTGTGCTCCCCTGGCCTGATCTTGCGGGCCTCATGTTTGGCGCGGTCTTTAAAAATGGCCGTCAAGCCATCAGAGGTCGTGAGATGACCTCACATAGTGATAACATTAAAAGGCTACTAGCCTATTACATATTGCCATGTGACATCGGCGCGCGGCATATAACAGAGCAGAGCGCCCTGTTACAGCTGCAGCCAGCGATCATCTTGATATGTGTCATGGTGGTAATGAATTCTGCGTGCGTGCCTGTGCACATAATCTGCCTGCCCTTTTAATGGGCATGTGCCCCTAAAAGTATTTTTTCCCCCTTCTTTTTCTTCTTTTTCCTCTCTTTCTCGGGCCCACCGCCATTTCACCACTACACCGCAAGGTCAGTTGACCCTTTCTTTGTTTCATGGTACAAGCACAGACCATCATTCATTAACTTACTACGGGTCTTTTAACCGAAAATTAAAGGGAACCTGACACCCCCAAAATGGAAGTTGAGCTAAGCCCACCGGCATCAGGGGCTTATCTACAGCATTCTGGAATGCTGTACATAAGCCACCAATGTAACCTGAAAGATGAGAAAAAGAGGTTAGATTCGATCCGATGGGTGTCGCGGTCCGGGGCCTCCCATCATCTTACGATGACATCCTCTTCTTGTCTTCACGCTGCGGCTCTGGCGCAAGCGTACTTTGTCTGCCCTGTTGAGGGCAAAGTACTCCTGCGCCGTTGCCGCAGCGTGAAGACAAGAAGAGGACGTTATCCTATGAAGATGGGAGGCCCCGGACCAGACCGCGGCACCCATCGGACTGGACTGCAGCGCGAACGCCCCTTGGTGAGTATAATATAACCTCTTTTTCTTACCTTTTAGGATATATCGGGGTCTTATCTACAGCATTACAGAATACTGTAGATAAGCCCCTGATGCCGGTGGGCTTAGCTCAACTTCCATTTTGGGGGTGACAGGTTCCCTTTAACAACCTCACAAGCATATATGTAAAGTTCATGTCAGACCTGTGGCCAGTTGGTGAAAAACTATCTGTACTCCATCTGTAACACATAGATGTTCTGCTGCTCTCTCTCTTTCTCCAGATGCATGTGATATATCCTAAGGCAGGTAGAGTGAAGCCAGCACTGATTCGCTACAGGGATCGCGTGACGTAACACTGGTAAGTGATTCGAGTGTAGACACCGCTGGAAAGGCGCCAGGACCAGAGGTGAGTGTAAGTTTTAATATTTAGGGAAAACATTTGGATTGAGAAAGGTTATCCGAGCAGTGGACAACCTCTGCAAAGTGGTTATCCAACACGTTTAAGCAAGTGGCGTAACAAGTAAAGAGAAATTTAGAAATTTGATACGACTAGTGATGAGCGAATAGCATTGTTGCTTGGGTGATCTCCAAGTATTTTGTAGTGCTCGGACATATAGTTTTCCTCGCCTCAGCTACATGATTTACGGCTGCTAGCCAGGCTGAATACATGTGAGGAATGCCCGTTTGTTAGGGAATTCCCACATGTATTCAGGCTGTCCAGCAGCCGTAAATCATTGCAGCTGAAGCGACGAAAACTAAATGTCCGAGAACACCAAAATACTCGGAGATCACCAGAGCATGCTCGGGGAGACCTGAGCAACGATGCTATTCACTCATTACTAGACACAACCTATCAGTGTTCTACGATTTGGGTTGAGGACACTTATTGTATGTGGCTTGGTGAATTTTGTGTGCCAGAGCTGCTTTTTAGTCCCAGTCTAGCCCTAAATCAACCCCATTATCTGAATGCAATGAAGAGTGTGAACTTGTGCAAATTGCTCAGTAAGGCCGGGGTCACACATGCGAGTTTTACGGACGTAAGAGCGCAGAAACTACGTCCGTAAAACTCGCATTACATACGGCACAATTATTCTCAATGGGGCTGCTCCTATTAGCCGTATATTACGGTTCAGTATTATACGGCTTTCTACGGCCGTACAAAATCGCAGCATGCTGCGTTTGTCAGCGTATTGCGCAAAAAAATCGCCAATGAAAGTCTATGGGGGCGAGAAAAATACGGATTCCACACGGACCAGCAGTGTGACTTGCGAGAAATACGCAGCGGTGTTAGTGAAAAGTCGGTAATTCAATTGTCGGCTTTTCATTTCTCCTGCACAAACCCGACAGGATATGAGACATGGTTTACATACAGTCAGGGGTGGGATTCAAATTTTTAACAACAGGTCCTCTAAGTCGCGGCGGCCGGAATTTTGGCCACGCCCATTTTCAATAACCCCGCCCATACTAATAAGCCACGCCCAGTGGCACGATTCATATTTTTGGAAGCAGTTTGTCTCCCTTAATGACAAGAATACGTTGTGACATACGGTATTAAAGTCATTCAAAGACTGCCGCAAGGAACACGGACATGCTGCGATCTTAAAAGAAGCGCCACATGTCCGGAGTCGCAGGGCCGCCGGGTGCGTGTTACCACGCATAGCGGAGACGGGATTTCATAAAATCCCCTTCACTATGCTGGAACATCTGGACGCTGCGTGTTTGACGCTGTGGCCCCACGCAGCGTCAAACACGCAGCGTTTACTTAACGTGGACACATACCCTAACCGTTCCCATCACCAGATCACACATCTAGCCGGCAGCTTTTGTTTTGGCCAAAAGATTTTGTAAGCCGCCACCATAACACGGTAGACTCTTTTGGTGAGGCCCTACTCTGCTGTAACCTATTAAATATTTGTTAAAATATGCAATACAATTTAGGTATATTTTTATTTATTTTTCAATTTTTAAAATGACCAATAATATCACATAAAAAGAACAAATACCGCTACACCATGACCAGATGACATATTACCACCACAGTGATCGAATAATATCACATACAAAGAACAAATACCGCTACACCATGACCAGATGACATATTACCACCACAGTGATCGAATAATATCACATATAAAGAACAAATACCGCTACACCATGACCAGATGACATATTACCACCACAGTGATCGAATAATATCACATATAAAGAACAAATACCGCTACACCATGACCAGACCACATATTACCACCACAGTGATCGAATAATATCACATACAAGGGACAAATACCGCAACACCATGTCCAGACCACATATTACCACCACATAGTGACTGAATACTACAATTCTGATCAGTAATAAAAAAAAAGCACCACACTATCACCATAAGTGCCATTATACACAGGAGATCTGTACTTAGTATGCAGTGTCTGTGTAGAGGTAATACAGTGATCACTAGTGAGATTATACACAGGAGCTCTGTATATAGTATACAGTGTATAGTGTCAGTGTATAGGTAACACTGACTTACCAGTGACGTCTCTAGGTTAAGTCCTTCATCTTTCATCCAGCACAGACCGCCATCATGTCTTCCAGCCAGGACTCGTCTCTGCAGGAAATAACAGAGTTATCTCGCGCTCCGCTTGTAGAACACATTACTTAATTTTTCCGAACTTCTACATTACACCGCATAAAGAAAAAGAGGCGACATAGTGTCACTCTACACAGTAACAGGACCGCCCCCTCATTTAAAACAGTGTCCTCAAAAAATAAATACATCACTGCAGTAATAATATCCCTTAATTAGTCCCTATGGTAATAATATTCCCCATCCTGGCCCCCGTGTGTCTCATTCCTGGCGTCAGCCATATGTTCTCCCATCCTGCCCTCATGAGTATCCTTTCTGCACCATATGATCTCCCCATCCTGCCCCATCTGTCTCCATCGTATCCATCCTGCCCCATGATCCTGCCCCATCTGTCTCCAATCCTGCCTCCAGTGCTCCAATCATGCCCGTATCACCATTCTGCCCCATCTCCAATCAGGCCCCCATTTCTGCAATCATGCCCCCTGTGTCTCAATTCTGCCCCATCTGTTTCCATTCCTGCCCCAGTGTCTCCAGTCATGCCCCAGTGTCTCCAGTCATGCCGCCATGTCTGTCATCCTGCCCCTTGTCTCCAATCATGCCGTTTCTCCTTTCTGCCCCCGTGTCCAGCTTTCTGCCCCCGTGTCCAGCTTTCTGCCCCCGTGTCCAGCGCTCTGCCCCCGTGTCCAGCGCTCTGCCCCCGTGTCCAGCGCTCTGCCCTCGTGTCCAGCGCTCTGCCCCCTCCTGTGTCCAGCGTTCTGCCCCCTCCTGTGTCCAGCGTTCTGCCCCCTCCTGTGTCCAGCATTCTGCCCCCTCCTGTGTCCAGCGTTCTGCCCCCTCCTGTGTCCAGCGTTCTGCCCCCTCCTGTGTCCAGCGTTCTGCCCCCTCCTGTGTCCAGCGTTCTGCCCCCTCCTGTGTCCAGCGTTCTGCCCCCTCCTGTGTCCAGCGTTCTGCCCCCTCCTGTGTCCAGCCTTCTGCCCCCTCCTGTGTCCAGCGTTCTGCCCCCTCCTGTGTCCAGCGTTCTGCCCCCCCTGTGTCCAGCGTTCTGCCCCCCCTGTGTCCAGCGCTCTGCCCCCTCCTGTGTCCAGCGTTCTGCCCCCTCCTGTGTCCAGCGTTCTGCCCCCTCCTGTGTCCAGCGTTCTGCCCCCTCCTGTGTCCAGCGTTCTGCCCCCTCCTGTGTCCAGCGTTCTGCCCCTCCTGTGTCCAGCGTTCTGCCCCCTCCTGTGTCCAGCGTTCTGCCCCTCCTGTGTCCAGCGTTCTGCCCCCTCCTGTGTCCAGCGCTCTGCCCCCCGTGTCCAGCGTTCTGCCCCCTCCTGTGTCCAGCGTTCTGCCCCCTCCTGTGTCCAGCGTTCTGCCCCCTCCTGTGTCCAGCGTTCTGCCCCTCCTGTGTCCAGCGTTCTGCCCCCTCCTGTGTCCAGCGTTCTGCCCCCTCCTGTGTCCAGCGTTCTGCCCCCTCCTGTGTCCAGCGTTCTGCCCCCTCCTGTGTCCAGCGTTCTGCCCCCTCCTGTGTCCAGCGTTCTGCCCCCTCCTGTGTCCAGCGTTCTGCCCCCTCCTGTGTCCAGCGTTCTGCCCCCTCCTGTGTCCAGCGTTCTGCCCCCTCCTGTGTCCAGCGTTCTGCCCCCTCCTAAAAGTAAAAAAAAAAACACTACATACGCACCTTCTGTCGTCCTTCATGTCCCCTGGAGCTTGCCGTACTGACTGTGTCAGCGCCGTCCGGCCGTAAAGCAGAGCCCAGCGGTGAACCTGCAGTAACAGCGGTTCACCGCTGGGCACCGCTGTTACGGCCGGCCGGCGCTGAGACACAGTCAGTGCGGCAAGCGCCGAGGGACATGAAGGACGACAGAAGGTGCGTATGTAGTGTTTTGTTTTTTTTTACATGGGGACTTCGGCATCGCTGAAGACAGTTTCAGCGATGCCGAAGTCGCTTGGTCGCTGGAGAGAGCTGTCTGTGTGACAGCTCCCCAGCGACCACACAGCAACTTACCAGAGGCGGTCCGGGGGCGTGGTAACCATTTTTCAATTACCGGAACGCTGGCAGATAGAAATTTTAGTAAACGGCTGCCCCGTACCGGGTCGTACCGGCTGAATCCCACCCCTGCATACAGTAAACCATCTCATATCCCCTTTTTTTTCCATATTCCACACTACCAATGTTAGTAGTGTGTATGTGCAAAATTTCAGCGCTGTAGCTGCTGAAATAAAGGGTTAAATGGCGGAAAAATTGGCGTGGGCTCCCGCGCAATTTTCTCCGCCAGAGTGGTAAAGCCAGTGACTGAGGGCAGATATTAATAGCCAGGAGAGGGTCCATGGTTATTGGCCCCCCGTGGCTAAAAACATCTGCCCCCAGCCACCCCAGAAAAGGCACATCTGGAAGATGCGCCTATTCTGGCACTTGGCCACTCTCTTCCCACTCCCTGTAGCGGTGGGATATGGGGTAATGAAGGGTTAATGCCACCTTGCTATTGTAAGGTGACATTAAGCCAGATTAATAATGGAGAGGCGTCAATTATGACACCTATCCATTATTAATCCAATTGTTGGAAAGGGTTAAAAAACACACACACACACACATGATTTAAAAGTATTTTAATGAAATAAACACAGCGGTTGTTGTAATAATTTATTGCTCTCTCAATCCATTTCCAGGCCCTCGCTTGGCAAAATAATAAACGCACAAGATACATACCTTCTGATGTCAGATCACGTCCAACGAGGTAATCCATCTGAAGGGGTTAATAATTTTACAGGCACGAGCCCTGCTAATGCACTCGCTCGTGCCTGTAATTCCCCGGCGAATGAATGAAATGTAGGTCATTGACCTACATTTCCTTCAGTCGCGGTGATGCGCCCCCTGGTGGATGTCCTCATCTGACCTGGAGCGTGGGAAAAAGTTCCCAGGCTGCAGTTCATGAGAACATCCAGCAGGGGCGCATCACCGCGACTCAATGTAAGTACAGATCCAGCTTTCCTTTCAGCACCCGGGGAATACAGGCACGAGCAAGTGGTTTATCGCAGCTCGTGCCTGTAATATTAGTTAACCCCTTCAGATGGATTACCTCGTGGGACGTGATCGGACATCAGAAGGTATGTATCTTGTGCGTTTATTATTTTGCCAAGCGAGGGCCTGCAAATGGATTGAGAGAGCAATAAATTATTACAACAACCGCTGTGTTTATTTCATTAAAATACTTTTAAATCATGTGTGTGTGTTTTATTAACCATTTAGTACTATTGGATTAATAATGGATAGGTGTCATAATTGACGCCTCTCCATTATTAATCTGGCTTAATGTCACCTTACAATAGCAAGGTGGCATTAACCCTTCATTACCCCATATCCCACCGCTACAGGGAGTGGGAAGAGAGTGGCCAAGTGCCAGAATAGGCGCATCTTCCAGATGTGCCTTTTCTGGGGTGGCTGGGGGCAGATGTTTTTAGCCACGGGGGGGCCAATAACCATGGACCCTCTCCTGGCTATTAATATCTGCCCTCAGTCACTGGCTTTACCATTCTGGCGGAGAAAATTGCGCGGGAGCCCACGCCAATTTTTTCCGCCATTTAACCCTTTATTTCAGCAGCTACAGCGCTGAAATTTTGCACATACACACTACTAACATTAGTAGTGTGGAATATGCAAAAAAAAGGGGATATGAGATGGTTTACTGTATGTAAACCATGTCTCATATCCTGTCGGGTTTGTGCAGGAGAAATGAAAAGCCGGCAATTGAATTACCGGCTGTTCACAGATATCGCGCTGAATGAAATCTAAATACAGAATATATATATATGTGTCTCAATGACATATATATATATACTGTATATATGTTTTCCCTAACATTTGAGCACATAAATCCATTAGATGTCGGTTTTGCAAGCCTGCGCGAAAATCTCGCAGTACAAGTGCCATACGGATTACATACGGAGGATGCCATGCGCAAAATACGCTGAAACACCCTGACTACGGATCAATATTTTGGGAACATTTCTCCGTATTACGGCCGTAGTACGGACGTATAATACGTGGCGTATTGTCTTACGCCAAGTGTGACGCCGGCCTAACACTTTTTCATCTCTGCTCCCTCCTGTCTTCCAGAACAGGGTTAAAAATGCTCTGACTCCATATTTAATTGCGTGGCTTCATCATAGATGCTGGATTTTGATTCCCAAAAAGATCTCACCACCCCAAGATTGTGAAAGAGACGCACAAAACACTTTTATTGGATGTTAAATCAATCAAATTTTATTACTAATCAGATTATTATTATTTCATTGAGTGTCTGAAATTTAGAATCAGCCAATTGCTATGAAAAAAATACTGAAAATGGCAAACCTCTGACTTACGAAGAATCATCCTTCAGCACTCAGGAGAGGAAAACCTCCTGTGAGGGAAACCTCTAGGGAACCATGGCTGGATGACTGCCCTTCCCTCCTCGTTGAGATGCTGCAGCAGTTGGAATTTATAAGGGTGCCATTTGTGAGTAACTAATATCCACCGAAGGGATGTTCGACTGATGCCAGATCGGCGAGCTGAATTTGCAGAATGGACACAACAAAAATTGGAACAGGACCCTCAGTTTACACAAAACATTATGTTCAGTGATGAGGCAAACTTGTTGGGTGGGCCATTCGTATGTATATACCTAAATAACATGGGAATGGTGACAGTGTTCTTGTGTAGGGTGTCTTGCATTGAAATCTGCTGCAATGACCCGGGTACTGTGTTCACCAGACATCAACACAATTTCTATCAGCTCCTCATGTGTTAACCTCTGCGACATGTCAATGGCTGTAAACAAAGAGAAACTTGTAAATAACTCATGAAAGAAGTTATGTTAAAACCAAGCACACCATTGTTTTTCTTGTGAAATTCTCAATACGTTTGATGTGTCACATGACCCTCTTCACCATTGGAAAAAATAAAGTTGGATCCAAAACGACCGACTTCAAAACAGGGACAAGGGGGCATCCTCTACGTCTGGAGGAAAGAAGGTTTAAGCATAATAACATACGCGGATTCTTTACTGTAAGAGCAGTGTGACTATGGAACTCTCTGCCATATGATGTTGTAATGAGTGATTCATTACTTAAATTTAAGAGGGGACTGGATGCCTTTCTTGAAAAGTATAATGTTACAGGTTATATACACTAGATTCCTTGATAGGGCATTGATCCAGGGAACTAATCTGATTGCCGTATGTGGAGTCGGGAAGGAATTTTTTTCCCCAATGTTGAGCTTACTCTTTGCCACATGGTTTTTTTTTACCTTCCTCTGGATCAACATGTTAGTGCATGTTAGGTTACGCTATGGGTTGAACCAGATGGACTAAAAGTCTTCCTTCAACCTTAATAACTATGTTACTATGTAAAATGGCTGCCATGGTCACCACCCATCTTGAAAAGTTTTCCCCTCCCATCTACTAATATGCCACAAACAGGAAGTTGATATCACCCACCATTCCCATTTTACTTAGGTGTATCCATAAGTGCAGCGCCCCAGAGTCCTGGTCGTTGCAGTACTGTGGCTCCGCCACTATGGGGAGCCATGGTGCGTCCGATGGCACTGAAGGAGTTCATCTGATCAGGTATCACAGACACCAATAGATTTCACAGCTGGGCCTCCGGGGGGAGCTAAGGGTTCTATTCATTAGGCCACTCCCCACCATAGTGGGTAAACTGGGGGTCAGGCAGGAAGTTAGAGGAAAAAGCTGACTGGATTGGACGAAGCAACACCTAGTGGCAGAGGGTGTTTTGGAGGAAGAGACAGTAGGGTCTCTGTCAGGGGTGGGATCCTGACAGAGGCTTGGCATTGAAAAGAACGTAACGGGTCCGCGCCAGCTCCGGGAAGCGGCGGGACCCAAGAAAGGACTAGAAGCGAGATAGATTGTGCTGAGTGAGAAAACGAGATCAAGCAATAGGAGAATACCAGTAGGGGTCGTGCTGTAAGACCGGAGCAACATCCTACTGAGGCGCACTACCGGCGGCCGGAACGCCGAGTGAGTATTTCATTAGACAGCTTCAAGCAATACTCTAAACAGCGGCAGGACAGTCAGTCTCAGGCGGGCTGTCTCACCTAAATCACCTATGAAGTCTTGGGAGGCAATTGCGGGAGAGGGGCGTCTCTAGGGTCCCGGAAGAACTCCAGGCCTACCCGACAAACGGGTGCCGTTCTAACTGTAACATCAGGAAGGGACGGAAGATTAGCAGAAGATCAGTTAATCGAGTTGTGATGGAACACGAGAAACAGACACAACGGTTGTGGGGTACTTTCCGTAAGCATAGCAGGGAAGGACTACAACACATAGCGCTAAGAAGGAAGGCACCGATTTCCACCTGTGAAGTGAACTCTGGAGGTGCCATTGGACCGGCCGGACTTGCGCAGCCTGGTGAACCGTATTCTGGACTGAGGACTCAGAGATCTCCAGTAAAGAGGTAAAGAGACTGCAACCTGGTGTCCTCGTTATTTACCGCGACCTGCACCCCACAACTGCACCACCAACATCCACATCTATCATTCACTGTGCGCCCCACGGCAGGGTCACGGGCTGGGGCCTAGCCGCCGTGACAACCCCAGAAGCAGAGACTCAGAGGCCCGGTACCGGGTACCCCTCGGCCCTGCGGCAGTGGGGGCGCTACAACTTGGCGTCACGAACAGGATCTACTTAAGCCTGAAGAATCAGGTCATGTGTGCCTTGGAACTGTGATTTATTGTGCTTGGACTGTACTTTATTGCAAAGACTGTGGATTGTCACTTGCCGCCAAAAGTTCGCGCCAAAACCACCACCATTACAGCGCTAAGGAGAGCGCAGGAGAAGAAGAAGGGCGTGGAAGTGGGCGTGAACAAGCTGAAGAGCGCGAAAGACAATGGCCGCCCAGTCTAAATATCTCGGCCCCTTGAGGACGTGTCCGTCAGCAGCCGAGATCCGCCTCCTGATCCTCAATGGTGGGCAGAGACAGAGAAAACGAAACCGCCCACGAAGGAGAGAGCGGGAAAAGGATCAGGAAGAAGAATTCAGCGACATGGAGGACGCCATGGCCAGCCGCCCGGAGCCGGAGCGTGGGGTCGGAGCAGAGGACTCCCCCAGCTACCCGGAGAGGCACCGCAGCCAGACCTCCATAGTTGACGCTGACCTCCTGCAGACTGGAGCGGACGAGCTGATCCACCAACTCCCGCAGACGCAGCTGAGCACTGAGGCCGGGTGGGAGAAGACCATCATCGGGAGCCTCACCAGACATCTGTCGGCAGCCTCGTCTGGTCCGGAGCAAGAAAGAAGTTCCAGCGCTCCGAAGCCAGAAAGCAAGGCCCTGCCGGAAAGCAAGATGCTGCAAACGGAGATGATGACGCCGCAGCGCAAGGCCCTGCAGCCAGCATTCCAGACCGGCACCGGAGGGACCGCATCTGAAGCAGGTATGAAGGACGACCCTGCCCTGACAACTGACACCCCTCCAGCGACTGCTAGTGCCACAGCTGCTGACCTCTTTCCAGTGACTGATCTTGCAGCAGCCGCTACCTCTGCTGCAGCTAATGCCCCTACTCAAGCTGCGCAGACCTCCATCGCTGTGCATGATTTAACTGTACAGGAAAGACGGATTAACGGCGTTTGTCCAGCACTGGGTGTAACCCTGGACCTCACTCTTCCCAGGCCAAGAAGGGTTAAGTGCCAGGTGCAGCCCTGGAAGCCGTCCCACTAAACCTCGGAAACCTGAAACTGTACATAGTTAACTGTTTGTTTCCTCTGCTTTCGCTCTTGTTTCCTGTTTCCTCATTGTTGAAAAGAACTGCTGAATCATGAACAGTGCATGATACAAACTGCTTGTAAATAGTTTGCACCTTCTTAAAAGGGCTCCCTACTGGTTTTACTTAAAGAAAGACTCTTTGCGAAGATACCGCACTGGAACCTTTGCTGAGTATGGACTGGTAGCTTGAGAAGACGCGCTACCTCACAGGGATTTGGTCCCCTCTTAAAGGGGATGTTCATTTGTCGCGTTTCGATAGTAATATTGCTTAAGACAAGTAGCAATAATGTTGATGAGAGAAAAGTGATGATAATGTTTGTACGAGAAAGTTATATGTGTTTAATTAGTTAAATGTGAAGAAATACTGATGATGTGCTCTGAGAATTAAAAGGTGAAAGATAGAAGAAGGATGCAGTGGGCCCGTAGAGATAGATGTGGTGTCCAGCATGCAAGAAAGGAAGAAAGATAATGAGAAGGCTTAATGTTCGATAGAAAATGTTTAGATAATGTTGATAGATAGTTAGGATAGAAGGTAAACCCTGAGTCCTCATAGGAGTCATGTAGAGATGACTTAGTGCTCTTAAACTGAAAGTAATGTTATGTTCTATACTGTGTATAGTAGTTGAAAAGGCAGTAGGCCCTGGCTGAACGGGGTGGTCCTGTAACAGAAAGGAGAGGCAGTAGGTCTGGTGCCGATAGGACAGGAGGTCCTGCAGATTTAAAGAAGGCGAATGGGAAAGTTAAAATACCTTATAATGTGATTATAGGAAGGTCTTTAGTGGATTTAGAGTGTGAATCCTTAAAGGCAATGTTAAATTATTGTTCAACAATTTTGTACTTAGTAGAATACCCGGTTGGGTAACAGGAGTTATTTATAGCCTGTAATTTATAATGTTAACCATGTTTGTAACGTTCAAGTGTCCTCACCTCCCATAAAGGGAAGCTCTGTTCAAGTATACTTATTATTATTTGCACTCAACAAAACTTGTATGTCTTTTTGCTAACCTGTATTGTTGTTTTCTTCCCAGTCCCGGAGTACTGTGTTTAACCAGGGGGGAGTGCAGCGCCCCAGAGTTCTGGTCGTTGCAGTACTGTGGCTCCGCCACTATGGGGAGCCATGGTGCATCCGATGGCACTGAAGGAGTTCATCTGATCAGGTATCACAGACACCAATAGATTTCACAGCTGGGCCTCCGGGGGGAGCTAAGGGTTCTATTCATTAGGCCACTCCCCACCATAGTGGGTAAACTGGGGGTCAGGCAGGAAGTTAGAGGAAAAAGCTGACTGGATTGGACGAAGCAACACCTAGTGGCAGAGGGTGTTGTGGAGGAAGAGACAGTAGGGTCTCTGTCAGGGGTGGGATCCTGACAGAGGCTTGGCATTGAAAAGAACGTAACGGGTCCGCGCCAGCTCCGGGAAGCGGCGGGACCCAAGAAAGGACTAGAAGCGAGATAGATTGTGCTGAGTGAGAAACGAGATCAAGCAATAGGAGAATACCAGTAGGGGTCGTGCTGTAAGACCGGAGCAACATCCTACTGAGGCGCACTACCGGCGGCCGGAACGCCGAGGGAGTATTTCATTGGACAGCTTCAAGCAATACTCTAAACAGCGGCAGGACAGTCAGTCTCAGGCGGGCTGTCTCACCTAAATCACCTATGAAGTCTTGGGAGGCAATTGCGGGAGAGGGGCGTCTCTAGGGTCCCGGAAGTACTCCAGGCCTACCCGACAAACGGGTGCCGTTCTAACTGTAATATCAGGAAGGGACGGAAGATTAGCAGAAGATCAGTTAATCGAGTTGTGAGGGAACACGAGAAACAGACACAACGGTTGTGGGGTACTTTCCGTAAGCATAGCAGGGAAGGACTACAACACATAGCGCTAAGAAGGAAGGCACCGATTTCCACCTGTGAAGTGAACTCTGGAGGTGCCATTGGACCGGCCGGACTTGCGCAGCCTGGTGAACCGTATTCTGGACTGAGGACTCAGAGATCTCCAGTAAAGAGGTAAAGAGACTGCAACCTGGTGTCCTCGTTATTTACCGCGACCTGCACCCCACAACTGCACCACCAACATCCACACCTATCATTCACTGTGCGCCCCACGGCAGGGTCACGGGCCGGGGCCTAGCCGCCGTGACAACCCCAGAAGCAGAGACTCAGAGGCCCGGTACCGGGTACCCCTCGGCCCTGCGGCAGTGGGGGCGCTACATATACATGGCCCACCCTGTATTATTGTTAATTTAGATTATTTATTTTCACCACATATTTGATGATAAGCAAGGTTAAAAAGAAAGTTTACAATTGCACTAGTTCTTGTTGTATATTAATATTATTGTTATTTATTGTTAATTTCTATTGCTATTTGGACAACCCCTTCTCATTCCCCAGGTTTGCTCCCATTAAAAGGAAAATGCCTATGCTGACCCCTTGTGTTGGCTAAAGTAGCCTAAGTCACTGCTGACAGTGTCTGCGTTAGTCATACTCACCAATGGGGGAGGCAGCACTAAAATTGCCTATGGCAGCATAAACTCTAAATACGGCCCTGATGATTAACCATTACATTCTTTTAGGAATTAAAATGTTTTCTGTGAAACTCAGTCTTGTCTAAATTGTGGAAATTGTTCAGTGACAGATTGATTAAAATCTTACTTTTCAAAGGGGGTGTACTCACTTATGATGAGCAGTGTATATTGTGCTGGCAATCTCTAAATAGTTTCACAGGTATGTTCGTTAACTTTTCATGCAGTTCTAGCATTGATTCTACACCAACATCTGTGTGAAATCAGAATTCTAACAATTCCATTGAGATATGTGAATTCTTTGGAAAAATACATTAACAGCGTCAGACTGAAGAACATTGGGCCCACAAGAGGATTTGATTCTGATGGCCCACCTTTCTCCCCCAGTCTAGAGCTCCATAGCAATTGCAAGGTTTGCACTATGAACTTTCCTGAAGGAGAAGCTAGGGCCCACCGGAGGAATCTCCAGTTCTCTGGTGGGCCAGGCCAACCCTGAATGCATACTTTCCATATTTGCTGCAGATTTTTGTAACCTCGGAAAATGCTATTTACCTGCTATATTGTAAATCTGTAGGTTAATAGCGTTCCGATGTTGCCTGGGAGAAGATGAACTTTTTTCCTCCTGGGAGCCTCGGCTTTTAGTCATGGGGCTGTGCACGAAGCAGCAACAGTTTGGCTATGTGCACACGTTGCGGATTCGTGTGTGGATTTTTCCGCACCATTTTTGAAAAATCCACAGGTAAGACGCACTGTGTTTTCCCTCCAGATTACCCGTGGATTTACCGCGGATTTAGTGCGTTTTTGTGCAGATTTCACTTGCAGTTTTACACCTGCGGATTCCTATTGAGGAGCAGGTGTTAAAATGCTGCGGAATCCGCACAAAGAATTGACATGCTGCGGAAAATACAACGCAGGGTTTCCGCGCGGTATTTTCCGCACCATGGGCACAGCGGATTTGGTTTTCCATAGGTTTACATTGTACTGTAAACCTGATGGAAAACTGCTGCGAATCCGCAGCGGCCAATCCGCTGCAGATCCGCAGGCAAATCCGCAACGTGTGCACATACCCTTACCAATCAGTACACATTGAGCAGCGGTTGTAAGCACGCCCCAGCAATGTGACTGACAGGTCAAGGTGTAGCGTGTATCTGTAACTCTCAATCAAAACATTCTGTGCATGCCACGTGAATGAAAGTCAGCTCCTGGGAAGAAATAAGTTATTGTTTTTTCCTGTAGTTGCACTTTCAGTCAGGTGTTAGGACAGCATTGTAACGCTACTAACCTGCAGATTAACCCTATTCTCTCCACTTAAATACTGCAGGTTAATGGCATTTTCCGAGTCGACAGGATTCCTTTAACTGGAAATTTTTGAAACTGACTCATTGGCAAATCAGAAATAGTTTGTTTAGCTCCCTTATATGTGTGTAAGCATATGTTTTAGGCCTCAATCAGACATTCTTTTTTGTGTCCTATCCATATTTTTTACGGATAGAACACATACATTGATATAATCTATGTGGCAGTTCACATGTCCTATTTTTTTTTTAAGATCGCGTGGAGTCTGTTTTTTATCCTATTAGTGGCTCAAAATTATACAATCAAGCTTATGAAATCACTGACAGCACGCATTGCCATCCGTGTGCTGTCCGTTTTAAACACTGATATCATAGGAGAAGATTTTCAATGTACCGTATGTATTTATTTTGCATACAAGAAAAACTGATGAAACTCTGATGGTAAAAACTCACCAATATCGGAAATTTTGTTTTACATACTTGAAAGTCACTGACATCTGATTAAGGCCTAAGTTCGTTCACATGTCAGGTTTTAATCAGTGTTTTTTTTTCAAAATTTCATCCGGTTTTGGTCGTTGTCTCAGTTTTTCTCTTCAGTGTGGCGTATTTATCTCATACTCAAAGTAAAAAGCTAAAGGTTTCCTAGCCTAGCTTGCCTTACCTTTACACACTGGAAAACAAGCAGTACAAGCAACATGGTTGGTTCTGTCCATTTTTTTAATGGACTCATGGCCTTCAATAGCTGATCTTGTTCTGCAAATAGGATGAAAATCAGACCTGTCTCCTTTTTTATTTGCAAATCAATCGGCCGTAAAAATGCAAACATGTCCATAGTTTATAACGGAACATATTCTACCTGTTATAAAACAAAGAGAATGCATAGAATAATATTGGCCATGTGAAATGGACCCAAGGGTGGTTATAGACTCCAACAATGGCCACTATTTTATTACTGCCCCTCAATGGACTTCTAGATTCATAGCGCCGTCGAATACAACTATTTAGCTCTCCAGTCTGAATGTGATCTATTTAAATTACAGATCTATTCACTGAAATGGGATTTTGGTGTGCACATGGGACAACTATTGATTCTGTGACTTTTTTCACACCGTAGGCCATGTGCTATCCTTAACCCTTCACCCTGAAAGCTTGTTTTCACCTTCATGACAAGACCAAATTTTACAATTCTAACCAGTGTCAATGTATGTTGTAATAACTCTGGAACCCGTTTCAACCCCCAGGGTGCTTCACAGAAATTTACAATGTTGAACTGTGAAAATGCAAAAAAAAATATTTTCCGGCAAAAATGTTTTAGCCCCCAATTTTTTCATTTTCACAAAGATTGCAGGAGAAAATGGACCCAAAAATTTGTTGTGCAATTTCTCCTGAGTAAACTGCTTTAGAGGCACAGTGCAAAGCTTAGAAAGGAAGGAACGCCATATTATAGTCTAGAAAAAGAAAAGAGAACCAGCTCACCCTGCATAAAGCCTGTGGAAGCACAGACTTCAAGAGCCTGCTTGAGAGGAAACCAATGAAGAAAAAGGTTCAGCTTCCAATGAAGGCTTAAATTTACTGAAAATGTTTAAAATAATATAGTATCCATGACAACAGCAACGCTTTTCTAACATTGGCAGTGTTCTTCGTCAGAGCTCTGGGTTAAAAGTTGATCAGCAATTTCTCATTTTTCCAACAAAATGTACAAAATCAATTTTTTAGGGACCACGTTTTAAGTGATTTTGAGGGGCCTATATGATAGAAAATACCCAAAAGTGACACCATTATAAAAACTGCATCCCTCAACGTGCTCAAAACCACATTAAAGAAGTTTACCCCTTCAAGTGCTTCACATAAATTTTTGGAATGTGGAAGGAAAAAATGAACATGTAACTTTTTATCACAAAAAATTTACTTTGGACCCATTTTTTTAATTTTTGCAAGGGCAACAGGAAAAAGAAGGACCACAAAATTTGTTGTGCAATTTCTCTGTAGCATACTGATAGCCTATACATGGGGGAAAACCACTGCTTTTGCACACAGCATGGTTCAGAAGGGAAGGAGCGCCATTTGACTTTTTGAATGTAAAATTTGCTGGAATAATTAGCGGCTGCCATGTTGCATTTGAAGAGCCCCTGATATGCCTAAATAGTGGAAACCTCCCATGAGTGACACAATTTTGAAACTAGACCCCGAGGGAACTTATCTAGATGAGTAGTGAGCACCTTGAACCCCCAGTTGCTTTATAGAAATTTATAACGTTGAGCCGTGAAAATAAAAAAAGTCACATTTTCCCCATACAAAAATTATTTTAGCCCCAAATTTTGCATTTTCACAAGGGTAGCAGGAGAAATTGCACCTTACAATTTGTTGTGCAATTTGTCCTGAGTATGCTGATACTTTATATGTGGGGGAAAACTATTGTTTGGGCGCACAGCAGGGCTTGGAAGGGAAGAAGCACAATTTGACTTTTTGAATGCAAAATTTACTGCAATAATTAGCGGATGCCATGTCACTTTTGGAGAACCCTTGATGTGCCTAAACAGTGGAAACCCACACATATGTGACACCATTTTGAAAACTAGACCCCTCAGGGAACTTGTCTAGATGTGTGGTGAGCTCCTTGAACCTCCAGGTGCTTCACAGAAGTTTATGACATTGAGCCTTGAAAATAAAACAAATCACATTTTCCCCACAAAAATATTTTTTAGCCCCAAATTTTGCATTTTCACAAGAGTAACAGGAGAGTAACAGGAGAAATTGGAGAAATTATTGTGCAATTTCTCCTTAGTATGCAAATACCCCATATGTGGTGGTAAACTGCTGTGGGGGCTCACGGTGGGGCTCAGAAAGGAAATAATGATGTTTTGGAATGCAGATTTTGATTAAATGATCTGCTGGTGTCAGGTCTTGTTTGGAGAGCCCCTGATGTGCCTAAAATGTGAAAGCTCCCACAAGTGACCCCATTTGGGAAGTCAGACCCCTTCAGAAACTTACCTAGATGTGTGGTGAGTACCCTGAACCCCCAGCTGCTTCACAGAAGTTTATAATATACTACCATAGAAAACTTGCGAACAAACACCCGACAAGAACCATATTATAAATGCTTTATTGATTAAAAATACAACATGATATTAAAGGGCCAGGGAGGGAAATGGAAAAACACTCAGGTCACAATGTGCACCATGAAACGGCCAGAGGTACCAGCATGTGAACCATGTGGCAAGGAATTAATACAAGTATAGGATCCTAAAAAGAGGAATCCTAAATAAGCCATCACAGAAATACGCAAGTTAGCATGTCCAGTAATGCAACAACATTGGCTGCTAATGGAAGTAAGAGTATAATTACCTGATCAGGCACAGATTACCACCACGGTCCACAGCTGGCACCAACCCCAACGCACGTTTCGGCGAGATGAGCCTTTCTCAAGGGGTAACAAGTGAGGGGAAATAGCAGACTTAAAATAGGAAACACCCACCAATCACCGCTCGGTGTAGCAGCTGAATTGTATAGAACTAATCCGTATATGTTCAATGGGTGATGTAAAACATGTACCCTTAAGCCATGTTACTATGGCAATACAAAGCGGCGCCAGAATAAAGC
Source organism: Ranitomeya variabilis (assembly GCF_051348905.1). Taxonomy (NCBI): domain Eukaryota; kingdom Metazoa; phylum Chordata; class Amphibia; order Anura; family Dendrobatidae; genus Ranitomeya; species Ranitomeya variabilis. The sequence continues at coordinate 843,956,027 of NC_135233.1, read as the reverse complement.
GCTGCTATAGCAGACGCTGCACATGGTATGCAGGGTGCTGCAGCCGCCATTTCTCATGTGCCGTCCGACAGTGATGACACATGTATCTCCGCGGCAACCAGGAACGCTGGGCGGCGCCGGCGTCTGACGCCAATAGTACACGCGCCGTCCACCAATGATGACGCGTGCATCACCGCGGCAACCCAGGACGCCGGACCGCGCCGGCGTCTGATGCCCAGAGGGAGGGACAAGGTCACTCCCCCTGCAGCGAAGGAGACGCCGGAGACCGGCCGACGGACCGAGAGCCACGGCGCACACGCGTCTAGGTGGGGGGCACGCGACTCACCAGCAACTGTGGCTACAAAGGAGACCCATTACACCCAATTTGTACCAATGTGGGTAACCACCTAAACAAAGGGCACATAGATGTACTTCAATAGTACCCACACACATATACAGTATTATAACGACATACAAAGATAAGGACTTCAATCAGTACATAGATACACTGAAATCTCATGATAATGCCTACAAACATAAACAGCAATTGAATATAATATTACAACAAAATACAGAGATACACATAATACTCAAAATTACATTTGGAATGTTATAACGGCCATATATGTTGTGCAGGGATAATAATCAATCCATCCAATGATACATAGAATGTCCAGACGAAGTGGCTGCCATACATTCACCAAACGGAGAGAAACGTGGATGTTTACTAAATAAAAATGAATAAAACAAAGTTAAAAACAACGAAAACGCCTATACATGCACATGGATCGTGGAGAATATTATAGAAATTATTGTAAAGAATGCCCGAGAGAGAGAGAGAGCACACTCACAAAAAAGGAACAAAGCTAATTGTTTCATTTAACCCTTTGGGCTGGACAGTGTCCAAAGCCCAGATCCACCTTGTCTCACAGCGTGCCAATCTCTGACTCAGGTTCCCCCCACGAATACCAGGGGTAATAATATCAATTCCCCTGACCCTGAGGAGGGAACTGTCACAGTCATGGTAGATTTTAAAATGCCGTGGTATCGTCCTGAGCGTGGCAACATCCTCCTGGCCGACCGCCGCCTCAATCCCCAAGACATGCTCACGCACCCGCACCTTAAGTTGGCGAGTGGTCATGCCGATATATATTAGATTGCAAGGACAGATCGCAAAATAAACCACATAACGTGAATTACACGAGATGTGCTTCCAAATATCATATATCTTAGTACCTGCAGAATTAAAGAAGGTGCGGGTACGCTCGACATTGGGGCAGGCGACGCAATGGCCACAAGGAGTGCAGACACACGCAGGACGACCCATATCCAAAAAAGTGGATTTAGTTTCACCTTGGTAGTGGCTGTGTACAAGGTGGTCCCGTAAATTTCTGGAACGTCTGACTGTAATGCTGGGGGTAGCGGGCAACAATTGATTTAAGATGGGATCAGTCTGGAGGATCGGCCATGCCCTTTGGAGATAGTTTCTCATTCGTGAGAATTGGGCATGATAGTTCGTGATGAATCTTATTTTTTGATTAATTTTGGGGGTTTTATTTTTATAGAGCAAGGATTGTCTGGTGGCATACCTTGCTCTATTATATGCTCTCTTAATGGAGCGTCCACTATAACCCCTATCACGAAATCTCATGCTCAAGTCTTGTGCTTTACATTTAAAGTCATCCTCATCGGAACAAATCCTGCGTAAACGCAGGAATTGTCCGATGGGAATAGAATTAATGAGAGGCTTCGGGTGAGCAGAGGAGGCATGTAGCAACATGTTAGATGCAGTCTCTTTCCTAAAAATAGTAGTCTGCAAAGTGTCCTCATGGTCCCTCCATATTTTAACATCCAGGAAATCAATGCAAGACGCATCATAATGGTAAGTGATATGAATATTTTTGTCATTTGAATTAATCACCTCCATAAAAGCAGAAAGTTGTGCATAGTTTCCCTGCCAGATCAGGAAAATGTCATCGATGTACCGCACCCAAAAGGGGATGCGGTCCATCGAAAGACCCTGATCTGACAGGGAGAGGTCCCTCTCCCACAGCCCCAGGAACAAATTAGCATATGCAGGGGCAAACGCCGCACCCATTGCAGTGCCCTGGAGCTGCAGGAAGAAGGACCCCTTAAAAATAAAAAAATTGTGTGTAAGGGAAAACCGGAGAAGTTCCAAAATTAGGTGGATGATCCCCAGAGGTAAGTTGGACATATCCAAAAAAAATTTAGTTGCGGCCAGACCATCCTCATGTTTGATGTTCGTATACAGGGATTCAACATCACCTGTTATGAGTATGGTTTCTGGTCCAATATGGAGACCATCCACCCTCTTAAGGAACTCCCCCGTATCTAACAAAAACGAAGGGAGACTTTCAACCAACGGTTGTAATTTGGAATCCAACCATAGATTGACCTTTTCAAGATAATTCCCTGAACCTGAGATGATCGGACGTCCTGGGGGAGCCTGCCGGTTTTTATGTATCTTGGGTAATAGATACATCGTGGAAATAGTTGGTTCAACCACTTGTAGTGCCGAAGCCAGCTCTTTAGTAATAACCTCCTCATTAACCGCAATTTTCAGAATTTTGTTGAGTTGGTCAGTAAAGGACGACAATGGATTAAAGGTCAAGCGTTTATAGCATGTCCTATTGTCTAACTGACGAAAGGCCTCTTTTTCATAAGCAGATTTAGGCCAAATGACAACATTGCCGCCTTTATCCGCTGGCTTCAGCACTACATCCGGAAGCTCCCGCAGGACCTCCAATCTCTCACGCTCAGCACGAGTCAAATTATCTTTGCCAACCCCTCTAGGGATGCTGTTAAATTCCCTAGAAACAACCTGCACAAATAGATCTACTGCTGTGCATGTAGAAAAAGGGGGAAATTTTTTAGATTTGACTCTGATGGATGGTGGGATCTTACCTCCTTCACCAGATTGATGTTCGAAGGCCAAGTCCTCTAAATCCTGCAAAGCTATTTGTTCCTTCTCTGTGGGAAACAAAGATTGCAGGTGAGGATCAAAGAAATGTCTTTTGAATATCAATGTCCTGGCAAACACCTAATTTTGGAACTTCTCCGGTTTTCCCTTACACACAATTTTTTTATTTTTAAGGGGTCCTTCTTCCTGCAGCTCCAGGGCACTGCAATGGGTGCGGCGTTTGCCCCTGCATATGCTAATTTGTTCCTGGGGCTGTGGGAGAGGGACCTCTCCCTGTCAGATCAGGGTCTTTCGATGGACCGCATCCCCTTTTGGGTGCGGTACATCGATGACATTTTCCTGATCTGGCAGGGAAACTATGCACAACTTTCTGCTTTTATGGAGGTGATTAATTCAAATGACAAAAATATTCATATCACTTACCATTATGATGCGTCTTGCATTGATTTCCTGGATGTTAAAATATGGAGGGACCATGAGGACACTTTGCAGACTACTATTTTTAGGAAAGAGACTGCATCTAACATGTTGCTACATGCCTCCTCTGCTCACCCGAAGCCTCTCATTAATTCTATTCCCATCGGACAATTCCTGCGTTTACGCAGGATTTGTTCCGATGAGGATGACTTTAAATGTAAAGCACAAGACTTGAGCATGAGATTTCGTGATAGGGGTTATAGTGGACGCTCCATTAAGAGAGCATATAATAGAGCAAGGTATGCCACCAGACAATCCTTGCTCTATAAAAATAAAACCCCAAAAATTAATCAAAAAATAAGATTCGTCACGAACTATCATGCCCAATTCTCACGAATGAGAAACTGTCTCCAAAGGGCATGGCCGATCCTCCAGACTGATCCCATCTTAAATCAATTGTTGCCCGCTACCCCCAGCATTACAGTCAGACGTTCCAGAAATTTACGGGACCACCTTGTACACAGCCACTACCAAGGTGAAACTAAATCCACTTTTTTGGATATGGGTCGTCCTGCGTGTGTCTGCACTCCTTGTGGCCGTTGCGTCGCCTGCCCCAATGTCGAGCGTACCCGCACCTTCTTTAATTCTGCAGGTACTAAGATATATGATATTTGGAAGCACATCTCGTGTAATTCACGTTATGTGGTTTATTTTGCGATCTGTCCTTGCAATCTAATATATATCGGCATGACCACTCGCCAACTTAAGGTGCGGGTGCGTGAGCATGTCTTGGGGATTGAGGCGGCGGTCGGCCAGGAGGATGTTGCCACGCTCAGGACGATACCACGGCATTTTAAAATCTACCATGACTGTGACAGTTCCCTCCTCAGGGTCAGGGGAATTGATATTATTACCCCTGGTATTCGTGGGGGGAACCTGAGTCAGAGATTGGCACGCTGTGAGACAAGGTGGATCTGGGCTTTGGACACTGTCCAGCCCAAAGGGTTAAATGAAACAATTAGCTTTGTTCCTTTTTTGTGAGTGTGCTCTCTCTCTCTCTCGGGCCTTCTTTACAATAATTTCTATAATATTCTCCACGATCCATGTGCATGTATAGGCGTTTTCGTTGTTTTTAACTTTGTTTTATTCATTTTTATTTAGTAAACATCCACGTTTCTCTCCGTTTGGTGAATGTATGGCAGCCACTTCGTCTGGACATTCTATGTATCATTGGATGGATTGATTATTATCCCTGCACAACATATATGGCCGTTATAACATTCCAAATGTAATTTTGAGTATTATGTGTATCTCTGTATTTTGTTGTAATATTATATTCAATTGCTGTATATGTTTGTAGGCATTATCATGAGATTTCAGTGTATCTATGTACTGATTGAAGTCCTTATCTTTGTATGTTGTTATAATACTGTATATGTGTGTGGGTACTATTGAAGTACATCTATGTGCCCTTTGTTTAGGTGGTTACCCACATTGGTACAAATTGGGTGTAATGGGTCTCCTTTGTAGCCACAGTTGCTGGTGAGTCGCGTGCCCCCCACCTAGACGCGTGTGCGCCGTGGCTCTCGGTCCGTCGGCCGGTCTCCGGCGTCTCCTTCGCTGCAGGGGGAGTGACCTTGTCCCTCCCTCTGGGCGTCAGACGCCGGCGCCGTCCGGCGTCCTGGGTTGCCGCGGTGATGCACGCGTCATCATTGGTGGACGGCGCGTGTACTATTGGCGTCAGACGCCGGCGCCGCCCAGCGTTCCTGGTTGCCGCGGAGATACATGTGTCATCACTGTCGGACGGCACATGAGAAATGGCGGCTGCAGCACCCTGCATACCATGTGCGGCGTCTGCTATAGCAGCGCTTTATTCTGGCGCCGCTTTGTATTGCCATAGTAACATGGCTTAAGGGTACATGTTTTACATCACCCATTGAACATATACGGATTAGTTCTATACAATTCAGCTGCTACACCGAGCGGTGATTGGTGGGTGTTTCCTATTTTAAGTCTGCTATTTCCCCTCACTTGTTACCCCTTGAGAAAGGCTCATCTCGCCGAAACGTGCGTTGGGGTTGGTGCCAGCTGTGGACCGTGGTGGTAATCTGTGCCTGATCAGGTAATTATACTCTTACTTCCATTAGCAGCCAATGTTGTTGCATTACTGGACATGCTAACTTGCGTATTTCTGTGATGGCTTATTTAGGATTCCTCTTTTTAGGATCCTATACTTGTATTAATTCCTTGCCACATGGTCCACATGCTGGTACCTCTGGCCGTTTCATGGTGCACATTGTGACCTGAGTGTTTTTCCATTTCCCTCCCTGGCCCTTTAATATCATGTTGTATTTTTAATCAATAAAGCATTTATAATATGGTTCTTGTCGGGTGTTTGTTCGCAAGTTTTCTATGGTATTATATCTTCAGTTAGCGAGTATCCCATAGATATGTTCATCATGGCCCTTGTTATATAATTGGATTTTCTTTCATTTGTTGATAAATATTATAAGGGCATGTTTCTCATGAAGTTGTGGCTTTCAGAAGTTTATAATGTAGAGCCATGAAAATATAAAAAATCCAATTTTTCCCTCAAAAATGTTATTTCTTCTGAGTGTGCCAATACCCCATATGTGGTCAAAAACTACTTGTAAGGCACATTTTCTCGAACAATTTCAAGGGTGCGAACACGTTTGGCCATGACTGTATGTCATAAAGTAACAGGGCGGCAAATATTACAAAAATCTGAAATTTTTGGAAATAGAGAAAATTAATTTAGCACATTCTGTCTGAGAAACTCATTTGTGCAGGAATACATGAAATAATGCATATACATATACAAGTCATGGGTACAATTCCATTGATTACACGTGTCCACATATTATCCATAATATATAAAAAAAGAAAATATTTTTCTTATATAGCAGTATATTGCTATACCAATTCAGGGCACTAGAGGGGGATAAAGGTCTATAGACTGGAGTAATGGTGAAGCCATGGAGAAATCTAAAAGACTCAGTTGGAGACTTACAATATTGCTATGTTGTGAGAGAAACATGTTGCAGCGTCCCCAAGATGAGGGTGACTGCCAGGGAGAACGTGCGCCTAAGATCTTATGAGCTAGGTTATTTAAATAGCCCTGTTGAAATGACATGTTCAGAAGGGGAGTGTAAAAACACATTAGGCGTCATGGAAACCGGACTCTTAGGCCGTGTGTCCACGGTAAGTAAACGCTGCTTGTTTGACGCTGCAGCGTCAAACACGCAGCGTCCAGATGTTCCAGCATAGTGGAGGGGATTTTTTGAAATCCCGTGTCCACTATGCGTGGAAACCCGCACGCGGCGGCCCTGCGACTCCGGACATGCTGCGCGTCTTTTCAGATCGCAGCATGTCCGTGCTACCTGCGGCGACGCTGCGTCGCCGCAGGTAATATCACAGGGCCCTATGGCGAGGGGTGCGATGATCCCGGATGTGTACTGTACACATCCGGCATGATCGCGTCCCAGAAAGGGGGCGGGACTTAGCGCCGAGCGGCGATACCGCCGGCCATCCTGACCATGGACACATACCCTTAGAAGGTATGTGGAATTAGAGGTGCTGTGGAATGCAGCTTTGGAACGCACCAGATGCGTGTCACACTCAATGTACGTTTAAAAAAAATGGTCCTATTTTGACGGCCAAGAATTGCACCAATGTTCTCCGTATGGTCTAACGTGTGTAATCCGTTTGCAATGCGATGATGCGATTTCCTCGCATCTAGTATCCGTATGACATCCGTATGCAATGCAATTTTAACATGAGCTTTTACATACAGCAGTTCTCTGCCATTGACACATCGTTTTAAAACGAAATATTCTTCATATATATATATTGCTCAAAAAATAAAGGGAACACTAAAATCTACATTCTAGATATCACTGAATGAAATATTCCAGTTGTAAATCTTTATTCATTGCATAGTGGAATGTGTTGAGAACAATAAAACATAAAAATGATCAACGTAAATCACAACTAATATCCCACGGAGGTCTGGAGTTGGAATGATGCTCAAAATCAAAGTGGAAAATGAAGTTACAGGCTGATCCAACTTCAGTGGAAATGCCTCAAGACAAGGAAATTATGCTCAGTAGTGTGTGTGACCTCCACGTGCCTGTATGACCTCCCTACAACGCCTGAGCATGCTCATGATGAGACGGCAGATGGTCTCCTGAGGGATCTCCTCCCAGACCTGGACTAAAGCATCCACCAACTCCTGGACAGTCTGTGGTGCGTGACGTTGGTGGATGGTGCGAGACATGATTTCCCAGATGTGTTCAATCGGATTCAGGTGTGGGGATTGGGGGGGCCAGTCCATAGCTTCAATGCCTTCATCTTGCAGGAACTGCTGACACACTCCAGTCACATGAGTTCTGGCATTGTCCTGCATTAGGAGGAACCCAGGGCCACCCGCACCAGCATATGGTCTCACAAGGGGGTCTAAGGATCTCATCTTGGTACCTAATGGCAGTCAGGCTACCTCTAGTAAACACATGGAGGGCTGTGTGGCCCTCCAAAGAAATGCCACCCTACACCATTACTGACCCACTGCTAAACCGGTCATGCTGAAGGATGTTGCACGCAGCAGATCGCTCTCCACGGCGTCTCCAGACGGTCACATCTGTCACATGTGCTCAGTGTGAACCTGCTTTCATCTGTGAAAAACACAGGGCGCCAGTGGTGAATTTGCCAATCCTGGTGCTCTGTGGCAAATGCCAAGCATCCTGCATGGTGTTGGGCTGTGAGCACAACCACCATCTGTGGACGTCGGGCACTTAGACCATCCTCATGGAGTCGGTTTCTAACCGTTTGTGCAGACACATGCACATTTGTGGCCTGCTGGAGGTAATTTTGCAGGGCTCTGGCAGTGCTCCTCCTGTTCCTCCTTGTACTAAGGCTGAGGTAGCGGTCCTGCTGCTGGGTTGTTGCCCTCCTAGGGCCCCCTCCACGTCTCCTGGTGTACTGGCCTGTCTCCTGGTAGCGCCTTCATCCTCTGGACACTACGCTGACAGACACAGCAAACTTTCTTGCCACAGCTCGCACTGATGTGCCATCCTGGATGAGCTGCACTACCTGAGCCACTTGTGTGGGTTGTAGAGTCTGTCTCATGCAACCATGAGTGTGAAAGCACAACCAACATTCAAAAGTGACCAAAACATCAGCCAGAAAGCATTGGTACTGAGAGGTGGTCTGTGGTCCCCACCTGCAGAACCACTCCTTTATTGAGTGTGTCTTGATAATTGCCAATAATTTCCATCTGTTGTCTATTCCATTTGCACAACATCATGATTTACTTAGAGTTATTCTGTTGTTTAAGTGTTCCCTTAATTTTTTTTGAGCAGTGTATATATATATATATATATATATATATATATATATATATATATATGAAATATAACAATAATATATATATATATATTATACATACATACTGTACACTATACATTATGTACAATATATACTACGGATGCAAGGATCATATATACTGTACACTATACATAAACTTTATACTACAGATACACTATTACATATACAAGGATCATCTGCAGTATACCCATACTCATTTACAAACAAGAAAATACATATACTGCGCACTATATTGTATATTACATACACTATATACACATACTACCATATGCACACTATTATATATACTTACCTATGCTGCAGCAGGGCCTTCACCACCTGCCAATACCAGGACAGGAGACAGCCAGGGCAAAAGTCAATAGGAGGATCCCCCAGCGCAGCAGAAGACTATGATGGCTGCAGCACAGACACTTGGGCACCCCCTCCCCCGGTCCCAACTGCAGCAGATGATGGGAGTACAGGGAGACATCCTACACAGCAGTTTCCTAACCAGTACTAGTGTTATCGAGGGACAGTGTAGTTAGTGTAGCGTAGCGTAGTGCAGTGCTGGCAGCTTGTTCCCACAGGAATAGTGGGGCTGAGGGTCCCTCCTGCAGCCCAGTGAGAAGCCCTAGTTCTGGAGCCACTAGGAGGCAGCATCGCAGAATTGCTGACCTATTCTGGTTCCAAGCCTCCAATTTTTCCTGCAGAGCTCCAGTCACTGCTGCTGTCATGTTCAGGAGTAGGTGAGGGTGCAGTGGCGTAACTACAAAGTTATGGGCCCCGGTGCGAACTTTCAAATGGGGCCCCCCACCATGGCAAAATATATAGGTGAATTAGAAATGGCGACACGCACGAACGAACACGATCTGCGTTAGTATACATGCACCATTACAGAATTAGTTGTAGGCTGTGTTCACAAGACTGAAGTTCACTGTCTGTATACAGACCACCACCTCCAGCCTCGTGGAGGGTATCCCGATCCAAACTCACACCATCATCCTGGACTTCCTCTTCACGTTCAGTTTGTCCGAAGATGGAGACAGTGACACCAGCGCTGATTGGTTCCGGGCATCTCAACAGCACATCACAGCCCCGAGGGGGTCATAACAGCCACTGTGGGAACGGCACAGGCACAGGAGGTGAGTATAGGCTTTATTATTTTATCGGGGCCAAACATTTAGTTTAGCACGAGGTTGTCCTAGTGGGAGACAATCCCTTTAAACATCCAGGCAAAGAAAAAACAGAAGTGCACTCACCGGTCTCTTGTGCGAAAGTCCTTTATTTAGAACATATGCGGGCACACTTGGGAAGAACGTGGACAAAAGACAAAGAAGGTGAGTGCACTTCTGTTTTTTCTTTGCCTGGATTTTTACATTCCACTTTTTATGTGCACCCAGTGTCTAAGGTCAGGCATACATGGCATAACAGCGGCAATCAGTTGTACTATTTATTTGTGGAGGCGGTGACACGTAGGCACATCGGTGCTGTGTATTTTTTCTATATCTCTACAATCCCTTTAAACAGTGGACTCTTTATTAGCCCATGTGGCAACATTTCAGTTTCATATCAGAGAAATGTTCTGTTATTGATCCGAAACGTTGCCACGTTGGGCCAATAAAGAGTCCGACACTTTTATCACAATCAATCAGATTGGTGTGTGTGTGTGTGTATGTATATATATATATATATATATATATATATATATATATATATATATATATATATATATATAGATATATACAGTGGGGCAAAAAAGTATTTAGTCAGTCAGCAATAGTGCAAGTTCCACCACTTAAAAAGATGAGAGGCGTCTGTAATTTACATCATAGGTAGACCTCAACTATGGGAGACAAACTGAGAAAAAAAAATCCAGAAAATCACATTGTCTGTTTTTTTATCATTTTATTTGCATATTATGGTGGAAAATAAGTATTTGGTCAGAAACAAAATTTCATCTCAATACTTTGTAATATATCCTTTGTTGGCAATGACAGAGGTCAAACGTTTTCTGTAAGTCTTCACAAGGTTGCCACACACTGTTGTTGGTATGTTGGCCCATTCCTCCATGCAGATCTCCTCTAGAGCAGTGATGTTTTTGGCTTTTCGCTTGGCAACACGGACTTTCAACTCCCTCCAAAGGTTTTCTATAGGGTTGAGATCTGGAGACTGGCTAGGCCACTCCAGGACCTTGAAATGCTTCTTACGAAGCCACTCCTTCGTTGCCCTGGCGGTGTGCTTTGGATCATTGTCATGTTGAAAGACCCAGCCACATTTCATCTTCAATGCCCTTGCTGATGGAAGGAGGTTTGCACTCAAAATCTCACGATACATGGCCCCATTCATTCTTTCATGTACCCGGATCAGTCGTCCTGGCCCCTTTGCAGAGAAACAGCCCCAAAGCATGATGTTTCCACCACCATGCTTTACAGTAGGTATGGTGTTTGATGGATGCAACTCAGTATTCTTTTTCCTCCAAACACGACAAGTTGTGTTTCTACCAAACAGTTCCAGTTTGGCTTCATCAGACCATAGGACATTCTCCCAAAACTCCTCTGGATCATCCAAATGCTCTCTAGCAAACTTCAGACGGGCCCGGACATGTACTGGCTTAAGCAGTGGGACACGTCTGGCACTGCACGATCTGAGTCCATGGTGGCGTAGTGTGTTACTTATGGTAGGCCTTGTTACATTGGTCCCAGCTCTCTGCAGTTCATTCACTAGGTCCCCCCGCGTGGTTCTGGGATTTTTGCTCACCGTTCTTGTGATCATTCTGACCCCACGGGGTGGGATTTTGCGTGGAGCCCCAGATCGAGGGAGATTATCAGTGGTCTTGAATGTCTTCCATTTTCTAATTATTGCTCCCACTGTTGATTTCTTCACTCCAAGCTGGTTTGGCTATTGCAGATTCAGTCTTCCAAGCCTGGTGCAGGGCTACAATTTTGTTTCTGGTGTCCTTTGACAGCTCTTTGGTCTTCACCATAGTGGAGTTTGGAGTCAGACTGTTTGAGGGTGTGCACAGGTGTCTTTTTATACTGATAACAAGTTTAAACAGGTGCCATTACTATAGGTAATGAGTGGAGGAAAGAGGAGACTCTTAAAGAAGAAGTTACAGGTCTGTGAGAGCCAGAAATCTTGATTGTTTGTTTCTGACCAAATACTTATTTTCCACCATAATATGCAAATAAAATGATAAAAAAACAGACAATGTGATTTTCTGGATTTTTGTTTCTCAGTTTGTCTCCCATAGTTGAGGTCTACCTATGATGTAAATTACAGACGCCTCTCATCTTTTTAAGTGGTGGAACTTGCACTATTGCTGACTGACTAAATACTTTTTTGCCCCACTATATATATATATATATATATATATATATATATATAGACACACACACGCATTATATAAGTGAAACTGCGACTGAGGCATGTACGTTATATAGGTTTGTGGAGATCAGACTGAAAGAATCCATTGTGTCTTTCTCCTGAGACATCTGGCTTATTTCAGGAAACTTAAGCAAAATTGACATTTCCTTTTATGGACGCATTCCTTCTGTGTTGTAACCTTTTACCTACATACTAGAAGCTGTACCTTATCTCTAGTATAGACTGTTTTTGTAAAAGGATGTGAAATATGAGCGCTTGTACGCATGTCTGTAAAATGTTTAACTTTTTGCTATAAAAAGGAGGGGGTAGAGCCCAGTGAGTCAGACGTGCTCCTGGGCTTCCCCTGTATATGATCACACAACCTTTTGTGCTGCGTGTCATTTCACTCGGATCCCTACCTCTAGTAAGCCAGGGACTGAGAAGGACTTAACATTACTTTGGCGCACCGAACAGGGACCTGAGGTGAGAGTATTTGCTCGAGATTTACCTGCGGATACGGACAACGGAGATCTGGGATAATGGACGGCAAATGAACTGAAAAACCTGGCCAGGTAAGAGACATTATTAGTTCTCTTTTATCTGCCCTGTATTATCCGAAAGATCTCTATGAGCCGTGTCACGCTGGGTTAGTCTAGTAGTGAGTAGATACCTATAAAACTCGGGTTACCATATTGTATAGATTTATGAGTCCTGTCCCTGGCAGTGTGTGAACAGTGTGAAGGTTGTGGTATGTTGTGAAAGAAGAGCAAAAGTGCGTAGAAAAATAAGCCGAAATAGTTGGGGTATAAGCCTTATACACGGAAGTCAGCCTAACTGGGTCATGTGGTTGCGTCCTTCTGGGAGACCTCCGCCCATGCTTGACTCTCATTAAGTGCTTAACCTCCTTCATTTCTGGATAAGGTTTGATAGAATGAGCCCAGGACGCGGTTTCATGAGCCTGGGACAAGTATGCTAACTGACACAGAAAGTTTTGTGATCTGTATGGTGTTGCTGGGTCTGTTTGCGTGCATAATAGCACTTAAGTACGTCCTGCATATTAGAAGAAATGGAGCAGACAAGCCTTTCAATATTTTAGCTCCCTAGGAGAGAAGGCAACGAGACATCACCATAGAGTGAGTGATTGTCCAAACGTCACCTGGGGTAGAAATAGCTAATATTGAAAAAGAAAAATGGGAAATAAACAGACAAAAACCGTCTTAGGACAAGTGGAAGCAGCAGATATCATACAGGAAAGATGTGGAAAGATAGTCAGAAGGCAGATTAGGAGGGTAAGAGAAAAATTGGGAATTTCAGAAGCACTTATGTTCAGTACAGAATGGGAAAAACTGAGTAAAGAACGAGGTGGAATTATCAAAGACAATGGGTGGGAAGAAATCATACATTGTATGATAGAGGTCTCAAAAACAGCTAAAGAGGAGAATTGGAAGTACGATCCAGACACTTCCAAATGGATCATGGGGAAGGGAAAAAGTTGTGACATAATCCCGCCACCTTACCTAGATCCAAAAGCCCAATCATTTGTACCATCTGGAAGAGCAGAAGGAGGAAAACAATTTCCAGCCTTGTATCCCAATCTTGGTGGGGTAGGAGGATGGGAATGTTCACACTGTGGACAACAAAATCCAGATTGGAGAAATGATTGCTTAGCCTGTGGTACACCTAGATATGGCGCTGTACTTGCCCCTGTTAGGGTAGTACCAAGACCCTTTAGGGAACCTGGTGCTGACGGAGTAATGAACACCAGATATCATCAGACCAGACAATACTTTCCTTGGTCCCCTGCTGAGGGTATGTCCCTCCTGCATAATGCGCCTGATCCCACTCAATATCCTATCCGATTTGCGCAGTATATACAACAAATCATGCAGACTCATGCCGGGGTCTGGGCGGACGGGGAAGAATTATGTAGAATGAAAATGTCCCCCGGACTTTTTCAGGAATTATTGACACACCTACAGCCCAATAGACCAGTGGCAGAAGGGGGTGCCTTACAGACAGAAGCATCAGGTACCCAGTTCACAGAGGCATTAATAATTTTCATGAGAGGAAAACAGAGGGAAAGGGGGTCTACAGGTGTGATTATGCAGAAATTTGGGCAAAGTATTGAAGAATATAGTCAAGAACTAGAAAATAGCTTTAGGGATGAAGGATTGGATTTGACTGATGCTTCAGTAAGGAGACTTTTTACAAAACAATTAATAGAGGGGCTAGATCCGAAAATCAGAGAAAAATTTAAATCCTCTACTCCAGATTGGAGAACAATTGAACAACCAAATATTGTGAAACAACGATGTTTAGGAATAGCCATGGATATGAGAGAGAATCGTAAGCCTGTTAGAATAGCACAAGCTAATACAGGAGGAAGAGTGAGACACAATTTTCCTTGCCACTACTGTAAAAAGCCAGGTCATTTTCAAAGAGAGTGCAGGAAGAAGTTGGCAGATATAAAGTCAGGCAAATTTGTTCCCAGAAATAACCCTCCCCAAACGGACAACCAGCAGAAATCTACCATCATAGATGGTCCCATACCAGATTCAGATTGACTCGATGTGTTACAAATTTCCCTACCAGCTAGGAGACCTATGATACAGGTGAATGTGGGGGGGAGAGAGATTCCATTTTTGATAGATACAGGTGCAACTTCCTCAATTTTGAATCAAGATTTTCTTCCGAATCCGGAAGATATTTCAGAACAAACAACTTTTGCTGAGGGTTATGATGGGGTAATTCGAACACTGCCATATACTGTGCCCCTAGAGGTCTCATTAGGACCTAAATGTTTTGCATCCAGATTTTTGTATGCCAGAGGTGCCCCAACATGTCTGTTAGGAACTGATGTCCTAAAGAAATTAGAAGCTAACATCAATTTTAGGGAAGATGGCACAGTTATGCTGACTATCCCTGATGATGCAGAAACATTAGAACAATATGTTAGAATTCAGGCTTTTGAGGATTATACTGAAGAAAAAGAGTACACCACAGATCTAGATCTCTCAATGATCCCAGAAACACTGTGGGCACAGGGTGACACTGATGTGGGATTATTGCATATCTCTCCTGTAAAATTATCTGTGCAACCAGGAGCTGTTCTCCCACAGCTCAGACAATACCCTGTGAGTGCCCAGCAGGAATTAGCAATTACAAAACAGATAGAGGGATATAGAGAGAAAGGAGTTTTGGTAGAGATACAATCACCTGCTAACACTCCTCTGTATCCAGTCAAGAAGAGAACTCTTGATAAGGGTTCTATGCCCAAATATCGTATGGTACATGATCTAAGAGAAATAAACAAAGTTCTAGATCCAATCACCCCAGTTGTACCCAATCCTCATACGTTACTATCACAGATACCAGCCAGTTCTCAAGTGTTTACTGTAATAGATCTTTCAAATGCATTTTTCTCGGTTCCTTTACACCAAGATAGTTGGCATTTGTTTGCATTTACATTTAAGGGCAAACAGTTGGCGTGGACACGCCTTCCACAGGGAATGATACACTCCCCTACTCTTTATTCAAATGCCCTACAAACAGTCCTCCAGAGGTTTGAACCCGAACCACAGGTAGTAATTTTGCAGTATGTGGATGACCTACTACTTTGCTGCCCAGATCTAGAAACTGCAGAAAGGTCCACTGTGAGTTTACTATGTTTTCTAGAAAAAGAAGGGTGTAAAGTGAATAGACAAAAGCTACAAGTTTGTCAGACCAAAGTGGTCTTTCTAGGTCATTGCATTTCTCAAGGTAAAAAGCATCTTACACCTCAAAGAACTGAAGCAATAAGACAGATGAATGAGCCTAGAAATCATAAACAGCTACGAGCATTTTTAGGAATAGTGTCTCATTGTAGACAATGGATTATACATGCCAGTCAACTAATGCAACCACTGTATGACTGTGTAAAAAGTGAACCTTATTTGTTGACAAAAGAAGGTCAGATTTCGTTCCAACAATTAAAAGATGCCCTTGTTTCAGCTCCAGCGTTAGGGCTACCAGACTACACCAAACCATTTCAGCTTATGGCTGCAGAAGTTGATTCTCATGCTACAGGAGTTCTTATCCAGAAGCATGCAGGGAAACAAAGACCAATTGCATATCTTTCAGCAAGGTTAGATCCCGTAGCTAGAGCAGCGCCAACCTGTGTACGTGTAGTTGTTGCTGTCTCACTATTGTTGGACAAAGCATCAGAAATTGTCCTAGAGTATCCACTCACAGTTCAAACTACGCATGATGTTTATGGGATATTAAACCAGGTCCAACCAAAACACATTTCCATGGCCAGACATTTGCAGCTACAGTGTTCTTTGCTGCTCCCCTCTACTATCACATTTGCAAGGCTTCAGACTCTTAATTTAGCAACACTGCTACCTCTCGAGTCTGAAGGGGGGAATAAGGACACTGATCCACATGCAAATTTTTTCCCTACAGACACACATGATTGTACAGAGCTCATTTTACAAGAAACAGCAGGCTTACCCAATGTATCCGAAACACCACTTCAAAATCCAGATTTAGAGCTGTTTATAGACGGTAGTAGGTTTGCAGATGACACAGGTAACTTTCATACAGGGTATGCAGTTGTGTCAGAATCTGAAACTCTCAAAGCAGAACCACTTCCACCAAAACAGTCTGCACAAGAAGCAGAACTAACAGCATTGATTGAAGCGCTAAAAATAGCTCAGAATCAGACAGCTAATATATACACTGATTCTAGGTATGCACATGGTATTGTGTTTGATTTTGGAGTAATCTGGAGAGCTAGAGGTTACATGACAGCATCAGGACAACCTGTAAAACATGCTTCTTTGATCAAACAGATCTTAGAGGCTGCACAAGAAACAAAAGAAGTAGCAGTAATTAAGGTAGCTGCACATGTGAGACTCGACACTAGGGAATCTAGGGGAAATGATAGGGCTGATAAAGCAGCCAAAGCAGCGGCAGTCAAACCCTTACGACAGGTTCATACTGTAAACCTCACAGAAAATACTGAAGATAGACTGAGACAAGCACAGGAAGATGCAGGAGAAGAGGAGAGGGATAGATGGAAAAAGGAAGGGGCAGAAGAACAAGCAGGAATTTGGAAGAAAGATGGACTAATATGTCTACCTAGAGCCTGGTACCCGATTGTAGTTGGTGGACTGCACCACCCTACTCATGTGTCTGCAAATGCAATGACACTACTGGCAAAGCAAGTCTGGTTGGCTCCAGGTTTTGGCAACTATGCAAGAGACTATTGTGCTGCATGCGCTATATGCCTGGCACATAATCCCGGACAGACAACAAAGACCCCTATGAAGCACCACGTCCGACCTCTCTATCCGTTTCAGCGATTACAAATAGACTTTATCCAGCTGCCAAAAAGTAATGGGTATGAGTATGTGTTGGTGTGTGTGGACATGTTCTCAGGGTGGCCAGAGGCCTATCCAGTTCGGAAGGCTTCAGCTAAAAACACTGCTGTAAAGCTAGTTGCCGAACTGATACCCCGTTACGGTCTCCCTGAAGTGATCGAGTCAGATAGGGGTACTCATTTCACTGGAGAAATATTTCAAAATGTACTGAAAATGTTGGGTGTTGAAAGTCAGTTACACACTCCGTACCATCCTCAAAGTTCTGGTAAGGTGGAACGCATGAATGGAACTTTAAAATTAAAAATACAGAAAGCCATGGCTGAAACAGGAAAGCCTTGGACAGAATGCCTTCCACTGGCCCTTTACTCAATACGCAATACCCCAAGGGGTAAGACTAAACTGTCTCCATATGAAATTTTGTTTGGTAGGACTGCCAATTTAGGATGTTATTTTCCACAGCAACTTGTGTTAAATATTGAGTCATTGACTTCTTATGTGCAAAATCTTCAGAAACAATTAACTAAGGTGCATGCACAAGTTTTTGCTTCCCTTCCAGATCCTGACAACATTGAAGGAAGTCACAAGTTGGAACCAGGTGATCAAGTCTATGTAAAAAGACACACCAGAAAGGCTCTTGAACCAAGATTTGACGGACCCTTCCAAGTCCTGTTGACAACACCTACATCAGTCAAGCTTGAAGGAAAGGCATCATGGATACATGCAAGCCATTGCAAAAAAAGCAGTATAAACTCATGATATTGATGTTAATGGTATTAACCACAACAAAGGCATGGGAAAGACTAAATTCTCTAACCCCTTTGAACAATAGATTCGTACAACATCATAGAAAATTAGTGCATGACTTGTTAAACAATACACAAACCCTGACAGATTGTTGGATCTGTACCCATTCACCGGTATCAGCCACAAGTATACCTTTCCTAGCAGTTCCCGTATCAGCAGAAGAAATATTCGCTTGGCCTAATTGTTCAGACAAACTGGCCAATAACCAAACTGGTAATGCTAGGCTGTGGAATACTACAATCGCCATACCAATTGTGGGATGGGTAGAATTTCCTTGGTGGCAGGGTAATCTCTCAGGGAGTAATACACATCTACAATATTTAGCATTCAAGGGAGGAAAATGGGTACCTAGGAATAAGACTGGATTAACTAATTTAGGACAGGTCCCCACAGAAAATCTACAGCTCAGTTTCAGTACAACCGCCGATCCCTCTGATGCTTTCAAACCTGTAGTATTGGAAAGATACATACACAATAGAAATTGGGAACATTCTGAGTTGTTCCCTCAAGGTAATGCAAGCGATTGTACAAGCAAACCGGGGAACCTGGTTTGTAATGAATCTGATGAGTATGTCAATGGAATGCCTGTATGTGGAAATCCCGCAGCCGGGTACTGTAGCCCCTTGGGACAAAAACCCTCTTGGTGTATGCTTCAGGATGTATCTAGATTTGTGGATTTGGCTCACAGATTGGTATTGCAGCACTCAGCTCTATGGGATCTGCCTGAAGGTACATTTTGGATATGCGGAGAAGGAGCATATAAATGGCTTCCCGAAGGTATAAAGGGTACTTGTACATTAGGACGCCTAACCCCGGCTACTTTCATAATTTCAAATAAACAAGTGAATATGCAAGCCGTGCCCAAGCACACACTGTATAAAAGAGCTGCAGATAACTCACCACGCCCCTCGGGGAGACCACACAGTGCAAATGGGTATAGCCAATAAAATTGTCAGTTCTATTTTTATTTACCCTATGATTACACAAATGTGGGATAAACTGGTTAGGGCCACAGACTATCTAGATGATCAAATTTGGGATATATTGGATATACTAAACACTAGTATAGCTGTACAGAATCAGCTTATAATAGTCATCAACCAACATACCCTGGTATTGGATTACCTAACTGCCTCACAAGGGGGTATGTGTCAAATCATCGGACCCACCTGCTGTCATTATATAGACCCGAATAGTACTATGAGTATGACATTTAAATTAAAGGACGTACAACGACTCAGAGATCAGTATGACAAAGATAATGACCAGAATAAGGATAGCTGGTGGTCAGATACCTTTTCTTTTCTTAACCCAGCCAACTGGTTCAGAGGAATCGGTGGGTGGGTTGCTGGGATTATGCAGAGCATAATACATATAGTTATGATTATTGTAGTCATATACATACTATTCCAGATTGTGCTCAAGGGTATCTCAGTATGCACAGATAAACTTTGTGTAATAGATGCAAGAGTATAAAGTTTTTTTGTTTTTTGTTTTTTTTTCTCTTTTCTTATGTTATCTTCTAGTGATTCTAATTATTATTACCGTATTAACTTTTTGTTGTTTCATAAATGTTTTAGTATACTGCCGTATAAAGAAAAAAAGAATGAACAAACTTATTGCAAAACAAAGAAAAGGTTGCGAGAGTTAAACGGAAGAATTAATACTAGATTTGATTCTCTTATTGAATACAAGCATGTACATGTGTAATACCAAAAATAAAGGCTTTGTCTTTGGCCCTGTGGTAATAAAAATAAAAGAATATGTCAAAGGGGGGAATTGTGGAGATCAGACTGAAAGAATCCATTGTGTCTTTCTCCTGAGACATCTGGCTTATTTCAGGAAACTTAAGCAAAATTGACATTTCCTTTTATGGACGCATTCCTTCTGTGTTGTAACCTTTTACCTACATACTAGAAGCTGTACCTTATCTCTAGTATAGACTGTTTTTGTAAAAGGATGTGAAATATGAGCGCTTGTACGCATGTCTGTAAAATGTTTAACTTTTTGCTATAAAAAGGAGGGGGTAGAGCCCAGTGAGTCAGACGTGCTCCTGGGCTTCCCCTGTATATGATCACACAACCTTTTGTGCTGCGTGTCATTTCACTCGGATCCCTACCTCTAGTAAGCCAGGGACTGAGAAGGACTTAACAGGTTATATCACTGTGTGTAATATACTGCGACCGCTGTGTATAGCCCATATAGGCCAGCTGCAGTGTGTATGTATGTGTGTGTGTGTGTGTGTGTGTGTGTGTGTGTGTGTGTGTGTGTGTGTGTGTGTGTGTGTATGTATGTATATAACACACACACTGCGGCTGGCCTATATGGGCTATACACAGCGGTCGCAGTATATTACACACAGTGGTATAACCTATATAACGTACATACCGCAGTTGCAGTTTCACCTATACAATGTATATAGACTGCTGTACATGCATTATATAGGTGATACTGTGATTGCAGTGTATAGTCGCACTATATATACACAGCAGTATCACCTATATGACGTATATACACATTAGTCACAGTGTCACCTATATAATGTATATAGACTTCTGTATATACATTATATAGGTGATACGGTGATTATGTACAGCAGTGTCACCTATATACAGTATTGTACATACAGCAGTCTATACACAGTATACAGGGCAAACTGCAAATGCTGCATATACGTAAAAAGCTTTCATGCTGGTACTCACCTGAGATGGAGTAGGATGAGGAGGGTCCACGGTACAGCCAGCGTCGGAGGTGCGGAGGACTTGGAGCGGATGCCGGCCGGGGATTGGTGAGGAGAGAACTGTTCAGAGTGAGGCTCAGGCGTCTGTGCGGCCTTTTCACACTTCTGCACAGGCCCTGGTGTGCACACGCTCTCCTGTTTGCCCGCACTGACCAGGGCTGCAGACGCACACCCAAGCACGAACGAGAGCCGCGCTCACAAAGGGCACAGAAATCACAGGGGGCACATAGCTGGGGGGCACAGAGATCATATTGGTGCGTACAGCGGGGGGGGGGGCACAGATCATATTGGGGTACACAGCATGGGGGCAGAGATCATATTGGGGCACTCAGTGGGGGCACAGAGATCATATTGGGGCACACAGCGGGGGGCACAGATCATATTGGTTCACACAGTGGGGGGCACAGATCATATTGGAGCACTCAGTGGGGGCACGTATCATATTGGTGCACACAGCGGGGGGCACAGATCATATAGGGGCACACAGCGGGGGGGCACAGATCATATTGGGGCACAGAGATCATATTGGTGCATACAGCGGGCACAGAGATCATATTGGTGCATACAGTGGGGGCACAGAGATCATATTGGTGCATACAGCGGGGGGCACAGAGATCATATTGGTGCATACAACGGGCACAGAGATCATATTGGGGCAAACAGCGGGCACAGAGATCATATTGGTGCATACAGTGGGGGCACAGAGATCATATTGGTGCATACAGCGGGGGGCACAGAGATCATATTGGTGCATACAACGGGCACAGAGATCATATTGGGGCAAACAGCGGGCACAGAGATCATATTGGTGCATACAGCGGGGGGCACAGAGATCATATTGGTGCATACAGCGGGCACAGAGATCATATTGGTGCATACAGCGGGGGGCACAGAGATCATATTGGTGCACACAGCGGGGGGCACAGATCATATAGGGGCACACAGCGGGGGGCACAGAGATCATATTGGGGCACACAGCGGGGGGGCACAAAGATCATATTGGTGCACACAGTGGGGCACAGAGATCATATTGGTGCATACAGCGGGAGGCACAGAGATCATATTGGTGCATACAGCGGGCACAGAGATCATATTGGTGCACACAGCGGGGGGCACAGAGATCATATTGGTGCACACAGCGGGGGGGCACAGATCATATAGGGCACACAGCGGGGGGCACAGAGATCATATTAAGGCACACAGCGGGGGGGCACAGAAATCATATTGGGGCATACAGCGGGGGGCACAGAGATCATATTGGTGCACACAGCCGGGGGGCACAGATCATATTGGGGCACACAGCGGGGGGCACAGAGATCATATTGGGGCACACAGCGGGGGGGCACAGAGATCATATTGGGGCACACAGTGGGGGGCACAGATCACATTGGGGAAACAGTGGGGGGTGGCACAGAGCTGAGGGGCACAGATCACCTGCAGAGAGGCACAGAGCTGGCAGCACAGAGATCGCTCTGGAGTCTGGACTCTGTTGGGCAGCAGCTCCTATTTCCGGAGTCGGGACAGGACAGGAGAGCGTTGGACGGTAACTCCGCCCACCCGGTAAACCCGCCCACCCCGATGACATCATTCCTGTGCTGCTGTGCAGGAGAGGCAGCGTTCTGTAATGAACGCTGCTTACCCTGCACTCGGGGGTTAAAGGGTCGGCATCCGGCACGATTGTTATGGACCTGGTGGTTAGGAGCACCCGGAATGACCTGATGAGTAAACTAGTATTCGGAACAAGCTCTGGGAAAGTGGGAACTCTGCTGACCGCAAACCCTACTCCTATCACACACACTAGAAATAGCCGTGGAGTGTACCTAACTCTCCCTAGACGCCTCTTCACAGCCTAAGAGCTAACTACCCCTAAAGATAGAAATAGAAGCCTACTCTTGCCTCAGAGAAATTCCCCAAAGGTAAAGGCAGCCCCCCACATATATTGACTGTGAGTTAAGAGGAAAGTCACAAACACAGGAATGAAACAGGTTTTAGCAAAGGAGGCCAGACTTCACTAAATAGTCAGAGGATAGAAAAGGAAACTATGCGGTCAGCACAAAAAACTACAAAAACCACACAGAGTATGCAAAAAAAACCCCACACCAACTCACGGTGTGGAGGTGCAACACTGCACCCCCAGAGCTTCCAGCTAGCAAGGAAATATCATGATAGCAAGCTGGACTAGAAATTAGCAGTACTAAGAAATATATTCAGGCAGCAGTAACAACAAATGAACTAGCAGGGACTTAGCTTCTGCTGGAGTAGACAGGTCCTCAGAGAAGTCCAAGAGAGATCTGAACCAATACTGAAACATTGACAGCTGGCATGAAGTAACGATCTGAGTAGAGTTAAATAGGGAAGCCAACATAACAATAAACGAGGGCAGCTGAGAAAGCAAACCTCAGAGACCAGCAGTTCCGCTCAAAGCCACCAGAGGGAGTCCAAGAGCAGAACTAACCAAAGTACCATTCATGACCACAGGAGGGAGTCCGAGAAATGGAATTCACAACAGTACCCCCCCCTTGAGGAGGGGTCACCGAACCCTCACCAGGGCCCCCAGGCCGATCAGGACGAGCCAAATGAAAGGCACGAACTAAATCGGCAGCATGGACATCGGAGGCAACAACCCAGGAATTTTCCTCCTGACCATAGCCCTTCCAGTTAACCAGGTACTGGAGCTTCCGTCTCGAAATACGAGAATCCAAAATTTTTTCCACCACATACTCCAACTCCCCCTCAACCAACACCGGAGCAGGAGGATCAACGGGGGGAACCATAGGCGCCACATACCTCCGCAACAACGACCTATGGAACACATTATGGATGGCAAAGGAAGCTGGAAGGACCAAACGAAATGACACAGGGTTGAGAATTTCAGAAATCTTATAAGGACCAATGAAACGAGGCTTAAACTTAGGAGAAGAAACCTTCATAGGAACATAACGAGAAGATAACCAAACCAAATCCCCAACACGAAGTCGAGGACCAACACAACGACGGCGGTTAGCGAAACGTTGAGCCTTCTCCTGGGACAACGTCAGATTGTCCACTACGTGAGTCCAAATTTGCTGCAATCTGTCCACCACAGAATCCACACCAGGACAGTCAGAAGGCTCAACCTGCCCTGAAGAAAAACGAGGATGAAAACCAGAATTGCAAAAAAAAGGCGAAACCAAAGTAGCCGAACTAGCCCGATTATTAAGGGCGAACTCAGCCAATGGCAAAAAGGTCACCCAATCATCCTGATCAGCAGAAACAAAGCATCTCAGATAGGTTTCCAAAGTCTGGTTGGTTCGTTCGGTTTGGCCATTTGTCTGAGGATGGAAAGCCGAAGAAAAAGACAAATCAATGCCCATCTTAGCACAAAAGGACCGCCAAAACCTAGAGACAAACTGGGACCCTCTGTCCGACACAATGTTCTCCGGAATGCCATGCAAAGGAACCACATGCTGAAAGAATAATGGTACCAAATCAGAGGAGGAAGGTAATTTAGGCAAGGGTACCAAATGGACCTTCTTAGAAAAGCGATCACAAACCACCCAGATGACAGACATCCTTTGAGAGACAGGAAGATCTGAAATAAAATCCATGGAAACATGTGTCCAGGGCCTTTTCGGGACCGGCAAGGGCAAAAGCAACCCACTGGCACGAGAACAGCAGGGCTTGGCCCGAGCACAAGTCCCACAAGACTGCACAAAAGAACGCACATCCCGTGACAAGGAAGGCCACCAAAAGGACCTAGCCACAAAACCCTGGTACCAAAAATCCCAGGATGACCAGCCAACACCGAGCAATGAACCTCAGAAATAACTCTGCTAGTCCATCTATCAGGGACAAACAGTTTCTCCGCTGGACAACGGTCAGGTCTATCAGCCTGAAACTCCTGCAGCACCCGCCGCAAATCAGGGGAGATGGCAGACAGAATTACCCCCTCTTTGAGAATACCAGCCGGCTCAGGGACTCCCGGAGAATCAGGCACAAAACTCCTAGAAAGGGCATCAGCCTTCACATTCTTAGAACCCGGAAGGTATGAGACCACAAAATCGAAAGAGGAGAAAAACAGTGACCATCGAGCCTGTCTAGGATTCAACCGCTTGGCAGACTCGAGATAAGTCAAATTCTTGTGATCCGTCAAGACCACCACGCGGTGCTTGGCTCCCTCAAGCCAATGTCACCACTCCTCGAATGCCCACTTCATAGCCAGCAGCTCCCGATTGCCAACATCATAATTACGCTCAGCAGGCGAAAACTTTCTAGAAAAGAAGGCACTTGGCTTCATCACAGAGCCATCAGAACTTCTTTGAGACAAAACAGCCCCTGCTCCAATCTCAGAAGCATCAACCTCAACCTGAAAAGGGAGCGAAACATCTGGCTGACGCAACACAGGGGCCGAAGAAAAACGACGTTTCAGCTCCTGAAAAGCCTCCACAGCCGCAGAGGACCAATTCACCACATCAGCACCTTTCTTTGTCAAATCAGTCAAAGGCTTAACCACACTAGAAAAATTAGCGATGAAGCGACGGTAAAAATTAGCAAAGCCCAGGAATTTCTGAAGACTCTTCACAGATGTACGTTGAGTCCAATCATAAATGGCCTGAACTTTAACAGGATCCATCTCGATAGTAGAAGGGGAAAAAATGAAGCCCAAAAAGGAAACCTTCTGAACTCCGAAGAGACATTTAGACCCCTTTACAAACAAGGAATTAGCACGAAGGACCTGGAATACCATTCTGACCTGCTTCACATGAGACTCCCAATCATCTGAAAAGACCAAAATATCATCCAAATATACAATCATGAATCTATCCAGATATTTTCGGAAGATGTCATGCATAAAGGACTGAAACACAGATGGAGCGTTAGAAAGCCCGAATGGCATCACCAGGTACTCAAAATGGCCCTCGGGAGTATTAAATGCTGTTTTCCATTCATCGCCCTGTTTAATACGCACAAGGTTATACGCCCCTCGAAGATCTATCTTGGTGAACCAACTAGCCCCCTTAATCCGAGCAAACAAATCAGACAGCAGAGGCAAAGGGTACTGAAATTTGACTGTGATTTTATTGAGAAGGCGGTAGTCTATACAGGGTCTCAGAGAACCATCCTTCTTGGCCACAAAAAAGAACCCTGCTCCCAACGGTGATGAAGACGGGCGAATATGCCCTTTCTCCAAGGACTCCTTTATATATCTCCGCATAGCGGCGTGTTCTGGCACGGATAAATTGAAAAGTCGGCCCTTAGGAAACTTACTACCAGGGATCAAATTTATAGCACAATCACAATCCCTATGAGGGGGTAGGATACTGGATTTGGGCTCATCAAATACATCCCGGTAATCCGACAGAAACTCAGGGACATCAGAAGGAGTGGATGAAGAAATTGACATCATTGGAACATCGCCATGTACCCCTTGACAACCCCAACTAGACACAGACATTGATTTCCAATCCAATACTGGATTATGAACCTGTAGCCATGGCAAACCCAACACGACCACATCATGCAAATTATGCAACACCAAAAAGCGAATATCTTCCTGATGTGCAGGAGCCATGCACATGGTCAACTGAGTCCAGTACTGAGGTTTATTCCTGGCCAAAGGCGTAGCATCAATTCCCCTTAATGGAATAGGATACTGCAAAGGCTCCAGGAAAAAACCACAACGCCTGGCAAACTCCAAGTCCATCAAATTCAGGGCAGCGCCCGAATCCACAAATGCCATAACCGAGTAGGACGACAGAGAGCAAATCAAAGTAACAGACAAAAGAAATTTAGGCTGTACAGTAGCAATGGTGACAGACCTAGCAAACCGCTGAGTGCGCTTAGGACAATCAGAGATAGCATGAGTAGGGTCACCACAGTAAAAACACAGCCGATTCTGACGTCTGTGTTCTCGCCGTTCAGTTCTGGTCAAAGTTCTATCACATTGCATAAGCTCAGGCCTCTGCTCAGAGGACACCGCCAAATGGTGCACAACTTTGCGCTCGCGCAAACGCCGATCAATTTGAATGGCCAAGGACATTGATTCATTCAGACCAGCAGGCGTGGGGAAACCCACCATAACATCCTTAAGGGCATCAGAGAGACCCTTTCTAAAAATTGCTGCCAGGGCACACTCATTCCATTGAGTAAGCACAGACCACTTTCTAAACTTCTGACAATATACCTCCGCTTCATCCTGACCCTGACACAAAGCCAGCAAGGTTTTCTCTGCCTGATCCACTGAATTCGGTTCATCATAAAGCAATCCAAGCGCCAGAAAAAACGCATCTACATTAAGCAATGCAGGATCTCCTGGCGCAAGGGAGAATGCCCAGTCTTGAGGGTCGCCACGTAACAAAGAAATAATAATTTTTACTTGCTGAATGGGGTCACCAGAAGAGCGGGGTTTCAAAGCAAGAAACAGTCTACAATTATTTTTGAAATTCAGAAACTTAGATCTATCCCCAGAAAACAAATCAGGAATAGGAATTCTAGGCTCTAACATTGGATTCTGAACTACATAATCCTGAATGCTTTGGACCCTTGCAGCGAGTTGATCCACACAAGAGGACAGACCTTGAATATCCATATCTACACCTGAGTCCTGAACCACCCAGAGATTAAGGGGAAAAGAGAGACAAAACACCCTGCAAAGAAAAAAAAATGGGTTCAGAACTTCTCTTATCCCTCTTTTGAGATGCATTAACACTTTGTTGGCCAGCTGTACTGTTATGGACCTGGTGGTTAGGAGCACCCGGAATGACCTGATGAGTAAACTAGTAATCGGAACAAGCTCTGGGAAAGTGGGAACTCTGCTGACCGCAAACCCTACTCCTATCACACACACTAGAAATAGCCGTGGAGCGAACCTAACTCTCCCTAGACGCCTCTTCACAGCCTAAGAGCTAACTACCCCTAAAGATAGAAATAGAAGCCTACTCTTGCCTCAGAGAAATTCCCCAAAGGTAAAGGCAGCCCCCCACATATATTGACTGTGAGTTAAGAGGAAAGTCACAAACACAGGAATGAAACAGGTTTTAGCAAAGGAGGCCAGACTTCACTAAATAGTCAGAGGATAGAAAAGGAAACTATGCGGTCAGCACAAAAAACTACAAAAACCACACAGAGTATGCAAAAAAAAAACCCACACCGACTCACGGTGTGGAGGTGCAACACTGCACCCCCAGAGCTTCCAGCTAGCAAGGAAATATCATGATAGCAAGCTGGACTAGAAATTAGCAGTACTAAGAAATATATTCAGGCAGCAGTAACAACAAATGAACTAGCAGGGACTTAGCTTCTGCTGGAGTAGACAGGTGTTATGGTTACCCCAATGACCATGGGAAACAAAAATACAAAACGGACTAGCTCTCGGGTGATGGAAACTAAGGTCGACCGTGACCTGAACCTGACCCAACACTTACAGTAGCCGGGGGATGTACCTACGATGCCCTAGACACCACGCGCCAGCCGGAGATCTAACTACCCCTATAAGAGGAATATACAGGCCTGCCTTACCTCCAGTGAGGAACCCCAAAAGATGATAGTAGGCCCCCACAGATATTGACGGTGAGTTCAGAGGAAATGACATACGTAGGATGAACAGCAGATTTAGCACAGTGAGGTCCGCTTACTAGATAGCAGAAGGACAGGAAAGAGTTACTTCACGGTCGACCTAAAAATCACTATTCAAAAACACCATCCAGAAATTACTTTAAACTCCAGTGACAACTCATGCCACTGGAGTAGTAATTTTCTGTCCACAAGAGCTTCCAGCACTGAAGAGTCACATTGCAGATAGCTGGACAAAAATAGCAAAACAAGAAACTAAATTCAACTTAGCTGAACTGGAACTTGAGGCAGGTGAATGCAACAGAATGCTACTAGCACATTGTTGGCCGGCATGTGACTAACAGCCAAGCAGCCTTAAATAGGAAACTCCCCTAGAGGGTGGCGACAGGTAATCAGAGATGGAGGAAGGCACATAAGAGACACTACCATAACAGACCACCGGGGGAGCCCACAAACCGAATTCACAACAGACAGGTCCTCAGAGAAGTCCAAGAGAGATCTGAACCAATACTGAAACATTGACAGCTGGCATGAAGTAACGATCTGAGTAGAGTTAAATAGGGAAGCCAACATAACAATAAACGAGGGCAGCTGAGAAAGCAAACCTCAGAGACCAGCAGTTCCGCTCAAAGCCACCAGAGGGAGTCCAAGAGCAGAACTAACCAAAGTACCATTCATGACCACAGGAGGGAGTCCGAGAAATGGAATTCACAACTCACGATACGGCAGGCTGCCCCCGGAGAATTGCGGACCTGCCGGCCAGCCACATTTAAAGCCACCCACTGATTTAAAGGGCCGGCAGACAATTTTGTAGCTCAGTGCTTAGGGGCCCGCCCAGTCTTTGCTGGACTGGGCGGGCCCTAAGCACTCCAGGCCCAGTCGCAGCTGCGACCCCTGCGACCGCGGTAGTTCCGCCCCTGTGAGGGTGAGAGAAGATGGAGGCGGCACCAAACTCTGCACAGAACTAGTGCCAAGGACCTTGTGCATCACGTCTGCTGCACCCAGTGCGGTGACATCAGACAGGAGCGATGCAGTCAGCTCATAATACCTTCAGACCAGCAGGAAAGTGCCACACCTGATCTTGTATCCCGGTGAGTAGAAGGAAAAGAGGTGGGGCCCAAAGTGTGTCATGCTACCAGCATGTTTCAGTCAGACCGGGCACTCCCTCATTGCCTGTCCTCACCAGGCCCCTTACACAAGTAAGGGTATTAATAGCCTGATGGCGGCCCTGAGTGTGTCCATGGGCAAAATAAGCTGACATGTCCAGTTTTTAACAGCAGCACAGGCTGCTAAATGTCCCGCACACTTGCATACATATGACACAGGGATGTCATCCGTGTGACACGTACCGGCACCTGAGAAGCAGCGGTACATTTAGTGCTCTTCTCCAGCACTGGGTGCTGAAGATGGCTGGCGATCAGCGAGAGCAGGGGAGATTGATGAGAGTTATACTCAATTGATAACAGTGACAGCAGGCGGTGGCTGATGGGACTATTACTCCCATCAGCCTACACCTGCTGTCGCTATTATCAGTAAGAGCAGGTGGCGGCTGATGGGAGGATTGATCAGCTGGAGCCTACACTATAAATAAATAAACCAGCGTGGGTTCAACTGTATTTTAGATAATCAACCAGGCAAAACTGACAGCAGTGGGCTGCAACCCTCAGCTGTCAGCGTTAGCAAGGCTGGTTATCAAGAATTGACAGATACCCATGCTGTTTCCTTAAATTATTTAAACAAATAATATAAACTGGCATGGGGTCCCACCCATTTTTGACAGCCAGCTTTGCTGAAGCCAACAGCTGGGGGCTGGTATTCTCATGCTGGTAAGGGCCTATTGATATTCACCCCCCTCAGCCTAAAAATAGCAGCCCGCAGATGCCCAGAAAAGGCACATCTATTAGATGCACCAACTCTGGCGCTTTGACCGACTCTTCCCTCTTGCCCTGTAGCGGTGGCAAGTGGAGTTCATATTTGTATGGCTTATGTCACCTTTGTATTGTCTGCTGACACCAAGCCCACGGCTTACTAATGGAGAGGTGTCTATAAGACACCTCTCCATTACTAATCCTATAGTTGTGTTGTAAATAAAGACACAGCCAGAATAAAGTCTTTTATTTGAAATCAAAACAAAACACTTTTTTCCATTTTTATTTAAAAATAACAAACATAGTTATACCAATCTAACGCCCATTCCATTGAATCCCTCGTCAACCAACATAGAAGAGGATTCTTTACTGTTAGGGCAGTGAGAATCTGGAATTGCTTGCCTGAGGAGGTGGTGATGGCGAACTCAGTCGAGGGGTTCAAGAGAGGCCTGGATGTCTTCCTGGAGCAGAACAATATTGTATCATATAATTATTAGGTTCTGTAGAAGGATGTAGATCAGGGGATTTATTATGATGGAATATAGGAATATAGGCTGAACTGGATGGACAAATGTCTTTTTTCGGCCTTACTAACTATGTTACTATGTTACTATGTAACTGTAATAAAACAAAAATAAATAAACAACAATATCCTGTTCTGTATCATGCCATAATCCATGTCTGGGAATTAATAGTTTTCAACCTGGACGGTGCCAAGGTGCGACCGTCCAGGCTAGGAACCACTGGAGAATGCGCTGTTGTGAGCACAGCATCAGTGAGCACCAGTGACCTCATGTAGGTTACCGCCGTTCACTGAGGCTGAGTTCCCAGCCGGACTGAACTGCGGTGACCTCAGCACCATGAGAAAAAGTCACGGAGTTCACCACAGTTCAGCTCAGTGAGTTCAATGCAGATCTTTGATCCCACACTTGGACTGGGACACTGTTTTCCTGTAAAGTGCCAGAGCATACCCGGACAGCAGCTTGGTTATGACTATTGACTACCACTCTCACTCACTTTACAAAAGCAACCCAGGAGTTTTTTAAGGCAAAGAAGTGGAATATTCTGCAATGGTTGAGTCAATCACCAGCTCACAACCCCATCAAACATGCATTTCTCATGATTGAGGCAAAACTTATGACAGAAAAAAGCAACTGAAGTCAACTTCAGTAAAGGCCTGGCAAAGCATCACACAGGAGGAAACCCAGAGTTTGGTGATGTCTATGGGTTCGAGACTTCAGGCTGTTGTTGCCTGCAAAGGGTTCTCTACAAAGTATTAAAATGAACATTTTATTTATAATCGAAAAGGTTGTCCACTATAGAACAACCCCTTGTAGATCTGAGTTCTTGCCCCCTGTTAAAACGGTGTAGGTGCTCGCTCTCCCGCTGCTCATGTGACGTTGCTATGTCATGCAAGCCCCGGGCTCAATCAGCGCTGGCTTCACTTTCCATGCCTACAAACAAAGCGCACATCAAGAGGAAGTCAGAGAGCAGCTGCAGCCCTGACTTCCCGTTGATTTTCTTCCGAAGCCAGGGACAGTGAAGCCACCGCTGACTGGGTGCAGGGCTTGCATGATGTAACAATGTCACGTGAGCAAAGGGAGAGCGAGTGTAAATCAGCTACAGCTCCTCTCAGGGTGGAAATCTCACCCGGCCCACATAGTTATTAACACCCTTGTTCCATGTCAGCTCCCTGACTTCACTTTTTTACATTTTGACCTTGCTGCACAGTACAATTATGGCACTTCTGCACCTGTGGGTCACTGAATAAACTTCAGATTCACTGTTCAGCTTCCAGTCAAACACACATGTTCCTGCTTTAAGACTATTGTTACACCAATTGTTGGACAAGGCCAGGAAGTTTTCTAATGGGTGAGTAATAGGTTTCTTAGGCACCTCATGCAGTTTCACCACAATACCTATTCAAGATATAATAATATAGACTCAACATCACACGCCTACATTAGCATTGAGTATGCTAGCACCTCTTCCTGCAAGCTGACAGTGGGCATCATACAGCATTGCATCCATCCATTGGTGCACTGTGTGGGGCACACAATACAACCCAGAATAGACATCAGTTATACAGGATTTATACAACATACTAACACCATAGCACATAAACAAGATCTTAAGGCAGTATAGTCTTATACACGAGAGGGAGATATCATGTTACTCCTCCTTACAGTTATATTTATAATGTAGCTCCTGCGATACAGAAAATATGCAGTTATTGGTATAAAAAACAACACAGCTTTTATTTTGTCACCTGAAGTGACTGCAATATCATGATACCACAATTCTCTTATGTCTATGTGCAGCAATACCAGCACTGACTGCATTTACTATTATTTCTACATTGCATTCTTTATTCTTCTACCCAAACCAGTCCCTCAGCGCCTGTGGAATTTCTATAAGTAAAGTGTCATCTCTGCTGATTATACTGACCTATGTACTGGACAAATATTGACAGCAAACAGTAAAATCATGCTTCACCATCCAACTATTGGTCTAGCATTACTAGTGTTCCTCTGCCGGTACCCTATGTTTCCACAATAATGTGTGGGATTCTGCATAGTAATTGTTCCATAATACCATCCAATGGGAAAAGTTAATACTTTGACTAGCAATTATTCAGTGTTTCTATCCAAACAATATTGAGGCTAAGGCCACGTTCCCACATTCAGTATTAGGTCAGTATTTTACATCAGTATTTGTAAGCCAATACCAGGAGCGGGTGATAAATGCAGAAGTGGTGCATATGTTTCTATTATACTTTTCCACTGATTGTACCACTCCTGGTTTTGCCTTACAAATACTCATATAAAATATTGACCAAAAACTGAATGTGTAAACGGGGCCTTAGGGTATGTTTCCACGGTCAGGAAACGCTGCTTGTTTGACGCTGCGCAGCGCTGCAGCGTCAAACAAGCAGCGTCCAGATGTTCCAGCATAGTGGAGGGGATTTTATGAAATCCCGTCTCCACTATGCGTGGAAACCCGCACGCGGCGGCCCTGCGACTACGGACATGCTGCGCGTCTTTTCAGATCGCAGCATGCCCGTACACCTTGCGGGGACGCAGCGTCCCCGCAAGGCATATCACAGGGCCCTATGGGAGCGAGCGATCATCCCGGATGTGAAGAGTTAACACATCCGGCATGATCGCGTCCCAGGAAGGGGGCGGGGCTTAGCGCCGAGCGGCTTCACCGCTGCGGCGATACCGCCACCCCTCCGTACCGTGGAGCCATACCCTTAGAAGGAATACGTGCAGGCAGGTTCCTTGTCAAAGCCCTTGAGTGACTGCATTAGGTACCACTACAGTGCTAGTTCTTAGAATGCTAGAACATTTGTGATTCAGATTCAGCCACAACTCGAATGCTACAAATTACTGCAATCATATGCCTTTAATTAGTAACATGTAAATCCACCAGTCACTATATACCAGGTGTCCCCAACCTGCGGCAAGCAGGTCTATGATGTGTTGCTTGTAGCCATCTGCTAGTGAGTCGCCCACCAGGGCAGGATACTCTTTACCAGGTCTGGTCGGCTATTAAAGGGGATGTCACGGTGGCTGCGACCCGGTCTGTGGCTCTGGGACTCACTGTAAAAGGGAACGGTCTTTAAAGGGGAATTGTGAATAAGTCTGTTGTGACGCCACCTGTGGTGTTAAGTCAATAGGGGGACCGACGCTGCTTTAAAGGGGTCCTCTGGGGGATGTTGTTGCAGCAATGATGGTGACGCTTCCCACAGGTGAAGCGGGGTCCCCAGGGGTCCAAGAGTGTATGGTGATGATGATGATTGCCGGTCAATGAGTAAAGGACACAAGTTGTAAAGTCTTACCTGGTTTACTGTAGTTGGCAGGCCACAGTCCAGGGTACCGGCAACAGGTACATTAGGAGTCCAGGCAGCCCGGAAACAAGTGGAATCCCCTTGGCAAGTCAAGATGGGAGCCTTCCACTGTGCACTTGCTATAGTCCCTTGCTATCTGTAATGTCCTAACAAGGTCCTGGTTCTTTCCCCTGTCCTGGGACAGGTACCTGTATGGTAGGCAGCTTGAGCTGTTCCTCCTGGGGTCTCTGCACGGTGACTCCAGGCTCCAGGGTATTGCTGTACCAAAGGCTCAATTTGGGCAGTATACGTATAGTTCTGTGCCATCCGGTTCTGCTAGGTGTCCTACAGTTCCACTCTAGCCTTGGGCTCCCGGTACCCGGTCTCAGTGCTTTGGTTCCTCGGATGCCCACTCGCAGCCTCCTTGAGCCCTAAAATCTCTCCTCTGCTTCTTTCCAGTCTCTCTTCACTCTCAACTGATCTCACTGGTCTCTCAGGACCAACTGTCTGGCTCCTCCTCCAAACCAGGGTCTTTATTCAGGGAAGCTGCCCTAAAACAGGGTTTTGAGCTCCCCCTCCTGGCCTGGATTCAGAAGGTGTTGTGTGTGTGATTTACCTGCCAAATAGATCCCTCTTGTTTCCAGGCATAGCACTACCCTCCCCGAGAGGAAGGCAGCACTACTGTGGTACCCGAACTCCTGGGGTGCCACACTAGTTTTGTGCATTAGCACCAGGTCTAGAAAACATATGAAGAGCAAATTTCCAGATGGTGACTTTTGTCAGTCCCTGTGCACAGAATAGCAGATCTGGATGTGCATATACTGGTGGATAGAGAAATAAATGTGGTAAGCTGAAAAAATCTTTAAATGAGAAGGTGTGTCCCAACTTTTGGTCTGTACTGTATATATATACTGTATAATATATAGTATGATGGCCGCAGTTCTCCATATTAAAAATAATGACGTTTATACTCACCTTATCCTGATTCCCGGGACTGCAGCCTTCATTTTCTCTTCTGGTCCACAGAGCGGCATGAGGCAATAATGTCATCGCGCCACCTGCGTGAGCACACTGAAGTCTCAGGAAGCTGCAGTCTGCGGCTTATGAGACAGACCAGTGCTTCCACTAGGAATTTCGGGGCCCCATACTGGCAAAAGTTTCGGGTTCTCTTGAGACTCCGCCCAGGCTGCACACTAGCTCCGCCTCCACCATCCCACCACCCACTCTTGGAAAAACTCAACATCTCCACCACATCCTCATCGATCAGATATTAGCAGTTCCCATCAAACACCAGATCACATTCATACTCTACTCTAAACTATTAAAAATAAATATATTTTTATGTATTTTTCTTTAAGAGAATGAGTGACATACATTTACATTTTTTTAAACAACCATTAATACCACATACAAGGGACAAATATTGTCACACCTTGACCAGACCACATATTAACACCACATAGTGACCGAATAATACCACATACAAATAACAAATACCGCCACACCATGACCAGACAACATATTACCACCACATAGTAACTGAATACTACAATACTGATCATTAATTTAAAAAAACACAATACTAAGCGTCATTGTATAGAGGAACTCTGT
Source organism: Ranitomeya variabilis (assembly GCF_051348905.1). Classification (NCBI taxonomy): domain Eukaryota; kingdom Metazoa; phylum Chordata; class Amphibia; order Anura; family Dendrobatidae; genus Ranitomeya; species Ranitomeya variabilis. Next base: position 843,920,179 of record NC_135233.1, on the reverse strand, counting down.
ATTTACTGTCGGTGTACAGGTAATACATTGATCACTGGTGACATTATACACAGGAGCTCTGTATATAGTGTCAGTTTACAGGTAATACAGGGATCACCAGTGACATTATACACAGGAACTCTGCATAAAGTGTCAGTGTACAGGTAATACAGTGATCACTGGTGACATTATACACAGGAGCTCTGTATATAGTGTCAGTGTACAGGTAATGCAGGGATCACCAGAGACATTATACACAGGAGCTCTATATAAAGTGTCAGTGTACAGGTAATACAGTGATCACCACTGCCAGTGACATTATACACAGGAGCTCTGTATATAGTATACAGTGTATAGTGTCAGTGTACAGGTAATACAGGGATCACCGGTGACATTATACACAGGAGCTCTGTATATAGTATACAGTGTATAGTGTCAGTGTACAGGTAATACAGTGATGACCACTGCCAGTGACATTATACACAGGAGCTCTGTATATAGTATACAGTGTATAGTGTGAGTGTACAGGTAACACACTGACTCACCAGTGACGTCACTAGCTGAAGTCCTTCATCTTTGCTTTTCTTTTTCATCCAGCACAGACTACCATCACTTCTTCCAGCCAGGACTCGTTGCTGCATAAAATGACACAGTTAACTAGAGCACCACTTCCAGAGCACATTCCCCACTTTTTCCCTTTCTTCTACACTACACATCTGAATACAGAGGTGCACCCACAATCAATATATAATTGGCTATTATGCAACCTCATAGATTGTAAGCTTGCGAGCAGGGCCCTCATTCCTTTTGGTATCTGTTGATCTATGTGTTTATTGTTATGCTTAATGTCCATTGTCTGTACAAGTCCTCTCTAAAATGTAAAGTATTGCGGAATATGTTGGCGCTATAGAAATCAAATTATTATTATTATTATTATTAACCCACCATTCCAAATATAAATTATAATCCACCACTATGCACCCACTAACTATAAATAGCCACTTTCCCCATTTAATATATAAATTAATTAGCACCTGTACTCTTTCTCCCAATTCATTACCAGTCACTTCATCCTCAACGCCCCCCACTATGTACCCCGCGCTCTAACCCTAACCCCGATTAATTATATTTACATGCCCCTCCCACCCCAATTCATTGTTATGTCTTTCTCTCCCACCCTCTATTCATTATCAACTGCTCTACCCCACATTCAATACATCATTTACTCCCCCACCCTCAAAATTCATCATTTGTTCTCCCTCTAGATCATTGTTTGCTCTCCCCACCCCTTCTATTCATCATTTGCTCTCCCCACCCCCTTCAATTAAATTGCTATCCCCTTTCCCTCACACTGAATTCATCATTTGCAGTCCCCCGTCCTCTTCCCACTTCATCATTTGCAGTCCCCCGTCCTCTCCTCACTTCATCATTTGCAGTCACCCCACTTTAATTTGAAGTTCCCATACTTCATCTATTGCAGTCCCCTATCACCCCCTCACTTCATTTGCAGTGCCCCTTCATCATTTGCAGCCAACTATCCCCCCTCAATTTCATCATGTGCTGTCCCCCCTCAGACACACTTCATCATATGCAGTCCCCTCCCCCCACTTCATCATGTGCAGTCCCCCTTACCCCCCACTTCATGTGCAGTCCACCTTACCCCCACTTTATCATGTGCAGTCCCCCTTAACCCCCAATTCATCATGTGCAGTCCCCCTTACCCCCCCACTTTATCATGTGCATTCCCCCTTAACCCCCTATTCATCATGTGCAGCCCCACTCCCCCACGTCATCATGTGCATCTCCACTCCCCCTTCTTCATCATGTGCATCCCCAGTCCCCCTTCATCATGTGCAGTCCCCTCTATCCCCCATGTCATCATGTGCGGCCCCACTCCATTATGTACAGCCCCACTCCCTCCACTTCATCATGTGCAGTCTCCTTTAACCTCCAAACTCCATCATGTGCAGCCTCACTCCCCCTTCATCATGTGCAGCCCCACTTACCCCCCACTCCATCAAGTGCAGTCTCTTTTAACCTCCAAATTCCATCATGTTCAGCCCCACTCCCCTTCATCACGTGCAGCCACACTTACCCCCCACTCCATCATGTGCAGTCTCCTTTAACCCCCAAACTCCATCATGTGCAGTCCTCCTAACAACCCTGACTTCATCACTTGCAGTTACGCCACCCATTTAATTCGTTTTATAAAGAAAACAAAAACGTTTTTCATACTTACCTCACCAGTCGCTCCCCTGCAGCGCCTCTCTGCTTCCAGCGTCCGGGACATGTCGGCACATCTACGATGACGTCATCGCGCATGCCCGACACCTGACCCAGAACTACAGAGGACATGGAGGGAGCAGGAGCTGCGCTGCCGTCAAGGTGATGGTCGTACACAGCTCCTGGCCCTGGCGCAGATTTGTGCGCTGAGACTGTGATGTGGCTGTGTCTGCTGCCAGCCACGCCACAGTACACCACGCACAATTTCCATCAGGTGGCCAGCCCTGTACTGCTGCTGGGGGTGTGGCCCAGGGGGCATTTGCCTCTCTGCCACCCGGCCCAGCCCGCCCCTGTCGCTGTCTGATGTCCACAAACAGTGGACACAATTACAGGGGTTGCACTAGGTGGGCCTAAGTTTACAAAATGCTCCACTATACAGGCCTGCACCTCACCCTGCTGCGCGCACTGTC